>NC_071579.1:1918544-2558059 GCF_024509145.1 Vidua macroura | reverse complement strand
CCAGCATGGCCACAGCTGTCCTCTCATGTCTCCAGCCCACATGGTGTCTTACCCTCCAGCGTGCAGGATTCTTGTAGGGACACCCTACAAGTGGTATCCCTACAAGTGGGTTCTTGTAGGGACACCTTCCTCCAAGCTCTCTCCTGGTTATGAAGATGTCTGGGCTCTCTGATACAGCCTCACCTGCCTTATGCTTTTAATACCATCTATGAGTTGCTCTCTGCCGACTAAGATTAATTGAATATGTAAAACAATAGGTGCAAGGAATTAATACAGGGCTTTGTAATACAAGATGACTTTTATTCTAGTTTGAATACTTCACACAGCAGCTATAAGTGCATTAGTTTTATTGATCTATATTCACAGAATTATTTAAATGTACCCTCTGGTGCTGAGTGTCAGGGATTTTCCAATGCTTGCCACTATGCATTTTTCATTAGAGGCTAGCGAAGGTAGATCCAAACTTTCACTGCCCAGGCAAGATTAATTTCATCTTGACAGCCCCAGCCAAACACAAGCAGAGCGTTTTGAGAGCTGACCACTAGCCATGGTCTCACACCACGTCCCCTGGAGCGGTTTCCTGGGCTGCTCCTTTGGGCTCTCCTGCATCGCCAGCCTCTCAGTGCTGCCAGGGTACGCTGGCTACCAAACACCCTGCCTCCAGCAAGGCTTTTCTTCTGCATTTTGTTTTAAAGAATGAAAATGGATGGGTTCCTATATATAGCTGAAACCCTTGTATTAAAACCCTGTCTGTACCATGCATACTAAGCCTGGCCTGATCTTTCAAGGTCAGATGTTTGGCAGGTGCCAACGCTCTGTAGCTGGTAGAACATTTCTTCCATCCAAATGTGACTGGATTGCCTTGTATTTAATTAGATATTCCCCCCCCCCCCGCCCCGCTTTTGTCTAAAAATGCTCAGTTCATTCTCTTCCCTTCCCTAGTGAGGAATTTAAAGGGGGAAAAAAAGAGGAAAAATAACAACTTAATTTCTGGTGAAAAGCATTCTCAAAACACCAAAAGTTTTTCTTTTAATGATGTTTGATGGTTGTCTCTAGCCAAAGGAAACCTGTTTGGTTTATAGAAAACTTAGGATGAAAAGAACTAAGCTTCCCAGAGAAAAACAAAATGTAGTGGGGTTTAGTGGTTAGAAGTGAGGCAGGTGGGAAGGCAGCTTTGCCACCCAGGTTTGTCGTGAGGTTGGGTGAGGAATGGGAGCTCCTGTAACCCCCCTTTCTTGCACTGGGCTGCTTCTTAAGGTCATGGGGAGTCTCTGGTGTCTGGTAAGAGGCTCACGCTGCAGCCCATTCTCGAGGGAGGACACTAAGAAGGTGTCTGTCCTTTAGCTGACAGCCTAGTGAGCCTAAAACTCCCTGAGTTTTCTGTCTCTCTGCTAAATTGGGTTAAAATTAGCTGACAGGTTCCAAAGCGATTGAAACACAGAAGCCTACAATGTAATTGCATAAGCCACTTTCCTTGGGAACCAAGCTAAAAAGCACCAGCATGTTTTACAGCACTTTTTATAACAATCATTTTGTGTCTGCTTCAGTGTTCACGGCACTGTCTCGATGTGAACTCAAGGAGTGCTGGAGGGGTACACAGCCCGTGAGCCTCCTTGGGAGGATGTGTGTGGATGCATGCAGCAAGAAAGCCTTTGGGATTTGGGGTCCCAACCCTACAGAGGTGCTGTTACCAACCCTGCTAGTGAGGCTGTGCCTGTTACCATCTAAAGCTTCCTCTGAAGCTGGCCTTGCTCCCCCTGTTTTGTTCTTGGGGCTGGAAGAAGGAGCTCTCAAGGGATGCTGCTGCCTCTGTGCTGTTTTGCCTTAGGGCTGCTGCTTTCCCATGGGAAGGTTAAAACTCCGACTCTCATCCTTTCAGGATCAGGGAGTGGGATCTCCTCTGGACCTTGCAGCAAGGAAGTGCTGCCTGCTTCCTTGTCCCGTCCCAGCTGACAGTGGCTGCAAAGCTGTCTCTGGAGAAGGCTGTGCCTCAGGGGTGGAGCGGGGGCACGGTTGCTAGTAGCCTTGCTGTGCAGGGGGCACTCAGGTGTGTCTGCTCCTCCCAGGTGTGCCCTGTGCTCCAGAGCAAGGGCAGAGCCTCACAGGGCTGTACAGTGTGGAGGGAGATTGCCTCTGGTGGCCCCTCTCACCACTCTGCGGGGACTTGGAGGAAGATTGTCACCCTGATTTTTTAAGATTTTCTAAAGCCTTCTGAGTTTACATTCTTGTAGAAAACTTTCTCACGCAACTTTCTGTAAACAACCTATTATTTTGCATTCTTTCATAGAGGAGGAGAAATTTGATGTACTGGTAGTTTGTCCAGTGTCGTTGGAGAGCTGGCACGTTCACCCTCCAATCCACTGGCACCTTTTGAGAACTATAAATAATTGGAGTCAGAGGAAATAAATTAGTCTGTTCATCGTGACCATAGCTGTGGTGCGTCGTTTTTCCTTGTGTCCTCTGGTGACAGAAGATCTTTGCTTTCATATTTTAATATATTTATTTATTAATGAATGGAGGGGGTAGGATGGAAAACTTGGGGTCGGATGAGCCCTGGCATCACCATCTCCCCATGGCTCAGCATCCTCCCCGCAGCGGGGCCGGGAGGTGGAACCGGGCTGGGCACCCCCTCGCTCTCGCTGGTCCAGAGCCCTGCCGGGGCCAGCTGCCCCCCGGCCCGGGGTGCCAGCCCCCAGAGCCTGCCAGGAGCCTGTGGTGGCGGGTTCGTGAACTTGGCTATGTTTTATAGCCACTAGAGGGGGGTCAGAGACTGCTGCCTTGGGCTGCCGGCTGCGGGGAAGCCCTTCTGGGGGGCTCGGGCTGAGCCCCACCCGGGCGCGCAGCCCTTCCCCGGCCCTCAGCGCGTTCCCAGCGTCTTTCCCAGCCTTTGCCTGGGGAAGGGCAGCGCTGCCAGCCAGGAGGGGCTGGCTGCCTCTGCTCCGCTTTGTCCCCATGGGGATGTGGCCGTGCGAGCGGCGGGCAGCGCTGGGTTAGCAGGGAGCCAAGCTGGGGAGTCCCTGCAGCCCCCCCGAGGGTTTGTCAGCTCAGCTCCAGCAGCGCTCTGTAACCCCTGAGCCGGCTGGTGTCCCCCAAAGTCTTCTCTTTGAGCCTGAAACCACCTGAGGCAGCTCTGGGCAAGACCCCCGCAGCTCTTCTGGCCCTTGGGTGGATGTCCCTCCATGGAGCTGTGCTCCTCCATGACCCAGCAGGGAGCACGTCCCCGTAGCTCTGCAAAGCGACACCCCAGTGTCACCCCGGGTGCCCGGCCCAGGGTATGTGGTTTCAGGCATTGCTGAAGGGCAGGCACTGAGATTTCCCCAGGAACATCAGGCCATTGGGATCACTGGAGCAATTTCAGCTGGCCAGGAGCAAGTCTGTTTATTGTCTCTGAAACCAGGCATTCGAGGTGCTCAATTTCCTTTGCTAGCTAAGCCCAGAGCAGTATTTTGTGCCAAGATGAGAAGAGACGTTCAGAACACTTTTATAGCTCATTGTTTTCCCTCGTGGGCCCCTATATGTGATTTTTCTAAAGGGGGAGGAAGTGCTGGATTTTCCATTTCAAGGTGCTGCTCTCCAAATTCTGAGTGATATGAGCCATAACACTTGCAAACTTCTCACGGATACCTTGGCAAGACTCAGCCAACTTCTGAAGAAAGAGGAAAGGATGAAAAGAGCTTGACTGCCCTTTGTAGAGCCCGGCACAGCATCGAGAGGGACTTTTTTCCCTGGGAGCAATACACCTCTGCTGCTGTCGCATGGTGGATGTTCCTCATGGCTCTGGAGCAGGATGAAAAAGCAGGTAACTCCTCGATGGCATCAAAATGATGTTCTAAGGTCCCCCACACTTGTTGCTGAGAGCACCCAGTCCCTAACACCTCACAAGAACAGCCTGTTCTCCATGTTGCTGGGAAGTGATGAGGCCTGGTTGCATTAATGGATGGGAGGGATTTGGCCTCTCTACCCCTCGGCCTCCCCACAGCTCCAGGATCGTTTTAAGAGCAAGGCTGTGGATTATAAATTATACAGCATTTATAATCAGGAAAACATCTGCTGGGTGCTCTTTGCAGTGGACAGGGCCAGCCAAAGGCTCCAGGACACAACGCGTAGGGGTTGCACCAATCGCCACCTGTCTGCTCCTATAATCGAGTTGATTTTTTACAATCTTGACACCAGCTTTCAAGATGCATGATCTATGTGTTTATTTAGCTGTCTTTCCTGGCGTCCCTTAGTTTTGAACTCCTGTAAATCCTCCCACAGTTGGATTTCTGCACTTTTCAGAGATTACATTTCCTGACAGTACATTTCTCCTTCCCCCTCACTCCGTTGACAGCTCAGGCGAGGCTCCAGGGACCGAAGTGTTCAAACCTGGCTCTAGAAAGCTGAGCTCTGACACAGAGTGGGTCTAACTTTCTAGGGCTGAGGAACTGGTATTGGTATAAGCAGGAGAGGTGACCCAAATGTGCTGCTTTGAGGTTGAAGTCCCCCTCCAGGTTCAAAATTGATCCAGGGGCTGTGTCAGCCTCCAGGACGTGTCCATGTGTGGCCTCTGAAAGGCCCTGTTAAGTCAGGTCTCCAGGCAAGAAAGGTAAGTGGACTTGATGTGGCCAGAACAGCAACTTTTTATTGAAAAGCCCAAATTCTAGCTGAGGGGCACAAACTTTTGCAGCTCTGTTTGTTTGGGTCCCGTGGCCCTTGCTCACTGATGTTCTCATTTCAACAGGAGTTAACCCACTCAAGAGCTTCCAAGGAATCCCAGTTCCAATGATTTCCAGAAGGATCTCATTACAAATGCCCTTGTTTTTCACAAAACCGTGTCACTTTTGTCCTCTTCTTTTAGAGAAGTATAGCTAGTGATGAACTCCACCAGCTCCCAGATGTTTACAGATGGATGAATACTTGCACACTACTGGGAAACAACATGCAGCAGCCTTTGCTTTTTGTGCTTTTTTCTTCCAGCAAAGCAGGTGTTGTTGAGCAAAGCTATAGCCAAGAAACCTCTGAAATCTGTGGCATGCTTCCTACAACCCTTAGCCTCTGACTGCAGCACCTGGAAATATTTTCCACGGAAAAGCTGTGTGAGTTTTAAGGGTTAACATGAGCTGATCTGGCTTTCCAGGTGTGGTTTGTAACCAGCCTCCCTTTCCCAGCCTGTCCCAGCACCTTTTGTTCACTCCTTGTCCTCTTTTGCCCCCTCTGGCCTTTTTCTTATCCCTTTCACAGAGCTCTTCTGTCTGGTTCTCAGCCCCTGTGCTGCCTGCCACAGCCCCTTCCTTTCTCTGCCCCTTTTGAGAAGAAGAAGGGGAGACTTTCAGGATCCAGAGCCATCCTGGCTCTGCCCCATGTCCTGCCTATGTCACTTCATCCCTGACTCTCTCCCTAAACTTCTTAGCCACCAGTGACATGTGAATTAATTTATTTACAGCTTTAATACCTCTAGAAGCAGTTTTCTGCTTGACTGCATGCTGAGGGTTTCCCCATCTCTCAAAAAGGATTCCTGGCTCTGGCAGGTACTGTGCTGATATTTTTCTGAAGCCAATGTGAACTTATCCCAGGTGCAAATTTATGTTTAAAACCCTTGCACTTGAGCTTGGATCAAGTGGCATTCCCACCCACTGTTGACCTTGCTTCTGAGCTCCTCTGCTGCCTGCTGCAGCACTCAGAGGTGTCCAGATAAAAGGGATTTGAATGATCTGTGTATCTCAGGACAAAATTTGCCAGCTCTGTTACCAGGCCCCAGCTGTACCTGCTGTTTCACTCATCCCTCAGATGTGCTGCCTCTCGCTCTGTGGTGCCATTTTAATCACCCAGCAGAAACAAAGCTCCTGGTAAAAGTCCAGTTTCCCATGGCTTTGGGCTAAAATCTTCAAGTTTTCACCCACTAAAGATCTGGCTGGACAGCTGAAGCTGTGGGTAGGTGACAACACACCTGTATGCGTATGACATGTCAGTCTTGCTGCATCCTCACGCTGTACCTGGCAGCAGCATGCTTTGATGCATTTGTGGGGCCATGACTGAGAAACCCACAGAGGCAGAAAGCATGTCCTAACCAATGTCTCTGTGCTGGCTTCTTTGGCTTCTTTTTCTCATCCTTCCCAACATGATCCTCACTGCCAGGTCCTCCCAGCCGTCCTTGTCCAGTAGAGATGAGAATTGATGACTTACCGTGGCATAATTTACCCCTCTGCATAATGAGATGTTGAAGGCTCTCTTTCACATTAGGCTGGAGAGTTGCCTTTATGGGCATCCTGAAGACTTGGGCTTGAATGGAAACCCATCTCCCACTAGCAGAAGATTGGATACACCTCATCATCACTTGTGCATATTTTTGCCTGCCACGCAACCGCAGGAAAATAGGTGAGGAAAGATTGATCTGTAGGTATTAATTTTATGGGGTTGTGTGGAATCCACCTCCCATCAATTTACCAACAGGTTAGGAGAGCCAATGTCCTTATCATTCCCCTCATTCTGGCAGGGAATAACCTGCCAAATGAGGTGTCCCTTTAGAAGGGTGTTATCATGTAGAACAGCAAAGCGGATTTGCACCTCTAATGGCTCTGTGGTAATTTATATGGCATTAATGCCTTGCTGAAGCCTGGGTCTTGTTGTGTTGCTCCTTGGGAGAGAGATCTTCCAGTGCTAAACTGCTCCACGTGGGACAGGGAGTGGAAACGTGCTGGGAGCAAACAGGTTTCATGGTGAGGCGGCTGCAGGTTGAGACCAGAGCCTGCCACACCAGACTGCCTATATCACAAACAATTGAAGCCATGTTTGCCCCTACAGGGCTGCTTGGACTGCACCAAGGCTGTTGTGATCTGCCCACGTTGCATGTGTGTGCTCCTGCAGAAAGTGGCTTAGCTGGAGCTCGATCCCTCAGTGAATTCCTGTTGTCCCCACCCCATTTTCCAAGTGGTTTGGTGACCGCCACATTCAGTTCAGGGCTGATGAGCCTTGCCCAGCCCAGCCCTCACCACCAGCCTGTGGCTTCCCATCACATTTAGGCTGGAAAGGACCTTCCTTGGAAACTCTCCCTGCCACCAAGAGCTGGTGACATGGCTTGCTAATGGTGTCACAGTCAGACTTTGCCCTCTAGATCTCATCTTTGGAGCCAGCACCCTTATTAGAAATACAACCCTTCTCTTCCCCCATATTTTTTTAAAGTATCACTGAAAACTATGGCACAGAGAAATGGAGCCCTTTGCCCAAGGTCATTAACCAGCTGCAGAGTCTGGAGCAAGAGCGCCCTGATTTCCTGGTTTTGTGTCACAAGTGTGAGCAGCTCTGATGACAGCGCAGGCTTTACTGTAAGGAAGGGGGGTTGAAAAAAGCCATATTTCAACATGCTTCTTGCTCTGTCCCTGAGTGCATCCCCTAGGGTGAGAGTGAAGTCAAGAGGCTGCTGTGAAAGGGTTATAGCCGACCTCTGATCACAACCGATTAATGACAGCCCCAGGGAGCGAAAGCCCTTGAGCTGCCAGGAAGGAGGTGAGCATGGAAAAGTGGAGAAGTTTTAAATGCAGCAGTCAGAGTCCAAAGTAGAACAACAGCCGAGGAAACAGCTGTGCCTGGACACAGTGCAGGATTGATGGGGATTCATCCATGCACAGCAGGTCGGATCCAACCCTTCAATCCGCTCTGACCAGACTTGTAGCTCTGAATTTGCTGGTGATAATTTGGGGCTTTTAAATTTGTTTGGTCAAACTAAGCAAAAAAATTTTACTGTGAGGGTGGGTTAGTATTTAGCTGCAAGCAGACAGCAGCATCATTGTGTGAGGGTGAGGAACACTTGTCAAACCAGGGAAACTGAGGCAGAACACCAATATGGGGTGGGCAGAGCCAGGACCAGGAGGAACACCCACTTCTCCCTGCACCACCAGGCATCCAGCTTTGTGCTGGGCTCAGCAGAAACCTTGCCTTAATGTAATTAAAGGATGAGCAGAGGCATCTGCAAGAGGCTGTTTACAAGTGCAGAGGAGGGCATGCCGGGAAGATGCTCCATTCCCAGCTCCAACTGCTGCACAGGAGCACGACCCTGGACCAGAATGTGCATGGCTCGGATGCTCTCCAGTTTCCCATGAAGGGCTGAGTGCAAATTGGCTGCTAATTCAGGCAGGGGCTGGCTGGACTCAGCACTAACTGCGGGATGGGTGAGGAAACCCGTGCTTCTGCTCCAACAGGTCCAACCCTGCTTGTTAGACCTGGTCAATAGTTTCCTGTCAAAACCAATTCTCCGTCAAGGAGGTGTTGTTTTTGTGGTTGGATTTTTTTTTTTTCCGGCCAAATTTCTTGCTTTTGGTGCTTGGGGCTTTTTTTTTTTTTTTTTCTCCTTGCTTAAAAAACAACGTTGAAAACAGGGTTGTCAGCTCTCAGAGTCTGAATCTGAAGGCTCAAGCCAGCAAGGTCTCCAAGTGTATTTTTGATTTTATGTCAAAAGAAAAAAAAACATAAATAGAGGAATGGAAGAAGGTTTTTAAGAACTGATTGTCACGGTGGAAAAATGTGTGTTAAAGAATGTCAGGAAACTTTCTGGGGGCCTTGTTTCTGTAAGACTCTTTGATGGCTTCTTGTTGTGAGTCTGAGGGTGGTTCAGATGGAGCAGAGTTTGTGATTCTTGAGGCGGTCCTGTGGAGGAGTTGCACTTTGATGGTCCTTGTGGGTCCCTTCCAACTCAGGATATTCTATGATTCTGCGAGCTTAGGGACAGGGATGGTGGCAGCCCAGTTCTGGTGACATCTGAAGGTCCCTGTTAGTGTGTCCCACTCCCCGTGCAGGTTATGAGGCCTGCTGTGTCTTCTCTGCTGGTTCAGCTCAATGGGCAAAGCTTGCACTCAACATTAAACGCCACAGCTCCTCAATATAACAAAAAATGGTCTGGCTGGAGAAATGTTGCTTTCTTTGGGAAGCTTTGGGTAGAGTCTGTGCTCTGTCCCACGGGATTTGGAGCAGACAGCCTGGCTGGCAGAGGTGATAGGGAGGTGCTGTCCCACCCTGAGGGAGCTCAGTGATGATTTTTGTCCTTCCCTAGCCCCCTGGGTGCCCACATGGTGCTGTGTGAACATCTGCGGTGTCTCTGGCAGCACCATGGTTTCAAGGGTTGATGCTCTGGCTCACTGATCTCGGAGCTACACGTGGACGTAGCTATGACTTGCACAAAGGAGGACCACACTGGGACCCAGAGGCTGGAGGGTGCCTTGCTCTGTGAGGATGCACAGAGGTGAGGGAGACCTGAGGGGGTGAGCTGGCCCCAGGCTAGCCAAAGCTTTTGGGTGTTGCCAGAGTTAATGCAGGGCGCGCGTGCGCCTCTGGTGTGTGTTTATGCATGCAAAGAAGTGCCTGCTGGGGAAGGAGTGGAAGGCTTGTGATTTATCATTGCTCTGTAATGGGTGCCTTGCTTCTAGTGAAAGAGGTCAACATCCCTGAGAGATACCAAACCCCCTCCTTATTAACGTCCTGTTACAGCTAATGGCTTGGGGTAGGGCAAGCAGGTCTTACAAGGAAGGCATTAAAGAACAGTGCGACTTGGAAGGGAAGCCAAAGAATTTACAGCAATATTTACACAGAGGCTCTCCCCAGAGATAAGGAGGTACACAGTCAGCTCGGGAGATAAGCACAGCTGTGGGACCAGGCAGAGCAGGCACTGTTGTTTGTGCATCCTGAAGTTCAACAGGATCAGAAGCCAGAGCTGTGTGGTGCGGGAGAGGGGGATGCGAGCAGGACCACACACACCAGCTGGGACCTGGCCTCTGGAGGCACAGATGTTGTGTTTGCTCAGTGGCTTGCAGTGAGAAATGGGGCAGCAGTGCTCCCTCAGACTCCTAGACCCAAGTCCCAAACCTGGGCTTGAAGGTATGGATAAAACAAGTTAATGAGTGCAGTGTCCTGTCCTGGTGAAGATGTGGGGATCTGGCCCAGGTTAATGTCCCTGGCAGCCACCATCTCTCCTGTCCACCACATGCTTTGGGAGCTGCAGGTTGACATCTGTTTCTCCAGTGGGTCCTGCTGGTGCATCCCAGCTCCATCTCCAAGGCTTCACCTTGATTCCGCCTGGGGAGCCCTAGGGACGTTTTTTAACAGCCCAAAGAGAAAAGGCAAACTTCTACATTGAATTTGAGGTGAGGTACAATTCCTAGACAAGCATGTGTCCCGGGACACAGGCTGTACAAGCTCACTCAACCTGGGGAGCAACTGAGAAACTTCATCTCTTTCCTGTCCAGGTGATGTTGCAGTCGGGTCTCCCCTCTGTAGTTCTTTAGCTCCACTTTTCCACCTTTCCTGTTGGCTCTGAGAGATGTGCAGTGCATCTGTGTTCAGTTGTCCCTCTGCTGTGCTGGCTGAAGATCCCTCAGACCATACTCAGTCTTCTCCAGCCACTTGTTGAAAAAACATGCCAAAATCTCACATCCTCATCCAGCAAAAATGCCTAACCCAAACCTTTCTGAAGACAAAGGAGTTTCACTTGTTTTTTTTTCTTCATTGACAGCACCAGGCTTTGGATCTAGTCATGTGGAGAAACCAAGTAAGCCCTGTGCATAAGCCCTTACAGGAGAGCCCAACCTGCTCCATGCCCCCTTCCTGCATCAACCAGACACCTCTCCTCTCTCTCCTGGTTCCTTTATGTGCTCAAATCACCCATGGCCACCACGTCATCCTGTGCTAGACTACATCTCCACCGTCCTCCCCGGCCCCTAATAGCACTCGGCCACTGATCTCCGAGCACTCCATCCATCATTTGACTAGCACATTATTTATTTACCATGGGGGAGAGAAAGGAGTTGAGTTGTCTGGAGAACGTATTAAATTTTCATTTGTTCTCATTGATTCCTGAAAGGAAATTGCTGAGTTATGCCATCAGATTGGACAATATGGAGAGCATCTACTAGAGGGGGGTATTGGGTGTGAAATAGGGGCAGAGTTGAGGTTGATTTGAATATTAGATGGAAGTTACGGTGACCATTTAGCTGAGCAACCTGATGAAATATATCGTCTGCTTCCCTCAGTCTCTGCTGGAGCTGCTTGCCCAGACTCTTCCCGGTTTCTCCTGCCATATGGGACACACGTGGTGCTGTTTCCTCCTGGCTGCTGGGTGAGGAGCTCTCACTCACAGGTTTCCCCACCGACTCCGAAGCACCGTGCGTGTGCGTGGGAGTGGCTTCTGGCGAGGGCTCCTTCCCCGTCTGCAGGAGCTGCTCGGCCTCTTCCAGCTCATCCCAGTCGGTTTGGAGACAGTTGCCTCACATATTTCTTCTCCAGGCATGTCTGGGCTCTCTCCCCCTGAATTTCCGCTGTGGTAGTTAGCACGTTATTTATGGCAATTTTTTCCTATTTTTTTTTAGTATGTACTAATACTGTAGGTTGCACAAGAATACTGGCTTTTCCATAGGGCTCCTTGTCATCCAAAAGCTGCTCATTTTTCTTTCCCAGCCAGAACTGGCATCCCAGCCAACAGTGATGACTATGGTTCAGGTTTTCTGTGCTTCAAATGATTATCGTTCACATCTTCTGTGCTTTGAAGCCCACCAAGGACTGACTTGGAGTCTCAGCTGAGCACTGGCTCACATTACTTCATCTAAGTCCCATTTTTTAACCAATTTAAACAAAAAGTGTCATCTGAACCTCATCAAGACACCAGGGTTGCCTTAACTTTTGGAGGAAGTCTTTAGTGAAAATGTTGAGTTCTCATCTTAAAAGGAAGGAGAAGAAATTCTCCTTGGTGAAAAGTTCCATTGCTAGGATTTTTTTCAGGAGAGACACTGTTTTCTGGGTTAAAATGGCCACCTGTGTCTCATGCTGCCTGAGGACTGTGGGCTGGGGAAGTCCCCACATCTCTGAAGAGGTCACCTCCATCTCTGGCCCCTCTGATCCCACTTGCTGCCTCAGGCCACAGTAAACCCTTAATTCAGGGATCCATAATGTAGAAGTGGAATGTTTTTACTGGGGTTTTATTTTTGCAGTCTGGAGGATAATCAGGGGTCCTCAGGTTTCTGTGGGAGTTGAAAGAAAGGACAGAGCAAACTGGCACTGTTCCCAGTCCAAAATGTTTTCACTAATTGCATGCAACCTTCCTTACAGGAGAGAGAGGCTGCAAATACCACTGGCAGTTTAATTACCACTGTTGGTTCACGTTGATTTTATTTATGCTGCTCCCAGTGCTGCGTGTGAGCGGTGTGTGTGTGTGCAAGGTGGGATGCACAGGGAATCATGGATGACTTGAGGCTTGAGGGAGGGAGCTAAGGAGCATGTGTGTGCTTATTTGGGGGTGTGGAACCTTTCCAAAGAGCCCCGAGGTACCAGGTGGCCGCACCCCAACACCCATGGCTGGTGTGGGTTGGGAAGGGACGGTGTGAAGCTAGACATGGGTGTAGGGGTGAAACCCCTGAACTTCCAGGCCTGTTTCCCAGAACTGCTTGGCTTAGCCAGCAGCCTGACTCAACTCTGAGCCCCGTGGTGGATCAGTTCCCCTTGCTATCCTTCCCCTCCTCGAACGCAATGTGCTTCCTCCCCACCCCGGAGGGGGGGAGAGAGCGGCACGGGAGGAATCCAACACGAGCAGGCTGATGGCTGCTGTCCCAGTGCAGGCTCAGCAAATGGGGCTTGTGATGGATGAATGTGCAGGGCAAGAAGTAATAAAATGGGCCCCAGTCATGTAATCTTCCATTAAAATGAAATGCATACCAGAAATGAGGCATTTCTGCAGCTTGTACCATCTCCCACAGAAGATCATGAATAAAAGAGGCAAGTGTACTGTTGACAGATGCCGGCATGCATAAAGGACAGTTCCTATAAAGGCAAAGCCCCGGCTAACAGATGGACTAAAGATGTGAGATGCAGGAAGATTTACCAGTCTAAATAATTCAAGGGAATGTCGTATGGGGAGGCAGTGCTGGAGAGGGGAGCCGGCAGAAGGTACAGATGGAAAGGCAGGCCAGGCCTTTCCCACAAACCCATTAAGAACGTCGCTTGTCTGAGTGACAGTATGTTGCACAAGGCACCAGCAGAGATGGGTGGATTTGCCTCTAGCACTCCTTCTGCAAGGTCAGGAGAAGAGGTAATCTCAAAGGTTGCATCTATTTGAAGTTTGCCTTTTGCAAGGCCTCCTTCTCCAGCCTTCCTCCTCTCCGACCTCTTCTACTTCATCCCTTCCTCACCTGCTGCTGGGCAGAATGGGAGCACAGAAATGTTTCTGTGGCTACAAGCAGAGGCAAAGGCATTCAGTGCTCCCATTGCTCTTCTCTGCCTTGCTCAGGACATTCTTTGGACTTGGAAGGGGCCTGGGGGCTAGTGCTGGGTGCCCTGTGCCCATTAAGGGCATTTGGTGGCTTTACAGAGCTGGGTGGAGAGACGTGGCTGTTGCGTGACGTTTCTGTGCCCTGGCGACGGCAGCTGGAAAAATGTTGTGAATCTCCCTGGCCACTAATCGGAAGTCTGAGAAGGGCTGGCTGAAGCATTGCAGTGTGTTGGGAGGGCTTTGGCAACACGGGATGCAGGGATAAGCTGATGTAGGAAATGGCACAGCGGATGAAGCATCGTGGTGGCTGAGAGCAGGGCAGGGGATGCCCAGGGCCTCTCTCCCACTGTTCCCTAGGAGCCTGGGGTTGGCTTTGGTGAATGTGAGACATTTTGGGAGAAGAGGAAGGATAAAGGGCAAGATGCAGAGGGCTAGATAGAAGTCAGTGGCAGCTGCTTGGCAGAGATTGTGCGCGCTCTCCGCTCGGAGAGGACGCCTTCCCCGGGCTCGTCAGCCGTCTGCAGCACGGCGATTAATCATTGGTGTCAGAATCCCTAATCCTATTCAATGGAAAACAAACAGCACGGCATCCAGCCCTGTGCTGAGCCCAAGCAATTAGCATGTTTACATGGGCTGGGGAAGCTCAACAAAGAGTGGCCAACGGGGGCCACGGGAAATGAACCCTTGTCAGCCCCTGATGTTCCGAGCGCCTGCGATCCCCAGGCTCTGACTCAGGCCCAGGCTTGGAACATGGCTCGAAGCAGTTGGATGCAGCTACTTGCCACCAAAAAATGATTTTTCTTGATTAGGGCTCAGGTGTCTCTGAGTGTGGGCAGATGCTGAGGTGGGGGGATGTGTCTGGTATGGATGGTCAGCTGGGGAAGCAGGGATCGGGAGGAGATTAGGGGTTTGCTCCTACTTAGGCTTTGAATCAGTAGCAAAAGTAGCAGCCAAAGCCTTTGCAATTCCAGCAAACTCAGCCTTGATGCCAAGCCCTTGTCCTCATTCCTCCTGCTCCTCTTAAGCCCTCCCTGCTGCAGCTGCATCTCTCTTGCTGGAATTATTTTGATGTCTTTGGGTGCTCTGGGGTTAGGATTTGGCTCTGCAGGGCAAGGGACGTGCGGGACAAACATACCTGGTGTGCTGGCCCTGTCCCTGGGGGCTCAGGTCTCTCACACAGGCTTGAAAGAGGGTTGCAAGGAAAGATGCAGGACTAACCAGACATATCTGTCCCTTGTGTGTGTCTCCAGGGCCTTGCAGCAGCCACCTCAGATGAAAACCTTTCCCAAAACCAAGAGAAACAAAAAGCTTCCTCAAAGTGGATGGAGATGCTGCACGGATTGCCCTGCCTGAGCATCTCTGCCCTACTCTGGATTATTTAACTGGGTTCTGCAAACACAATTTCAAACAGCAAACAGCTAAGCAAGGGGAGCAAGACATAACCTTTGTTTCTGCAGGACCTACCAGCTGACAATGTGGGTACGTGGGCAATGGGAAAAGCAGTTTATGTTTTAAGCTTCATGTGACCTCTGGAGCTTCGGGGCTTTGGAAGGTGAGAGTGAGGCAATCCTCACAAGCACTTGATCCCTCTTGAAATGAAGGGGCTTTCCTGGGTACACAGCTTTCCCCCTTCCCTCCCAGAAGTGTATCTGATTTTTGGGGGTGGAAAAAAAGAGGATTGATTCAAATAAAAATGTATTTGTATGAGAAAAATTATTTCCTTCCATGAGTAAACACATAGTTTGAGGCAAATTTATGGCTTTGGCCTGGTCATTAATATCTGGTTGTCAAAAAGTATTGGTTTGAACAAAAATATGTTGTAATAAAAATGCATTGTTTTGAAGAAATTTATTGTCCCCATGAAAACGTATTCAATTCAGAAAGATATGTTGATTTCAATGAAAATCTATTTGTTTTAAGAGACAGAGGGAGGGAAGTTGCACTCAACTGAGAACCAGGGGCTTCTCTCAGTACAGATCTCCCTGCAGTCCCTTGGCTATTAGGATGGTAAAAGCTGGAAAATCAACAACTGGGCAGCAAAGGAAACCTGTAGGTCTTTCCTCTGCTCAGTGACCATCCTCCCAGCTGAAGAAGAGTGCCCCAGTTCCCCTAGGGTAATGAATGGGAGTTGGTTGTCTCCATTCTGTATGGATTGGATGGCTTCTTCCACAAACAGCTCTCCTCACCCTGCAAATCTAATGTTTAGGTGACTTTTAAAGGTCCTTTCCAACACAAAGGGATCTATGATTTATCCGTGAGGATCCCAGGAAGTGGCTGCTCATGAGAACCCACCTACATCTGGAAAGGTGCACATCTTGCAGGTGACCTGGAGACCTTCATCTTCTGCTTCCTGTCTCGAGCCACCCATGAGCAGCACGAATGTGTGTCGGTGAGTACCTGAAAGGGAGATGGCTGTGTCCACACTGCTACCCAGAGCAGCTCCCCTTTGGCTTGGTGGCACGAGGAAAGGGCCCCTTTTGTCTCAGGGCAGCTTTGTGGTGTGTCTTTGTGGCTCTCCCAGCCCTGGTCCGAGATGGGACCGAGGTTTGCTATCCTGCCTAAGCCTCTTTCCCTGCCAGCAGGGACTGGATGAAATTCACCCTGAGCTCCAAATCCCTAATGCTGCCTTAGCTGGGATTATGAGAGAAGCCACCATGGTATCACCTGAAATCCACCTCCCGGTGCCTCCCGTTTAAAACAATCAGCAGATGTTTGCAGTGGGCTTTTTCTTTCATTATGCTCCAACTCTGCTATTTAATCAGCTTCTTCCTTCCTCTGTTTGTACAAGGTATCGCTCGCCCATATTAAAGCGGGGGAAGGGAAGGTGCGAGATGAAAAAAATAAAAAAAAATTAAAAAAATAAAATTGCCTACCCAAGAAATGTCACTGCCGCAGTGTTATCCCCTCCCTGCCAACACACACACGGGTTCTGGTGTCAATGGAAAGGTTGCCTCTGATTAATATTAATAAAGAATTAGAGCTGTGTTTGTCATGATCACTTCGTTTGGTATTGCTCTGTGTGGCAGGTGAAAGCAGAGGAAGGAAGGGAAGAGGTCTGCTCGGTATTCATTAATCATTTCATCAGGAAGGAGTTCAAAGCAGAGGCCGGCCTTAACAAGGGCTGCAGGCAGGGATGGGGCCATGTTTATTCAGATGTTCCTCCTTATGTCCCTGACCTCCCACCTGGTCAGCTGGTGTGGGCCTCCAAAGCTGAGATGCCTTTCTAGGATCCAGGCCATCCTACCCCTAAACGGGGCTGGCCTGCTCTTGTCTAGATCGAGGTGATGTCACATGGAAGTCTGGCATAGGTCCACTATGGGTATCTGCTCATCAGCTGAAAAATGACTCCTCAAGAGGTCCTTGTTTCCCCTTTGAGTCAAGAGGATTAATAAAAAGTGGCGAGACTGTTCTTTGAGAAGCTGCCTGGTGGTAAACTTCCTTCTGCATGCTGGGACTCCTCAGAAGAAAACTCCTCAGGCCAGGTGGGCAGTGGCCAGGACCTGAGAGACACTTGTGAGACACGGTGGCCTCTGAGAACTCTTGGAGTAAGCCCTAAGAAGCCATGTTCCATCTCCAAGGCAAGGCAGTAGGGATACACTTGAATTTAAAGGGCTTGAATTCAGAGGGCTCCTTGTCCTTCCCAAAAATGGTTCCTCCCACCATAAGATAGGTGCCTAACCCCACAGCCCTTGCTCTGTTGACCAGAAGAACCTACAGTTAACCTTATACTTAAACAACTATTCAGTGGTTCAAGTCCAGAGGCCTAAATCTCATCTTTATAGAGCTGCTCCTGTAGCAGCCAGCCCTGCCCTTGGCACGTGGTGGTGTTGGGAACACAAAGATGAATGTCACAGGAGTTCAGGTTCTGTAATTTATGCAGGTTGGAATTAAGAGCAAATATTTGAATTAAGAGGAATAATAAAATATTAAGAGCGAGTGGCTCTGACTGAGGCTGGTACCTTGCACTGGGTTCATGGCACACAAGTCAGTCTTGGCTGATGTTTGCATGCAGAGCTTAGCGTGGGCAATTTATGCAGACTTTTAGTGGTATTTTGTTTCTTAAAAGTGTGGAGATTCCCGTAAATCTTGGCTTGGACACATCTGTATGTGGCCAAATCTGGTCTCTGCTTTCTTTATAATCCGTATTTTCTGGCTGCAAGACCAGAAGGCAATGCACACGTACATATGGCAAAAGTTCTTTGTATTAAGAATTTACAGCTTAACCTTCTTGTTCCTTTTTCCATCTTTTTCCTCCTTTCCTCCTTTTTTCTTTTCTTTCCTTTCTTTTTTTTTTTTTTTTTTGGGATGCTATTTATTATTCAAATGTGGGGAGAGTCGAGCCAAGTGGTGCATTGCTCTCATTAATTATTCTCTGGGATTAAGGAATCCGTTAAAACCATATCTCCCTTAATCCTGTTTTATTAATTTTATATTCTTGGCAAAAAAAAGAAGCAAAACAACAACCACGTCCCCCCCACCCCAGCCCTCTCTACAAAGGGATCATGCAGCTTTCTGCTGGGACCCTGAGAACAGCAGGTCTCTGGTGTTCCATGGATGCTCGTTTTTTAATTTGATAAAATAAATTAGCACAGGATTAGAGCCTTCCTGACAGCACAGCTCAACTGCAGTTACCACCTTAAGGGAGGCATTAAGCATAGTTTTTAGCGTGGAGGTGAAGTGGGAGTGAAGTTCCTCAGAGAGAGGGAGCTTTCCTCTCTCTAGGAGCACGACTGGTGGCCTCTCCTCCCCTCCCAGATACGGCCAAAGGGGCCACCTTTCTCCAGGGACACGTTTTGGAGTGGGTGAGGTGGACACTGCTTGGTCAGACACACAAACACGAGCCCATCAGCTCCTTTCATACAGCAGCCATGGCTGATAACTGTAATCACCCTCTTCCTTTTGGGATATTTTGGAGATGTAAATGAAATATTTTTCCCTAAAACAGCAGAGACTTGACTCCTGAGAGTGATGGCTTGGTCTCAGAGGGAGAATGGGAAAATGGAACTGGGGCTTTTGCAGGTTTCATCTCCTTTTTGTGACACAGAGGCCCCAGCTGGTGCTGTTATCAGATTCTGCTGGCATGAGATGTGTGGAGGCCAGGCTGGGAGGGAGCAACCTGAGGCTGCACTGCAGATGTAGTGGCCTCCAGACTGCTTGTTTTTGTGGCTGAGAGGAGAGAGGAGAGAAAGTGGTTCCTTGGACAGAGAGGAACCTAGACTGGGCTTCCAATCGATCCCAAAGAGTTTGCAAGGCAAGAGGATCTGGGCTCTGAGTGCTGGGCTCAGCTTCTTGAGGCTCATTTTGAGCCCCACGAGGGAGAGGCATTTGGTCCCTCAGCTGGATGGGATCTCTTGGCTGGCTTTTGGGAAACCCATGCCATGGAGACATTTAAACTGGAATTGGTGGGACAGTTCTCAGAGCTCTGCAGTGCAGCATTTGGGACTGGTGACAAGGGTTATATAAAAAAAGAGGCTGTGGTGGCTGCGTGGTTGATGAGTTCTTGTCCTGTGCTCGTCTTGAAGCTGAAGGACAACTGTCCCCACCACTGAGCTGGGTGCTGGGGATGCATTGCTCTTTGCCTTTAATCTTTCTGTAGGTCAGGCTTTTGTAAGGCCTTCAAAACAGAATCATGCCTGAAATATTGCTGAGTGTTTTCTCCCTGGAAAAGGTGTCTGGCTTGCCAACAATGGCAGTGGCTTAGCAATGAGTCTGCAGAGATGCCAGCTGGGTCGGGCTGTGGTGGAAGGAGGTGTGGGATTCACCCTCAGCTTCTCTGGGAAGGGCTGTGAGGATTACCAGGTGTCAGCAGAGAAGTGCCCTAATGCTGTGTTGGCCTCAGGGTCACTGCTGAAAGCTGCTCCCTCTTTTGAGGGTGTCTTTGGCCCTTTGCCTGACCTCACCTGAACACCTTTGCTGCAGAATAGGGGGTCACACTGGAAGCCTGGTGATGGTTTTGAGGCAGTTGTGGAAATTCCCAAAGTTCAGGCACCTAAACAGTGCAGAGATTTTTGCAAAAGATCTTCCACTCAGTAGTCATTCATACAGGAAGGCTGCACAGACCGTTCAATAATACAAACACCAGAAAACACCCTCAGGGCCTGATTTGTCAAACATCCCAAAACAAGGCTTCTCTATTTCCTCTGCCTTTTCTCTACCAACCAGGGATTTATTTTCTTCTGTAAGGTGTGTGTTATGATTTCTTACTTGTGAAAAGTCACAAACAGAGAAAGCAGGGAAGTTTACTTTTATAGAAAACACAGAGTTCCTTTGGAGGGAAACTATAAAGTGAATGGCTTTGTTTGTTTTATTCAGTCTAGGAACAACTTCCTTAATTGCTGTGTAGGAAGAGCCAGTTCTTTCTTGTCCTTCTGTTAGCAGAGCTGGCATGGAGCAGGACAACCATTCCCAGGTGCTGGGTATTCCCTGTACAAAAGGCTTAGGCAGGATTTCATTGCTTGGTAACTCTGTGGCCTATGGAAACTCACTTGGACCCGACGAGGTGCCAGGCTGGTGCCAAGCAAGTTGTGTCTTATCTCAGCCTGAGACCCCCCAGAGTGGACAGATGGTGGGGTGGGCTGCCTGGAGTTGGTTGGAGGTGAGTTGTGCTCTAGTCCTGGGGATATGCAGAGGTATCCTCAAATGATGCCAACAGAAAGCTGCATTAGACTCCATCCTGCTCCTGAAATACTGTGTTAGCTGAGGTGTAGCTCACAAAACCAAGCTTTTCCAGTGGTGTTTGGGCAGAAAAAGTCATCTGTGCTGATTCCTGGGTGAGCTGGGTTGGATTGGAGGGGCCTTCCCTGTTGTTGGAGAAGTGCTGTGGCATGGCTGGAGCAGCCTCCTTCTCCACAGGGACATGAGCCAAAGCAGGGTGTGGGCTGGGAGCACTCCTGGAATTGGCCTTAGTGGCCACTGGCTTTAAAATAGATGAGAAAAAGCCAAAAGTATACCGATAAAAATTTCAAACAGCTGCCTTCAGGTGCCCTGGTGGTGTTTTGATCTTGTTCCCAAACTTTTGGGTGAGGGAAGAGCTAATTTAAGTTAATTTGCATCGCGGAACATCGCTGATGTGCCAGGGAAGGGGACCTCGCAGAGCCACTCAGAAGGCAAGCCAAGAAAACAAAGGCGTGTATTCCCAGATTTGAGGTAGGAATTATATACACTTAGAGTCATGAACTCTGGATAATAATTGAAAGGTCAGATTGATGAGAGCAGCCTCTGAGATACGATTTCTATGACAGCTTGATGGATGCTCCACTATCAAGGTGTGCTTTTAATCATAATCTCATTACTCCACTTCTTATGGTTCGACTCACCTAAACTCATGGGAGGAATCAGGGGCCACCTCTAAAATGTGAATTGGCTTTTATTTGGAGGTAGAGGAGTTGAGTGGTTGGGAGAAGAAAAAGGAAAGAAATGGGCCAGAAGAGAAAAAAAGACCTTCTGGACCTAGGATGAGTCAAGAGTGTGTGTACCTTTCTGCTGGCTGGAACTGGTGCAGGTGCTCTGGAGCAGAGGAAAGAGACTTGAACCTCTGCCAGAATCAGCATCAGCCATGAGTCTCACAGCACTGCTGCCCCAGGAGTCTGGGCATGGGGCCTGTGGAGAGATGGCCAGTACAGCTCTCCCAGGCATGAGCAGAGCTTTTTTGGGGGGAGAGAGACAGTGCTGGCTGTTCACGCACTCTGATCTAGCTATCCAAAACCCATGAAGATTTCCTGATGGCCAGATATAAAATGTGCCGATGGACAGCACCAGCTTCCACAGTCCCTGTGCCTTGGAGAAGGGAAGAGCCTTTTTTTTTGAGGCTGTGGTGCACAGGAGCTGAGAAGATGAAGCTGAGCTTTATCCCAGCTAGACCCCAAAGAGCCACTGAGGTGACACCACCTCTTCTTTTGCAGTAAATACCAAAAAGCCCAGAAGATCCACCACATCCACTGGCCCATCCACTCTGGCTGTGCAGAAATGGCACTGTGGACCATGTAATGACAGTGGAAATGGCCCTTTTCCCACGTAGGTGTTTCCACCTGCACTGCTGCATCCAGCCCTGGTCCCCAGCACAAGAAGGACATTGCGTCTGCTGGTGAGAGGCATTGGAAATGAGCCCAGGGAAAGCCACTGAGATGATTAGAGGTGTGGAGCACCTTTCCTACGAGGAAAGGTTGAGATAGTTTGGATTGTTCAGCCTGGAAAACAGAAGGATTTGGGGATGACCTAATTTTGGCCTCCCAGTACTGAAGGAAGACTACAGGAAAGATGGAGAGCCACTTTTTACGAGGGTGTTTAGAGAAAGGACAAGGGGGATTGATTTCAAAATGAAAGAGAATAGGTTCAGGAAAAAATTCTCCCCAGTGGCACAGGCCCTGGCACAGGTTGCCCAGAGAAGCAGTGGATGCCCCATCCCTTGCAGTGTTCAAAGCCAGGTTGGATGGGGCCCTGAGTCCAGCAAAAAGTGTCCCTGCCCATGGCAAAGGGGTTGGAACGAGATGATTTTTAAGGTCCCTTCCAATCAAACCATTCCATGATTCTATGTCATCAGCACCACTATTACCCTGGGAGACCTGGCTAGTGGGAGGCTCCCAAAAAGCATCCTTACAGGCTCCTCTCTGACAGCTCGCTGCCAAGGCTGGAGGAATTCATTCTCACCTCCCTGGAACCTCCTGGAAGAGTTAGTATGGAAATTTCAACCTATTTTTAAGGGTTATTTTCACTCAAGTGAAATCTATCAAAGAAGGAGGGTTATTTTTACAGCACGTAGCAACTGCCGGTTGCCATGGCAGCGGGCGGGCGAAATGCAATAAAGCATCCCTGTGTTATCGTAAACACAAAGGGAACCACGGGCACCAGTAAGAAAGGAGACTGTTGTGGGGGAAACTCCATGGATCCCTCACCAAGACCCTCGCTGGGCTCAGGGAGTGACAGCCAGGGGGATTTTATGGGGCCATGCAGGGCCTGGTGGGCCAAGAGGCTCTCAGAGGGCCTACCATGAGTGTTAGCAACGCTGATATGTCAGCCTGGGATGAACTTTTTCCTCTGTTCCTTTGGAAACACTTGGAAGAAGTGTTAGAAAATGCATCATCCGAAGAGGGGGAACACACATGACTCTGTGTTTGTTTTTGATCTGACTTCCAGGACAAGGAGCAGGCCCATGCAGGGCCTGACAGAACAAGAGGACACAGTCTCAAGCTACGTCAGGGAAGGTACAGGTTGGATATTAGGAAGAAATTTTTCACCGAAAGAATAATGAAGTACTGGAATTGTCTTCCCAGGGAGGTGGTAGAATCACCATCTCTGAATGTTGAAAAAAGACTGGACATGGCACTTAGTGCTATAGTCTAGTTGAGGTGTCAGGGCGTAGGTTGGACTTGATGATCTCAGAGGTCTCTTCCAACCTCATTATTCTGTGATTCTGTGATTCTGTGGTGGGCCAAGAGGCTCTCAGAGGGCCTGCCATGAGTGTTAACAACATTGATATGTCAGCCTGGGATGAACTTTTTCCTCTGTTCCTTTGGAAACACTTGGAAGAAGTGTTAGAAAATGCATCATCCAAAGAGGGGGAACACACGTGACTCTGTGTTTGGTTTTGATCTGACTTCCAGGACAAGGAGCAGTCATCTGTGGAGGTCTCTTCTTTTAAATGTTTTCAAACTGTGAAGGGATTTTCCATGTGGTAAAAGGGTTCACCCTCTCCATCTCTTCCAAGTGTGCTCTGTCTCTGCATTAACTCAGCTGCCCTGTTTCATCTCAGCAGCTGAGCACATGTGAGTAACTGGAGCGCCCAGGAGAGCCTTGGGGTGTGTGGCTGGGACCCCGTGTGGGATATCACTCATGAATGGTGGCCATCTGTGTCAGGTACACCACAGAAACTTCACGAGCCCTTTGAGGTGCTTTATCCCTGAAGCCTGTGCTGCTCTTGGGCTCTGTGGAAGTCACAGGGCTGTCCCTCATTACTCTTCCCTCCTAAGATGCAGAGTGTCCTGAGGTGACACATCTTGGCTCCACAGGGGTTGGCTGGGCTGGGGGGAGCCTGACACGACCCTCAGTGGGTGTTTTTATTTCAGTAATGTGGGGGAAGACCAAAAAGGCACAAGACTTGGCTTCTTCACCACACAGAAGCCTCTTCGAGAACCTGAGGCATTTTTTGTGTGGGAGATCCAGGTACTCAGAGCGCTTTTGTTCAGCAGCATGTTGGATCAGGTACCAAAGCCCAGACCATCCAAAATGCCTTGCCATTTGGCTCACCCCAGAGATGTCACTGAGGTTTTGGGTTTGTCACTTAGCTCTGACACTGGAAAAAGCCAGTGGTTTTAAATTTCGTGATGTGGGGCAAAAGCCCTGCAGTCATGAGTTTGGCAAGGGCTGCTGAAGACCAGGGTATTCTTCATCCTTGCCCTATGAAAACTGAGTTATCCCTAACTGAAAACACCCTCTCCCCATCCAGCCTAAGGTCATTCCCACCCCAAAATTTATAAATTAAATCCTTGAGGACATGCACATAAGTTGGTCATCCCAATGCCACCGAATGCCAGGGGACAGATGGGTGTGAAAAAGGTGAGTCCCTCGCACCAACCAGAAGTCCCACTCCTGCCTTCTGCCAAGATCCTGCTGCGGGTTTTGCAGGGCAGTGGCTTTGAAGCTCTGGGGCTTGCTTTTGCAGGGAAAAGGAACAAAGGCAGGGCTTGCTGTGCAGAGGCGTGAGTATAAATAGATCCCTGGGAGGGTGAGAGATTGAGAAGAGGGGAGAGATTGAGATGATTTCTCTTTCCAAAGGAACAGTCTTGACACCACTTTCTTTTATGGTGCTACCTTGTAGTATCAAGTGATTGCTCCTTGTGCCCTTATCTAGGCAAGGATTGTGTGAAAACTCAGCTAATTGCCAGGCAGTTTGCTCCATTTTTTTTTTAAAGGTTAATTTTCTTTGTATTGAATAATAAGGAAAGAATATGATAAACTCAGCTGGAGGTGTATGTCACCTAAAAGGGTTCCTAACTACTGGGGCTTGAATTGAATTATTAGAGAGTCAATAATCAGGCAATGTGGCTCTCTGGGAGTCCCTCTGAGGAATAGCTCGAGCTCTCCATTGGTCTGGTGGTATTTAGGGTAAGTCTCGCTTGGGGAGCACTTTCACCAAAGCAAAGGCAAGGAGGGTTCCCCAGGGGCTGGGATCCCACCCTCCTGCTGTCTACACACCCGGATACACTGGCAGAGCTCTAGGATGATCTCCCTGAGATTAAACTTAATTCACAACTCTCTCACCTGCGGTTCCGTTCATAAGTGTTTCGTTACTCGGGGGTGAGTACGTGGCAGATCCATTCTTTGATAGCACATATAGCATGTTACACTTTACAAAGCATTAGCAATAAATGCTTAATGGAAGAGGCTGTATCAAGCTGTTAGAGAGAAAGCCTATTATAGAACGTGGGCTCCTGCTAAAACAACACGTGCGTCTGTTTAACACCTCATGTTAACTCGGGGAGCGTGTTAGAAAGCTCTGCTTTTTGGCACAGAGAAAATGAAAGGCACTTTATGTATTAAAGTGTCACCAAAATTTCCTCCCTTTGTTTAAAGCAATCTTGAGGAAGTGTTATCTGAAAGGTAGCTGGCTGAGATGGGAATTCTGGAGGAATCGAGACGTGCAGCAAGGAGACCTCGAGCTCTTTTAGCATTTTTAGCACAAAACCAAGCTGGTTTTGGTAGAGTCTGGATGCCTCTGGCCCAGCCTGAGCTGTGTACCCCCACAGCCTAATCCACCAGGGAAGTTCAGCTCTTCATCTACAACAGCATGGAGCGACACGACAAATGGCATTGGCTTTAAACTGAATCAGGTCAGGTTTAGATTGAACATTGCGAAGAATTTCTTCCCTTTGAGGGTGGGGAGGCCCTGGCACAGGGTGCCCAGAGAAGCTGTGGCTGCCCCTGGATCTCTGGCAGTGTTCAGAGCCAGGCTGGACGAGGCTTGGAGCAACCTGGGATAGTGGAAGTTGTCCCTGACCATGGCAAGGAGGCTGAAATAAGATGATTTTTCATTTTCCTTCCTACCCAAACCATTCCATGATTCTATTTGCAAGGTCTAGCCTCGAGTCCAACACCACTGAGGCTGAGTCCCAGCAGTGCTCTGTGGCACATAAACCTGCTCACCACGTCTGTGTCCACAGAGTGCATGGCACAGCCTGCACAATCCGTGATGATTTTGGGACCAGCATAACTGGACTGGGCTTCTCAGACTTCCAAAACAGACCTGCTGTTCCCCACTCTTCACACCTGACCCCTCTGTCTTATTCCAGTGCTTCAGCAGTTAAATGGAAAACGGTGTCTGAGAAGATTAGAATTAAGTTATTAAAGCATCTGGACACTTTTAAGAGGATTGCTGAGCATCGTAGTACTCAAGATTGACTTGAGAATTTGGGGGTGGATTTGCAGCTGGAAGAAATTCCTCATGTACTGTATACCTGCCCCTTGTGTATATGTTAGCATATTTGGCACAGATGTCTCTTTGTTTCCGTACAGGAAACTAATTGCCTTTCTTGTTTCAGTCTGAAGTTTTCTTGTGTCATTCTGTAAATAATGAGAGGCATTTCTCAAAGTTTGCCAGCGCCTTTGTCTCTCTTGACAGCGTCTCAGCTGCTTGTCCTGTGCTGGAGGAGCATCCCCCTTGCTGGAAACCTGGTGTCATCTCAGCAGGGTCCACGCTGGCCAATAGGTTTGTCAGCTGGGAGATGTCCTGCAGGGAAGCAAAAGTGTGGAGAAGGAGGTTTTGTGTGAGTGACAAGCTTTGCCTTTGAGCTCACCCTAACTTCCAGCTTTTGGTGTGAATTCCTGGAGGTCAAAGTTCCTCATTTATCCCCAGCACAGTGGGGGCAGCAGCACCAGCCAACACCTCCTGTCACCCACGGGGATGTGGCCCCCAGCAGTGCAGCTCTTGGCCTGGAAGGGGGGTTTCCCAAGCCCCTCCCAGTGCTTCTGACCCTCTGTTTCCTTTCATGTGCCTTTTAGAAGCTGATTTTTTGGGTAGGCAGCCTCTCCTTGTCTCTAAGCTGTGTCTCTTGAGGCTTAAAGAAGAAGAGCAGAAGTTCAGGGTTTGTGACAGAATTGGAAACAACGTGATACCATGATGGAAATCCAGCTCTTTCCTCCTGGTACCAAATGATGGTTTGCTACAAACCCATGGAAGAAGATGTACTCTCAGAGCTTTCCCAGGAAGGAAGAGATGGAACAGATACCGAATGAAAGAGAGATGAGGGAGCCTCAAGCCAGCCTAAAAATTATCTACTGCTCCAATTTGATGTGAAAGAATTCAGGTCAGTAATGAGAGAGCAGATGTGAATGCTTGGTGCAGGAGGCTTTGCTGCTGTGAAGGAAGCAGAGTTTACGGGTGTTTGAGCAGCAGAAGGGGAGGTTTGTCCGGTGAGAAAGGGAGGGTCAGTCCCAGTCCTGGGTCTGTGACTGCCCAGATCCACCCAAAATGGGAGGAAAGAGCACTTCCCTGATCTCGTGGCTTATACAGACAGCCCTGTGAGCAGAGGGAATGCAGCTGGGGCACAGAGCTGCTCTGCATCCCAGCTGGCATCGGGCAGGATTTGGCTGCACAGAGCAGCCAGGACCCTCTGTTGCTGCTGACCTCGAGGCTGCTGCCCATCTTTCACCCATCCCTGTGCACCAGCTGCTGAGCTGGCAGAGCAGCTCTAATGACCCCATCCCAGCCGCTGGCAACTCGACGCTGTTGCTGGTTTCCTATTTAAGTGTAACCACCACAGCTCTGCTTTCTGTGGTGGAATTTGGGCTATGGAGGAAACGAGGGGCTGCAGTCAGCAAAGGAGCACCAAGGAGGGCTTGTGATGGGAGAGAGGTTTGGCTTTAGCTGGCTGAAAACCACCAGGGAGGAAGACTTGTGGCCAGAGGATGCTGTTGGACATGTCTGAGCCAGGCTTTGGGCTCTGTCAGTGCTCCATGGCTGGCTGCAGAGATGGGGTGGCTGGGAGAGGATACCAAGCCCTGCCTCAGTTTCCCCTCTGAGAATGCAGGAGAAGGGAGCCTTTGGGGCAGCTGAAAGGAAGAGAGAAGGGGTGTTGGGCTCTCTTGCCAGCACCTGGGGGCATGTTCTGGCCGGCCGCCCTTCCCGTCGGGGTGGCTATTTACCAGAAAGGAAGCCGGCAGGGAGGGAAGAGCATCCTGAGTCGGCTCAAGCCATCAGATTTCTGTCAAGGATTTGGCCTGGACTTTTATTACCTGTCCCAGTTGTCACTTTTGTGTGAGAGCAAGCAGGGACATGGTGAGTACCTGGTTACTTCGAGGCTGTCACATCTGCTGCAGGGGGGACTGTGCAGCCTGTGACAAGCTGGTGTCATTAGCACTGGGCTCTGAGGCTGCTGCCAGTCGGGATTTACTGTCCACCTCCCTGGGACCAGCCAAGCCATCCGCTCCCTGCATGGCAGCCCCTCATCCGGAGCATGGCTGGGGCAGGAATCCTGACGCTGCTCAGCATCCCTGCGCAAGGAGCTGCTGTCTCCTGTCCCCCCTCGCGCGGGGAGGGGGAAATGCTCCGGCGCCGCTAATTGCGGGCGGCTCCCGCTTTGGGCACCGCTTGCCTCAGGCTGCCAATCACCCCCTGCTCCCCTGCATCACGTCAGCGGTGTCACGGTGTGTGTCACAGCTCTGTCACGGTGTGTGCCACAGCTCTGACACCGGCCTGACGCCCGCACCGTGCCGGGGCAGTGACAAGTGGTAATTGGGACCCCCTTCACCAGCATCACCTGCCAAGGCCACGGGGGAGGCAGGGAGTGACTTTGCAGCCATCCGAGGAGGCGCTCGCACCCCGAGACTTTTCAGGTGCGGTTGGACCCGCCAGGTGTTGACTAATGCTGGCAGTGGGGATGCTCTGCAACCACAGACATGCAGCTGGGGTGAGGGGGTGAACTGACAGCGCTGCCGGCTTGCACCACCCACAGGAGCCCTGGGATGTCCCTGGGCATGCCTTCAAGGAGCACTGAGCTGCAGGTATTGCTCCTTATGCCCCCAGTCTCATTTAGAGATGCTTAAATGCACTTGTGGCTGTGAATGCTGCTGCTGGATGTGCCCCAGAGGCAGGGCAGGATGCTCCTGCTCTGCTTGTGCTAGGGGATCCCCTCAATCCCAGCAGGAACAAGCTGCTGTCTGCAGCCTCTGATTCTTCCAGGGTCTGGTCTGGCCTTGCTTTAGTTTGGGATGGGGATTTGCATCCCAGCCAAGTGTGTCTGGAGTAAGGAGCTGCTGCAGAGGTCTTATTAGATTGGGTGGTTACAGCAGGAGGGATGCTGCAACTCTGGGTGTGCCGGCCCCGTGTCACTGCTGGAGTCCACCCCCCTCATCGTTCTCCCTGTGAATTTCTCCCACTCGGTATTTTCAAAGGCCCTTCCCATATTTCCCCCAGCCCCTCTCTTGGCCTGGTCTCGGTGCTGTGTGTGGCAGTGCATTTCAGCACTGATTACAGCAGTGAGGAAAGCCCCTTTCAGCAGCAGGGCTGGCCAGTGAGCTGGGGAATGTTGTCTTCTCCATCACCAGCGGGCTGATCTGCTGCCAGCAGCACCCCTTCTCATCTTCCCACCTCCTGGGGGGCTGATGCTCGTGAGGGCTGCTGCTGCTTGCTTCAGCTCAGCTGCTTGTGTGGATCAGGAGCAGTGCATTCCCCCAGCAGCACATCTACAATTACTGGGAGGCTTTTTTGCCTGTGGCTGCACATCCCCACTGCATTTTCAGCAATAACAGCTGCTTTGTCTTGGGTATTTTACCCAACCTCTTGAAATCAGGGACTTAAGACAGCTATTTTTGGCTTTGAACCTGGCCATCAAGAGAAAACATCATAATTTGTCCGTGGTCTTTGCTGCACTGACACCACTGCCTGTGGCAGGTGCTTCGGGCTGATGCTTGGCCAGTCTCAGGGAGAGGGATGGATGTCAGTGCTTTAGGATCTTTGTGAGGTTTCAGGTGATTTCTCCTCAGCTGTCATGCCTTCCACAATGGTTTCCCAACCAGTGGGACCTTCCTTCCTTCAAGGCCACCTGACATCTGCACTGTGGCTCTTGCCCATGTTCCCCTTCCACAAGGCAACCTCTGAGACAAACCACAAAAAATGGCCCATTTAAAAGCGCACACATCACCTGTCTTGGGATCCCAGGGGGGCACCAAAACCTTGCTGATGCATCTGCTCTGCTGAAAAACTTGGCTTGTGCCATCATGGCTCTGCTCTTGCTCCCTGAGTGAGTGGAAGTGCTGCTGGGCTGCCTCTCCTTAGGCCTGGGGCTGCCAGGACTCAGCTCCCTGCCTCACACGTGCCTCTGCTAGCACAGCATTGCCCTGCTGCCTTCTGCCAGGCAGATTTTAACCTCTAGAAGTACAAGACCTCTCTTATCTGTGCTCTCAGGCTGCCCCAGGAGTCTCTCTACTGTGTGCCTCGAGTTGGACTCTGGCATTGCGTGTGGATGGCCACATGGGGAAGAAAAATGGCTTTAAATGGACAGAGGATAGTTTAGATTGGATGTTAGGAAGAAATTCTTCCCTGTGAGGGAGGTGAGGCCCTGGCAGAGGTTGCCCAGAGGTGGCTGCCCCATCCCTGGAAGGGTTCAAGGCCAGACTGGATGGAGCAATCTGGTCTGATGGAAAACGCCTGTGCCCAAGGCAGAGGGTGGGAATTGGATGAGGTTTAAGATCTCTTCCAAACCAAACCAAACCAAACCATGATTCTAGGAAAAATATCCTAGAATTTTTTTCCCTGTCACAGAGGCCTGTGATACCAAAAGCATCCTGCAAGACCCTCAAGTCCAGCATGCCCCTTACCTGGCTGTTCTCATCCATGGGGTAAGCAAAGCCTGCAGGCAGCTGCCTGCCCACAACTCACTGTTTTCCACGCTCAGGACCACTGGAATGACTGCCATAAGCTTAAGGCAACACCAGGAGGCATTTATCCAGCCTCTCTTAAATTCACTCAACAACCTGCAGCAACAACAACAACAAATTGTTTTGAATTTAAGAAATTAATTAAAGTGGTAAGTAAGTAGATCATCTGAGGCATTAAGCTGTACATTTTTTTGATAAGTATTTATTGCTGCTTTTCCAAAGGTCCTGCTGATGTCAAAGGAGGCAACCTCTTCTTCACAGTCTGGAAGGGGCAGGGATGTCATCCTGAGGGAGCCCCCCAAAACTGTTTCCTTGAAGGTGTCCTTTCTACCTCATTGTCACTACTTCATATTTTCCAAACATTCTTTGACCACATTAATGATTACAGTGAAGCAGGATTCTTATTGGCAGCACAAATCACCCTTTCGAGATGGTACCAGCACTTACAGTCTTATTCCTGTCATTAACAGAATTGTTACTATGACTTTGCCATGTTTTCCCTTCCTAAAGAAAGCAATCCAAATCCAAATATTCTGGCTTAAAAATATCCTGTCCTCATTATCCTCTCTAACCCCCAAAGAGGTCATACCAGCCCTTCTGGGTAACAGAAGAGCATCTTTCTCTGGATGTACTTATGCTGTGGTTTAGGTTATTGAGCACAATTCTCTGGCCTGAGAATGACTGTACATCCTAATTGTACATCCTAATTGTACATCTGCTGAGTTCAGCTGCCTCTGGGCTCAGCACTGGGCTCAGGTCTTCTGCAGTTTGGTCCTGCTTTGCTGTTTGGGGATAGAGCCAGCAGCTGTGGAAAGGTGACATTACCAGATGTTGGCCAGGTGTCTCCTGGTGTGACTTGCCCAAAGGACCTGGATCCAGGGCATCGATCCCAATATCCCATTTTAGATGAGGTGCCTCTCTTCTTTTTCTTGCTTCAGGGCACCACTGATCCCATCCATCTAGCAGGCTGGAATTTTGGCTACCCTGAAAGTAGCTGCCAGAACAGTAAAACAGGGAGCTGACAGGGTGTTTGTCACAGCTGGGACTGTCCTCTCCAGGCTGAAGGTAGCTGGATGATAGGATACACAGGAGAGGACACATTGTTCCCAGTCTTGGCTGTTATGGCTTTACAAATGACTATTCCAAGCTTAGTTCCAAAATGGTGTCGTGGCTTTCTCTGCTGTCATCAATTGCCATCAACACTGCATTTAGCTGACATAATTACTTATTGTTACAATCAGTGCCCATTAGGTTAAAGCTAAATTACAGTCTCAGTCCTTGGGAACTGCCTATTACATCCATATGAATACGCAAAGTTCATCACTCATGATTAACGTTGCTACAGTGAATACAAAAGGAATTAGTGAGGACCTGTCACTTATTGTAAAGTGCTGCCAGATTATGGTATCAGAAATGATGTGTCAACTGTTAAAACTTAATAATCCATGCTGGAGTGCTGTATCTGATTATAACAGTGATCAAAGGAGAGGCCTGATTGACACTCGGAAACATTATGGGACCGATAACCTGCGAGGGTCAGGAGTCATGGACTGAATGCCAGGGACACAGCTCAGTGTGCTCACCCCCAGCTCTGGGCACTCTGAGGGGCTGGGGACACTCCTGGGGGCACCTGCCCGGGTGCTGGCACGGTCAGGAAAAGATCAGTGGGTTTGTGGTCCTTGTGCAGCACTCTGAGCTGCAGCTCCTGCCTGGCACCTCTCTTTCTGGCAGGAGAGAGCCTGTGGGTTCCAGCGTGGGATTCAGTCTCCCTCTGCCCTGGTTGATGGTGTAAACCACCCTGCTGCAGTCAGGACTGGCATTTCCAGACCCTTCTCTTGCACTGCTGAGACCTGGGTGAAGTGTGGGAGTACATTTCCCCCAGTGTGAGCTAGGAGGACCCAGGAGCTCTCCTCATTTGGGTGGGTTTTGCTGGATCCCTTCCTGTGGGGTAAAGGCAGCATCAATAAGTATGGCTATGTGCATGTGTGCAGGGATTTAAAAAAAGTTCTAAGATTTTATTTCAACATTGCTTAAGGGGACTGCCTGATTTTTCTAATTTGAAGAGACTTTTTGTTTAGAAATTGATTGTTTTGCATTTTTCTTTCAAACTCTCAAGACTGAAGAAAATGTTTTACTTCACTCCCCTGAGGGGTTATGTTTTTTGTTTTCAAATTTTTTTTTCCTTTTCCTATTTTTTTTTTTTTTTTTTGGTTTTGTTTCTAAAAACCATCCTACAAGCAAACATAAAGATCTGTCGTTGAAGTCTGCTAACAAAGTCCTCTTGGGAAGAACAGCTGAACCACACAGGCTGAAGCACATGGGCTTGATAGAAGTGGGGGCTATAAATCTGGCCCCTGCTAATCCCCCAAGACAGTCTCTGGCTGAGGCAAGGGATGGTGTGGCCCCTCCACATCCCTGGCATTGTGCTCCTCATCCAGCAGAATGCCTGGAGCCAGGATGTGGGGAGGTCCTCATCCACAGTGGAGGCTTGTGTCAGGCATTGATGGACGGTGAGCCACGCTCGGCTCTTCCCCACAGCCCCATGGTTTTGTCTGTGGGTGTTGGTTGCACATCACAGAATCACAGAATCACAGAATCACAGAATCACAGAATCACACAACAGCTTGGGCTGGAAGGAACCTCAAAGGCCTTCTCATTCCAGCCCCACTGCAATGAGCAGGGACATCTTCAATTTATAAGGAATCTCTGAACTCTGTCTAACCCAGCCTTGAATTTTCCAGGGATGGAGCATCCACCACCTCTCTGTGCAATCTTTATTAACTGCAGTTTACTACTGGTAACAACTTGATTTGGAGCTCAAAGCTCTCTACTCCATATCAGAACATTGATCCTACCCTTTACTCAGCTTAGGTTTGCTGGCAGTGTCCTGCATCTCCACCAAGGGCATTTAAAGCTCTCACAGGTTTCTGCTCAAAGGCTTCTGAACCAGTTTGTGACTCGTGGCAAGAATTGTGCTTTCTGCTGCAGCTGGAAGGATCCCAATGCTCCAGCAGATGCCAGAGGCATGATTTGTCCTTTGGATAGTTGTTGCTCCTACACAGCCCTTGCTTTCTGAGCAGCCTGCAGTCCAAGCCATGTCTCCTCTGCCTGTAGCAATTCCAGAGCCAGGGAAGGAAAGCTGTTCTCTAGAGATCAACAGCTATGGAGAGAACAGGGGAAGAGCCATTTGCCAGTGGTCTCAATGCCCTTGCTTAAGATCTCCGTGCCAGGGTAGTGGGGAAGGTAAGCCAGGCTGCTGGGAAGCTGTGCCGGTGCTCCCCACAGCTGTCCACACCATGGGCTGTGAAACCAGTCAGAGCTGGGCTGCTCCACCTGGGATTCTCTACCTGGACTCGTGTGTCCACTGTAAAGCCACGTGGATTCACAAACAGGCCATGCTGGAAGGTGGTGGGACGTGTGTTGCTGCTGCTTCCAGGTGTCTGCCATGCTGTGGATGCTCCAGGCTGTGTGCCCAGGCTGCTGCATGCCCACCACCAGCAGCTTTTCCTGAGGGCTCATCTCCAGTTTCCTGGAGCTCTTTTGGACTATGAATTCTTGTGCATCTCAAAGAAGAACCACTGCTATATTCAAAGACACGTTTGTATCGTGTCTCCCCTCCAAGCTTGCTGTGTTTCTCAGACCTCCAGGCACCCTCACCTCTCCTTTCCAGGTTTGATCCAGTTGTGCTCCATCTTCTTTGAGGAGCAGTGGTATTTTTTGCACCAGTCGGAATCTCCTTTGCCCGTGGTCCAGTGTGACCTTTGGTTGCTTATCTCTTCTCAGCTAGGGCTCTTGCTGTGGAGCTGTTGGACAGTTAAGGAGGAAACTTCATCCCACCCCTCTTGAACAGCATCTTAGCTTTTGTTGATCATGCCTTCTCCTTTTCCCTGTTTTCCCTGTGCTAGACACACCTATATATGTATATATGGCATCACACAGGGATTGTTCTCTCCCATATATTAGAAGGCCTGATAACAATACCAAGGATCTAAAAAAGAGAAGGGTTCAGGCAAGCTTTCTTTAGTTCTCCCACACTAAGACCTTTCTTTTGCACTGATTCTTAGGTTTTTATTTTTCTTCTTTGGTTGCCTAACTGTGATGGCAAGAGCTGGATTTCTTTCTTTTCTGCTGCAGCAACAAAGCAACCTAACTAAAAACACTTGTTTGGGTTAAGCTGAAAACTTGAAACATCTTTGGTGTGAACCTGCAAACAAGACTTCCCGAGTCCCCGCTCTGTTCTGGTTCAACTGATATATTTGATCTCTGGAAAAAATAATGAAACATTTACTTATCCTCGGCAAACAAAGCTCCCTTTGGAGGACCTGAAATGCGATCTTGTCATTTCCATTTCAAATAACTTTAAAAGTCTGTATAATTTTAACCATAAAATGGGAAGTGTAACTGGCCAGTCACTGTGAATGGAAATGCTCCCTTTCAAAAGCATTCAAATAAAATCTTTCATCTATTTTCTTTAAGCTTTCCTGCCTGTTGGCCGGTTTGAAGTTGGCAATTCATCGACATGAAGTTGTGCAAAGTTGGCTGCTGCTGAATTTGCATTTTTTTTTTTTCCCCAGAGAAGAGAGATTGAGAGTGACAAATATTGGTGTGCTGCACCACCATGAGCTCTGTCCCCCTCCATGCACACCTGTAGATTCACAGGTCTGCCCTTCCTCATCTCTTCCTTCCCTGCCCAAGTCCTTGCGCGGCGATTCCCCTCGTCCCCGCTCTGGACATGGGATCACAGCTCCGGCTCCTCTTCCCAGTGCATCATCAACATGTTGTTTCCAGGGTCATAAATTTGCACTGTGATGAGACACAACCAGATGTTCGGGTACGTGAAGCGACTGGCGAAGCAGCCTGCCTGGCGCAGCCCCCGCCTCCGGAGTCAGCCGCCCGCTAATGAGAAGCAGGGCTCTCGCCTCGAGCTGGGCCAGGACAGACGGAGAGCGGCCCCAGGAGCCACCACCGAGCTGCCATCTCGACCCCCTTCCTGCTCTCGGTGCCCTGGGAGCATCTCCAGGGCTGGATTCAGGTGCTCTGGTGGCTATTGGTTTCTGGCGGCCATCTGGAAAGAGAGTTTGGGCCGGTGCAGGGGGGGAATGCACAAGGCCATGGTCCTCCTTGCTAGCGAAGAAGCCGGATGCAATGCTGTGGGATGCTTTGTCATGTAAAAATACTTCTGAGATACACGTTTTGGATCATTTGTGTGGCTGAACAGGCTGTTTTGTAATGGAGAGACTCATGGGGAAGCGAGGTCTTAGCTCGGGATGCTGAGCTGGTTCCCTCTGCCAGGAGCTGCTGCTGGCTGGGGATGCCTCTTTCCAGGTGGCTCCAGCCCACATGTCCCCAAGTCCCCTGGATGGGCAGGGAGCTGGGGCAGGGGAAGGTGGCACTGGAAAGCAGGGGAAGAGCTGTTTGCAGGCCACGTGTCCCTCGTGGGCTGTGAGTGTCCTCAGGATGGCTGCAGCTCTCCAACGTCTCCTCCGCAGACGCCCCTCACACCCCCCCAACACACACACACACCGCCCTTGCAAGCCCAGTCCTTGTGTCCCTGGGTGCACATTCACTGCTGATGTGTTGAGGCACACACTGAGCAGCAGGGAATAATCCACACCTGATTGCAGCCCCAGCATGGAGATGTGGCCTTACAGCTGCTTCTTACAGCTATGAGGGGCACTGGCCATAAACTGAACCATGAGAAATTCCACCCTAACGCGAGGAAAAACTTCTTTACATTGAGGATGACAGAGCACTGGAACAGCTGCCCAGGCAGGTTGTGGAGTCTCCTTCTCTGGAGACATCCCAAACGCACCTGGATGTGTTCCTGTGTCACCTGCTCTGGGTGACTGTGCCTGGGCAGTGGAGTTGGGTTGGATGATCCCCAGAGGTCCCTTCCAACCGAAAGAGTTCTGTGATTCTCTTTCCCTTTGCTCTTCCAATGGGAACTGGGGATATTTCCTCACGTGCATGCTCCCACGGCACAGGGCTGGGCAGGTCTGCTCTGTCCCTCAGCATCCAGGTAAGCATAGAGGGGAGAGAAGCAGAAGTGTGTTGGTATAACATCCAAGGGCTGCATGTTGGCCAGGGCATCTTCAGGAGATGCTCCTCAGCTGGAGGTTCAGCAACAGCCTCTAAACTGGAGAAGATGGAGCGTGGTAAGGCCTTGGAGGGGAGAAAACACCGTGGTACCCGTGGCCACCAGCACCCCTTGCACCCCAGCTTCAACAGAGGGGAAGCCAAACCATCCCCAGCTGTCTTTGCCATCAGCACATGGATTTTCCTATGGCCAGGCTGGAGGGATTGGGATCAGGCAGCCTTGGGCATGTTCCCAGCAGCCCTCTTCAGGGACCTAAGAGGGAGAGCGAGTGCTTTTGGCTCTGCTCAGCCCCTCGGGAGGAGCAGCCCACAGCCCCAGGTGACTGTGAAGGGTTCCACCACCCTCCCCGAGAGCCGCTGCCCTTCCCGTGGGCAGGCCAGGGGAAGCAGGGCTGTCTGCCAGCAGCTCCTGGGGCTGCCCCAGCGTGTCCAGGGGAAGAGGGGATGCCCCATGACAAGCGTGTGGAGACCTCTGCATCCCACAGTGCCGCAGAGCACCCACCCCATTGTGCTGCAGCACTGGAGGGAGTTTGGGTTAAAAGGGGTTAACAGCTCTCTGCTGTAACACATGATTGGTCTTTATGAGGTTGAAACTCTTGTCTGTTTGAGGCCTACAGATGATGCTAAAGAGCACAATAATGACAGCAATTCAAAGCAATCTAATTATGCAAACGGGAGGCTAAACAATTTCATCATCCTTAAATTAGATTGTCCTAATGAGATAAAGACACCAATTAATCCTGAATTAATTTCAATAGCCTATTTCAGGCAAACACTTTAATATGCAAATGTAAATGAGAAACAAAGCCTACTGTAGAATGCCAGAGTTCAAAACCTCTCTCTGCACAGCTGCAGCGGGTGTAAATAGTGTCTAATGAGTTTGCATGGAAAGACACAACCAGTTGAAAATTTTAGACTTCATAAAGCACAGCCGGTGCCTCAGGTAGGTCGCAGTGCTGAGGCGGGCAGGAGGAGAGGGAGGAAGAGGGAGGAAGAGGGAGGAAGAGGGAGGGCTCACTCGGGAAGGCCATCAGCCACTCTCCACAGGCACACCGAGATGGGTCCAGCCACTGCCACCACGGCATGAAGACTTTTAACAAGACACTGCTCCGAAAATCAAACATTTCATGCCGAGTACCTGGCCAGTCGCCTTCCTAGGACACAGAGATGATTTTAATTAGCTGTTGCGTAATTGTTTTAAATTAGCCAGTTTGCTATGCACTCACACACACACAAAATCCACTCCTGTTTCTTTTTTTTTTTTTTTTTTTTTTTTTTTTTTTTTTTTTTTTTTTTTTCTCCTAAGCACTTGGCATTGAAAAGGGCAGGGCCTGGGGTTTAGGTTACAGGCAAATCAAACATCATCCTGAGTTTCTTTTGCCTTGCTTCCCTGCTGTAACAAAGTTCCAGGAGACATCCAGGAAGTGAGTCCCAATCCCAGGGCCTGACTGAGGTCTGTTTTCCAATTTACACTTTGGTTTAAGGTGGCTATGGGAAATGATGGCATCCAGGGTGAGGCTCCGCTCTGAGTTATTCCTCTCCAGCAAGTCCCAGGAGTGTGCCCTGGAGGAAGCCGTTAAAAACAAACAAACGAAGGAGGAACAAAACCAAACTGCCCCAGAATGAGCACCTCTTGGGTAATTTATCCCTCTGCCCCTCCTTCTGCCAAATTCATCCTGGGCTGCTCTTATGGGATAATATCAGAATCACAGAGTGGTTTGGTTTGGAAGGGACCTCAAAGATCACCTCATTCCAACCTCTCTCCCAGTGGGCAGGGACACCTTTCACTTGCCCAGGCTGCTCCAAGCCCTGTCCAACCTGGCCTTGGACACTTCCAGGGATCCAGAGGCAGGCACACCTTCTCTGGGCACCCAGGGCCTGCCCACCCTCACAGGGACGAATTTCTCCCTGATACCTAATCTAAACCCACCCTCTCCCAGGTCAAAGCCATTCCCCCTTGTCCTGTCACTCCAGGCCCTTGTAACAAGTCCCTCTCCAGCTCTCCTGTAGCCCCTTTAGGCGTTGGAAGGGGCCCTAAGTTCTTCCTGGAGCCTTCTCTTCTCCAGGCTGAACAACCCAACTGTCAGCCTGTCTCCATAGCAGAGGTGCTCTAGCCCTGTAGTGTAACCCTGAGAGGGCTTGTGTCCTTCCAGAAATATTTGTGTGTGACAACACTGGATGTTCTTCCCCCTTCAAATGCCTGTTCTTTCTTTGAATTTCCCCGAGGTTTATCCTCAGCCTCACCTGGTGGCAGCTCATGCTGCATGTGAGGGAGCAGCCTGGGAGGAGACAAAGCCCAGGGACTGTCCTGCATAAAGTTGAGGCTTCTCTGTCCCTCCCACATTGCCCTGTAGCCTTCCCACCAAGTCCTGAAGAGCTGCCAGCTGGGCTGGAAAGCAGATGCTTTTCTTCTGGACTTCTTCTCGATGGGACAAAGCTGAACACCACTGCTTTACCTTTACCAAGCAGACACCTCGTGTCTTCCCCACGTGCTGGAGGAAATTCCCTCTTTGTTCTGGCATCACGTGATTTTCCAGGTAATTCCTGAAGTAGTGAGAACCTTAAGTCTCGTTCACATCATTCCTTGCAAGGGCTTTCTGGTACTAAATAATATTATTGTCTCTCCTTCTTCCCTTAGGAGGGCGGCGTGTGTTTGAGACAAGAATTCCAGTGTTTCTACAGGGAAATCTTGGGTAACCATCATTTGTGCAACAGGGTGTTTAATCCTTGCTGAGTGGACCACGAACATCCCTTTCCATTTCTCCAGCCTTAATGGGCATGGTGGTTTCCTGACAGATGAATTGAGACAGTGAAAGGGCTGATGGCCCAGAGCTCACAGCGTGCCAGCAGATCTGGAGATCTTCTATCACACATGTTTGTCCTTGGAAAAAAGACAATTGACTCAGTAAATTGCTTAATCTCTGGCACGCTGGGTACCAGTGCTGCCTTTTCTGCTGGAGCTGGGAGATTTTTTCCCAAAGCACTCAGCACTGCCTGGGCTCTGTTGTTGCAGCCATCAGCAGGATAATGTGAGCTTCAGCTCATCTGGGGATGCTGTGCCATGGATGGGGACCTGGGCAAGGGCTCGGAGATGCTGATGCTCCCAGCCAGAAGAGCAGATCCCACAGGGTGCAGGCATTCCTGGGAGCAGGAGCACAGCTTTAGTGGCTCTCAGAGTCAAGGCACTGGGTTATCTGGGTCTTTGGTCTGACACGGGAGAGCAGGGGGATCCCCAGAGCTGGGGTGGTGCCTGTCAGGAGAGAGGGCGGCAGGCTGGGGGAGCCCAGGGTGGGGAAGCTGTTAGCAGGCACGAGCTGCCTCCAAAAGAGGATGACAGATCACAGCCTGGGGCTGTGGTTTCCCGCTAATTAATACCAGATCTGCACATTACCCCGTCACCCCATGGGAGGAATTGGGACTGAAGCGGGGTGAGCACATGATCGCATTTTTGCCAAATTACCCGGCTCCTACAATATGGTGTGCACCTGGCTCCCTGCCAGCGGCGGGAGCACTAAACAATACCTGATTCAGCAGAAAGTCTTCTGGCCCCTTTGGAGATCTTGTGAAGCAGCAGAAAGAGTTTATATCTGTTCAGCGCTTTGCATTGTTTTCAGCCTTGGACTGGGTGCCATAAAATTTGATTTACGGCCACGAGGAAGCGTGGCCAAAGGAGCACAGCCTCTCATGCCAGTGCAGTTTAAAAGCAGAGGTGGGGATGGGTCCAAAAGCAAGTCCTGCTGGGTTTCCATCTAGATGTGAGCTTTGTTGCCTGGATCCATCTGTCGTTGAAGCCTGGTGATCCCCGGAGGAGCTGGGCGTGCTGCTGAGATCCTGAAACCAGGACGCTCAGTCATGTTTTAGTTAAAGGGCTCTAAGAGTCAGCCAGGGGACTTGTAAAAATGTTACCACAGGGTCTCCTGTTTATTCTGCCACTCTCTGTACTCAGCTCACACATTAGAAGATGGTATTTTTTTAGCTGCCAGTGCTGCTGGCTGATGAATCCAGCTGTTTTCTTTCCCCCTCTGAAATCATGACATTTATAATCAGCATTTAGTGGGAAGCCTCCCAAGTGTCATGCTCTGCCCTGGTACTCAGAGCGGTAGAGTGGGCCTGTGGGGATGTCAGTGGGTGCATGTCCTCCACCTCCTGCAGCCTGGGCTGCTGCTCAAGCTGCTGTGCTGAGGTGAGCTCCCACCCAAAAAAAAAAAAAGCCTGTAGCCAGCTGGGATGACAAGAGGCTGTCATTTGGGTTGCCAGGGGCACGGGTGTGAAAATCATCCTCAGATTTCCAGCTGCCTGAGCAAGCTGGATTCTCCTTGTTTTCTTCACGCACCCCTCGGTCCAGAGACCAGCTTGGGTGCCCAGCACTGCCTGTGGCTCTCTTCGTGCCTGCCTGGAAGCTCCCGAAGGGAAGGCAGAGAGAGCCGGGACGTTCTCTGTCCTGACATGGATTTTGGGACGAGACTGCTGGGACTAAAACTCTGAAGCAGAGTAACAGGAGTCTCCTGATCTTCCTGTCTTCCAGAAGAAAAAAAACCCATCTTTTTCCAAACCAGCTCACCCCAATCCCTCCCAAAAAGCCCCTTGCACACAGCAACTCCTCCTTGCATCAACCCAAGGGAAAATCTTTGCATTCCTTGCATGTGAATACTCACAGTTTTATACCTATAAAAGTGAGGCTGGGCTGGGGAGAAGCAAAAGGGTGGGCTCAAAGGAAATAAAGCCACAGCAGCAGTGTGGTTACTGATGAGCCATCTGAGGTGCAGTGGAGAATCTGCATAAAATATTCCTCATGGAGCTCGGGCAGCCGGTTCCAGCCCAGATAACAGTCTGACAGTCGCCGAGGAAGGATGCCTTTAACCTTCACAAAAACTGAGAGGACGGCAGAGAAATGAGCCAGGCAGTGGTGTCATGAAAATCACAGCCTCAGCGCTTTGGATGAGTTTTGCTCTGCAGTGGAGTTTTGGGAGGCGGAGGGGAAATAAGTGAAATGCTGGGAGGAAGATGAGTGGTGGGCTGGGGGCGTGCTCCTGTCAGAGCTGGAGCAGTCCCTTGCAGAAGGAGATCTGTGAAGAATTTTGTTCCTGGTGAGAAGGAGATGCTGTTGCTGCTGGATATTCTGTGCCACACAAAGCTCAAGAGTTTAGTGAGGACCACCCAGCAGAGCTCCAGTGAGACCATAACGTGGTGGTGCAGCCCCCATGGGATGACACCCACCAGCTCTTCCAGGTCTTCAGGTCCTGCTCTCACTCACGTGAGATTTAAACCTTTTGGGACAACCATTTTTATAATGAAAAGGGTCTCTGGAGACACATAAAAGGTCTGTGTGCATTGGGCTGCATATTTATGGTTCAACTTATGCCTGGTATCAACCTGCCCAGGCTGGTCTGCAGGCACCTCTTTGCAGCTCAGGGTGGCTGTGGTGCCCTCCTCCTTTCTTCTGAACAGCCCTGCAGTTTCCTTCACCATGTTTTCTAACCTCCTCCAACCAGTTAATTAGTGGAAGGCAAACCTTTAAATCCAGTTTGGCTTTCTAAGAACTCTTCCTCCTTCTGTTGTTGTGAAGAGTGAAAAAAAAAAAAAGGGAAAGCAGAGTATTTCTACAGTGAAATGACCATGTTTGGACAACTGGAGCTAAGGACTTGGGGATCTTTCCTAGGTGGGGCCTTACAGAATGGGGAACTCATGTCAATATTTGGGAAACACTGTTTCGTCATGCGTTTCAATGCAAACAACAATCCTTGTAGCAAAAGATTTTACCAGGCTCGTAACACGGAGATAATTTGACACCCAGTGTGAGACACCCAAATGCTGCTCAAAAGCCAAAGCCCTCTTCTGTCCTCACAGCTTTCTTGGTTTGCCAAACCACATATTTGGTCCATGCCTCAAAACAAAACTGGCCAGGGCTGGCAGGCTGGGCAGCTCCTGCTCCACAGCCCTTGTGCTGAACAATCCAGGGTGTACAGCCAGCTTCCAGCCGGGTTTTTCCTGCAGATCCCTGGCAAAGTGGCATCAGGCTGTCCCCGGGCAAGCTGCTTCCCACCAGCACCGGTAGAAGGCAGCGCTTCAGAGACATGAGACACCCGGGAAAAAAAAAATTAAAAAAAAAAAATAAAAAAAGGAGGAGGATCGGCTCTTCATCTGGGATGGAAATAAAGCTGGTGAAAGGATGGATGTTTTCTCTTTTGCCTTGAGGTTAGAAAACAGCAGGAAACCCTTGCTTGAAGAAAAGGCACATGGCCACCAGTATGACTTGTGCAGGCTCTGCTGCCTTGAAGTCGGTCTGGAAACAGGGTTTTGCGGTGGATAAAATTTCACAGACTTTCCATGGTTTCTGATTGCAGTTTTTCTTGTGCCTGGCTTGCAGCTAAAGTGTAATTTTTGCCACATTTGCACAGGCCTGGAAGGTGGTGTTCATTCAATCAGGATCTTGGAGGCAAATACTGGTTTATCTCTACAGCTTTACATGTGGCATTCCAAAATACCCTCATGGGAAAGAGTTTGTAGGAGCAGCCAGAGCTCCTGGTTTTGTCCAGGCACTCAACTCCACAAAGTCCTTTGGAAGTAAGTGATCCTTTAACCAGTGACCCCATAGCCTGCAGGATTAACTTTGCCTTTCTAGCTTATTACTAAGCATCTTTTGTGAGTAACCAAGATGTATTGAGTTGGGACTCCCCGAGTGCGAGCAGCCAGAGATAGCTTTGACTTGTCCTTTTTTTAATTTACCTTGTGGGGCTGTGGGAAATGAGAAATCCTTCTGGCTGTCAATATTGCCAGCAGTGCTACCACTGCCATGACAGGGAAAGGGGGGTCAGTGGGGGCTGCAGGAACCAGGCACCCCTGGATCCGCATCTCAGCCTTGCACCCAGCCACAGCTGACACGGCCAGTGTGACAAGACTTGGGTTGATGAGCTCTTGAAACTCCCAGAAAATGTCTTTTTCTTCAGCTCTTGCCTCTTTCCAACTTTCCCAGACAGATTATTCCTGTTATTTATCCTTCCTCAGCCCTTCTCCCTGCCTGAAGGCTCCTCCTTCTGCAGAGGGGCTCTTTTTTGTGTCTTTGCAGGGTAAACCTCCACATTCACAAAACACTGATGGTACTGGGGAGCAGGGTGACCTGAGGGGGATCTGCTCTGCCTGGTCATGTAGGATCTGCTGACTTGCTCTGCTTCCCTGCCTCTCCCACCATCTCTCTTTCCCTTGCAATAGCAGCCAGGACTCTCATTGGGAATGGTGCTTTGGAATGGCCTGGACCTGAAAGTGTCTTCTCCCATGCTTCCAGGACATGGAGAAGGCAACTTGGGCTGCCAGGTGGCCAGAGAGAGGAGGGAACCACCTGTATCTCAATTAAGTGATACTGAAGTGATATAAAGCAACTCATCTGGTGTAGCTGGAAGGAGGAAGGTGATAAGAAGGTGATATAAGGAGCTCTTGGTGTTTCCCTGTTTTTTTCTGCCTCCCTTCTTTGTGGCAGTGAGCACCCTGAGGTGCTCTGTGTCCTGGGAGCTTCTCTGTGCAGCACTGGAGACCTGGGGGAGCAGAGCCATTGGCCCCATGGGGATCATTTTCCTGCTTGTGCATCACAGACCTCGAGTGGGGTGTTGTGGGGATGGGATGGGGGGGTTGTTGTGGGGTGCTGCTTGGTTGGAGAGGGGGAATGCTGCCTGGGTTCTGGGAATGCTGCCTGGGTTCCTATTGCTCTGGTGCATGATGCTTGACTAGTGTTTTCCAAGCATGTGATATTTTCCTTGCCTGTTGGAAACTGTTGGCTTCCCTGCTCAGACATGGAAGAGCATTTGGTGTAATTCCTGTTTCTCTGGCTGGGAGCAGTGTGTGAGCCCACTTTGCTGTCACTGAGCTGGGCTGGGCAAGAGGGGCTGCTTTAGCTGGGGCTTTGAGACCCCCAGAGTTGAGGGGCAGCTGAGGTTTGGAATGGAGAAGGACAGAGCCAACCTGGTTTGCCAGGTCAGCTCTGGGATATCATCGCTGCTGCTTCCCACAGGCCGGCTGCAATGTGAGAGGCCGTTTCTTTCTCATCCTGGTTCTGCTCACTCAGCTGCCAGCAGACACCTGAGAGAACCTTGTCGCCACAGGTGGCTTTGGTCACCTCCTCTGGTGGTTCCTGGAGGAAAAGGCAACACGTCTTTTGGTTGTTTAATCATTTTGTGCGACCACCACAGAGGGGTCGCTGCTGTCTCATGTCCCTCCTGTGGCGGGAGGCTCTGTCCTGGTGCCATTTGTCTTCCATACATTCCATTTATCTCCTGTGAGAAGCTTCAGACCCAAACCATCTTAAGTGATCTCCAAAAGACAGTGATAAGTACCTTCCCCCATCATTACGGCTCCATTTTATCACGGTGGTGATAGCAATAATGGCGGTTGTAACCCCCATCAAGTCCACTTAACATGGTTCATTTTCAAAAGTCACTCAATGCCTCCTGACAGTCCGGCTGGGCGGTATGAAAAGATCATTTAACCCTGATGATCCGAGGGAGCCGGCGAGTGGGAAAAGGAGCCCCGGCAGCCAGAGAGGAGCTGGCATGGGGCGGGCAAGGGAAGACCATTGATTTTGTGACAAGGGGCAAAACCACTGTCAGTGTGGAGCGGCGCGGTGCAGGGGGAACGTTTCAATTAGCGCTGCCGGCAGAAATCCCAGGGAAGGCAGAAAAGCCTGGGCTGCCTCACCTATTATTTTAATTTATTATTTTTTTTTTAATGGCGGAAAATGAACCCAAAATTAGAATCCCTATTAACAATTAGCGTAATTAAAGGCGACACGTTGTAATTTCAGCAGAAAGGCGCTTTCTGATGATATGGCGGCCTGAGATAATTGCAGCCAGCGCTCGGCTGAGGCGTGCGGGAAATGGACGGCGCGCTGGCCCACCTGCCACTCACCCAGCCCTGCTATTATCCTGCCTGATGCTGCCTCACTATCAAAAGGGAAGCCATCCCCTGGTGACCTCGGAGTCACCGGGAAATTGCCCCTGAAGCATGCTGGTCCAGAGGATGGGGAGGGGAACGGGCGCTCTGCTTGGCAGCGAGGTGCCCCACCAATGGTTGCTGCTGTTGGGGCTGTGCTGATGGTCGGGTTTGCAGTGGTGGAGGAGACCCCATGGCAGGGATGAGCCTCCCTTCTGCCTCACCCACACGGCTCTGAGTCGCCGCCACGCTCGGCGCAAGCTTCTCCATCCAGCCTTCTCTCCAATGCCAAATCTCAGCCCCAGCATCCCTCCCTGCGTGTGCTGTTCCTCCCCAGACTGAGAAGGGGTAAAGCCAAGCCCTAGGTTATGAGCTGTCCCCCTTTCCTCGCCTGCCCACGGGCCCCCACTGCCCACCAGGGACAACTTGGGGACGTGGCAGCTGTCACCTGCAACAGGGGAAGCGCCTACCAATGCTTTGAAAGCAAAGTCACTCAGATTTGGCAAAGGACTCGCTCACGCTCTCGCTTTCAGGTTAGCTTATCTGAATAATTACATGAGCGAAGCTATCCCAGAGTGTCTTGGAATATGCAGAAATACATTCCATCTGTGTATGCCACAGCATCAAAGTCAAAGAGCTCTCCGAAAGGAGGTCAGTCTCACTAACATCTTAATTTGGGGTGGAGAATGGGGGGAAGAAACACTAAAAATCAGAATTATATGCTGCCAAAATGACCTGTTTGGGTTTAGGCCCAAAAGCTTGAATTTATTTTGGATTCGTGATCATTTTGGATTATAGTTTACACAAGACAATGAGAAGCTTGAAAGTGTTCAGCTGGAAGCAGAGCTGTCAATTGCGTGGCAAAGAAGTGCTTTGATCACCGGGAGAGGAATCGTTTGGAGTTTTTCCTCTACTGCAGATCTAGAACTTGCCGGGGAGATTTCATCCCTGTTTGGAGGAAAGTCAGGAGAGTGGATTTTTTGCAGCCCCTGAGTCTCTAGTTGCATTCCCTGGGCTGCAGGAGGATAAATACAGGAGCTCACAGGAGAATCACTGCTGCATCCCCGGGTGGGGAGTGGGGCTGGAGCAGTTTGCTCCTGATGGAAGGCAGTTACTGGCAATTTACAGCACGTTCAAGGAAGTCCCTCGGAAGAGGGTTTAAGAGTTGTTGAGTCAACACGAAACAATATATCAGTTAATGAAGTTTAATAGCACTGAATAAGAACTGCACTGCGGCTCTGGGATCCTCTTGCAAATGCAGTTAAGGCCTGGAAAAGCCAGGCTGGGAAAGCAGTCCCTTGCTCCTGTCCATATGTTGTTCCCTCCGTGCTTTGCAACTCAGATGCTTTTAATGGCAAGCAAGTCCCACAGAGGTGATAACAGGAGCTGGCTGGCATCTCTCCTGCTCCTGCAGCATCAGCAGGATGATGAGTCTGGGCATTTCAGCCAGGCCTTCTCCAAATTAGCTCCAAACCCCAGCTTTTCCAACTGTAAGGCCCAGGGCGGAGCTCTGCTCTGCTCTCTTTAATCCTCTGGAAGTCTTTGAGTTTTGCAGGAAAGGGATTTGTTTGGGGGAAATTGAGGTTTCCCCCAAACACACACACTTGGGAATGAAGGTTTTGGCATCACAGACAAAGATTTGCTGGTGGTAATTTTTTTTCCTTTTTTTTTTTTTTTTTTTTTTTTTTTTTTTTTCTTTTTTTTTTTTTTGTTTTTGGTGAAAATCTAAAGATGTCTTGGGACATCTGCAAACCTAGGGAGGGGAGGAAAACGAGAGAGATGACAAAGGAACTAGAAAAGCATTTCCAGGATGGCAGGTCCTTTCTCCATGTCCCCATACCCTTGCCCTGTGGTGTCACACAAGCTGCTGACTGCCACGATACCAAAGGAATGGGGTGGGTGGCACCACCTGGGGTAGGAGGGCAGGGATGAGCCCTAAGCACAGCCTCAGAGTTTTCTAATCTAAATATTTATTTTGATTGGAAAAAAAAAAAAAAAAAAGATAAACAGCAAAGGGATTTTGGGGTGTGTTGGACTGTGGAACTGGGCAGGAAGGGAGCGTGCCTGTGTTTCTGGGAATTGCTGGGTAGGTAGTGTCTCTCCTGGAAACACCAGCCATCCTTGTAGCACCTCTGGCTGCAGAGAGGAAGAGTTTATCACATCCCCTCTCCCACTGCTCCATCGTGACTGGCTGTCCTGATGGCAGAGCCCCACCACCCCTGCTCACCTCCCACCCTTCTGGGATGCTGCTCCAGGAGCACTGAACTCCTGTCTTTAGACAATCCTGACCCAGTTTTCTCTGGAGCACTGGGAGGCAGTGCATTTAAGGAGTGCTGTGTCCCTGCCAAACTCCTCTGCCAGCCTGAGCAGTGCCCAGGCTCCAGAAATCCCTGCAGGAATTTCTCTGTCTTGAGGAGGGCATTGCCTCTCCCAACCTGGCCTCGGCTATGGCAGGGCTGGGCTGTTCCTGCAAGAAATGCAACCAAAAATATCCGTGTCAGGCAGGTCTGGTGGGGGTGGGAAAGCCACAAGGAACATTATGGGTTGCTCTGGTTTTGGAAGCACCTGGGACTCGCATGCATGCAGGTGTTTTTCCCAAAGTCCTGAAGTTCTTTTTCCCCTTCTCATTGCTCCTGCAATCTCCCTCAGAAGGAAAACTGGGCCTGGTTCATCACATCTGTTCAAGAGCTGGGGAGGGTGACAAAGCCAGTCCCCTGAGCAGTGTCCCTGCTTGGGAAATGCTGACTAAGCAGGCGCTTGTGGGGCAGGGGGGCTCAGGGGAGCTGCCCAGAGCCTTGGGCGGGGCAGGAAAGGGGGGCTGACTCTGCTGCTGCCCTTGGGCTGTGGATGAGAGCAGCACCTGCTCCAGCACCTCCTTACACCAGGGCTCCCAAACTCACCTGGCCATCCCCTCATCGCCAGGACAAGAAGCCACCTCCAAACTCACCTGGCCATGACCTTGATCCCCCTTCTGCCTTGTGCAATACATTCAGTTTCCCCATGAACACCTGCAATGGGTGTCCCTGCTGCAAACTGGCACCAGTCTGGAAGGCAGGGTGGAAACCCAGGAGGGCTGAAAGGCTCTGGATATGTTTTGCTGGTGCTGCGTGGGCTGTGAGAGTGTGGCAGAGCCAGGGGAGGCTGTGGCACATCCAGCACCGCAGCAATTTCAGGCAAATCCAAGGATCAGAAGGGGAAAACACCCTCAGGCGCTCTCAAAGTTCAAATATTTAGAATAAATGATGCCTGACCCTTTCTCCCTCTCTTCCCTTCCCTCTCTCGCCTTCCCCAGTGCCAGCTCCCAGTAACCCGGGTCCAATAATTTGGTTGTAATAAAATGTGACTGCTGGGGCTATTTTTACGGAGCTGGCACTCATTTGCATGCTGGCTCTGTGTGGGGCCCCAGGCAATCTTTTTTTTCCCTCTCTCTTCCCCCTCCCCTTCCCCCCCACTTCCCTCACCCTGCTGGCATCCCTCTGATCAGAAGTGACAACAGAAACACAGCCGTATTTCCCGGAGATTTACAGAGTTAGAAGATGAAAGCTCAGAGGAACAGTTACAATAGGAAGGGGGACTCGAAGGAAAGCAGCGGGGGAAGTTCCTAAACTGATCATTTTCAAATGTCAACTCTGCTCTCGGGGGCTCTGGCGGCTCCGGGAGCCAGCCCATGGCTTCGGGAAATGCCAGGAGGAAGCTGAGGATGGAGGAGGCTGCTGTGGGTGGGGGAGGCCAGGTCCTGCTGGGGGCTGGAGAGCCATTGCTGCCTCTCGGTGGCTCCATGGGGTTTTATCCTTGACCCTGTGCTGGTGTTGCCACCCCATCTTTTGGGGAGCCACTGGGGGCTTCTGGGGCTGCTGCCCCTCTTCCTTTGGACCTGTCAAGCAGCCCAGGAGCAGCTCCTTGCTCAGGACCTCTGGCCTCCCTCACCCTGCTCAGCCCTGGGGCATTGGAGGAAGGAGGGTGGTGGGGACCAGGTTGAGACATGACAGGAGCAGAAGATACAGGAAGGACAAGGGCTGAAGTTTTGGAGAAATTCACAGTTTGTTGCAATATCCTCCCTCCCAGCCTGACAACCCTCTTGGGCTGGGAACCAAACACTGCCCAGGTAGAATTGGGAAATAAGTGCTGCTCTCCTGATGCATCCCAAGGCATCTTGGAGCAGAGTTTCAAATTCACATTTAAAGGTGCCAAGTGGCTCTCTGAGGTGACGCTGTCACCAGGCTGCAGGAGACGAGAGGTGGGGAGGCCTTTTGGGGGTCCTTGTTGAGGACTGTGGCCTGGAACCAGCTGTGATGGTCAAACCCTGCTGGTGAATGGGGCCCTGGGCACACAGTGCTGGGCATCCTGGAGGAATTGGGATTGCAGTGCCACCCCACCAGCTGCACGTGGGCACCCAGCACCCTCACACCGGCTGTTTTAGCAAGCAGCTCCACTGGAGATGGGGACAAGTGGGACCTTCCCAGCTGGGGGCTGCAGTCCAGGTGCTTGGTCCCCCCTTCCTCTGGCCTGTCCTCACTCCCCCCCCCCCCCTCCATTTCTCTCTCCTCTCTGTTTCTCTCCTCAGCGCCACTGTCAAGCAACTTGATCACCTGCCAACCCGTATTGATTTTTGCTTCCCAATCTCCAAGCTGGATGGAAGGAAAAGATTAAAAACAGTTTGTCAGTTTGAAGTTGAATAAGAATTCAGCACAGGGGATATCGCAGCAGTTTTTGGGTGGGGGTGCCAAGGGGTCAAGGCCAGGGATGGTACTGGGAAGGGTGTAACCCTTTGGCACCCTCTGCTCCCGAGGGGACCTGATCCAGCATTCCTAAAGCCTGGATGTGACCTCCTGCCTGCTGCTGGTGGGCTGCCTGCATCCCTTGCCCTCTGGGTGTTTTTCTGGGGGTGCCAGCAGCCCCCACAGCAGCATGTGGGATGATGCCTCTCCTTCCTGGTCTTCCTGCTGCTCCGCCGGCGGTGCCCAGCCCCGGCACTGCCGTCCCCACGCGTCCCCTCCGCCGCTGCCATTAGTATTCATGTGCTGGGTCCCCTGCTGTCCTTGTCAAGACTGAGTGGGCAGAGGAAGGAAATTTGCCCTTCAAAAAATGAGAATCATTTGAGGCAGGGAAGCTCTTCCTTCGTGCGTGTGGTTTCTTTGCCAGCCCTGGGGATGACGGATGGCTCGCAGACATCCCTGTGTGGGGAAAAGAGGGCTTTTTGGTGGGGATTGGGATTGGTTGGGGGTGCCCTGGCATGGCTTGGCTCTGGGAAAGGGACAGTGTGTGCTTCCCCAGGGTGTGGTACTCCAGCAGGTGATGGAAAATGCTCTGAGGCAAGAGAACCTCTTGGCCGCTCGGTTTCCACAGGCTCAGGGCTGCATTTCTTGCCAGAAATCTCCTGAAAATTCCCCATGGGGTAGGACAAGGATGGAAGTGCAGTCCTTGCTGATGTCCAGACAGCCACAAGCTTGTGCTGCTGCCATGGGTAAGGACTGCTTGGCCCATCATTGCTTTTCCTCCCTTCATCTTTAAGGGAAGGTGAGAGCTGGAGGCTCAGGAGCCTCATTGCTGCTCCTCTTTCTGGTCAGTGTCCAGTAAGGAGCTGCTGAGATATATTTGCCTACTTAAAAAGTAGGGTGGATTTACTTCCATTTATACCTGCAGGTGTATTTTCCTCACCTAAATAATAGATGGTTATGTCCTCAGCCAGGCTGAGCTGGCAGAGTTCCTCCAGGGTCAGCAGAGCTGTGCTGGCTGACATCCAGAGGAGAGGGCCTGGTCCTTCCAAGGAAGATGTGCAGCAGCTGTGTAGGGAGAGGATGGAAAGGAGGGTGGCTCTGTTCACAGAGGTCTGGGTTGTAGCTCCTGCCTCTGTCCTGGGAGATATGGTTCAAGCTATCTCAGCCAAAGCTCTGGACTGCACCTCATGATGGAGGACCTTGATTTGGTAGTCCATGGGCACAAACTGGCACGTCCTGGAGGCTCTTCTGCCTGTTCTGGGTGGTGTGGGATCTGGGGCAGCTGCTGGCTGTCACCAGTGGGTCTTTTTATACACTGTTGTGCTCTCTGGCTAAACCAAGGTGGTCTTCGGGGAGCTTGGGACAGTGGTCCTGAGGACCAGTTCTCCCTTGGTCCCATCTCTTCCCTGGAACCCCTGGATCTGTCACCCACCTCCTCAAATCTGAGCCCCAGGGATGCTGTGGCATCTCCTGGGCAGGGGGAGAGCAAAGGAGAAGCCCTGCATTTGCCAATATCCCAGGTGAGCACATCAGCTGATGTGTAGTGACAGGCTGAGGGATCCCTGGGCCGGGGGAGCTGCAGGGCATCCTTAGCACTCAGTGCTGGCACCTGGGAAGGGACAGCTGGACCTGCTGCTGGCCTTGGCTACCCTCTGCCTGCAAACCAGGGTGCTGATGGGCAAGAATGGCCAGGGGACAGCAGCTGGGCTCAGGCTATGCTGGGGAAGGCAGGCAGTGAGGGGATGGCTGCATGGCCCTGGTGCTGGGGTAGGATCAGAGAGGCTGGCTCATCCTCCCTGTGCTGCTGGCAATCCGCAGGTAAAGCTGGACCCCAAAAAGCCAGGAGTGGCCTTGGTGGATGGAGCCCATGCTTCCCCTTCTCCTCAGGGTGAGGGCAAGGTGCTCTGGGGGGGCGGCAGGCAGGAGATGCCAGAACGAGTGAAGCACGAGAGGCTCACAGGGAAAGGTCACGGAGAGTTTTAAGTAGAAATGTCACTGCTGTTCTGTCACAAGGATCACAGAGCCAGGGTGCATGAGGCCGGGTGGCTGAGGGCAGCCTCACCCAGCTGTGCTTCCCTGGCCCTGGGGAAGGGGCTGGGGCAGATCCCCTCCACCCATCACCTCCCTGACTTTGAGCTCCCTTTTCCCTCCCCTCCTTCTCTCTTTGCCCAGTGCTCATCTGCTCATGGCTTTCCACTCTGGTGCCGTTGAACGTGAGATTGTGTGGAAGGGCAAAGGGGAAATCCTGCATTTGCTAATCCCAGCCAGGCTGTGCCTCGACTTTTTCCCCCTAAGAAACATGGCCAAGTGAGCCATTGCCCTTCCCTGTGAGTGTGGCTGCAGGTTCCAGCTTTTGCCCGTCCCTCTGCCTGTTCTGGAGTCCTCTGTGTGAGGAGAAGATGCCACAATCCCACCACCCAACAGCAAGGAGAGGATGGGGCTGTGGAGCTGCCACATGGCCAGCACCAGCTCTGGAGCCTGCTTCTGATTTTTTTTCTTTTTTTTTTTTTTTTCCCCAGCCTTAATTACTGAATTTCCATATCATCAATTCCCTGCGAGTCAGCACTTGACAGGGAAGGCTGTGGCTACTGTCCTTGCTGCTGCCATCAGAGAGCACCCGCTCCGTCCAGGGGACAGCTCTCAAAACGTTATTTTTATCTCTGTCTCATAAAGCCTGTTCTGTATAAATATATTTTAATTAATTAATAAATGGGATGTAATGAATTCTGGCAGGGTGACATTTGAGCATAAAGCAAGGCTTAAACAGATCCTGACATGTGTTAGCTGGGAAAACACAACACACCCGTGTGTGCACCACACACACACACACACATAATAGATAGATATAAATATATATTTTTTTTTTCCACTCATTGGGATGGTTATGCAATGTAGAGGTTCGTGAGGGTCACTTTTAGGTGAGAGGTGAGAGTCACAAGTGCTCTCTGCCAAAGAACCATGTAGGCTGTCCCCTGGGTTGCCTCTCTCCTGAGCTGGAGAGGAGGCGGGAATAGATTGCTCCCTCTCCCCGAGACTGGTGAGATGTCTCCAAAGAATGGAGGAAAAGCTGGAAAAACCCTGTCTCATGCAGCCTGTGCCATTGGCTCTGGAGGGCCCTGTGGCTCTGCTGCACGTTGGAGGAGGGGGGGACCTGAATTTATGGCAATATCTTGGACGGGATCCTTGTGTTCCTGCTTGCTTGTGGTCACACTCCAACCCAAGCCAGAAATAAAACCAAGTGGTGCCACATTGGCCTGGGGAGGTGATGATGATGCTGATGCTGTGGTGCACTGAAGAGTTTGGGGGTTTTTTTTTGTTTTCCTAAAATAATGTTTTGGAAAAGAAGACAATGTAAGATAGGACAAGGAGTAATTTATTCAAATAGAAAGTGGGAAAATTCATGTTGGATATATGGCAGAAATTCTTGGCTGTGAAGGCAGTGAGGGAACAGATTGCCCAGAGAAGCTGTGGCTGCCCCATCCCTGGAAATGTTCAAAACTAGGCTGGATGAGACTCTGGACAGCCTAGTGCAGTCTGAGCAGAAACTCTGAGCAGTCTAGTGCAAGGTGTCCTGGCCCATGGCAGGGAGGTTGGAACAAGATAATTTTTCAGGTCCCCTCCAACTCAAAACATTCCATGGTTCTATGAATACAGGGAAAAGCACAGAGCTATGCTGGGGCTCCCTTCCAGCTCTGGCACTGATGGGAACTTCTTACAGATCTAAGGGGTGGGGGGCACTCCAAGGGTGGCCCTGTTTTGGACCAGGGATTGGAAACCTGAAAGAAAAAGGAAGATCCCATGACTGTTTTGGTGCTTTGGCTCTAACTTGGTTCCAGTGGCACCCACTGGGGCAAACCTCCATCATGAGAAGTCCTGGGCTTGCAGGATGGCTACAGGATGTGTGACATGGTGGAGTAATGAAAACTTCACCCCTTTCCTTCCAGTACCTCTGTGCATCTGGGGGCTGCATTCCTGCACAGAGCCAGGAGCAGATCCGCTCTTCCAGAGCTGGGCCGCAGGTCTGGATCCGAAAGTGAAGAATCTTCTCAAAGCCAGTCATTGCTGTCTGAGTACAGCTCACCTGGTGGAAGAGGAGGGTCTAATAGTGAACATTTTCCAGTTTCAGATCTTTATGACCGAAATCTTCTCTCTTTCTAAATTTGGGTCTGTGAATTTATGGCCCTGCTCTGCTGTAGCTCAGGTCAGAAAATTATGTTAGTCCCGACCACGTGTGCTCTAAAGCAAAAGGTTACACCTGCGTATATCAGAGTGTGTGAGAAGGTAAATGCAGTGCAGAGGAGTCCTCCAGCAGCACAGCAGGGTTGCCCAAAGACCCACAATCCTCATAAAGCTCACAATCCCTGGGGAGCCGTCCCTCTCCATGCAGCTGCCCTTGGTTACGGCCAGCGACTGTCCCCACCGCTTTTCCCTTCCTCTGCCCAACCCACCAGGACACCCAGTGGGCTTTTCTCAACTCTGCCTGAGGCTTTGCAGCAACTTCCCTCCATCCTGGGTTATCCCAGCACCATATCTGCATCATGATTTGCTTTTGGGGAATTTTGGGGGACACTTCCACCCACTGTAGTTGCATATGTACATGTATTTGATCAAATAGGATCAAAATTGCTGCTTGATCTTCAGATTTAGTTACGGGTTTTGGCTGCTGGAAAGATCACAGGGAAGCAGATTTGAGGCTGGTTTCCATGTGGGAGGGGGTGGGTGGGTACGCTGGGGGATTTTAGTGTTTTTCCTCCATGGAATGGGTCAATATTCCTCCCCTCTCCCTCGAGTAGCTAATAATATAGTGGTTGGCTCTTCTTCGCCCAGCAGGGTTATTGTCATCCTTGCTAAAGTTTGACATTTTACACTTTAGCTAAGCACAGCCTTAGGCAAGAAGCTGCTAAGAGACAGATTTCCTTATTAAAAGAAGATGTCACCAAAAGAGCAAGTCAACAAATATGCCACTGCCCAGAAACAGCCCTGTGACTGGGAGAGCCGAGGAGGGCGGTGAGCGGAGCCAGGGTGGGTGAGGGGCTCTGGAGGGACAGCCTGAGCCATCTGGGGACACGAGGGGCCTTCACCCACTGCTTGAGACTCCCCATGCTGTGGCACCTATTTGTAATGAGGCTCTGGGGACCTCATGCACAGTGAACCACTCCCACTGTGGTCTTTAGCTTCAGGGTGTTCATCCGGGTGTCTTTCCGAGTCTGAAAACATTTACAGGGATTTTTTTCTCAATATTGCAGTCACAAAAATGCCAGGCACACATAGAAAGCTGCAGGCAGCTCCTTTTTGTATTTTTTTTTTTTTAATATATAATCTGAGCATGCCTGGTCATGTGCCCCTTTCCCTACACTGCTGACAATGGGGTTTTTTTCTCCCCTTTATGGAATTTAAGGATAATACACTTAATAGCAGTTAGTGATGTCAGTGCTCTTTGGTATAGCAAATCTCTGGTGTGAGATAATCTTAGTTAATGATAAGAATAAAACAGATAGAGGTCAGTATTTTAGCGTGGCTATAAATCCCACGTTTACTGTGATCGAGTCGGAAGGAGACGATCCCATTAACCTTCCCATTGTATTGATAGGATCTGTGTCCCGCCCTGGTCACTCAGGCTGGAGGAGCTGCGTGCTTCAGACCTGCTGCCATCCTCCTCCTCCTCCTCCTCCTGCAAGGCTCAGGATGGAGTCCAGGGGGGTGGGTGCCCCATCTGCAGCCTTATTTAGGGTGACACCGTGTGATGGGAGAGCAGCCTCTGCCACAGCAGGAGAGGGCACAGAGGTGCTGGCAACTTTTACCCTCTGCAGGTCCCACCTTGGAAAGAACAATGGGCAGCCAAGCCAGGCCCGGGGATGAGAGGAGCCCCTCTGTTGCCAAAACTTTGGGATCAACACCAGTTGACAGCCCCCGTGGATTTTGGTGGGTCTGGACAGCTGCGAGCCCACCCTGGCTCCAATAACTGGGAGGTCCAGGCAGTGTGAAGGGGAAGAATAAGACCAAAAAAGTCAATGAACCAATCATGGTTAAGAATCAAATTGCATAAAAGTCAAGAAATAAAATATTTAAAGCCTCCTACAGGACCATTAAATGGACGAAGGCTGCACTTATGTACACGGGCACAATTTTCCCTTGATGGGGGCCTGGTGGGCAGTGCCTGGGGTGAATCCCACTGCTCCTAGCACCGCTGGCAACCTCGGGGTCCACGCAGAGGGGCTTGGGGAAGGATGGAAAAGACCTGTGTGAGGATGGAGGGGTGGCCACGAGGGTCCCCCACAGGTTCCCTGCGGCACCATCCCCTTGCAAACCCCATGCTGCCTCTCCAGCCCTCTCTGCTCCCAGCTAACAGCGAGGATTTGTCCTGCAGCATTACTCAGACACCCAGGGTTTTGCTGCACTCCAGACCACACCTTCTCCCCACTGTCCTTGATTAGTTACCTTGGCTGTAGGGTAGCTCTAATTTGATCAGCGTTGGAAATCAGTGCGGGGCTGGAACCTTTTTCCCTGTCTTTCAACTGAATGGATAGAGAGGGCAGAAATAAAGGCTCCCTCGGGTTCTGGTTCATATGTCACCATGAACTGCATTAATGAATCACTGGTCCCAGAGCACATTTGCGGCTTGTTACCAGCAGATAATCCTGCACTGTGACCCAATTGCTACTTGGCTGCCCAAGAGGAGATCTTTCTCCAAGGCCCTGAGGAGCAAAGATGGGCTGGGCTGGAAGTCGCCTTCAGCTTTGGAGCCAGAGCCGATGCATTCATTAGGGAGGTTTTTCCTGGCTAGTGCTTGGATTTGTTTGTTTTTTTTTGGTTTTTGTTTTTGGGTTTTTTTTTTTTGTTTGTTTTGTTTTGCTTTGGTTTTTCAGTTTATTTTATTTTTAATGGAGAAAGCTTGGAAAAATAGCCCCAGAAAACTTGCTGCCATATCATCCCTGCCACAGGAGGATGTCCAGCCTTGCTGGATGTCTCACACCTTTGATCAGCTACTGAGAGGCTCCCCAGTGTTCCCAGTTGTTTCAGGCCTCCGTGGCATGGGGAGGTGGGGCTGGCACAGGGAAGGGGACACCGAGTACAGGAGGGACATAGAGGTAGTGAGGATGCTGAGGCGAGGAAACCACAGGACATTTGAACTCCAGAGGAGCAGAGGGGACACCGGTGATGGCAGCACAGCTCACCCAAGCTGTCCCCAGACTGTTTTGCTTGGGAGGGAGCTGCCATGCTTGGTGGCACGTGCCCAAAAAAATGTGCTCTGGTCCCTGAGAGCTGGCAGATAATCCGAGGCAAGTCTGAGTGCTGCTCCTCCTCCCTGCCCTCCAAAAACCATCCACACACATTCTCCACAGAAAAGAAACAGTGTTTTCAGCTCAGGCAGTTCTAATCCTGTAATTAGATGTTTTTTATCTGGCTCCTTATTTTGCTGGGAAGGATGATGTTATCTCCAGCCCTTACAGGGAGATCTGGGTGCATTTCCCAGGCCTCAGGCTTCTTCTCTGACCTTGAGCAAGGTCACTTCAGCTCCTCTCGCCCCAGTGCCCAGCCTGAGAAAAGAAAAGGAGCCATGGATGCTTTATTTCACCCACTCCTTATCCTGCCTGGCTGACCCATGGGCTCCCCAGGGCTGTCCATAAACTGATGCACCTGGCTCATGGTGGCCATGGATCAGGGCAAGCTCCTCCAACCCCGTGGCCTCCCTTCAGCCACACTCATCAGCAGGAGCTGGGTGAGAAAGTCCTTCTCAGCCTCCAGAGAGGTGACTTGTCCAAGGAAACTCTCAGTCCACTAAAACCAGAGGACCTGTGAGGAGATCAAGGTGTACAAGTGAAGATCCACTCACTGGCAGATAAGTTAATGTTTTCTTTTATGAGAAACATCTTCATGAGTGTTTTCTCCATGCATAGTGGAAGTGACAGTGCAGGTCAGGAAAGTCACCAGGAGTCAGCAAATACAAGCAGCCCTCATTTACTGGAAAGTTTATCTCTGCATTAAATTTTCACCAAAGAGCGTTTTATTAGGCCCACCAGGCTGGTATAAATGGGGTGCTGGAGCAGTGTTTCTCACAACCCCAGAGCTAATTTCTTACTCTGTTTTTTTGTTCCCGTTGTTTGCACGCTGGTGCTGCCAAGTGCAGTGAGAGCGAAGCCTGTATTCAAGTCAGATTTTTTTTTTTATTTCCTGCATTTGAGCAGGCCAGAATTTATACTGCTCAGGTCTCCTTAAATTAGTCCAAGAGGATTTCATTTTACAGGCCTGCTTGACTGGGATCCTTTTGGCACGATGGGCTCAGCTTTGTATACAACTGAGATTCATATTTTATGTGTGTATAAAAATCCCAGCCATGAATCTAGCAGCTTAAAACTTCACCTTCATTCTTTACAGCTCAATTCAGAGCACTCTGCACATTTCCAGCCACTTGGTCTTGCAGTTGGCTGAGCTGCAGGAAAGTGGCAGGAGATGCGGAGAAGGCTCCAAAGGGATGCTTTGCTCTCCTTGGTCACCAAATGTGGCCTGAGAGCCCCCAAAGCCTCTAGCTACAGCAGGTCTGCAGTTCATGACGATGCCTTCCCTCTTTTGGGAATCCAATTCCAAATCTGAAGTGAGACCTGGGGGATATTCTGGGGACTTAGGGCTATAGCAGCAATTTAAGACTCTGGGGGGCTGCGTTTCATCTGTGTCTTTGCTGCACTGGGGAATGTGTGGAGATCATCTGGAGCTGTTCTCTGCTGGTGCTTGTAGCAAATGTCTTGTGGTTGCCTGTGACCCACCAGAGGTGGATGTAGGTGGTGCAGCAATGCAGGTGTTGGTCTGCAGAGTCCAAGCACCAAATTCCAGCCAGGGTCAACAGGCCAGGCTGAATGTCCTGTGTGAGAACAGCGAGGTTCTCTGCTGCCCGGGGCCATGGATGGCTGGGAAAATGAAGGTGCAGAGGATATGGATGGTGGGAAGTGCCAGGCTGAAATATTTGTGTAGTTCTGTGTGGACCCAGCCTAAATGCTGCTGGGCTGGTCCCAGCAGAGCTGGCTCTTCTGGGCTGAAGGCAGCCAGACTGTGCCCAGCCAACACCCCCCTGCAAGGCTGAGCTCTGGGGAAGCTGTACCAGAGCAAAAAGCAGCTGGGCTGTTGCCAGCTGCACCTGGTACTGCATGGGTGGCCCTGGTGCCCATTTTCCTGTTCTCCTCATCCTTGGATCCTGTCTTGGTTTGAACAGACAGGTGTCTGCTAAGGAAGGCAGGAACCTCTCTTGAAATGGAAAATGTAAACCCCCTCCCTCCGAATTTTTGTAATTTTGAAATTAAGGAGCTCTTAGGCAAAGATATGGGAGTAGGAATAACAGTTCTTTACTAGGAAAAAATAAAAGGAAAAAATAAAAATAAAAATGCAGTAATACAAAACAACACTGCCAGAGTCAGCATATGACCTGACACCTTGTGGGTCAGGGTGGTGGCAGCAGTGCCATTCCATGGTGGCTCAGCCCTCCTGCAGTGCCAGCTGTGCTTCTGCTGGAGCAGGATCCTGGACAAGGCTGGAGTTTTCCTCTGAATCTCCAGGGCTGTTGGAGATGGGCCTGGGCTCCCTCTGGGAATGCAGTGGAGAAGAAAGCTGCTCCTCTGGGAATGCAGTGGGCAAAAGCTGCTGTGGTGTCCTAAAATATCTCAGACTGTATCCAGGTAGGAATGCTTGGCTCCTCCCCCTGGGTGGAGCATCTCCCCATGGGATGATGGAATTTTCTCAGCCATGCAGGGACACTCACTGGCCATGAACAGAAGATAATAATAATTAATGGCCCATGAACAGAACAGATCTCCTGGAGGGAGGATTGGCTGTGGGAGAGATAAAGAAAACTGCCCAATGAACAGAAGATAACTGCCCCACCTCTGACAGATGACAAATAGAATACACATCTCCATCCACATCTTGCATTTGCAACCTAAGACAGCTCCACACACAGGGTGCCTCTACCTTCCCCCTTGATGAGCCCAGTGGTGCAGCTGGACCAGGCTGGTAGTGGTGGCTCACCTCTGGATGATGTTGCAGGGCTAACTGGATTGGGGAACAGCAATGAGCTTGGTATGGGGATAGCAAAATTCCTTCTGTGTGCAGACAGCAAGGATCTGCAGGGTCTGTGATGGGACACAGTGATGCTCCAAGTCTGCCTCTGTACGGGATAATAGGGTGGTATGGGATGCTGCTCCACAGCTCTTGCTGCTGAGATGGGAAGAGATGAGTCCTCATCAGTCATTCTCTTCGAGGTTTTCCTCTTGGCTGTGACTTCCAGCAAGGTTCAGCGGAATTAAATTTTAAAGAAGATAGGATTTAAGAATATGAATGTCCAAATGTTGGGTTTTACTTCAGGCTTTTTGGCAGTACCTGGTCTGCATTCGGTTGGCAAGCTCCTCCGTGACGCTGCGCTGCCTTCCGGAGTCAGCGTGGTTTGGCTTGGGAGGTGTGAATCCCTTCAGGCTCTCGTCAGCCTCGGCAGATTCTTCCTGGTCCTGAGAGACTGCAAAGAAACCTGGAACAAGAGCGGAAAAGGGATAGGCAGCAGGTCCCTGGCTTTGCCTTGCTTGATGTAGGATGGCTCTAGCAGGAGTGTCGCTGCCATGAGCTCTGGGACCAAGCAGCCCATGGCCTGGGAGCATTTTCCCACCATGCTGCCTCTTTGGCTGTGAATCCAAAGCACAACCACTCCCTCCCCAACCCATGTTTGGTTTTCCAGTGGTTGGGTTTTATCGAGCAGTTCTTTATTGGATTTATCATGCCAGTTGTTAAAGCTTCCAGCTGCTTAAATTTACTTTCTTGTTTTCTCATTTTCTCATCTGTCTTTTCTGTGTTCTTTACAACAAAATCCACACGGCCCCCTATATCATTAACTCCACGGGCAAGTTAATCAAATTTACTGTCAGGCACTGCTATAGCTGCTGGAATGTTTCTAATTTCTTCAGAGGGGGATATTGGGCTTGCAAAGAATCAGACAGTGCCTCCATTTCTTTCTCCATAAGGCACCCCAGAGCTGCTGCGATTCCCAAGCCAGCTCAGACACTCTGTTTCCCACTGCAGTCTCTCCTGTTTCTGCTCTCTCCATGCCACTGCCAGCTCAGTCCACATTTGGGGTTTGTATGATTTTCCATGGATGCCACATCTTGGCTGGGGTGATCCAGGAGACCATCCAAACTGAAGAGCAACTTTGGAGCGGGAGGGCTGGGAGGTTTATCCAAACCAGAGCAACCTCCATGGGTGCAAAGAGACTCTTCAGCCCCATCCTAGTCTAGCACTTGCTGGGCAGTGGTTGCACGAGGAGCACCATTGCACAATCCCCATGGCATCCTTGGGACAGCCGTGTTTATGGGTCATGGTGGGATGCAGAGGTGGAATGGAGACTGTCTGGAGTGCTTGGCTGTTTGCTGCTCGCCTGCCCTCAGCATCCCAAGGTATGTTCTGGAGCAAGGACTTCTTTGGGTGTTGTGGCAGTTGCAGAAAACATGGGGACTGCTACCAAGGCATGGATCAGAGGGACCTCACCCTGCTGCTGCAGACTGCACATCCCTGGCAGCTCCTGGGGATGGCTGCTGGTGTTGGGGAGGGAAACGTGCTCCTGCACTAAAGCTCGACAGTGATTTGGGCTGTGCTGTTCTGCTGAGTGTGTCACCATGGCTGATGTGATGGTGCCTCACAGAAAGATGCTTGGGAGACTTTATGTACCTGAGGCAGCTGCCCAGGAAAAGGTTACAATGAACTCACGTCTGCAAAGGCTCGGGAGCAAGGTGGTGGGTCTGTCCAGACAATGGGCCAGGAGCTGTGTGGTTTAGCTGGAGCTGACCCGGCTGCTGGACGCTCACAGCCCCTGCGGAGGAGCCATCAGTCCCCAGGCCAAGCCCCATCCCTGAGAGAACCAAAGCCAGGGAAAATCTCCTTAGGTGCACAGGCTGTGGGGTTTGAGTGGGATCGAGACACCCCGTGCAGGTGTGGAGATGACACAGCTCTCACACAGGGAGAACGTGAGAACTTGGTGATCTCCTGCGTGTTCAAGGTGTGACACAGCTGTTGTAGGAGTGACACCTCCCAAATCACCATGGGACCGTGGGCAAGGGAGAGAGGGGCTGGGAGTGGGTGAAGGAAGAGGAGGAGGGAGGGAGGGAAGGGGGAGCACGAGAGATAGGGCAAGGGGAGGAGGGATGGGGAGAGAGAAGTAAACAGGGATGAAATTGCAGGTAAAAATAAAGCTGAAGAAGCCCAGGTGGAATTCATGCAAAGTCTCCTCATCAACACTGCGACTCCCTCCTGTCACGGGAACTGTCATCCGGGCTCGGCTCGTAATGAAAGGGAAAATATTTTATTCAGATTTATTAATTTGAAAATGAAGCCCGCCTGTCGAGAGGGGGACAGTTCTTCTCAATCTGTCATCGTTGAACCACACGCTCCTGACACCGGGATTCATTTGTCTTGTCGGCTCTGACAGTCGGATTCTCCCAGAGCTGTTCCTGGTGGATCGCCCTGGGATTTTAAACCGGATGAAACACATTCCGACAAGGAACAGCCTCTTTATTAATGCAAATTACACGAGGAGGAAAGAGCGTGAGGGAGGGAGAGAGGGAGGGAGGGTGACGCCAGCAGACGCTCTGGTTCCTCTCCCTGTATCAGTCATTTGTTATTTACATTTATACACATTTTTCAGGTTTAATAAAAGGAGATCGGGATTTTCAGTGACATTTATGGATGGATTGTTTGGGGGTGGGGGGGAAAGGGTATCGTCACTAGAAACGTATGCAAAAAAAATTTTAAAAAATCGATGTATGTATATATACTCACAGAGGCATGTGTGCAACTCTGCCTCCCATGGGCAGAGCTGGATTCGGACAGGAAGAGCACGTGGGCTTTCCCAAGGTGCAGGAGTGGTGGCTCTGAGCGGGGAAGGAGATGTGTGGCAGTGGCATCGGTCTGGTGACACTGCCCAGGTGTCACTGCTGGTGGCAGCAGGGCTGCGGCATCTCCCGGCGTATCCATACGACCCACCCTCGGTTCCTGGCTGGAGTGACTGGCTGGACAGAGATTTTTTGGGGTTTGTGGGGTAAGGAATGCTGCCTGTACCTGTGCATGAAGGGCAGGGGCTGGAGGCAAGGCTCCCTCACATCCACGGGGAATGTCTGGGGGGATGTCACTGGTGGGACTGTGGCTCCTAAGGATCAGAATGACTTCCCAGGGCATGGCTGTCCCTCCAACCCCTGCTGCTGCTCTTCCAAAGGGAAGACAATGCTCACTAAACACCAGCATCTTCCAAAACCCTCTTGCCTCCCTCTTATGGGTAGCATCAGGGCTTCCAGGACAGGTTTTTGCTTGGAAGCCGTGCCTGCCCCTAAGGATCCCAGCTGTGCTGGGGGGGGGGGGGGGGGGGGCTGGCTCCAGCCCCACCCCCAGGTCCCCTCAGCTCACTGGAGCTGCAGAAAACAAATGCCAGAGCCGGGAGTGTGGAGAGCCTGAACGTATGTGTGTAATGATGTCTCCACAGTCTATAGAATGAATATTTAATAGCGCTTGTCAGCAAGATCTTATAGAGGGATTTCTGTCCTAAAATGCTCGTTAGCTCTCGCCATTTCCACGGCAGCCTCGGTGTTTATGGTGGCTTCTGACTGGTTTGTCACCTTCTGCCTGGATTCACCATCCCTCCTCAGCCAGGGCTCAGCAGAGACCCCCGTTGTCACCGTTGTCACCCTCAGCAGTCCCATCCCTGGTGAAGGCACAGGTGTGAGGCAGCAAATGAGAAAGCTGGAGCTGATGGATGCCCTTCTCCCCAGGGGCATGTGGGACTCCGTGGTTTAGTGTCCCAAAATCTCTAAGGTGACTCTATGTGTCCTGCAGCCCCCCGTGGGTCCCAGACACTTGCCCCCAAATCCCCCCCACCCTGCTAAAGCTCTGTCAGAGAGACGTTCAGGCTTGACTTGAAGGCTGCAAGTGATGGAGAATCTACCAAGTCGTTAGGCAAATTGTTCTGCTGGTTAATTAGCTTCACTTTTAATGTGCTTGGAGCAATGAGAACAGTAATTCACGGTAGGAACAGGGATGTGCAGTGAAGGCCTGGAGAGGTGTGGGAGAGGAGAATGGAAAGCTGGAGGAAAAGGACTCAAAATTAGAGCAGAGACATTTTTCAATGAATCTTTAGTCTGTGAGAGGGACAATGAGAAAAGAGAGGAGAAAAAAGAAAAGTGAACAGAAAAAAAAATTTCAGAGGGAACAATGTTATTTTTGAATTTGGGTTGAGTTTTGTGAACGCTATTTTTATGACAGAAAACTAAAGAGCAGAAATAACAAAATGCCATTTGGTAGCATCCTAGAAATGCACTCATGCACTTTTTATTCTGAAATGGTAAGTTTTGAAATCTAAACCTTGGTCTAAAAACATTTTGTTTTAAGGAAATGGGGGGAGGTGGTCACTTGATGCTTGAACTTTGATGCTTGAAACCTTCCTCAAATGTTTCCCCGGAGTCAGTGGATTCTTTTTGGCTTGCCTACCCCTTGCTTGAAATGGGGCATGTGCCTGCCCAAAGAGGAGCCCATAACAAAGAAGTCTTGGCTTCTGCAAGTTTCTTTCTTCAGGCAGACCCACAAGTTGTTCTGAGAACAAACTTGGGGTTAATCCTCATGGTAAAGGTGCTTAACCCAGCAGGGTGGGCACAGAAAAACAGATATTGCTGCCTAGGGAGCACAGGGACATGCTGGAGCTGTGCCTCATCTGTGCTTCCCAAGATCTAGGCCCAGAAAACAGCAGGGATGTGTTTGGTGAGCCATCCCCAGAGCTGCTCACTTGCAGGAGAGAGCAAAGCCGGGAGTAGGGAAATGTTTCTGCAGCTGCCACAAGCCTGGGCTCATCATCAGCTGTCAGAGGGGACAGGGACATGACACCAAGGACAACCTTGGGAGCACCTTGAGGTGCCACCTGGAGCCCTGGCCCATGCCTCAGCCCAGTCAGAGCACCTCTAGGTTCTGCTTTCAAGGACCTCCCCACCTGGTCTGCGGGGACTGTGTGAAAAATCACTTCTGTCCTTGAATTCCCATTTCCTTGCAAACCCCGTGGCTAGGGCTCAGCCCTGGTGTAATAGGCATCTGCTTGTAGTAATCTCAGCACCCTCCCCAAACCTACTTATAAAATACTGTACCTTGCACCAATTTTATCTGTGGCATCGCATAAAAAAAAAAAATCCATTAAAAGAAATAAAAGCAGGTGCAGCCTGGTGCTGCAAACACTCCTTCACTCTCATTCTCTCCCCTTCGTTCTCCCTCTCCTTCACTCCCGGTGTTTGCTAGTTTGTATGATTAATTTTATCAATTTTCCTGACCTGCTTTGCCACTGAAATAAATATGACAGCTGCAGTGCTGCCTCAATTCGTTCTCTTGCCAAGTGAGCTGCTGAGATGTGTTTTCTTGTTGATCGCAGACTTTGGTAAATATCAAGTAAATAGACTGAAGAGGATTCATTTCAGCAGCTTGGATTGTCAGGACTTCAGCCTGAGAGCACATCCTTCACCGGGGAGACAAAGGGAGAAGGAAAGCTCCTGTCCCTCCCCAAAAAAGCAATCAAGAAATCCTTGTGGTGCAGCAGGCCGCTGCCAGCCCGGCCTGCAATTAGCACTGTCAGCAGATGTCTTGCAGGAGACTCCTGAAGTCTGGGTCCTGAAAAGGAGCCCCATGGCCAGCCAGCTGCTGTGGGGTGTGTGGGTCAGGGTGGCAGCAGAGATGGATGTGCTGGGCACTGCCATCCCGGCCCTTTTCTGCATCTCAGAAGCATCGTGGAGACAGTTCCTCACCAGATTTTCCACCGTGGCATTGTCTCCTGTCCCTGTGTGGAAGAGAGACAAGCTTGTCTCTCCTCAGCAGAAGGTGGGCAATGGGCCCTGGATGGTTTAGGGAGCACCAAAATCCTGGCTGGTGTGGGTGACGTGAGCAGGGAGTTTTGGTGACAGGGTGACAACCTGCCTTCAAATGAATGGGCAATGTGCAGTACTCTGATTTATCTCTCCCACTGAAATTCAGTCAGGAGTGAGCTGAAGGCTTCCTGCCTTCCAAGGAGTCTCCCCTGGAGGTCTCTTTTTCCATGGTGAGGCTGGGAGCACGGTCAAACAAGCCTTCCACCCTAAGCTTATGTTACCTGTGAGCGCACACTCAGCACTGAGCCCTGACCAGGGCTCTTGAACGCCAGCTCTTGCTGCCCTTGCACGTGGCTTTTCCCGTGCAGCTCTGACTGCTGCAGGGCTGTGCTGGCATGACAGCACCCAGGCTCTCCTGAAGTCTAGGGGACCCTCACTGCTGGTGTACATATGGTGCATTGTTGTGCACATGGAGAATTTAAAACATTAGGAGGGAAATGGTTGTGTTAGCATATCCACCATATGGCCCGTTTAGCTGTTGTGGCAGGAGAGAGAAAGGGAAGGACTGAAATATCACTGCTCAGTGCTGGTCTTTCAGCCAGCAGCGTTTCTGGTGCCACCATCTCAGTGATGGTGGTCTTTGCCCTCAGGATTTTTAGGTGCCTTTCAGAGAGATTTGAGATCAGTCTCAAAGCCAACCTCAAAGCAGCTGCGTCTTCCCTAAATGGTGCTTGTGCAGTTTTTTGGGCAGCACTCCCCTGTGTGAGTGCCTGAAGCACCAGAAGAAGTCAGGGCCAGAGCATCCAACCAGATTAGAGCAATGAGGATGTGATATGGGTATAATTCCTGGAGCAATTCCTAATGGTGATTGTGGACAGGAGTGATGCTGCTGGGACAGCGTTCAAGCACTGTGTTCTCTGCCCTCTTTGAGGGGCTTTGGCTCTTTGAGAGTATATAAGGCTATGCCTGTGGAAGAAGTAGGCATACTCCCTCAAGCATAGGAAGTATGTTTTTACAGGTATTTTACCATAAAATACCTGTAAATATCAGTTTTCCTTCCAAAGTAGTGCTGGAGAAGAGGGCTGAGCAGAATTTACTAGTATGGAAATCCTTGCCAACATTGTCTAAGCATTCAACTGCCCCAAAAGTCCCTCATCATGGGATGATGCTCCCAGTGTTACCAGCCCCATCAGTACAAAAGCCTCGAGTGTGCCTATCTTCCCCAAGAAATCATGACCCTGGAATAATTTAAAACATCATGAGGGAAATGGTTGTGTTAGCATTGGAATAATGTCATGGACATCGGAATAAAGTCCAGGTGCTGTTCTGTGCCTATGCAGACTTTGGGTGCAGTTTATATATAAACTTTATTCCCATAAATAAAAGCCTTTTGCTGATTTCTAACAACGCTGTATCTTTAGAGACTCTACAAGCAAGGGATGCTGCACAGAAGGTTTTGCAGTCTGGATGGAAGGTAAAGATGATCCGGTTAACCAGCAAGCAGTAATTAACCAGCACAACCCACGGCCCAGCCCTCTGCCCGCTGCAGATCTCAGCAAAGCTGCCTTCAGTTGTCACATCCAAACATGGGAGAGAGGGGAAAAAATAGAAACTCCCAGCCTCCAAAACCAAAAAGAGAACTTGTAAATGTGACCCAGATAAACACGATGCAGGATGGCATCCTTAAGTCAGCAGAGAGCTTCAAACACCTGCTCATGCGACCTCCTCCACCCTGGCACGCCAGAGGCGACTGCAAAGGCTGGGGAGCTGCTGCAGCATCCCAAAACCAGCCCTCCAAAACTGCCACAGCCTCCAGCCTGGCTATGAGTTGCTGAGCTTTGGCTCAAGAGCTTGAAACCAGACAGCAGGATGAAGGGGGCACCATAAAATACCTGTAACTGAATATAAACCCAGAGACATAGGGCTCCCCTGCTGCCTCTGCTCCAATTTCCTGCAGATTGACTGTGCTCCTATAGCTTTACCTTTCGGAATTATTGCATTATTACCATTACTAAGGTGATAATTTTCATTAATGACTTGCTGCTGGAAGCTGCAGAGTCCAGGACTTTCCGTCAGAACAAAGGTCTGGCTGACTGTAGGGACTCCCCTCTGGTCTTTGCACCAGCTGGGGCACTCAGGAGCCAGGGAAAAACACATCCCTGCATTTACTGCCCTTGGGCAGGGCTCCAGACATGTGGTGGTGCTGGGTAAAGTGGTGTCACACTTCTGTCACTCCTTGGATGTGCTCTTGGGCAGAAAGCCCAAGCTGCAGGTCCAGCATTTTGTGCAGGGGTCTGTGCTGCTGCCAGACCCAGGCTGTCCCTGGTAAGGCCACTCTGTTAAGGAACATTGTTTTGGGAGCCCACTGCCAAGAGTGGTTGGACCTAGGTGGGCTGAGCTGCTTTAGGAATTGTGCTGTTATTCTCCCCTCTCTCTCTTTCTCTCTATTTTGTAGAATCATTTAGGTTGGAAAAGACCTCTAAAATCATCAAGTCCAGCCAATAACCTAATGCTGCCAGGCCCACCACTAAACCATGGCCCTAAACACCACACCTATGCATTTTTTGATCACTTCCAGGGATGGTGAATCCACCACTTCCCTGGGTAGCCTGTTCCACTGCTTAATCAGCCTTTCAGTGAAGAACTTGATCCTAATACCCAGTCTAAACCTACCCTGGCATAACTTGAGGCCGTTTCCTATTTAATCCAGCCAGGGTAGTGCTGCCCAGACCACAGCCACAGAGCCCAGGGAGCGTCCAGCACGGAGCTCACACTCAGTGTGCCTGTGCCAAAGGTCTCCAAGCCAGCTCCAACCTTCCCCAGGCACTGTGAGCTCCAGGGGTCCCTTTTGGCTGTTGGTGGAGCAGCACAAGTGACAGCAGCACCACAGTTGGTGCCTCCCAATAGGAGGATGGTTCAGCAGCACTGGTCCTGCTGCCCGTGCAATGGGCTGTGATGACCAGAGAGAAATGGGATCATGAATGCCTGGGAACATCAGCAGTCCAGCAGGGAGCAGAGGGCAGCAGCACTCCCCTCCTTCTTACCAATGGCTGCTGTGTTGACTGGGCATATTTTTTACTGATGCAGATCACCTTGGTCCAGCAAGGAGCTCCTGCAGCAGCCGCTCCTCATCAATTCAGATACCCCCCTCCCCTCTTCTCAAGGACTTCTGAGAGCAAAAGGCTTGTGGCTACAAAGATTTACACCCCCTCAGCAAGGGTTAACCTCATCTGGCAGCCACTATTGTCTCAGGACAACTTGTCAGTCTGTGAGAACGTGCCGTAATGGATTTGAAGTGGATTGCTTAGCCCACGGAGAGGGTGATGCTGTATTTATTGAATAGACATTAAAAAGAACATTTCTCAATTTCTCAGCACTGAACTCGAGGTCAATGGATCTTTTTGGCACTGACATGCTGAGTCAACTCCTAGCTTAAAGCTTTTAGAAGGACCAGGGTTAGATGAAAGGATTAGACTCAGTCTTTAGCGTTTCCCTGGCAAAATCGTTGGGTGCTAAATCATTTATGTTGCTTTGCGGTGCTTTGCTTGGCCTCTCTCTGTTACCTTGGAAAAGAAAAAAAAAACCAATATTTTTCCCTTTTTTTGGATTGAAATGACACAGGTTGATTATTTCCCCTGTGCTGCACTGAGATGAGGTGGATACAAAGTGAGTCAGGCTCCTAATGCTGCTGGGCAGCTGCTGAAGGGGCTGCAGAGCCCTTTTCCCTGGAGAAGGAGGTGGCTCAGTGGAGAGAGATGGTGCCAGCCCACCCACCCGATGCTGAGAGGTCCCGTGGCTCACTGAGTGATAACAAATTCCCTGTGCACCAGCAAGTCAGAGTTTTAATAATGAACCAGGGATTGATCACAGCAGCCCTGACAGCAGGGCTGGCCTGGCAGCTGGTCCAGAGCTGATCCCTGTGGGAGCAGGAGCTTCCCTCTGCCCCTGCCTGTGGGGCAGGATCCAGCCAGGGCTCCCTCGGTGGCAGGGAGGTTTTGCCTGAGTGCCAGGCAGCAAATAGGATTAATTCAAGGGGTTTGAAGAGGAGGGGATGAGGTTGTGCTCCGCTCACAGTGGCAGTGGGGTAAGTCTGGAGCGTGGCACTGGCTGCAGGAGGTGTTTCCATAGATTCCAACCTCCCTGGTGTCATCCACATCTCTGCTGCTCCCCGTGGCTTCAGGCAATTTTGTTTAGGCCCATTAGTGTCACACTAAGGGCAGTGCTGGACAGGTGAGTTTGGTTTAGCCTGTCCAGCCTGAGAAAACCTTGGGAAAGGCATTTTTGGAAAGGGTGCCAGCCACAAAAAGGGTGGTGAGTGACAAGAAGCTGCTGCTGTGCTCCTGCTGTGCATCCCTTGTCAATCACACTGACTGCTGGGAGAGACACGCTCCTGCATCGATTCCAGCTCCTCTCAGCAGGAGCTGGGAGGACCACGGGCTGGATGGAGCAGCATTTCCCACAGCACAAGAGGAAGGCAGCCCCCTGCCAAAGCACTGCCAGATCCAGCTGAAGGTGTCCCTGCCCGTGGCAGGGGGGCTGGACTAGATGACCTTTAAAGGTTCCCTGCAACGCAAACCATTCTGTAATTCTATGACTGCCTTCTTCTGCAGCCTTTCTGCCTGCAGACAGTATATCCCACGCTGGCAGCTCGTCCATGCTCTGCAGAGCCCATCCCTCAGCCCTTTTCCCAGGCCAAATCCCTGTTGCAACAAGCACTTCCCGACTGTTCCAGGCCTTCTGGTAGTGGTGCAGCAAATAAAATGCAATCCGCCTGTATCATAAAGTCCAATAAAAATGAAACTGAACATCCACTTTGCAGACAGCAAGTACACTGTAAATTTATGAGATCATATCTCGTGGAGGACAGGGTACTTAAGGGGGGAAGGAAGGGGCTGGCAAAAATGGGAGAGAGCGGCCAAGGGGTAGTAAATATGTTTTCAATAATGAAGAGGCCCGATTACCCTCTTTGCAATAAAAACGTGCACAAGGCAGAGCTGCCGTAAAAATTACTCCCGAGCAGCCTGGCGTATTTGCACCTTGTCATCTTGTCAGCTCCGTGCAAATTTCCAAGGCGCCGGCAGCGGGTCGGCTCTGCGGGGCTGCCGAGGAGAGAGGGACGCTCCTCCCCCCCCCCCCCCCCCCAAAAAAGCCATTTCCTTGACAGCCCCGGCACTACAGGTCCTGTCCGCCGCCCCCTCCCACCCTGCCACACGCACCGGTTCGCCCGTAACCGTGGCAACCAGCGGGATGCAGGGATGCAGGGATGCAGGGAAGGATCCCCGGGGTGCCACGTGTCCCGAGTTTCTCTCCAACCAGACGAGGGCCGTGGGAAGCACAACGGGACTGGGGATGTGGCTCCTTGTGGGCTCCACGGTGCACGGCCAAGAGCCCTGGTCACGTCAGCAGGTGACATTTCACTTTTTTGGGATGCATTACGTGTCCTCCCTGGGGTGGATGGTACCACGGGCTCTCCAGGGCACACCAGCAGCACTGGGTGCCACTGAGCTTCATGTGTTTAAAGCAAAAAATAAGCATTTTGTCTTGTCCCAGAACAAACCAGAGAAAAGGCTGAGGCCTGACCTCTTTCAAGGTGCTTTCTCGAGAGATGGGTGTGACTGAAACGAGGGGATATCAACAGCACAGGAGCAGCTTCAAGTAGTCTGAAAATCAGCCTGAGCTGTCCTCAAATAAACCACTGCTGGGCCCAGAAGAAAGCAATTACACAGGGGCTTAGCTGAGCTGATTTAACAAAGCTGCAGTAATTAAACCTCATACACTTCAGGCAGGGGATTCAGCTCCGAGTGCTATCAGGATCCTGTCTCGGAATCTTTTTGGTGTGAGCAGCTGAGAGGATTTAAACCAAGGTAATTCTCCTTTCCCTCTTTCCTGCCTCTTGGCTGAGACACTGCCTTGGTGGATGTCAGCAGGGTTAGCAAGGATTTCTTTTGTGGAGCAAAAGAGCAGAGCAGAACTCCCAGCCTGGAGATGCTTTAGAGGACCCAGCAGGCACCTGAGTGCTGAGGACAATTTACTGACTCGATTCTGCAGCCTCAGTGTGGAAAATGCCATCCTTTGGGGTTCAGGACCCTGTCTGGGAGCCTGATGAAGCTCATGGGAGCCTTTCTCTGGCCTTCGATGGGCTTTGAACCGCGCTGCTGAGGCGGAGAGAAAGCGCCGAGTGTTGGGGCCCCATTAGGGCCAGGGGGGCCAGGGTTGGGTGCTCCCCCACGGAGGCAGCCCTGCTGGGGAGCACGAGCCCTGACCCGCTGCTGGAAGCCCCGGCCGGCGTGCCGGGCGTCCCTGGCGGAGCCACGGGCTGTGGGGACGGAAAAAAGGAACCGCGGTCGTGTGGCTTGACCTCTCCTATTCAAAGCGAGATCAAAGGAGGGCCAAGAAAGAGCAGAGGAGGCTGTTGGGCCCAGGAGCTGAATGGAAGATGAATGGGAAAGGGCTGGGGGGGAGCTGGGGGCTTGGGATTGCAACAAAGCCACGGGGTTCAATTAGGGGAGAAGTTGTGGAATCGTGGGGCTGAAGAGATGAGGGTGGGACAGGGAAGGCAGGCAAGGGGCATCGGGGAAAGGGGTGTTTTCCATGTCAAGGGTGCAAGTGTTTGTGTGGGGGGACAGGAAATGGTGGGATTAGGGTTCCTGGAGGTCTCCAGCTGGTGGTTAAAAGGGAAACACTGGTGAGCATCAAGAACACTGGGTAAAGGAGGCTTCAGTGAGCAGTTGGTGGCATCATTGGGTTATTGTGGGATATTTGTTCCTGGGGAAAGAAGAATCTTGGAGGTGTGTGGGTGACCCATCTCCATCACCAAGGCAGAGAGAACAGGGAAAAGCCTTTTTCTGATGGCTGCTCCTGCAGTAGAAGCTGGCTAGGGATGTGGAAGGTGCCCTGTTAGAGTTGCTGGGAAATGACTGAACCGGTGCAGAGGGTCAGGAGGGAGGAAGGAAGGAGAACCATGTCGAGGTTCCTGGACTCCAGCACTGGCTGACTGCGCCCAGGTAAGGGCCCCAGGGAAGCTGATCTTGAGGGGGAAAAAGCTGTACATGAGAAGAGAGCCTGTCACACCTTCTTGCAGGCACAGTTCAGGCCACGGTGTTGCAGGAGAAAGGGAGCGCAGGAAAAGAGCTTGGATCTGAGAAAGAAACCTGGGGGAGATGAAAAGTAGGTCAGGCCATGAAGATCAAGTACAGAAGAGCAGCATGCACACGCAGAGACAAGATCAGAGAAGCCAAGGCACATGGTGAGATGCAATTAGCAGGAGACATCAAGTGTAACGAGAGGCTGCTCTAGCAGTACCTCAGCAGTTGCTGGAGGACCACAGAGATGTTGGTTTGGTATTTGGGGACAGGGAGAGCACTCAGCAGACGATGCCAAAAAAGCAGCATCACATTTGTTTTCCCCTAAGAAGGTCGGCTGTGATCCTAATTAAGTACTAAGGGAAAATATGCTTATTTTTAAAAAGGGAGAGAAGTAGGAAAGGGATAATTACAAAGATTTCAGTCTTACTGCAGTTCCTAGAAAAGTACTGGGGCCTTTAGTCAAACTTGTAAAAACCTAGGAGAAAGCAAGGCTATGAGAGCAGGTAACACATGTGGCTTCAAGGGGAATTGTCACCCCAGCAGGCTATCCTTGACTTTGTCCAGAGAGGCTGTGGCTTCCCCATCCCTGGAAATGTTCCAGGCCAGACTGGACAGGGCTCTGAGCAACCTGGGATAGTGGAAGGTGTCCCAGTCCATGGCAGGGGTTTGGAATGAGGTGATCTTTCATGTCTCTTTTGACACAAACCATTCTGTGATTCTGAGTAGCAGGTCTCAGGAGAGAAGGCAAACAGCAGAAGCTGAACATCCTGGGTTTGCCAGGTGCTGTTGGCAGGGTGGTCTCACAACTTTCTCATCTTCATGAAGTTCTAGAGGCTGAAAAAGTGGCTAGAAGTTCAAACTTGGACTTGCACTGAAAGGATTTGTTGAACAAGTGTGCACAGGGCAACTCTGGTATCTGCTGATGCTCCATGTTTTACTTTGTGACCCAGGATGGTGGAATGGGGCTGCAGTTGTTTCCAACTGACACAAGCCTAGCTGAGCTGGAGAACCAGACTAACAGGCAAAATAACTCAAATAAATAGGAGAAAGGCTCTGAGAAGAAAAAAACCAAAGGTATGACTGGAGCAGTGTTGGTTTGTGGCTTTTAGACATAAGCTTAGTGGGAGGTTTGGTCTGGCAGGTGAACAAGTGCTGCTTCCAGGTAGGTGAACAGAATGAGATGATGGACTAAAATACATAGAGGGGGGGCTGGCTGACAGAGAAAGGGAATTCTGTAGGGAGAGAAGAGCAGCTGGGAATGGACATGGTCAGCCAGCAAACAGGACAAGCAAAATGGTTAGAGTATCCCACTTCAGTATCCCACTGGGGAAAAAAGGTGAAAAACATGCAGAGCATTAAGAAATGCTCAGCAAGTTGTGACTATACCAGAGCTGCAAAAGCCTGGGCCAGAGAGAGCTCTGACATTTTCTCAAACAGATGTGGTACAAGGTTAAGGGATGGAATTCTCCCCTTTCCCATTGTGCCCTTGTCAAGTGCAGATCCACCAGAAATGATGGAGACACTGCACTATAAATCCAGATCTGGGAGTGAATGTCCCCTTTGGGAAACTTTGACAGCCCAGGAGCATTTTGGAGGGAGAGAATGCAGAAGCAGAAGAGGCAGGAGAAGAAGCAGAAGAGGCAGAGGCAGAAGAAGAAGCAGGAGGCAACCGGTTACTGAGGTGGAAGGACAGCTTTGTGATGGGCTGTGTTGGCATCTGGGCTGCGTCCCTGCTGAGTCACTGATCTCCTGCACAGCCTTGGCCTGCTCCCCTGGTGTTTTCCAGTCCCCTGGCCCAAGCAAACAAGGGTCTCTCCTTGCAGGGAGGAAAGGACCTGGTGTGAGACCATCCATTGCTCATGCTGCACCTGGAACCAGAGGGGTCTCAGCCACTTCTCAGGCTTTTCATTCCTAATGTGCTGAGCAAGCCCCAAACCCCACATTGTGGCACAGCCTGAAGGAGCAGTTTCCACCAGGACACAGCTATTGCCGTGAGAATATTTAATTTCAAAGCCTAACTGATCAAATGCAGCTGGGGGGTGGAGCTGTGCTTATCTCTCGCCTTGCCCAGAAGTTTGAACAGCAGAACAAACGATCTGATCGTGGTTTTCCCCCTCCCCTCTACCAGGGAGCCATAAAGCAGGGATAATCTGTAATTCCCCCTGCCTAATTGTGCTGCCCGGCCACCTGAGCGAGGAAATGCCTTCCCTCTTCCCGGAGCTCCGGTGCCGGCAGGGACACGGGGCCAGCGCCGGCTGCCTTCGCAGCTGGCTGCCAAATCCAAGTGTTCCCCGAGGTAATCATTTCCTGGGATGCTAACTGGGCCGGCCACAGAGTGAATTAAAAGGACATTCCTCCACCGGCTTGGAAGCTGTGGGAATCCTGTGGCTGTGCCCAAAGGGAAGGGGGGAAATCACAGGAAAGTAACTGGAGCCTGGGAGCCTGTTTGTAAGGAAATTAAACTAAAAATGTGTAGAAAAACAGCCGTGGGGCTTCACATTTCAAACTCAGAGTGGTATCCAGTAGGTCTGAAAAGCTGTTTAGCATGTGAGCGCTGGCTCACAGACTGCAGAATCTTATTTTTGCTAAAATATCAATGATCTTCCCCACGTTGTAATAACAAAATGAAATGGAAAGGTGACCATTCGTTCAATTCAATACAACTGAAAACCAATTGCAAACACCCAGTGCTAGGCAAGGCATTTCTTTCCCTGTTCCTTTTCCCCCGTCTCAGAAAACATCCATTTTCAATAGGTTTAACCCAGAACTGCTTGTTTTGCTATGAGTGGCAGGAGAAGAAAAAAAAAATATAACCAGAAAAAAACAACTCAAACCAACCCCCAAACCACAAGAACTTTAAAATCAATACTTTATATTGTCTGGGAATTTTATTTTTTTTTTTTAAAAAAAAAAAGCTCAGCAGTTTTGATGAAAAGGTGTCAGCCCTGCCCGGCTCCCCGAGGAAGCTCCCTCTACGGGCGATGCTGCGGCAGCGTTGCTCCACATCCTGCTCCAGAATCCCATAGGTCAGCCCTGCGCAGTGGGCACTGACACCGCAGGACCAGCCGAGAATTCCAGACGGTGAAACTTTTAATTTAAGTCCTCTCTTTTATTTTTTAAAAATATAATATAGAAAAGTTTTATATATATATATATATATATAATATATATATATAAATATATATTCTATATTATATAACATATAATTTATATTATAAAATATTATATAATATTCATATACTATATTAATATATTAGTGTACATATATTTCCATTATACATATATTTTATATATTGTATGTTATTAATAAACATATAGTAATACATCTAATATATATATTGTATGTATAAATATAACATGTATTTTCATATATAATCTAGAACAATTTTCTATATAATATAGAAAAATCACACACCCCTTGCATTTTCATCTGGAGCAACAGGATGCTCTGGTGCAACCAGAAATGGTATCAGGGTGGGTGCCCCTGGGCTGTGCAAAGGGATGGATGTGCTCGGCTCTGAATGAAAATTTGTGTCTTGTGATGAAAATCTGCCTTTTTTTGTGTTAGGAAAGTGCTTCTGTATTTCTGCTTATAAAGGAAACGGGGACACGGTGCCTTGGTGGGGAAAGCAAAGTCATTTGCACATTTTGCTGTCCCTGTTCAGTCAAAATTTAACAGACTCATGTGGAATACACTGAATTTTCCACATCAGGTGCTCCTGTGAACTCAGTGCAGGTGTTTGCTAGGCTGTGATAGAAAATGTTGGATTCTAACCCCATATAAAAGTTTGGAAAATGCTTCTACTCAGCAAAGCCAAAGTTTCAGAGCTGCCATCAGAATGGGCATAAAATGCTCTAAAAGACATTTTGATCCTGAAATATTGGCACGTCTTTAGAGTAAGTTCAGGGTCAAAGGGAGAAATGCTGTAGCTGTGAAATCAAAAATTCCCTGCCTTTGTGGAAGACTTGGAGTTTGCCAGGGGCAGGAGATCTGCCAGGGAGCACTTTGCAGTGCAGAGCTGAGGCACAGCAACCTGGAGCAGAACAGCTGGTGTTGGGGGCAGAGCTTTGGTCCTTTAGGGAAAAGAATCAGTTTATAAGTTTGCTGGTCTTGAAGGGAAAATTTGGGTGTGTTTTCCTGGTCTGTTATCCTCCTCCGAGAGATGATGTGACAGCATGGGCTGGACCAGAGCTTCTCTGAAGGGCAAAAGGTGACCGTGGGCCACTGCAGGATGTGAAATAAATCTGTGACTGCCGGTCTAAATCTCCCCAAAGTTGCTGAGGTGTTAAGGAAGGGATGTTGAACCCCAGAACTCCCATAAAAATGCTTGGCCCCCACTGTGGTTGGTGGTCTGTGGCCCTGGAGGTGGCAGGACAGAGCAAAGGGTGTCTGGGCTCAGAGATGTCCCTAACAACTCTGCAAAGCTGAGTTATGTGGAGTCATCATGTTAACGTACAGCCAGGGAGAAAGGTGGGAGAAATACTGCCACACACAGATCCATGCTTTTCTCCATGTTTTACAATACTGTGTAATTTAATCTAGTTACTATAAAACAGTTTATACTCCTTGTTTATTAAAAAAAAAAAAGGGGGGGGGAAATCACCCATATTTCACTCCCTCTACTGAAAGGCTATGGAGGAAAAAATAGATGTTTTCTTCTGCATTTAATATTTCAAACCAAATAGACCCAAAATAAAAAGCAGCAATTAACCACAAGTACCAGCAATGTGTTCCTTGTGTTTCTTCTCTCCAGATTTGGCTACAAGGTACAAGGAATCAGTTTAGTACAAACTTATTTCCAGTCATATTAAACCATTTAGCAGTCATTTTCCAAGTTTAGGCAGGAAAGCAGTGCAGCCATGCTTGTTTTCCAGACTTCTGAGATGAGACCCCCATCTCACATTTGCTCAGGATTTAAAATCCTTTACAAGATGGTTAGAAAATGGCCAGCACATATCTGACCATATGTTGGAGTAAGCTTTTGTACATACACAGGGAAGGAAATTTGTAAGCCTGGCAGAACCCAAAAAAAAAGGGGCCAAATGGTAAAGTGGGCATTGACTGTGATGCAAGTTGTCTAGCTATGGACATCCATATTTGTGCTTGTACATGCAGGGCGATGTATTTTCCCTCTTCCCACTGTAAATTCCACACAAGCCCTGCCCTGTGGCTCCGTGACAGGAGGAGAGACCCCTGAGCACCATCTCGCCCACATGTGAACCACTTTGCCATCACTGCTGGCCTTCTTGCCACCTGAGATGAGGGTTAGCTGAACCCTCATCCGGAATGCAGCGAGGACATGGAGTTCCTTGCCTTCCTTCTCCTCACAGCCGGCACCCAGGCTGGCAGCATCCTGTGACTAACTCTTCTAGACTGGATTTCTCCAAGGGACGACCGGCGCTTAATTTGGCTGACTCCGCGCTCTGCGGGAGCTCTCATCCATGCCAGCTTGAGTCCTAGCAAAAACCCATCATCATTAGCCCTCCAAAGGCACAGCTCGGATATTCTCCACCCCCGTTCCTGCAGGCTGGGCTGCTCTGTGCGTTCCCACAGACCGAAATTCCCCTGGTGGGCTCAATTACAGCAATCAGCCTTCATGCTCTTTTCCATGGCACTGCTGCCTCCCGCTCCACACAGACACCCTGCTGGAGCAGCGGCTTTCCCACAGGTGTCAGGGGAGATGGCACTGCTCAGGCAGCTACACCAGGCTCTCTGCTGTTTGGGGGCTTGTCCCTAAGGGGGTTGTCCTAATTGGAGCCGTTTGGGATCTACCCTGGCTCCGTACTCCAAGGAGTTGGTTGGAGCAGAGCGCCGAGCGTGGGGCTCTCCTTGGGCGTGGTCTTCGCTCCAGCCTGCAGCAGATTTTTCTTTTTGGTGCAAGGCAGGGCTGGGCTGGGGAGGATCTGGCCAGTGTGCGTTTCTCTTTGCTAACACTTTGGCAGCCTCTCAATGAACAAACCACTAGAAAACAAATCTGGAGCAGGCCTCGGCTGCGGTGGCCAGACCTCGGCTGTTAGCTGGGCTGAAGAGTACCAGCTGCTCTGCTCCTGCCCCAGGGAGGAGAGGCCCTTCTGCTGTGGTCTGGGGATGAGAAATATGCCTGAACCAGCTCCTGCAAACTGGGATGACTTTTAGACTCCAGCTCTGGATCCAAATCTAAATTTCATGGCTTTACATGCTGCCTGAACCAATGTCTTGGCTCCAAATATCTCTCTGCTCTAAAAGGGCAAATAATACGGTGGTGACAAACTCTTTTTCTGCCTTTGGCTCTGTGTAATGCCGACTTTGAGGTGCTCTGGCTTGGGCTTCCTCAGCTGCATTGCTGCAGCCAGGACAGTGCTTGAATTTAATTCCCTTTTTACACCCCTCTGGCAGTGGGTGCTGGCTGGGCAAAGTGACATGCCTGGATTTGTGCCTCAAGCTGGGAATGCGTGGGTCATGTTGCTTGAGCCGTGGGTGCTTCCCCATGGCAGGAGCACCTGCTAAAGGGGGACAAACCCTCTCTGGCTGAGCATGAGGAGCCAGGGTGGCTTTCCCAGCTCTCCCTGCATTGCCCACCTGACCAGCTTCTCCCCACTCCCCTCTTGTGCCTGTGGACTCCTTCCCATACCTTGCTGATGCTCCGTTCCTAAGCTTGGCCCCCTCCCAAACCCCATAACTTGTGTCTGTCAAGCCTGAGGTTGTTGTGGAGCTGACCTGTGTGGGATAGTTTCTGGTGTGGAAGGGCTGTGTGTAGGGTGGGTGATGCTCCAGTCCCAGGAGGGGCTTGGCAAGAGGAGGGAATGTGTTATTTTGGCTCTTGCAAGGCACTAACTTTTCTTTCTCAGAAAAGGACTGAAAAAAAACCTCTCACTCTCCCTGTGTTTTATAACGGTGCCTGTGCAGCAGCAGGGTAATGCTGGTGCTCAGACACCAGCTGTGGTCATGCAGGGCTCTGCATCTGCTGGGTGAAAAAAGAGATATCCCTGTTATAAATGGGAAAGATTTGGTAGAAGAAGTGTATTTTCCTATTTGCATAAATTTTACTTTTTAATTTTGCTTTGCCGTGGGTTGAAGAGTGAGGGAGGAAACTATGCTTGTGTCACACAGAATCTTCTCCATCCTCTTCAAATGGGAAGCACTGGGTGAGCTGCTCAGCAGCTTTGTCCCAGGTTTGCCCTTTGTGCCAGTGGCTGGAGTGGTCCCCAGCTCTTGCTGGGCTGTGATAAGCAGCAAGAAACATTCAGGGTGTCACAACACCCTTGGCTGTCCCCTGTGGCTGGGGACACGGCCATCCCTGGACAAACGGGTCCAGCAGCACCGAGCCATGGCAGAGTATGATGTTACAGATGTGTGGCAAAATCTGTGGGTGGGGAAGGAGCTGGGTCAGCTCAAATCCTGACCAGTCCTCAGCAGAACCTCCGAGGGGCCACCATGACCCCAAAGCTGTTGTGGGAGCTGGGCTTGTCCCTTGAGCTGTGTTCCCTGATTTGGGGCTCAGCTCCCACCCTGCTGCTGTCTCCCACTTCTTCTCTCCTCCTAGGATTCCCCTCCTGAAGCCGCCTCAACCTGCTGTGGCACCTTCTGTCAAACGCTTCACACGTTTGTCACCAAAATGTTTTGGCAGCAGCAGCATCTCTAGGTTTTGACATAATCCCGACAGGAGACTTTCTCAATTATTACTAATGGAACATTATGCTCTTCTTTGGGAACTCCTGCATGAATAAAAAGGGTCATTAATGACATCTGCGCAGAGCCCGGAAATTATTAGTCAATGCTGATACAGTTTCATTTTATTTTTTTAATTTTTGCATATATATTTTCTTAAGCTCCTGCTAATTTCCCACCTTGCCTCCCACCCTCTTCTCCGAAGTCTCCTGTTCAAAGTGGAGCCGAGTGGGTTATTTTCAACGTTCTTGCTTTTGTGCAGGTAAATGCTCTTCCCCTCCCACCCTTCCTTCCCTTTTATTCCCTCTTGGCTTCTTTAAAGATTGTAGCTCTCGTTTCAGTCCCAAGAGATCCCGTCACACCTTTCCCTGGGCTAGATTTTATTGCCAGTCAAGCTCAAATATTTCTTGGACTTGGAGAAATCAATATTGCCCTGGTCCTACCAAGGCAGTGCTGGAGAAGGAGCAGTAGCCTGTGTCCTGCTGCCTGTGGACCTCAGGGTGGCCCGTCCCCATCCCTGCAGGATGCTGGTGGCACACGAGAGATGCTGGGGGAGGGACTGGAGGTGTCCCCAAGTGCCACATGGCATCATACAACAGCTCAGCTTGGATTGTTTTAGAAGACTTTCTAGACAGCAAATCATTGGGGTTTTTTCTGTCCTTCTGCCAAGTATTCCATTTCCTCTGCTCAATGCCCCTAAAAGACACCCAGAGAAGGTTTTTTCTTTATATTTTTCCCGCAGATTTCTGCATCAATTTGAGGAACTGTGACAGAGCCCTATAGAGATGTGACAAACAAAAGGTGTTTCTGCCCTGAGCCATTCCAAGTGGCTCTGCAAGTCATGGCTGCTGAGGAGGGGACAGGTGCAGGGTGCATCTGTCCCTTGTCCTGTGTTGATGACACCGATGGCAGTGGCACATCCAGCAGGACAAAACCCTGAGGTCGCTCCTCTTGCTGCATCGCTGTGCTGGCACATGAGGTTTGGAGGCACATGTAGGGTTGGATTTTATTCCCAAAAGGAGGAAAGGGGAGGTTTGGGAGGATGGTTAAGCTTTTGGTGGGATCTCCTGCAGCCTCTGAGGAGAAAGCTGATGTTTTCACTGACTCGGAGTTTTTCTTTTCTGGGTTGGTATCAGTCAAATATGCAGCACAGAGGCTGAAGATGGTGTTGGTCTGTACCCAGCAGGGAGGACCTCGGTGTCCTGAAGCCACAACAAGATGCTCAGCTCCACAGTGAGTGTGTCCAGTGCTGCTTGGTAGGACACTCTTCCCAAGCCATCCGCTGTGACCTCAGTAGACGTGTCTGCTGTGGGGCTTTGCTTGCCCACCAAGGCACACAAGGAGCACCAGCTGGGCCACGGGATGGGGTGGGAGATGTGACAGCTGTCCTATGGGGCCTGGACTCACTGCAGAGCTGCTTCTTCTCTGGGCCCGCCAGCATCCATTCACACCTGGCACCTGGGTTGAAAGGTTAGCACGGCAACTCTAAAAAGAAAACAACTGAACGAGAAATAGACTCCTTCAAAAGAAAAAAAAGAAAAAAGTCCCTCAGAGAAAAGGTATTTCAACCCCTTTTTGATTTATGAGCTACTATAGGATATTGAGACGTTATTTACAATCGATATACGCTCCTGCAAGGCTCCCGCCGGAGCCGTAGACCCCGCCCGTCAGAGCGGAGCCCGGTCAGCCTGCTCCTCTGGAAGTGCCAGCCATGTCCTGCTGGAGCAGGCTATAAAGCTGGACGCAGCTGTATATCTTTCAGGAAATGGACCTGGTTACACGTGTCTTTGGGCAGCTGACACAGGGATATAGTTTAGGGCTAAGGCAGCAGTTTAGTAGCAGAAATCGGCATTCCTCAGCCTCGCCAGTGGTGAAATCTCTTGCGTTCTGTGTAGAGCGCTCCGTGGCCTTAAAGGTGCAAAATGGACTTGTTCACTTGACTTATAATGGAACTGGGCCAATTTCGAAGCAAGCACTGGGTTTTATTCTGGGATTTTATCTCTAAAGGGGGATTTGCAAACACTTTACGGAAGCGGGGTGGGGGGAAAAATTCATTCAGCATAAAATTGCATCCTGGCCAAATTCCAGTTTGGGCAATTACGTTCTCTTTCTGTAGTGGCTGCAGGACAAAGGGCCATTCATCACGCTCCAAAGTGCTGCAAAAGGCTCCCATGTTCCACCAGAGAAGTGCCCGCGTTTGAATCCAAGCGAGAAAGTTTTCTTCCCGTGATCCAGGCCACTCTGGAGGGTAATGGAGCTTGGCTCTGCTTTTTAGGATCCTTTTGGGTGAGATAGAGGGGCAAGGACCTTGTCAGGAGCTGCTCAGTCTCCAGCAAATCTGGGTAAGTAGGGCGCTGAGCAAAATAGATTCCTCGCAGCCTCCTGCGGCTCGCCTTTCACCCCAAGGACATGTTTGTCTTTGCAGAGTGCCACCAGAGCTCCAGGGGATCCCACTGGAACAGAGGAGCTGGATTTCCTCTCTGCAAACCTCCCATTTTGGAAAGGCCCATAAGCAAGAAACTGGGTCGCATCCAGCTGAGCAGGGCTCAAGGACTTGGGGTGCGTTCAGAAGTGGTGCAGGGGAGCCTGGAAGAATGTGGGTGCTCTGCCTTCATCTTCCCAGGTCTCCACACAGCCAGAGAAGAAATATTTGCAACCCTTCCTCTCGCTTCCAGCTCGAGATGGTTATGCCTAAGTAGTGCATCACAGTTTTCAGTGGAGCATTGGATATTAAGAAGGAATTCTTGATTTTGAGGGTGGTGAGGCCCTGGCACAGCTTTCCCAGAAAAGCTGTGGCTGCCCCATCCCTGGAAGTGTTCAAGGCCAGGCTTGGAGAAACCTGGTCCAGTGGAAAGTGTCCCTGCCCACAGCGGGGGGTTGCACTAGATGGTCTTTAGGATGCTTTCCAACACAGGCCCATGGTTCTGGGATCCCTCAGCTCCCTGGAAGCTCTCTTTGCAGCCACTCCCTGTCCAGGCAGAGTGAGGCCCCTGTGCTGGCACTCTGGTAGAGGCCAGGTGAGGAGGCAGCAGCAGGAGCAGCAGCATCTCCATGGCGTGAAGGAGCCGTGTCTGCATGCCCTCCACCAGCTGACCTGCCAGGGAGCATCCTTGGCCTGTGTGCCTTGAGAGTGTCCCTTTAAAGCAATTTGTAGACTGTTATCCTGTATCATTAACCTAATTAGTGTAATTGCCGCCATTTATGTAATGAGTATAAATACTGGAGGAATCCCATAATTAGGAGATGTAATTAGGTAATTAATAGATGACATGGTAACAAAAATCCAGGGGAAACTTTGCAAGGTGGACAGTGAGTGCGTGTGTTTTGTGCACGTGTGTGTGGCTGCTCTTGCCAGGGTCTGTCACAGATGTGCTCTGGGGTTGGCCTCAGCCTGGAGCCCCTCCACATCCCCTGGGCAACGTGAAGGGGCCTCCAGGTGACATAAGAAGGCTCTCTTGGAGCTCTGCAGACCTTGCAGAGGGGTTCTGGGGAGCCAATACTTGCTCAAGGGGAAGAGCAGAGCTGTGGCCATTGCCTTGCCATATGGACACAATTTTTCTTTTAGATCCTGGGAGAAGAAAGGTGAATTTAGCAAGGTCTGAGACGTTCCTCAGCCCTACTAGAAGGTGGTTGGAAGTCCCATTTGTCCCATTGTGCCTCTCTGCTACGAGCACTGCTGGAAATAGCATGTCAGCCAGCTCTCCACCAATAGCCCAACCAGAGGGATGATAAGGAGCCCCAGGGTGAGCTCGGCTGCCTGATAAACTCTCATTTTAGTTCTCCTGTGGGTTTGGCTTAGAAAAGCGATTGGAGCTGGAAATCATGTTTGTGCTGTGAAGACCTGATAAAGTTCCTGTTGCGCCTGAGGAGCGTTTTTTTAGAGTATCATGAGTTGTGAGTGCTTGAGCTGGACCCTTTCTAGTTGTTGAAATGTTGACTTTTTCCTGCTGCTATCTGTTTCTTGCTCCTCCCAGCCTGTTCACACTTCTAGAGAACTTACATGTCCAGATGTATTTGAAGAAAATAAGTTGCAGATAAGGAAAGCTTTTTTCTTTGTTGTTTTTTGGTGTGTTGTTGTTGATCATCTGGTTGGCACCTGCCAGGAGGAGTCACTACCACTAGATTTCAGTACCTGAAGGGGGTCTGGAAAAAGAACTGGAGGACTTCTGGCAGGGGGCTGTAGTTGACAGGACAAGTGGCAATGTCTTCAAACTGACAGACAGCAGGGTTGGATTGGATCTTGGGAATAAATTCTTTAGTCTGAGGATGATGCAGCACTGGAACAGGTTGCCCAGGGAAGCTGTGGATGACCCATCCCTGGAAGTGCTAGGTTAGATGGGGTAGTGGAAGGTGTCCCTCCCTCCACAGCAGAGGCTTGGAACAAGATGGTATTTAAGATCCCTTCCAATCCCAACCATTCTGTGATTCTGTGATAAGCCGTAAGTACCTTGGTGTAGGATGTCTCCCCTGCAGAGGGCCCTGGGCTCTGCACGCCACCTTGACCAGTGTATACTGGCTTATTTTGAAGAAGCCACTGGCTTTTACTCTTGGCCTCTCCACCTCCCTTTTGCAGTACTTTCTCTCCAAAGGATGAGCTATTTTGCACTCTGTGGAGGAGCACTGCAGCCAGCAGGAAGTGACCCCAAGACGTGCATCACTGGAAGTGCCAGCTCGCAGGAGAGGTCAGAGTTTGTGCAAGCTTTGGGCGGTCAAAGGCTGCAGAGTCCCTGGGACCAGCAGCTAGAGGGAGATATGACCTCACACTGAGGGCCAGCCTTGCCTATGCTGTGGATTCCTGTCGTGAGGCCAAAGAAAATCCTCCCTGCTTTCGAGTGTTCAGGGTCCATGTAATGAACAGCCATAACGCAGACTTCATTACGTAGTGTAAGTAATTCTCGGGATTAAAGACTTTTGAAATGGCTCCTGCTGCAGTTTCTGCCAAAATATTTCTTAGTCCCTGTCTACCTGGGAAGTTTTATCAGGTGTATCATGATCAGTGGATGTAGGTCCAGTTACACTAGAAAGGGTCTGTCTAGACACTTTAATTCCAGTATAAAAAGGGCCTTTCTTTCCTTTAGCTTGAATTTGCTTGCACATGCCCTTAACACAACCAGGGCCCGCTTCATCAGTGGAAGAGCCTCCATGTTATGTTTAAATACCCACCCTGGACTGCATCAAAGCCCCCTCTGCCCCGAGGCCAGCAGTTCCTGCTCCTGCAGTTTCCCTGGATCACAGATGGGGAAGTGGATTGGTGTTGGAAGCTGCTGGGCTGGACGTGGCTCTTTGTGTCCAAAGCAAGTGTATGGTCCTGCAGGACACTTCTGCAGTCTTTCAGCTGAACCCTCCTCTGCCTCTCTCTGCTTCCCGTGCTCCCTGACCTCCCACTCCAACAGGACGTGTCCCATGGGGCACCATTAGCTGAAGTCTGATCCCCCTCCTTTATCCTGTTTGGGGATTTGCCTACTGAGACATAAATTCGCAAGAACAATGTCATGTTTTGGCTCGTTTTCCATGTAGTGAGCTCTGAGACTCTTGTGATCTCAGCTTTAAACATGTCTAGAGGCCTTGCAGCCCCTTGCCTTCTGCAGAGCTGAGCGAAGGTGCTACAGCTCCTACCCTGTGCTCACAGAGGGTGACTTGGCTGCTGGCTCTCAAAGCGATGGACCGTGAGGAATACCTGCCACCCTCTGCCCTGGACCATCAGATGGGTGAGGATTGTTGCTATTTCTACATTTTGCCCTCATTTTGCTCTGTCTTTGCCCTCAGCAGGCACCAAGCATTGATTTATTCTTGTTGCCATGTCCAAACTACTTTAACACATACCTCTACCGTGGGTTTGGAGCAGCCGTACTTCCTCTTGTTCTCCTTTCATGATAAAACTCCTTTTCGCTGTGTTTCTGTCTCTCCTTCAAGGTCTAACTCTGCCTGATTCCTGCCAATTTTCATTTTGTTCCTGTATTTCTTGATTTCAGATGTGTCTTCCTTCGCTGATCTCTCCCCCAGCTCGTTTTTTCCTTTGTAGTCCTGATGATGTGTGAACACACTTTTCCTATCAAACATTGTTCCAGATTCAAAGCCTTGTTTGAGTGGCTGTCCCACCTGGGTTTCACACTCTAACTAAAAAAAAAAAAAAAAAAAAAAAAAAAAAAAAAAAAAAAAAAAATTACATTTCCTCCATGTTCAAGCCCTTAAGCTCTTCAGTTGTGCTGAGTGCATTAATAGTGTTGCAGTTCTGCCCTAACTTTGTGCATCCTCTCTAGTGAGCTTCATTTATCTCTCCAGGATCAATCTGAAGTCGACTTCTAGGAATGACCAGCTCTTCTCCAAAGCTGAGGCCAAACAGGCATCCACAGAAAGCCACAGGTGTGAGCAGAGACCTGGGTGTAAGTAGCCTACTGGGGGCAGTTCTCTAGAAGAAGAGGTAGCAAAGCTTTAACTGGGAGCAGTGAATTATGTCTCTCTTAAGATTTCTCCTGGTTCAGAGCAAAATTAATCCAAAGAAGTCACATGGCTCATGTCAGGCAAGAAGATTCTAATGCTGTGATTTCCCCCCCCACCCCTTTCTACAGATTTTTTGGAAGACAGGTTGCCAGGACAGTGTTACCAAATAGTTATCCTGTGGCTCCTTAGAGTAACCTTTGCAAGGAAGTGTTTAGATAGAGAAACCACATGAACTAGTCATTAATATCTTATAGGTCAGAGTTAAGGATGTTGCATTGTGATGAAATATGTATTTCTTCCTATTTCTTAGGAAAATGGGCTTGTGAGACAGAGCAAGATTTATGATGATCTTAATTAGTTATTTCCTAGCTTTCAAAACGTTTGGGTTTGAGAGATGATATGATAGATAATTAACTTGTTGTCAGACAGTGACTTCTAAAATTAAATGTTTGTTCTCTAAATATTATGTATCTCAATGTGCATTGTATGCATGTCATAGTGCACACACACATGTACATACAGATAAATATGTGGATAAATATGATAAATATGTGGATATGCATCCCTGCAGCAAGAGGAGTTTGGAACATGGGTTAATGCTTCCATGGAAGGCATCATTCCCAGCTCCCTGTCAGGCTGAGCGAAGCACACAGGATCCCAGCCCTTCCATGGGGGTTGCTGCTCTTCTTGCCGTGCTTGTCCTCACCCCCCTGCTGGAAAGGTGACCCACAGAGAGTAAAGGACCTGTTGTCCTGCCCTGCCCTTTCCTGTGGGGGGTTATGGGCTAAGGTGAAGGCCAGAGGGGTTTTCACAGGCTGAGAGATTTGGGGTTGTTCATCCTGGACAAGAGAAGGATCCACGGAGACTTTAGGACTCCTTCCAGTACCTAAAGGGGCTAATAAAGATCAGGAGAGAGAAACTGGGAGTGATAGGACAAGGCTGAATGCCTTTAAGCTGACAGAGGGCAGAGTTAAATTAGATATTAGAAAAAAATTCTTTCCTGTGAGGGTGCTCAGGCACTGGAACTGGTTGTCCAGAGAAGCTGTGGCTGCCCCAGCCCTGGAAGTGTTCAAGGCCAGGTTGGACAGGGCTCTGAGCAACCTGGTGCAGTGGAAGGTGATCCTATCCACGGTAAGAAGGACTGGAATGAGATGATCTTTAAAGTCCCTTCCAACCCAAATAATTCTATGTTTCTATGAGAAGTCCTCCAAACCAATAAGCTCCCGGGACAACTGCCAGTAACACGGTGCTAGTTAAGACGTGGGGACTTGTGATATTTTTTGCTAAACTAGTAAAGCTTAATTGAAGGGAATTATATCCTTCGTTGCTGTATCCCTGAAGGACAGAGAAGGGGGCTGGAGAGAACCTTCAGGGAAGGCAGAGGGCAGGATTGCATTGACCCCAAAGGATGCTGGATGTGCTCCCTGGAGCTGTGGCTGCTGCGATGCCTCGTTGCTGCGGGGGAGCAGAGCTGCTGCAGAAGAAAAGAGGTCACCTGGAAGTTGATTTATTTTTTTTTTCTTTCTCTTTCTTTTGCATGTTTTCACCAGAGCTTTATAAATAACAGACAAAACCCCTGGGGAAAAACCTCCTAACCAGCTGCCTGTTGCAAATACTCCAGGAAATGGGAGGTGGCGGGGGAAGAGGGAAGGAAGGCTAAATTTGGTGGCTTTTATTTTTAACAAGGACTATTTCAATTGGCTTTAAACCCATGTTAAAAAAAAAAAAAAAAAACACAGAGCCATGACAAACTTTTGCCAGCACCAGAGGGGCCCGTGGAACCAAGCACTCACTCCGGCCAGCGCGGCACAGACACGGGGTCTGTGCCAGCCCTTGCTCCAGGACTTGACAGCTCAGACACTGCCAAGGCCATCACAGGGACGGGGAGCTCAGTGACAGAGATGAGGAGATATATTTCAAGGCCTTGCAAGATTTCTCCAGCAAAGCCAAGAGAGGCTCAAAATTTTCCAAAGCAACCAAAGGAGGCATCTGCAAGTCCTCGCTTTTCTGCAGGACTGCTGTACTTGGGTCCCTGATGTAGCACAGTAAAGCTGAAGTTAATGAACCCAAACAGCCAAGCAGAAAGCAAATCCTTTCTCTTATTTTGCTTTTAAAAAAAATTCTGTGACAACCCTTTCCCTCCTGACTGGCCCTTGCTAGATCTTGCTGTTTGCAACACCTGAAGTCGAGGCGTATAAAATGACTTGGCAGCATCCCTCTGACGTTCCCCTGGCACTCTCCGGAGAGCAAAGGTGTTAACCTTGGTGTCCTGGCTGCATGCCAGGGTAAGTAATTACATTTGGCCTCTATAAATTAGCCCATGCTCGCAGCTGGGGAGCTGCAGCGTCATTTCCTCCTGGCTGTGCCATGCCCGACACGCTCCACCTGGGCACCGGTTGCATCTCAGTGGAGGACAGGCACGGGGAGCAAACCCACCACGTGCTAATGCTCCCTTTCAATTGCTCTGAGGTTACAGGCCTGGCTCTCGATGCTCCTGTGCTCAGAAAGGAGAGCGCAGAGCTGAGTGGGATGGGGCTCCCCACCCCAACAGGGTGACCTGATAAATCGCCACCAGTCAGCTGAACCTCAGTAACGGCCTCTCGGCTCGCAGCTAAAATTAGCTGAAATGGCACGAAGAGAATTGCTGAAACCTCCAGGAAAGAGATTTAAGGCGAAGCACGTGACCTCGCATTTGTCACGGGCCGGAGCACGCGCGGGCTGCTGGCACAGCGCAGGTGATGCGCCGGAGCGTCTTCAGCCCCCGAAGTCCTGAGCTGGAACTCCGTGGTTGGGTCTCACGCTCCACCTGTGACCTCGTCCCACTGTTCCCCAGCACTGACTCAGCTTAACCCCTTCAGCTTTAGGGGTCTTCAGCTGGTGTCTGGTTATAGCTTTGGAGTAGACTTTGGAGTGCAGCTAATTTTTTTTTTTTCTTCAATTTTATTTTATTTTCCCCAGAATGAACCAGGTTGGAAAAGGCCTTTTGAGATCAGCAAGTCCAACCTATGACCTAACACTTCCTCATCAACTAAACCATGGCATTGTGTGCCACGTGAAGTCTTTTTTTAAAACGCATCCAGGGACAGTGGATCCACCGCCTCCCAGGGCAGAGGATACCTGATTTAAGGTTAGGTACAATGTGTTGGTCAGCTGTGTGTATTTCCCACTGCAGACACCAAGATAACCCTGTCCATTCTGGGCTGAGATGGAGGGTGCCTACACGGGGGAGATGATAAAGCCAGCAGGGCTGGAAGGTCTAAGCAGGAGGAGATGTGGTGCCCCGTTCCAGACTTGTCATCATCCCTTTCAAAGGTTGTCTGCTTGGTCTTTAATTTCTGTGAGACTGCTGGATTCTGCACCTGGGATCGGCAACGCTGGATGTAGGGGAAGACTGGGGAGTGAGATGCTGGAAAGCAGTGCTGCAGAGAGGAGCCTGGAGGTCCATGGGAAGTTGAATGTGAGTGCCCTGGGAGCCAGGAGGGACATCCTTGTCCTGGGGGGCATCAGACAAAGCACTGCAGGCTGGGCCAGGGAGGGGATTGTCCTGCTCTGCTCTGCTCTGGCATGACCTCACCTTGACTATTCAGTGCCACAATACATGAAAGATATCAAGCTGTTAGAGAGCATCCAGAGGAGGGCAGTGAAGATGGTGAAGGGCCTTGAGGGAAGCCATATGAGGAGTGGCTGAGGGCACTTGGTCTGTTCAGCTGGAGAAGAGGAGACCTAAAGGAGGCTTTATCACAGTCTACAACTGCCTCATGAGGGGAAGGGGCAGGGCAAGCTCTGATCTCTTCTCTGGAGTGACCAGGGACAGGGCCTGAGGAAATGGCCTGAGGTTGTGCCAGGGGAGGTTTAAGTTCAATATTAGAGAAAGGTTTTTCACCCAGAGGGTGGTTGGGCACTGGAACGGGATCCCCAGGGAAGTGGTCACAGCACCTGACACAGCTCAAGAAATATTTGGACAATACTCTTGGGGATGATCCAGAAGTTGGACTCAATGATCCCTGTGGGTGCCTTCCAACACAGGATATTCCATGATTCTGTATTCCCTGTGCCTCCTCTCCCTTGGATGCAGCTGCCCCAGTGTGGGTCCCCTTTCCAGGCTGGCAGCACAGGCTGTGGTCCCCGTGGTTGCCCACGGTGGAGCAGTTCCACCTTTGCATGGCTGTTCTGTGTGTGGGAAAGGATTTCAAGAAACAATTGACCAAATGAAACCTCCGTAATGCTTCTAAATACTCAAACACATTAGACATGCCTGCCCAGCTCAGAGATAAATTAGAGCTATTATCACTAGAGCCCAGACAAACAAACGGAGGGCTCTCTCCAAACAAGCCATTCACTCAAGAGACTGGATTTACAAGGGTCATGGAAGCAGCACGAGCTGCAGGCACCTGCTTTCTGCAGAAACCTGTTTAAATTGGCCATATTGACTGGTGCAGAAGGAGGGGAGAGAGCACACCTCTGCCCTCTGGGATGTGGGGTGTCATCTCCAAGCAGGGGCTGTGGTGCTGGGATGTACTAACTGGCATTTTGCTGTCTTCAGTCAAAGCTGGAAGTCAGAGACTGATGCATTCTGCTTTTCTCCTATGTGATGGTTGGGAGATAAAAGTGTGCAGGAGCACGTCAGGGATGCCAAGGCCACTTTGCTTTGCCCTTGGTTTGTGTCTGTTTCCAAGGAGGGATGGGGAGCCAAGTTGGTGGTAAGGTGGCATTGAGAGAGAGGTCAGTTCAAATCAGCATCTTGGGCATCAAGGAGACTGCCTGAAAGGAAGCCAGAGCATGTGTTTTGGGCTGGGGTTTGCATGGCAGCTACAGGAAAGAAGGAGCAGATGTGGGGACAAAAAGGAGTAAAGAAAGAGAGAATTACCCTGCTTGCTGGCTGTGATGGGCAGGCAGTACCCTGGAGCAGGGTGGCCAGCACAGCTTGCCACGGTGGCCAGGAGCACCATGCTGGGGCTGAGTGTGATCGACCGAGGCCATGACTCGGAGCCTGGCCCAGGCAGGGTGTTCTGGAGAAGGGCTGTGGTCAGTGCAGGGTTTCAGGGCTTGGCTGAGCCCCCAGACCAACCTGGGGGAGCCTGGAGGAGCCAGGCTGGGGGGAGAGGCTGGGCTGGGAGTGCAGCACCTCACCTGCCCACCTGGCAGCTCCGGCAGCCACCCACGGAGGATGTGATGGAGGGTGGTATTCTCTTCTGAGGGATGCTCTTGAACACAAAAACTTGTTCCTTGACCAGAGTGGTGCTTTTTGGAAGACATCCAGTCCCCATGCACGACCTCTGACTGATGATGAATTTGCCATTTCCCTTGGTAACTGGAGCTCCTGATTAACTATCCTCCCTGCTCAAAATTGTCTTTTATTTCCCATGCAAGGTTCCCTCACTCAGTGTTGTTAAGTCTCACTATTTATTTTGGCTTTTGCTGCTTACTGTGCCTTTTACCTGTGAGCCTAACGAACATGCCAATCTCAGCTATTTTCACTCTGTGGGTATCTGGGATCAAGTCACGACGAAGATTTTCTTTGACTGCAGTCTTTTGCAGGGTTGAGCACAGGCAGAGCAGAAGCTGTGTTCACCACTGCCTTGAGCATCTCCCAGTGCGTGGGATTTTATTTAAAGTCCCAGCCTCTGGACTTGCACCATTACAAGGACTTTCCTTTTTTTCTCTTTTCCTCTTTTTTCTTTTTTTTTTCTTTTTTTTTTTTTTTTTTACAGAAACCTGGAAATGCAACCTAAAAGACAAACAAAAATAATAATGATTTGGGGATTTTTTTTTTTTTTTAAGGCATCAAGGAGTTCTGTGTTGTTTTTGTTTATTGTGAGCAGAAGAAGTGGTAGACGCTGGCTTGGTGACTCATTTGCAAAGATGCAAATTTGCTGAGAAGACACCATGGGGCTCAGGGGTGTCTCCTTCTATCCTGTGTGGTTCCTGCAGGCAAGGCAGACACTGACCTGAAATTCCCACAGCTCTTCTACCTGCACAGTACCAGGGTAGGTCCAGTTAATGTGGGTGGCCTATATGGCCTTGACAGCTCCGAATTTCTAGCCTTCATCATCTGCAGGTTCTTCTGTGTTGCTGGGCAGGCTGAAAGGCACAAGTGGCCCCACCATCAGTGTCGTGCACATGGAGAGAGATGGAGTTTATTTTCAGGCTTCCTTCGAGGGTCAGAGGTCAACTGCACTGTGCCAGCCTCTCTCAGCTGAGCTAATGTGCCTCAGTAATCCCATGGATTCGGCTTGCTTTGTCTTCCACTGTGTTTGTCACCTTCCCCATGTCTCCTGGAATAAACCAGGAATGTTTCACACTGAAACAGCAAGACGTCTTGTCTAAAAATATTGAAATTATGTCTTCCCCTTAAATTCATTCCTCTCTTTATATTTCTTCACAGGAAAGAAATTTGTGAAGCTGGCTCCAGAGCAATAGTAGTTTTGGTGGCTGAACCAAGCTGGTTTTTGGTTGATTTAAAGCAAGTCCTCCTAATTGCAGCCTGCCCCTCTTAAAATTCTCCAGCCCTTGCCGATCTACTCCATTCACCATTTCCAAACTTCAAGATTTGGGTACCATTATCTGTCATTTTTGCTTCTAAAAGGACACTGGAGACTGGGAGTTTGGGAGCATTCTCCAGCCCCCTGTAGATTTTGTTATGTATTATCCCTTCCATAAAAGAATCGAGGTGGTGGTCAGGCCCTGAAACGCTTGGCTATTTACTGAATGAAACAAAAAGCTGCAGCAAATAAGGTTTGTTGATGTCTTAGGGCCTGGAAAAAAAAGAGGGAAGGATGTGTGTGTCCATATGTTCCATGCATACAGGTTCATGTTTCTCACGAGGTGAAGGAAAACCCTGTTTGTAGCCTGTGATTATTGTATTTGCTTCAAACTTATCACATGAGGCCTAAATGAGGGTGTCAATAAAATATTCCATGGTGGGCACGTAAGACAGCAGTTACTTGTGTTTTGTGAAATTATTCAAGGAGCAGAGAAATTATCTCCTGATGGGTTGTGTCCATCTGGCACACCTTGATGAACCATGGAGAGGCTGCTTTGCCCTCACTTTCAGAGAGGAATGCTTGAAGATGCCCAGCTCTGCTCCTGTCCTGGTACCCAGGTGCTAAGGGGCAGGAGAGACACTGGTAGGGGCTTAGCTCCTTGGAAAATTACCTTGCTTATTTATGTGATGGCAACGAGAAATTTGTGTTGAGAGGCCAATGAATTAATGAAATAGAACACAAAGAATCAAACCTGTGTTCATTATTTTCTGTAAAACAAACACAGTCTTGACTTTCATTTACTGCAGAAGCGTTTGAGAGGTTACCCAAGCAGAGATCAGAGCTCCAGCCAGTGAAACCCTGTAAGAAGGAATCCGTGCCTCAGGCAGGAGACATACAGACAGCGTAAGGCAAACAGAAGCAGTGACTGGTATTTGAGCACATTTAAAAGAGCCGAGGAACAGGGCTGGGACCGCGGGGCCAGCCCTGGGAACCCCGGGCCATAGAACCACCCTCCTTCCTCCCACAGCAGTGCTCCTAACATTGACCAAGACACGATCCTCCATGTGTTGCCCCTGGAGTCAGCGGCTGAAAAGTACTTTATGAGGCAGAAGAAACACAATGGGCTATTATTTTTAGGCTAGAGCCATTCACACATTTTCTCTGCAAAATGGGTACCTCCCTCTGTGTTGTGTTTAGTTGTTTGTGCTTGCCTAATATTCCCTGCCCACCCAGCATCTAACAAAATGAGAAGCTGGTCTTGTCTGGGGAGGTAAAATAGTGCAGATTACGCTCATCTGGAAACCCTTTGGGTCTGAACCTGAGCTTCTGCTGTAGCTCGGTGTCCAGAGCAGTGGAGCTAATGACCTGAGGGAAGTTTGCACACAGACTGCAGCTCCTTCTCCCAGTAATGCTCTCCTCCATGGATTAGAAGAAGCTTCCCTGGCAAACTGGGAAGGAGTCCAAGCTGGGGAGCTGGTGTGATAGGAACTGACAGGGCTGGAAATTTGATTTCTGACTCTTTGTGCGTGTATTTCTCGCGAAAGAAGAGGGAAAGGGAGCCAGGGGTACTTTGAATCCTGCAATCATTAAAACCAATTCCACTTTTCCTGCCCCTGCCCACCTCCTGATATGTGTGTGAAACAATCTTTACAGCTACACAGCCATCAGATGGTATCGACCCTGCGGTGGAAATTGCTATTGACTGCTGCTGGTGCTGCTCTCTGCACTTCCGTGGCTTTTAAAGCGACACTCTTCAGGTGATTTCACTTTGCTCTTGATACAGCCCGAGAAGCACTGCCTGAAACGGGATGGGAAGAGCCTGTGGGGGATTCGTGTGTGCAACAAACACTGTTACCTCTCCTTGGCCACAAGAAGGGTGTCTGAGCAAGTGGGAAGAGATGCTCCTGTAAAGCACTTGTCTAATGGGAAAATTCAGAAATTAGATTTTTTTTTTCCTTTAGTCCATCGTGAAAGGATTCCTGTGTCCTGCTACACTTGTTTTCTGCTGCAATGCTAACACAAAGCCAAGACCATTCTTCTACCCCTGTGAAGGATCCATCCAGTTCTACATCAGCTGAGGACTAGATACATTGATATCTTGTTTTAAGGGCCACCTCTGATTCCATATTACAAATTCTCTCTCATCTGCTCTGAGTTCCAATGAAAAAAAAAAGTTTGAAATAATAATATTTACCTTTGATGCACATGTTTTGTGCAGCTTAAAGAGCTCCTCTCTTTTACAGAGCTCTGCCTTTGCTCCCTGACTTCAGCCACATGGCATTGCCCAGGAGCAGCAGCTGGCCAGATGTGTCCAGTGTGTGTGTGCAAGGAGTTCCCTTTCTTCTTATCTGGAACAGTGACTGCCTAAAGCTTCCGAGCCAGCCCCTTAGCTTGAATGCAAATAACCACTGCTATTAGCTCTGAGCGCTCCCTGACAGCCTTGATTTCAGGTCACAAGACTGGCAGGCTGCTGAGGTGTCAGGAGACGTGCCTGGCATTTCCCCACTCTCCAGCCCAAGCCCTAGGAACTGCTCTCACTGCTTTACACGGAGCCTTGATGTTCATGTGGCTCTTCTCAGCCTAGCTCGGTCTCAGCTGAATGGGAGGAAGAGGTGGGAATAGAAAGGGCTGGATGTTGAGAGCATTTCTTGGTAGGACAGTTTGTATTCCCACCCCTAAGCACTGAGCAGGCTGGGAAGGGAGATGGGGTTAACTGGAATTCAGCAGACCTCAGGGATTTCCTACAGAGGCAGTAAAAGGCCCAGCCTAGGAGGGGTTTAACATGCCAAACACTGCCCTGCATGCCTGGGGAGAAAGTACAGGACACTTGGGGTGAGCACATGGCCCTTTGCTGCTTTTGCACCTGCTGCTCAGCCCTGGGATGGCCACAGGTCAGGCGTGTCAGCTGTGAGAGGGACTGATGACCTTTGCCTGTCTCATGGCAGGTTGCATCTCCCAGCACACTGCTCCCATTTCTCTCCTCCCATCCAGCTCCTGGAAGCCTGGTACTGCCTGTTCCACGGAAACAGCGGGGACCTGAGATGGCTCTTCCCCTCCCTGTTCCTCCTTGGACACTGTCTTTCTCTCTGTCCTGATTATTGTATTGCTCCAGACCCAGACTATCCAACCAGGGAAAGAACATTTAGCTGGGAGAAGGGGCTGGACAGCCTGGAACAAAGAAGTTGTTTCAACTCTTTTATTTGAGGCCAGAGCAATGTGAGCCAAGTTCCCAGCTTGGACCTTGAAATCCAGGTCTTCTGTGAGTTAAATTGGGACTTCTAAAAATTAGAAGTCAGTTAAATTGGTGCTGCTTCCAATGAGATTTATTAATTTACATCCTTTGAGGACCTTCCCCAGTATGAGACTGGGGGAATAGCAGCATGTTAGAGTTGCCAGTAGCTTTTTGATTGTTACATGTCCTTTTGTCTTCCCCACTGCCAGAACCTCAATGCCACCTTTGTTTTCTCAGCCCTCTGTCCCCATCCCTTGGACACCTTGGCTTTTGTGCTTGCTAAATTGAGGCTGGGAAGGCTGAAGCTGCTGCTAAATAGGCCAGTGTGGGAGTCTGAAGGCTCATTCCAGAGCAGTGTCCAACAGCTCCACCTCCTTTGGTTCAACAGGACCTCCTTCCAAAGCCGCAATCCCAATGAACTTGCCTTTCCATTCGCAGAGCTGTGGCTTTCCCTGCCCAGCAGGTGCTGAGCTGATGGGGCTGCTGTGCCACTCCTGGAACGTGGGTCTGGGTGGCTTTGGGCTCACTGCAAGATGTGAACAGTGTTTGCTCTGCAGGCTTTGCTCAGCTTCAGAGGCGGTGACAACCTGTCCCTTTCTGGCTTCCCCTCTGGAGAACAGTGCCTAGGAAGGGCAAGCTGCTCCCCCAGCCCAGCTTCCAGCTCCACATGTCCCACAGTAACCAGGTGCTGCTGGAGTGTACGTGTGTCCTTATCAAACAAGCAGCCTTTGATAGTTTCTCTTTCTTCCGGGCTTAACCTGCCTAAGTCTTTTTGGGGTGAGATACTATATGCGACTTGACAGCAATTCGAGGTGAGATTTTTTCCTCCTGGGAAAGCATGGCAAGAAATTAAGCTTTGCAGGTTTTCTGCCCAGTCAACCAAGCAAAGAAAAGTCCTTGGTGAACTTGGGTTGGGTCTAGGGACAGGAGAGCTACTACTGTGATTTGTGGTTATTCTCTCTGCAGCACTGCCTCCGTAGTCACAAGTGAGAGGCAAGTGGTTTTGACACCTCTTTATGACCTGGGAGCCACAGGGAAGTAGTGGTGACTTGTGTTCTGGAAAGACAAGGTCACTGATGAGGGTGGTGCAAGCAGCTTTGGTTCATCTGACCATGCTAGAATCCAAATATTTTCAATTCATGGGAATTAAAGTGAACATCCTACTTTTAAGTTGCCGGGTATTCAAAAGTGGGTGCTTCCCAAGGTGGTGTGCAGTACAGGGATATTGCAGGGAAAGCTGTTGATAAAAACAATAGTGAAAATGGATGTCTGGTTTGAAGCCTATCTGTCCTACAACCTTCAGGGCCTGCCAGGGGACGTGTTTCCTGGGCTGTGAAAAACCAATATGGGACACAATCATATATCAGTGATTATATCGATCACTGTCTCAGACCCGTTCAGTCCCAAGGACACCAGCACCTTTTGGAGGAGGTGTCGCTCCTGCTCTGGGAGCCTGGGGAGGGTGTGGAATGCGTGGCAGTGCTGGTGTGCGAGGGGAGGTGACTCTCCTTTAGGGGATGCTGGGTCCATACTCAAACCAATTAGTAGAATGGAGCTGAGCAAAGTACAAGAGGGACCTGACTGATAATAAGGAAAACGCTCAAATATGGGAAGTTGGGGAAGAAGCCAAATGAAAATGAAATGAAAGGCTAAGGTCCAACTACAGCAGTTGTGCAAAAAGGATGGGACAGCTGATAATAGGAAAGCCTGCAGGAACAACGGGTCAGCCCCCAGGAGAGAGGCTGAAGGAGTCTGTGAACAAGCCAAGCAGGGGCGGGGGGAGGTTTATGGAAAAGCGTTTCAGCAAATTGGAGCTGTTGGCTTGCTTACCACCACGGAGACCTGCGTCTCTCACTGTGACCTCTTTGCTCAGTTCTTTGTGCTGATGGCCAGCTAGAGAAGAGCATGGGATAGTAGGGCCATGACTCAGGGAGCAGCAAGGGGCTCTTTGGTAGGCCTTTGACTGGGAGGACACTTCTCACCAACTGTGGTGCTGCAGATGGGCCAAAGGTGTTGGTTCTATCCCTCAGCTCAGGGCTGGTGAGAACTGTCTTCGGGGACAGCCTCAGACCCCCCTTTTATGAAGGTGATACCAGAAACCTGTGGCTGAGCCTCTTCAAAGGCAACCTCTCTTAGTCTGGGAAACCCATGGAAAACTCAGGAGAGGAAAACCAACTTCTGACTGCAGATGAACTCCATAAAGGCCATTTGAAAAGAGATGATGGTGTGGTGGAAAATATATTCCAAAAACCACAAGTCTGCATCTGAGATGCAAAGGAAGTCATTCTGGTTAGCTCTGGTTCACATGAGGCGGCAGGGATTTCTTTCACAGACACTGTGCCCAAGGCAATTCCATGAGACCTTGGAGTGAGAACCTTGGCTCTTGCTGGTGGTTCCCTGAGGCAAGGCCCTTCTTTCTCTTGGCTCTCCATGTCCCTGTCTGTACAAGAAGTCTGGGGATAAACCTTCTCATTAAATCATCTGAAAACGGGCTTCCCACAAAAGAGAACCCATCCCAATGGTGGTGAAGAGGTCTGGAGGTCTCATTAGGAGGCTTGACTTGTGGGAGCTCCTGGAGAAGCTGTGGAATACAGTCATGTGTTCATACCACTAATGTGGCTTTTTTCTCTTTTTTTAAGCTCTGCACAAATGTGAGGCTCTCTGGATAAAAGTGAATTTAACAGCTATTTGTATCCTTTGAGGAACATCAGTACTGGTTGAAAGAGGGTAAAAAGAGCTTTTTTTGTTGAGTCTGGAATGGACCTGCTTTTATTGGAGGACTCTATGACTGCTTTTGTTGCTATTTCCACTGACAGCTTTTACCTGACTTGTTTTCAAAATCCTTCTTGGAGGTTTTTTTTTTTTTCTGTCTTGAAAAACTGCATTTCCTTGCTGAAATTCAAGTTTGGGGTCTGGAAAAATGTCCAAAATTATTTTGCAGATGGTTTGCTGTGATATAGAAGTCCCAGAAATAGGACATTTTGTGGGGGAAGTCACCTGTTTATTTCCAGGAGGGTAGACAATTTATTTTAAACAATGCCATTTTCTTTTCAATTATAGACGTTTTTGTGGAAAAAAATTGCAGCAGTGTCTAAGAAGGAGCACGTGACCACAATTAAAGGATATGCTGTGCTGTATCAGAAGGTAGTATTTAAACCAGGGAAAGTCTGAATATTGGCTATAACTCATTGTAATTATACCATCTATTTCAAACATGTAAATATGTTTGGTAGCACTTACATGTTTATGTCAGCTATTGGGAAAAGATGTTTTTCTTTTTGGTAAACTTCTGGTGGTAGGAATTTTGTTACTTGTATTTGAATAAGTAACAAACAATTTATATACCACAAATTTTTGTGTGAATAGAATTTGTTCCCCTCTCTTGTGGTTTTAGGATTTTGCCTGTGGTCAGTTTATTTATGATAATTTCATGAATAGATAATATTAATAAGCAATGTATTAATTAAGACATGTATTTCTTTATAGAACAGACCATGACCATGGCAGAGTTGGTGTGACACACGGGTTGAAGGTGAGGCTGGGAATGGAATGAGTGGGAATATATTTCTGGCTCTTCCCGTCTTTACTGGGATCAGTGGTATTTAGCTCATTTTGAAAGGGCTTTGAGATCCCCACATTGAGATCCCTCCAGAAGACCTAAAGTCTAACACACAAACCCTGCAAAAACCTGAAGGCTGATTTAACCTGGCACCTGGAGTGAAGCCGTGTCTCTGCTCAAACTGATGAGAAAACTCCCTTTGCTTCTGGGGACTGGGATCCTTCGCCAGGGGAAATCATTCTGAGCCTATTTCCCGTCCCTGTGACATTTTCTGTCTTATCAAAAGCCAGAGGAGTAAGGAAGAAGGTTAATGACTAAATTGACAAATAAACAATCAGTTCAAAGCAACAAGACATTTCCAGGAAATTTTAGAATTTCCTCTGGAAACCAGTTAGGAATGTAAACACTGCCACACTTCAATATAAAGGGGACCATCTATAGAAAACTCATTGTGTTACAGGGACTATTTCTGGGATACGGAAAGGGTTTTGGGTTTTCCATGGAAAATTTTCTTTTAGAGGAAAATTGCAGAAGAGAAAAAAATTAATTTGGTCATGGTGAACGAAGAAGGGCATGGCCAAAGCAGTGTCTTAGGTAGAGCCCCTCTGATGGTGTGAGGTATGATCTGCGCTCTGGCTGGCTCTGGGAGGTCAGGTTTGGGGCAGCAAAGCAAAGGAGTCTCTCTTCAGCAAAAAGGAAATGTTTAAGGAGTCCCAGGCCAGGAAATTGCTTCTCATCCCGGTGGCTTCATGAGTGTTGAGCGATGGTGACAGTGGGATGCTTCCCTCACGCTCGGGAAATGAGAGAGTGTGTTTGGCCTTCATTTCCAAGGGCTCCACTTTGCCACAGTAATGGTGCATTAGCAACAGCTTGATTTTCATTTAATAAATAATAGGAATTGCGCTGTGATGCGGCCAAGATTTTAAACAAGAGGCTCCCATAAACATTTTCTGCAGGAATCTGTGATAAACCAAAGATAGCGTTCGACGTGCGCGGGGGGAGTGGGGACGCCAGACTTGGACGCTGTCCATCTGCTACGCCATTGAAACAAAACCACTTTATAATAACCACAGAGGAGAGGAAGCGAGGCAGCTTGGCACATACACTTACACTATGTGTGGTGGAAATGTTTATTCTTTATTTCAGAAAGATTTAGTGGGTGTAGAGATAATAGAGCATAGTGCTCACTTGTGTCTTGGGGAAGGAGGGGTGATGGTGTTTGGGTTTTAAGGGAGTCCAGTGTCGGCTCCCATGGGGAATATTTTTGGTAATACCTATTGCAATCTCATGCACTTGGAAGGCAGGAGGAGACAGAGGAATGAAATGTGCTTTTCAGGAGAGGTGTTGTAAAGGCCCCAGGATTAGTTATCTCTGACAGGAAGGATTTTACAGACTCCAGCAGAGGCAGAATCCTGGCCATTTCTGCACTGGCACGTAGATCCTCCAAGGTCCTGTGCTGGGATGCTTCCCTTGGAGCAGCTTGGAGGGTCTCCTTGCTCCTGCTTTCTCCAGCCTGATGTGCTGAGGCATCACACTGTGACACAGAAAACAGGGAAGGATCTTCAAAACAAGAGTCAGGAGGGTCAACAGGCCACTGCATCCTACAGTCCCCAACGTCACTGTCATGGTGCTGCCTTTCCCGCTGTGCACGCTCAGCTCTGCTGCACTGCCTGTCCTTGGAACCACTCAAAGTCAAACCCAAAAGACCCTAGGCTGACCTGTGGGGGTAGGAGAGTCCCTGCCAGGGTTTGAGACAGCAAACGTCTAGACTTGGTATGTGAGCAAGCAAGTGAAGGAATGACTAAGTGTCTGAAAGTTTGGGCCTTTGGAGAGGAGTCCCTTGGCTCTTCGTTTCTTGGATACAGTTCTGCTTCCTGTGGAGCCATGGAGATGATAATATATTTTCTCCTTTTTTTTTTTTTTTTCCTTTTACAGAAAAGTAAAAAACATACAGATACGTCTTGGGCGAGAAAGCAGAAACCTTTGAAAAATTTTGGCAAATCAAGACACATGAAGAATGTGTTGAGTGAAACATTTCAGAGCGACAAAAATCAAAACATCTCACTGCGCCTTCAACCGCTTTAAAACATTTTAATGGTTCGAAAGGAAATTTCAAAATGAAAAGTCGTGTTTTGCTTAAAACACTAGAAAGTGTTTCATTAAAAAGGAAGAGTGGAAGCAAAACAATTGCCTTATATGTTTCTTTTTTCTCCAATGAACCTGATGGGTCTTTCCCCAGCCAATGGTGATGTCAGGAACTGGGACTAGACACATCTTCCATTGTGTTACGAGGTGCCTGGAGCTGGCATCCTTGGATCTGAGAAAGGGACAACCTCATGAAGCCATTTGCCATGCAAGAAATTCTTGAATCGCCGTAACTGTTTTATTTATTCACTTTTAAATGCAAATTTGCAGGCCAGCCCAGTCCAGGGCCATGCTTGCTGATCAGCTGATGCCTACAGAGATCTTTCCAGAGACAGGACAGACTCACATGCTAGGGAATGAAGAAAGGGGCTGAGGAAGTCCTTCCTCACCAGAGTGCTGTGACATGTAGGTTGGAATGGTGGTCTTGGTGGCTTTGGGATCTCTGCTGGCTGTTGCTGTGCTGTTTGGGCAGTTGAGAGGCCATCAAGTGTGGGATGTGGCACTGCTGATCTGCGTAATGTGCTTGGACAGGCTCTGCACCGGCAAAGAGAAAGCAGAGAATCACTGAAGCAGTCCTAAATTGGAAGGGACCACAGTGGGTCATCCAGTCCAAGGTTTAGAGAGAGAAACTGCACCATGAAGATGCGCTGGTGGCTGAGATGAAAGGATCTCCCTGGGCGCTACAGGGCCAGGGAACCTCCCTCATTCCTGGGAGATTTGGGGACAGCGTGGGGAGTCAGAGCCAGCTGGATGGCAGAGGGAGGCACAGAGACTGCCTGGGGGGCACGAGGGGACCGAGGGGATGGGGAAGGCCGACAGCAGGGGAGGAAGGCTAGGGGGAGGTGGGATGGCTGGCTAAGGAGAGGTAGGGAAGGAGAGGCTGAGAGGAGATGGAGAAGGCTGAGGGGAGGCAGAACGGCTGAGGGTAGGTGGGGGGCAGAGGGGAGCCGGAGCAGCAGCCGGGGGGCCGCGGTGCTCCCGAGGCGAGGCGGAAAGGCTGAGGCACCGCTCGGAGGGGCGGGGAGTGCGGGCCGGGGCCCGGGCGGGGGGTGAGAGCCGGCGGGGGCCCCGCATCCCCGGCCCGGGCTGCCCCCTCCCCCTGCGGGGCCGCGCTCGGCCGGGCTCGGTCGCTTTAAGGCGCGGGCGGGGCGCGGCCCCGTCCCACCTCTGAACCCGGAGATTGACGGGCGGGCGCGCAGGGGGCGGCGCGGCCCGCGGGCCGTCCCTCTCGCCGCCGCCGCCGCCAATGGGGCCGGGGGGGCGGGCGGCGCCGCTGCCCCTTCCTCCCCCCGCCCCCGGGCTCCTCCGTGCCAGTTTGAGGAGTCCGGAGCCGAACAAAAGCAGGCGGCGAGGGCCGGAGCGGTGCGCGCAGGCCCGGCGCGGGGGGGGCCCAGCCAGCCCCGAACGCGGCCCCAGGGTGGGGGAAAGTTTGGAGCCCTCCCCCGGTGCGCGGGGGCTCCGCCGCGCTCCGGCCGCGGTAGCTCCGGCGCTGCCATCGCGGGCGGCCGCCCTGCCGCGGCCACCGCTGCCGCCGTCGCCTCCTCGTCCCCGGGCGCAGCCCCTGCCCCCCGGCCCGCCCGCTGCCTCCCCGGCGCGGGGCTGAGCTGCCCTGCTTTTGGAGTCGCCGCCGTTTCCCCTCCCTTCCCCGGAACCCCCCCCCTTTCCCTCCCTCCTCCTTCCCTCCCTCCCTCCTCTCTCCTCCCTCCTCCTCCTCCTCCTCCTCCTCCAGCAGCCAAAGGGATTTTTTCCCCTTTCTTTTTTCTCTCTCTTTTTTTTTTTTTCCTCCCCCCCCCCCCCCCCTTTCATTTTTCTCCTCCTCCTCTTCCTCCCCGCCGCGGAGCCGGGCGCCAGCGTGAAGGATAAATAAAAAGCGAAGAGGAAGAGGCTGGGGAGGAGGAGGAGGAGGAAGAAGGGGGGGGAGGAAAGAAGAAGAAGAAAGCGAGCAAGAAAAGAAAGCGAGGAGCCAGGCGGCCAGCCCAGCCGCGCCGCTCCCGGCAGCCAGGGCAGGAGGCGGCGGCGGAGCGGGGCCGGCGGCCGGCGATGGATGACCAGCCGCGGCTGATGCACACGCACAGCGGGGTGGGGATGCCGGGGCACCCGGGCCTGTCCCAGCACATGCAGGATGGACCAGGCGGGGCGGAGGGGGAGGCAGGCAGGAAGCAGGACATCGGAGACATCTTACAGCAGATCATGACCATCACGGACCAGAGTTTGGACGAGGCGCAGGCCAGGTGAGAGCGGCGGGGAGCGGGGCGGGGGGGGGGGCAGGTGCCGGGAAGTTTCCCCCGCGCCCCGGCCCGGCCTTTGTTGTCCGGCGGGGGGAGCGCGCCCGGCCGCGGTCACATCGGGGGACGGGGGTCCTGCTGCTCCTGCTGCGGAGAAATGTGGCGAGGAAGGAAGGCGAAAAGAAAGGGCACCGGTTAATACCCCCCACACCCTTCCCTCATTTTATTATTTCCCATCTTTCTCCTACCTCCCAACTTCGGGGCGGTTTCGAGGGGTCGCCGCGCCCGCAGCCTCCTCCTCCCTCCATCCACAAACTGGGCCTGCCTTTTCCCAGCCTTTTCGGGGTGGGGGGTTTAACTGCGGAGGGCGGTCGTGGTTGTGGCTCCGCTCCGGGCTCTTCCGAAAGGGCCACGAAGTGCTGCCCCGCTTTTAGGGCTGCTAGTAATGTTCTTTCTTAGGCCCTTGTAGTGGTGTTATTTTTTCAGCGCTTTTCTGCGCTTTGAAGATGCTCGTAGAAGCTTTGCCTTTTTTATTTTCCTTTTTTTTTCCCCTCTTAATTGCAGATGTATTTGAAAAGGAAAAAAAAAATAAGGCTGTAAGAGCCGGTGTCTGAATTGCCCTGAGCTTCGGGGAGCGCAAACCTAATGCGCACCTTCAAAGGCACTACCAAAAGTTCAGGGAGGGAAGGGGAAAAAAGCCTCAAATGAAGGAATTAGAACAAAAAAGTTGCCCTGAATTGCCTGGGTTACACTTGATATTTCTTCTGGGCTGCAAAGCTGCTTGGTGTGTTGTCCTTCCTCCTGATATCTATGCCCCGAGTTGAAGCAGATTGCTAGAATACATTGTTCCTGGAAGAACGCACCACACAGCCCCCAAAACTCGCTTAAGAACTTGCAGAAGGATAAAAGTACCCCAAACCTCAGCTTCCATCCTCCCTGCCTCCACAGCTTCTCTGGAGCTCCCGCTTACCATAAAGGCTCGTTGTAGGGTTGATCTTACTCATTTTCTTATGTTCTTGCAGGGGCAGAGTAGCTGTGAGGAGGAGGAGGAAATCATTCACTTTCTCCCCGGCCAGACCCGGGGCAGTGAGGGGCTCTTCCTTTGGAAAGTTGCAGGAATCGTGTGTGTTCCTGCCTGGATAATTTAGTGTAGTTAATCAAATCAATAAAACCAAAGCAGAACAGAGCTAGGAGAAAGCTTTATGGGTTTTCCTTGCTGGTCTATTTCAGCTGCTTCCTCACAGTGCTTCTTTTTTTTTTTTTTTAAATTATTATTATTTTTAATTCTGAGCTGGCAAACACGCTGTATTTATCAATAACATTTGGCATTGTATTTCCTCCTTCCGTCCTACTATTGCACGCTTGTTTTGCTGCCTCTCTTTTTTTTGTTGTTGTTTGTTGGTTTTTTCTTCTTTTTTTTTTTTTTTTTTTAATTAAGTTTTTGGAAGATGCAAAGTGCCAGCATTATTTGTAAGAGGGCCCTTACAGCATATGTATGTGATTTGCGTATACCCAAATGTCTGCGCCCATCTGGGTGTGCTGATAAGGGAACGCTGTGGTTCTGCAAGGGTATATACCTTTGAGAGACTTCATCAGATGTATAAATCTTTTTAACATGTTGTGGGTGGTGGGGTAAGTAGTGTGAATGTTTGCCAGATGTTCACATCATCTTTTGCGTGTAATTTTGGTTGGTAAACAGAAATCCCCGTAACTGGCTCCGGATAGCAACAGCCCTGTGTGCAACTGAACCCTTGGCTAAATCACCCTGTGGCTCAAGAGAAAAAAATTAAATCACGCTGTTTCTTTGCCTCAGCGGGCGCGTGGTGGGTTTTAAAAGCAGCCAATTAAAGCGCCCCCTCCCCAAAGTCTCTCCTCAAAACCCACAGGAGAACGGTCAGCTCTGGAATAACAGCAGCCGAAAGGAGCAGCGTTGAATAGCGTTCCCTCCCCTTCCCAGAAGCAGCCGGCTGTGATTTTTTAATGTGTTTACTGTCCCAATTGTAAAGAATTAAATTTTAACACCTGCAAATAAGCTGGATGTAAGTAGCATGGAGGCTGAGGAATGGGGTTCTCTCTCCATGTGTCTTTCTGTGCTCCACGTTGGGCACTGAAATTCCCTGAATTGACAGCTCTAAGTAGGGGATGTTTCCAGCACTGGGGCAAGGAGGAGTTTATTTCCCCTCTGCCTCACAAATAAAGCACATGGCCTGGTGTAATACTGGAGGTGGGGGACGGGGAGAGCCCAGTGCTGTGTCTGTGTTGAGCGAGACAGTTGATCCGAGCTTGGCTCCCAAAAGCTGCTGGCTCTGCCGTGGAGCATCGCCTGCCTCGCACCGGCCGTGGAGCTGCTCGGTGGCCAAGGCGCTTTTCATTCCTAAACTGGTGACATTCATCTCCCCTGCCTTGGGTAGGTGGCTGTTTGCAGCACTGGGGGCTCAAAGCTGCCCTCCCTGCACCAGCCAGCATGAATTTGGAAAGTTGTTCCTCATGGTGACATCCTGAGCTCACCCTCCCCTCTCTTCTTTTCTCTCCAGGAAACATGCTTTAAACTGCCACAGGATGAAGCCGGCGCTTTTTAATGTCTTGTGTGAAATCAAAGAAAAAACAGGTAGGAAATCGATGCTGTTGGTTCTGTATTGTTTTTGTTCTCTGGGGATTTTATTCCCCAAGTTTGTCAACCCCACCCCCATGCAGCAGTATTTAAGCGGGGAGAAATAACTCGTTGGTATTTAGTGCTTCTGGCAGTGGACTTGCATGATGTGGTTTGTGTCTAGAAGAGAAAATATCGTGGTTTAATTTCTATTGTATAGCCTTTCTTTATTTATTGCTTTTTCTGGGGAGAAAAAAAATCAACCCCCTTGCAATTTCTGTCTTGCTCTAGTTTCTTCTTTAAGACATGGCACTACTTAAAAAACAAAATCTGAATGCAGAGTGGATGTGTGGGAAATAATCCCAACAAAATGAAACTGTGCAGTTTTATTACCATTAGTATTCAGGTAAACACAAAGGTTTCTTACTTTTTTTTTTTTAAGAAAGAGTTAAAATGCTCTTGTCTGCCAATCATCCAGGCTAGCTCATGTAAGAGCGAGTTGTCAGTTGCCTTTAGTGAAAGCAATATATTAGATTGTTAGTTACTTTAGGGTACTGTTGTTTTATGGCATGGGGTGTTCTCAGGCTTCTTTAGAAGCTAATGGCATGAGAGCGTTGGTTCTGCTGTTTCCCACTTTCCAGACCTCCTACCATGTACTAACACACTTATAACACATCCCAGGGGGGCATTTAAATTTTAAAAGCAACAATTAAAAAATAGCAGTCATCAATCAAGGGTGATCTTAAACAACAGATGCTCAGGGAAGGACATTTAGCAACATGCACCACTTATTTATGTATTTGTTGGTGTCTCTCTCTTTTTTTTTTTTTTTTTTTTTAATATAAATTAAAAAAAAAAAGATAGTGGGGGGAATGATGGAAATTTGGGGGATGGTTCATCTCTCCTGTTGGCTTTCTGAGCTGACCAGAGTTGATCTGTGGGCTTTCCCATGCCGCCGTAGCTGCCTTGTTTTAGCATGCTGCAAAGTACTTGACTTTTCCCCCCCTTCCCCCCTCTTTACAACAAGGACTGAAACAGTCAATAATTCATATCTAAGCCATATAAGCAAGGGCATGACATGAATGAAAGTGACAATAAATATGATTGCACACCCAGTTGATATACATTGATAGTTACACATAAAAGGGGAGCAGCTTTCAGAAACCTGAACTGGGTCTTATTTTTTTTTTTTTCCGTTCTTAAATATATATATATATATATATCTAAAACCTCCCAGCATGAGCAGCTGATTGAAAATACAATTACTTGACTCTTGCAATATATATAAAATGACTAAGAGGGCCCTTTGTTAAGCGTTGTTTGTGCAGTGTGTAGCCCAGACAAAGCACCTACCGATGGCATTCGGCTCTCTGGAGTCCTCCCGGCTGCGGGGCCGCCTCTGACCTTCCCGACGAGTCCTTCCCTACAGACTTCCCATAATAACCAGCAGTGGGTTTGCTATGGGGACCTCCAAACTCTTCTTATGCTGTAACGTGAGAGAGCCTACGTAGAGAGAAAGGTTCAGGATTTTATAGTGTTCCTCTACGTGCCTCCACAAAAATGGGAGCCCCCGAGTTTCTTTCCCTCTTCTCTCTTTCTCCTTTAATTTTGTGCGAGCCAAGGAACCTTGCCTGTCTCTTCTCTAAGTGTGTTTGATGCTGTATTTAATGCTCCATACGTTGCCTGTGCAGGAACACTTTCTGGCAGAGTAGCTGTTCAATCCCAGCTCAGCTTCGCTATCAGCGCAGTGGCAAAGTTAGGGAACAAGGAATCTGCTTAGGGACCAAACTTGGTGGGGAAAGCCAGGTGAGCTCAGGGATGCTGTGAGGTCCCAGTGAGCTGAGGAGGGATGAGGAACTGTGCATAGCCACAGTGACAGAGTGTGATAATTCCTGTCTGCTAAGGAAAATGGAAAGAGGTGGTATAGGGCGAAGCATGCTGCTAGAAATAAGGATATTCAGGTGTGAACTGGGGCTGGTTTACATTTTTATAAATGCTGTTTGTTGGTGTTGTGCCTGGATTACTTGGCTTACGGGGCTGTGCTGTGGAGGTCTCCAAAGAGGTTGACTCGAGATGGCCTTTGGAGCGTTGTTTATCTACCCTTGGATATGTTTGCGGTGAATTCTTTCACTTTGCAAATTCAAAGACCTCCTCCCCTCTCCCCCCCATCTGCTTCCCCAAAAGTCACACTTCATAAGAAAGCAAACAGCCAGATGGTTTCGGTTTATTTTTATTATTTTTTTTTTAATTATTGCATTGCGGGCCCAATGCTAGGAGGAAGTTTGCCTTGTTTTTTCTGGGGCCGAGGGTACCGCCTGCGTCTGTTTGCTTACCCCTTCCTTGCGGGCAGCGGCGTGAAAGTTGAGCCAACTTCTCGCTTCCCACTTTCCATTTAGCTTCCCAGATTTTTGCATGTGCGGCGTTTGAAATCCTGGTGATTGTTTGTGGTCACTGGTGGGTGTTTGAAAGTGCGTGCGTACATCTTCCCCCCGGCGTTATGATGTGCAGAAATGTGCGTTCGGTTACCCCGCTGCCTGATTTAAGTGACTCCAGAGCCTTACAGAGACTTTACCACCATCTCTCGCAACATTATGGCTACTATTTCATCGCGTTAACCTTGTCTTGAGCAAACCCAAAGTGTCCATAAAGTTCTTAGAAAAATAGGTCATCTCTGCTGGCCAAAGAGTCGCCTTTTGCATTTGGACTCTTCGGTTATTTTCAAGTATTTATTTTCACTTTTAAAAATTACAATGATAAAAAAAAAAGCTCAGGGGATTGCCTTTTGTCTGCAAACCTGGGGATTGGTACTTCTGGGATGATGTCTGTTTACAAGTAATAAAAGTTGAGAGGTCTGATCCAGGCCAGGAGTGTGTAGGGGAGGAAAAAAATTGCTGCTTGAATATACATCGAAGTTGTCGGCGTTCATTTGGTGTGTTTTCACTTGCTGTTGGTCGCTTTGTTGCGAGGGAAGGGGCAGGACTGCCTTCAAATGGCTGGCTGGCTGGCTTTTTGGAATAATAATTATGGAAATGGGGAGGCATTGTTGTCCTAAATACAATTGATTCCTCCATCAATAGGGATTGAAATCGGAAATTGCATTCCTGATTTATAAAAAGTTTGAAGGCTGAGGTAGGGGCTCTATCTTTATGGCTATTTTTTTTTCTCCCTTGTTTTTTTTCCCCTCTCTCTTGGTATGTTTTTTTTTTTAAGCTGTTCTCTGCATGAGCAGAATAGCTAAGCAGAAGAATCAGGCAAGGCGTACGCAGACGTGGGGTCCTTGGATGGCAAACTGGAAAATATCTGCTGTCAAAATGCAGCAGCATCTATTTCAGCTGTGAGCCTTTCCCAACTCCCATCTTGTTCGGCGGGGACCGGTGGGGAGAGGCTGAGCACAGGATATATGACCATTTAATCTGATTCCTCCTCCTTAAGAGCCTTTCCCATCGTTTCACTTTCCCTGCTCATTTGGGGGAGGTGAGGGCACCGGGCAAATTCTACTTCTTAAGAAGACCCTGACTTTGCATTTGAAATCCCACAATTTTTATTTTCTTACCTTCTTCTCCCTCCTGTATGGAAGGAATTCAGGACTAAAAGAAAAATGTACATAGCACCAATGGGGGGATTTACAAAGTGGAATATTTATAGACAGCACTGATTAGCTGTGTAATTGTTGTTGAATAATGGGTTTGTTGTCTTTTTTTTTTTTTTTAATTTTAGAACATAATAGCTATATAAGGTGCCTCTTAGCTACCTTTCCCTGTGCATTATCTTCACCAAACTTAACTCAAATCAGATCTTTGGAGGAGGTAGGATTTTCCCCCTTCTTCTCTTCCTTAACACCCCTTTGTTCTCTCCAGCTCTGTGTTCAATTAACACCCCCATCGCAGAACTGTAGTCTTTTTTTTTTTTTTTAATGTCTGTTACTGTATTTCACTTCTGACACCTCTCTTATTATTCTTGCCTGCTATTTCTCTTTAATATAGCAATTATGATTTGGGGTTTCTTTTTCTTCCTTCCTCCCTCCCCTCTTTTCCCCATGCTCCCAAGTAAAACCCCACCAGGAGCAGCATGGGGAGAAGAGGGGCAGAGGTGGTGTGTGCAGTGCTGGGATTTTTGGGGTGTGGGGCAGAGCTTTAAGAGGGGTACACTGGCAAGCCCAGTGCCCCTTGGCTCAAGCGTTCCTCCCAGCAGGATGGGGCAGCTTGCTTTCCTTCCCCCCAGCCTTCCCCAGGGTATCAAATCCTGCCCTCCTCCTTATCCTGCGTTTCCACTGAGGAGGTTTCCCAAGGCGCAGGAGAGAGTTCAAAACCCCGATTTGAATTTCAATGCAATTCCTGCACCTAAGGCATCATTCTGCTGCTCGGAAAGAAAGCTCATCAGGAAAGTGCTCAGTCCTCCAGCCCTGCAGGATCTGGGTCCCCGCTCAGCTTGCTCAGCTTTGGGCAGGTCCAGCCCTCATCCTTGCCCTGCTCTCCCTCCTGCCCTTCAAAGGGGAGGAAGCCTTTGCTTTGATATTTGTTATTACTGATTTTTTTTTTTCCTTCCAGTTGAAAGGCTTTGAAGGCAAAAGTGATGTTTCTCTCTCTCCGTGGCAGGCAGTCTGCAGGGTCCCTGGTGTGGCTGCCCTTGGGGGAAGTGAAATATTTTGGGAGAGCAGGGCCTCCAGTCCAATCCACGCTGCCTGAGGAAGCCTTGCTATAACTCGCAGTTAAATTGCTTCCAGAAACCTGATGTCTTCAAGGGAAAGGAGGGGAGGGAATGTGCCAGGGACTGGAAGATAGGGATGGTTTGGTGGACCTTGTCTTGGTGGAAGGCTGAATTAACACAAGAGGAGTGGCTACCTCTGGGACTGACTGGGAGGGAATGGAAACAAGTCATCCTGATGGGAGGTGGGACATATCCCAGTAGGTCCTGGCACCTGGAAGGAGCAGGGTCTTCAGGGCTGGACCTGTCTCTAAAACAAGTCAGTTTTCTGGGCTTTTGTCTTCCAGTATGGTGGTGTCCATCAGGGATCTGCCGGAGGGGCGTGCTTACGGACAGACTTCTCTTTTTTACTTTTAATTTCATATTTTTTTCTTCTCCCCTGGTAGCATGTGGTTGGAGCTCTTTGAATGGAGCCGGCTTAATTAGTTTAATCAAAATTGGCCTCCTGCAATCCTCCAGGGGAGGAGGTGGGAAGAACAGTGTTGCAAGTGGGCTTTTCTTCCCACCTCCTCTCCCTCGGCCCTGCCATGAGAGCAGAGAAACCAGGCCTGGCTCTGGCATAGCATTCCCACTCCTGAGGGCCTCCCCATGATTTGAGGTGTACAGGAGCAAACCTGTTTGCTTTTTATTTCAAGGCTTGTTTTTTGTGGGTGCCTGATGTTGAACAAACTTTGATGTGATTGCAGCAGAGCAGGAAGGTGCTTTTGGAGGATCTGCTGTGTCCTGTTGCTCCCAGCCCTGTCTGTTTTTTCCTGGGAGATGGATGAGCCAACCTTCCAGCTCTTGATCCCCATGTTCCCAGGTTTTCAAACCTTTGCTTGTGCTGGCCTCCCAGGTTTTGGGTAGCTTTGGGTCCAGGGAAGGAGGATTCCTGGAAGAAGCCCACTCTGGGTAATTCCAGCTGACAGCACTGGATGAGGCACAGAGGAGAACAAATCTGCATTCACTATTAATGCATGCTGGAAAAATACCTGTATTAACCAGATGTGGGCATAAACAGCAGCTAACCAGAGCATTCTTTTCCATGAACGTTGGGTGTTTTCTCTGCTACCACGGGTCTCTCTCCAGTCCATCTCCCCTTGCCTCTGCATGATCCTGGCAGCAGTCAGTTTCTGGGTGAGTCCGGGGAAAGAGATCCCGTTATTGGGCCTTGTAGCTCCAAATGAGAAACTCAGAAGATCTTTCAGGCCTAAATTTCTCCTGGGAAAAGTGGTTCAAGTTCCCTTATTTGAGACCTGCAGAGGGATTTCCTCCTTGGAGCACTGAGTGTCTGCAAGCAGAGCTTTTCTAAATGCTCTCAAATGTGAGATTTATTCTTGTTAGCAGGACTCGTGCCGGCCCTGGGTTTGAGGGCAGCGGTTGTAAACAAAACACAGAGAAACTCTGAGACAATTTCATCATGGTTTGTTATTTTTTTTTTTTTCCCCGTCACAAGGAAATTACTGCGTGCAGCAATCCTTGAGGGGAGTAGGGTGGTGGTTTAAACAGAAATGGGTTTGTTTGCAGTGAGATATAGTAAGTCGTGCTGCTGGTGGTGCTTCTGCTGAATCAGAGCTGTGGATTTTGGCAGGGAGAAGGGAGGAAGACAGGATTCCTCATCTGCCTTGGGTTCGGCACCTTATTCCCCAGTTCCTCCTTTAATCTTGGAACTGCTGCCTTCTCTGCTAATGAAGCTCTGCAAAGGGTTTCGTGATCTCTTGGAAATCTGCTGAGAAGCATTTTACTACTACCTTTTTTCCTTCCCATGCTTGGAGTTGGGGTGCTTTGGGAGACAGGAGAGCCTGTCTTATCTGCCCTGTGCACTGCAGGGGTGGTTTGCAGTTGATGCAAAATATGAGGAACCCAATAGCGTGAGTTTTGCCTGAAGATGTGATATTATCTATTTTCCACCTTTTTTATTTGTGATTTTTTTTTTTTTCCCCCTGCTTTGCATTCCCATGGCAGCGAGTTTCTCTGGTAACATGTTTTGCTTTGGGAGTTGCTGTGGGGAAGGTGGGCTGCACAAAACTGACTCCACGGCCCCCAGAGCGGGATGGGGGCCAGGCTCCACACTTTTGGGCTGAGTCTTCAGGCGTTTGGGTGCCATGCAGGGAGACGTGATGCTCCCTTGTGCTGCAGGGATGTGCCCTGTACAGCGCCTAGCACAGGGGGACTCCGTGCTGGGTCAGGGCTTGGAAGGAGGTAATGTGATTTACAGCAATGGATCTGGTTAATAATCTCCAGCAGCTTCTGTATACTCAGGGGCTGCTCGTATTCCCAGCCAGGTGTTTGCAGACCAGATCAATATGGCCCTATTTGCATGGGGCTGTCCGTAATCTAATAAACCAGCCTCAATCTGCATCCTTTGCTTTCCCCAAACATCCGTCGGGTCCCAATCTGGCGAGTGTTCCCCGTGGTGGAGAAGGTGTTTGTGAGCACTGCCTGGCTCCTGGGCTGCCAGCCTGGGCTCACACGTGGCAGCCCAAGGCTGCACCCTCTTGCCAGAGCCCGGGTTGTGCGAGCACCCCAGATTTTTGGGTGTGCTGGGTGCTGCATGGTGCTTTGCAGATGACCACCTCCCCAGTGTGCCCCTGAGGCATCAATATTGGGGGTTTTCTGTGAAATCCACATTGCCATTGGGGAGCATCTGCTGGGAGCTCCCTTGGAATCCAAAACTGATGGTTTTGTGGGCTAGGTGGTTGGCAGCTTCTCCTCAAAACTGCCTCGGAGGTGCTGCATCCCCCGGCAACTTAAATAATCCAGGGTGCTATAGGGATAAATTACAGAAAGCTGTGGCCTGAGGAGGCTGTGGACTGAATACATTAGTGTGTGTTGTCAGGCTGGGCTCAGGAGGGACTCAGGTGATGCTTTCTCCCAGTGCTGGGAAGCGCTTGGCCTGGAATTATTGATTTGCAACTGTGTCAAGGAAAAAAAAAAAAGGAATAATAATATCTCTTGGCCTTGTGTTTGTGAGCTGTGCCCCTGTATGGTGTATGTGTGTATATATATATAATTTTTTTTTTTTTTTTTTTGAGCTGGAACAGAAAGCCACTTCTCCTGGCTCCTTTTTCCTGGTAGGGAAGGCAAGGCAGCCAGAGAATGGGCAGCCCAGTGGAGGGTTTGGCTGCCAGGGAAGCCGTGCCTGCCGAGGAGCAGAGTGCTGCTGGCGATGCTCTGTGTTCTGGGGAGGTCGCCACCACGGATAATAGAAATCCCCTGTGACACCTTGAGGGAGCCGTACATTGTCACTGTCCCCTCCCTTCCCAGCCTTTTATTTATAGGAGCAGCCTTACCCAAAATAGCTTTTTTGCTTGCCCTAAGCTGATGGGCTCTTTCCAGCCCCCCCCACCCTTTTTTTTTTCCCTTAAATCTACTGATAAATGGAAAACCCTCGGAAGAGCCAGTGCTGTGAGGAGCTGCTCTAATCTAAAATGATAACTTTGCCATTTTACTTCAGCCTCGTTGAAAAACGAGCAGAGCTGCCTTTGCAAGTGGGATCAGCCTGCTTAAATGCTGGTGCCTGGATTTTTGTTTCTCGCCCGAGTACAAGCCTGGAAACTCAGTTCATCGTTTCCACGTCCCATTTTTGGTTTCACACAAACTGGCTGGCCTGCTCATCCTCTTCACCAGAAGAGGAAAATCAAGTTTCTCTCCTGGTTGGATAACATTTTCAAATTCCAGGGTGATGTCGATTAGCAGAATTAGCAGTGGCGGGTTACCTGGCAAAAATACCCGTCCAGTTGTGAAGTGTTCCTTGTTGGTTGCTGCTTCTTTCCCAACTCCAGTGGTCCCGATCCCAAATATGTCTCCACAGCATGGGGATTTTTCTCTCTTAACTCAGTGCAGTTGTTTCCTTTTGACATTTGGTATTTACAAGGCTGGAGCCAAACTGAAAGTGAATCTGCCCATAACTCTACTAAATGTGCCTTTCTAATTTCAACATTAATGTTTCAAAACCCAAGCTGCTGGTGGGTGTACCTTTGCTTGTTTACACATATCTATCTTTTTTTTTCTTTTTTTTTTTTCTCCTCGTGCTGTGATTCTCCGGTGGAGCATTAGGAATGATACAATACCTGGAGCTTCTGCATTGATTGGTCTCTGGCTTTCAGCTGTAAATTTGGCTTTTAACCCCTAAGTCTCTAATTTTAAAAGGTTGGAAGTGTTTTAGGTTAGTATTTTTATTTGTTTGGAAGGAGCCTGCTTATATGCAAAATTATTATTGTAATATATGATTCATTGCAATAATATTGCAAGAATTTTCAATAATATGATTGATTGCAATATTGCAATAAATTGCAAAAATATTATTCCAAATACTGCGATAATGTGATGAATTTGCAATACTCTGATTATTGCAAATCTCTAGACAAAAGGCTGGAGATTGCAGTTCACAGGGTAAAAGGAATTAGCTGGAAAGAGTTGCGGCTGTCCATCCTGACTTGATAGCACAGGACGCAGCCCTTCCCCCGGCAGGTTTAGTGTGGAGCTGGTGCTTTCCAGAAGAGCGCTTGCTCATATTTAGGGAAGTTACAGGCAGTGGGACATGCTGCACTGGTTGGAAGTGTGTTTTGAGGGGTTTATGACCCTTGCTTTAAAGGGGTCACCTCTTTATTTCTGATGCAGATTCACGAGGCTTCTGGCTGCAGCGTAGTGCTGTAGAGAGCGAGGAGCCGCTCCCGGAGCGGTTGCATGTTTGGGGGGAGCAGGTGGCAGGAATGGTGTTTTCACCGAATGTATTATTCCCCCGGAAAATCCTGGCTGTTAGATCTGGTCAGCAGATGTGAAGTGTCGATCGGTACCGGCGGTGGGAAGGGACTTGCAATATACTTTGCTAATGGAGAAGAACCCAAGGAGCAATTCCCTGATTTATGCTTTCGGCGATTGTGAAATGAAATCGTCTGAAGCGCTTTGCTCGGCGAGCTCTTAGCAGACCGCTTCTTCCTCCCTACTTCATGCAGATTTTTCCAAAGAGACTGTGTCTTGGCTCTGTTGCTGCATGGACAGAGGTGGCTGGGAGACGTGGACCCCTTAAATGCATCTGGAGGCACAAAGCATCCAGCATGGGGAGCAGGGAGAAAGCAGCGCCCGCTGTAGCTCACTCCAAAGCCCCGGTGCAATTCTGTCCCCAAGTGGCTGAAAAGGTCATTTAGCACAAGAGCGAACGTTTATTTTTTTTCACTCCCTCAAATAGTCAAATTAGCATCCCTCCTCTGCCACAGGAGCTGCTGGAGGGGGCATCCTGAGAAGGATTATAGGTAGGAGCGCCTGGGCCTGGGCTGCTCCTCTCCCGAAGGTCCCTGGCTGCTATTTGCACATCCCAGTGTCTGACTGTGGCTGGCATTTCCCCCGTTTGCTGGAATTTACTTTCTGCCTGGCGAGGGCATTGGGTAACATTTGCACACCTGGGCCGCTTAAGCTGCGTAGGGGCTGGGGGGATGTGTTGGAGAAGGTCAGGGGTCTCTGCTTTCCTTATGGGCAGGAGGGAGCAGGGAGAGCAGCTGCTGGTACTCCAGAGGCAGCAAGCAGGAGGGGGAAAATGGTGTTGTGTAATGTCAGGATACCTGTGCCACCATCTGGACCTGCTCTGATGTTGGGTGGATGCAGGCTTGGCCCAGGCTCTCGAGAGCTCAGACCCTGCTGGGTTTCTTCTTGTGGATGGATGGGTTGGGCAGTGGGTGCCTGGTTGGTTTTATTGTGGTGGAGGGGGCTGTGTTCCCTTTTAGAAAGGATTGCAATGCATGTCTGGCAGATGCACAGCCCGGGGTGGGAGTTTTCCATAGAAATAACTCTTTTGCACTGGGTCTAGAAAGTCATGGGATCCTCACCTGTGGGCTCTTAAGGGTAAGGATGTGCAGCAGCACGATGGCATAGCTGGAGGCTTAGGGAGACTATCCCAGGGGCAGACAGGAATTGTTTACTGTGAAAAACTCACAAGTAGTACAGAAGGAGGTGAGGCAAAGCAGAGGGTGGTGGCAGGGGAAGTCCCTGATCTTTCCATGTGTCCTGAGGCAGTGGCAAATCCACCTGGGTAGAAGGGCAGATTTTTATTTCCCTTTTTCTGGCATTTTTGGTTAGGTCTTACAGGCGTCCTTCTGCACAGGCAGCGTATCCAGTGGTCTGAGAGCCAGGGGCCAGGACAGAAAGTGAAGCCCATGGTGCCACAGTGCTCCAAGACCCCGTTGGGTGCAGCGGGCACGGCTGGTAGAGCGTGCTGGTGCTGCGGGCAAGGGCAGCCAGTGGACCTGCTGCATCATCCTGGGCTGGGATTGGGAAGGGAGCTGTGCAATTAGGAGAGGTCCCTGTGGTTTGTGTTTGAAAGGAGCTCCATTAGGGTAATTTTAAAGCTGCTGTTTAATCAGAAGGCTGTCTGCTAACAGAGGAAAACGCTGGGTGGGTCTGTGCTCGTGCTGCATCCCCTCTTCCTGGTTCCTTTTGCTTTTTTAAAATTGCTTTTGCTTCACCCTTTGGGAATGCTACCCCAGAGGCACCCAGGTGCTCATCAGTACCATTGGGTAGTGCTTTCCAAGGATTTCCTTGGCCTCTTGCCTGTTGTGTGTAGTTGTATCCTGCTGCCTTCCTCTTGCTGCATCTCCTCCCTGTTCACAGGCACCGATGCTGGGTCTGACCCTGGTCAGGGATTGCCCTTGCAGGTTCCTGAGGGAAGCCAGTCCTGAGGGCTCCTAAGAGTCGGCAAGGAGCATGGAGGAGACCTGAATGAAGAACAAATGAGAACCATATAGAGACAAATGGGAATCAGATTTAGGAAGCAGACGAGACAACCCTTTGGTAGGGGCAGGAGCGATGTTTGCTTTAATCAGCCTCCTTGGGTTTCAAGCAATAATAAAGCAGATTTGTTTCCTTTTACCGTCTCTTCCCCAGCCTTTTTCCCTGTTTCGTCTTCCTTGCTCTTCTCAAAACAGCCCTGGATTCAACAGCACCAACATCTCCTTCCCAAGCTCCCACTTTGTGCAAATAGGATTGCTGGCCAATCCAGTCAACATCCTGTCCATTTTTTCCCCTCTTTCTGTCTGGTTCACACTGGTGGGAGCTTACTGCCTTGACACAGGGTACCTCGGCTGAGCTGCTGGGTGCAGGTCCCTCCCACTGCCAGATGAACTTTCTGGACTTTCTGAAGCGAGCAGGGGAACAAACCCTTCCAAAAGGGCTGTGTTTTTCTGTGTGGAGTCGATCTGCCCTGGCACACTCTGCTGTGTGCTTTAGAGGCAGTCCCCAGGGACTGGCCGTGCTTGGAGGAGATCAAAGTTTCTCCATCAGAGGTCTTGGGCAATGCCTCCGAGATGCTTGAGTGACCTCCTCACATGTGCTCCTCTGGGATGTGGTGGTGGCTGCAAGGGAGGACCCTGCGTTCCCAGCCTTCACAGACGGGTTGGTTCCCTGAGAAGTGTGTTGCCTTCCCCTTTTTCTTTCATTTTTCCCTGGTCATTGTCTTGGTGCAGAGCCGGTGGATCTTGGGAGGGCTGGGGCCATGTGTAGCTGTGAGTCAGTGAAGCTGAGCCTTTGATCTGTTCCACTTTCTGGTTCTGGTGGTGAGTTATTACCTTCCCAAACAGAGAGACCAGACTGGAGCTGGGATTAGTGGTTGCTGTGACTGTCTCTGCAGCTCTCCTGTGCTGGGCACCATGGAAGGGATGAGATGTTGCCCACCCTGAAAGGGAATGTGGGCCCTGCCTGCTGCTGTGTGCCTGCTTGGGGAGATCTCATCAGTGCCTTCTGCTGGGCTGCTGTGTTTGCTTTCCAGGTACAGCTTTCTTGTGCAGAACTGTTTTTCTGTTTGCTGGTGTTTAGCTGAGAGACAAGGCATCCGGGGTGATCTCCAGCATGTTCCAGTATATTGCTTTCAAGTGCTCTCCTGGGTTTTGTAACCCACATAGTCTGCCTTATGTAGGACTCCCCATCCTGGAGAGTACATTCACCCAGTCTGCTGGGATTTCCAGGGAAGGCTGATGGTGAGCAGCCTCCAGTAGCTCCCTCAGATTCCCAACTGCTCATGCCTCAGGCAGAGACTTCCAAGGTGGCAGACTGGCTGGTGTTCCCAGCCAGCCCGTGGGGCTGAGAGTCCCCTCTGGTGTTCAGTGGGTGCAGCATGGTGGGGTGGTTTGTCTGGGGTACCTGTCACCCCAGCACTCAGCAGGTCTCTCGTGAGTGCTGCAGAGTTGCCTGTGGAGTTGCAGTCATTTTCCTGCCTGGCTTGGCACATCTTGTGCTGGGGCTCTGCCGATGGATAATCCTCCACGGAGGCTGTGTCCCATCCCAGGGCAGGCACCTTGGCTGCTGGGCAAGAGCCATTCAGGAGAAGGTATGTGACGGTTCTGCTGCCCAGGAGGAGCTGATTTTCCTAATGTCTGCAAGACTACCACGGGGCTTTCCAGTTGCAAACTGGTTTGGCTTAGCCCTGAAGCAAAGGAGCCCAGCGTGCCCTGTGGTGGCTTTTCCAGGTCCCAGAGGTCACCATGAGGGAAATCGCTTCTTCCCCAATGCAGCCTGAGCCTCCTCCCTTGCTCAGAGCAGCAGAAATTGTGGTTGTAAACCTTCACCCTGGTACGTGACTGTGCTGTAGGCACTGTTCTCTCTCAACTCCTCCGGGTGAGTGCCAGGGGAACTCATGGGTGCTTTGGTGCCCTGGCCCTGGCTGCATCCCAAAACTCCCTGCCCTGCACTGTATTTCATCTTCCCATGTTTCCCAGAGAGGTCTGTGTGCAAAATACTTCATGTTGCTGCCAGCAAGCTTCCCTTTACCCGTGCCACGGTGGGGCTTTTAAAAAATTTTTATTTTATTAGGAAATTCCCATTTGGTTGCTTTAAAAAGCAAGCCCTTGTGGCTGGCCCCTGGCCCGCCGCTAACAGATTTGTTTGAGAAAAGGCTGCGTTGGCATCCTGCTTTATTGAACATGCCTCCTGGGAAGGCGGTTTGAATATCCTTCTGTCTCCTCGGAGCAGGGAGCTCTCAGGACTGCCTGCCGCCATGGGGATGGGGAATGCTCTCCTCCCTTTCCCTCCCACCCCTTCCCCTTGTTCAAGCCTCCCTTTTCTTTTTTTTTTCTTCCTTTTTTTTTTTTTTTTGAGGAGAGAGAGCTCTGTGCACGGTGTGTCCCGCTCCATGCGGCTTTTCTCTTTCCCCACGGAGTTCATCCAGAGTTCGTATCCAGACGATGAACAAAGTAGCTCAGACCTTTTCCTGACTCCTCACCCTTTGTCCTCATCACTTAGTGACAGACAGGAATCAAATGCCACAGACAGGCTGACGGGACAGGGCTGTGTGAAAGTCCTTGGAGGAGGAGGAGTGGAGCAGTGCTGCCTAGATGGGGGACTCATGTTTAAACTCATCTCCCCCTCCCTGGGGAAAGACCAGAGCTACTTTTACTTTGAAGGGCAGAGGGGAGGTGCAGTGTTTTATATATATATATATATATATATAATTTTTTTTTTTCTGTCAGAAACCGGATAAATTTTTAGTGACAATAGACATAGGGAAGGAGGACCGGATGGAGTTAGGCTCAGTGTTTAGCACTGGGTGTGCCTCCCGTTGGGAGTAGGGGAAGGAAGGGCTACAGGCCATTATGGATCAGAGGGATGGAGGCTGCTGGCCTGCCTGCATCGCCTCTCTGCCCTAGGGAGCAGCCCTCGGGGAGGAGGGGTGCGTGGTGCTGCAGCCTGACTGTTCCTAAAGGCTGGCTTGATCTTCATTCCTCTGGCTTTGGAGCTCTCCTCTGGGTGCTGGGTGGTACCCCCTGAGGGGGCAGGGAGCTGGGGTTTAGTGTTGGGGACCTCCATGTGTCCAGGCTGGTGTAGCTGGGCGGCTGCCCAGGGTGGGCTTCTCCCTGCTGCCAAATCTGGGGAGGGACCAGACCTGGTGTTCTGGGTGCTCTGGAGACTTGCTTTGGCCTGTCAGGAAGGGAAAGGAGCAATTTAGCCTGTTTGTTTGTTAGCACTTGCCTAACTCATTCAGCTGTCAGGAGTGGGATGACTCCTGATAGGTATTTATCCCTCTTCCAGATGTCCTCCCCAGAGTTCACCTTTTTTTTTTTTTTTTTTTTTTTTTTTTAAATGGAAAATAATGACTAGTCCCAGACAAGGAAAGAGTGGGAGTACCTCATGGCAGAAATTTTGTGGAGGCTTTTATGGAAGCTAGGTTGGCTGTAGCCCAGGTCTGGCAGAGTTTTGGAGGGTAAGACTTTTAAGCATCCAGGGAGAGGAGGTCTCCAAAACCTGTGGTGACCCTTTGTTCAGGGGTGTTCCTCGTGAGGTGCTGTGATCCAGCAGATGTGCTGGTGCAGGGGCCACCCTCTTGTCAGGGAGATGTGAATGCCCCTTACATAAACCAGCTCCATGGTATGAGGCACGAGTGTGTCATTGGGAGGGAGGGGAAACACTGCTGTCAGAAAAGGACTTTGAAAGGACCACTTAGATTTGGTCCTTAAATCCTTGGAAGTGCTGTGGGTGAGAGGAGGTTCTCCTGAGTTCAGTTTGCATGTGGAGAGAGACTGCTCATGGCTTAAATGAGCAAGGTTGACCTTGTCTTCCTGCGTTGGCAGAAGAGAAACAAAGCTGCTCAGCAAGCCCCAGGACTGTATTCCTGTGTTCCCCAGGGAAATGAGGCGACCACCTCCCTGCCCCAAGGCATAGCAGGCCGAGTCTTTATCCCAAGCCTGGCTGCAGCATTCCACATGCCTCTGGCTGCTCTCCTCAAGCCCACACTTGTGGGGGTCATCTTGGAGGCAGCAGGAAGGGGCCAGGGTGGTCCAGGTTTTGCCCTCTTTTGTTTGCTGATGTTGCAGAGCTTGCTGATCTGGGCCCTGGCCAGCTGGGCTGACTCACAGAAATCCTCTCACGAGTCTCCTACACCCTCCATTACCTGATCCGAGTGCTTCCTGGCGTGAAGGGAGCTGTGCATTTGTGCAGCTCGTGTCCGCCGCAGGCTGCTGTGGGCAGGGACCGCAGCCTGGCTGGCCCTGTCACCCTCTGCAGTGCTCGCTCCCATCAGTGGTGACCATCTTCCTGACCCCGCACACAGTCCCTAGGTGTCTTTAGAGAGGCATTTGCTCTGCTTGAGAGGTCAAAGGAAAGACCTCCTTGCTCCTTTAGGAGGGGGGTGTGTGTGTGTGAAGTGTTGTCCACATGCCTCTTAGTTGGTTTTTTTAGGGCTGCTGCCTTTCTGTTCATCAACAGAAGTTGAACCTAGAGGAGGATTGTAGCAATGAGGGAGTTTTTAATATCCACAGGCTCCTTCCAGCATTCCCTATCTCTGGGAATGGGTAAATGGCAGTGGGTCAGCAGGAGGTGACCACAGTTGAGTTAAAATTCCCACGTTTTGGCACTGCAAATGCTGCGGTCCCTGTTGAGCAGAGGTGGGTGTGAGACTCTTGCAAATCCCTGCCTTGCAAGCTGGGCAGTCTCCTGGAGTTCCTGCCTTGCCAGTCGTGCTGTGAGGCTCTTTGCACGCAGCTTTACCTTCTCAGGGAAGTGGCTGGGGCATGTTCCCATCTGAAGCTGTACCCCTGTGAGGTGCTTGGGTTGGCAAAGCGCTGCTGTTGCATCAGGCTGGGCTGTGCCCAGTGAGCACGGGGGGAAGGTTCTCATGCCTGTGGCAGGAGCATCGCTCAAAATAGTTCATCTTGTGGCTCCTCTGGGGGCTTGGGGGACGTCTGTGGGTTTGTGGCTTGTTTGCATGTGCTACACGTGAGGTTATGTCCCGTGGGCCCTGCTGAGTTGCGAGATTTGAGTGTTTGGTGGCTTTCTGGCCTGTGGCTGCTAAGCTGTGTGTGGTGTTGTGCAAGTGGTTTGCATCTTGTGTGAAATTTGCAGGCACTTTGTGGAGACCTGGAGAGCAGGAAGGTGCTAGTTTGCTACAATCAGGGAGTCACATCCCCACTGAACTGTGGAGGAAACCTCCTTGTGTGTTCCAGGGGGCAGCCTGACCTGGTTACAGTGGCAGGGAGGCATTTTTGGGATGTTGCAAGCCATGTCCAGAGGCTCCCTGTTGCGTGACAGGAGGCCATTGAAGGGCTTCACTTGGCTGATCCCTCACAGAGGGGACAGTCCTGGATGTCCCTGGGTGCCAGAGGAGTGGGAGCAGACCTGTGCAGGATTGGAGGCTGGAGAAGCAGTGCTCTCCCCTCTTGCAATGGGGTTATGCCAGTGGTGGGGTGCACTTCTCTGGGATGGTGGCTGAGGTTTAGGTCTCCCCTAGCCTGAGTTTCCCACTTGTGGGGCCTCAATGCAGCCTGTTGCTAAAAGAGGAAGGCGATGTCCTGAAAATGCCCTCCTAGGTGAATTAAGCACTGAGGTTTTATCACCTTTTCAGCAGAGCTGGAGTCCCACTGCTGGTAAAAATTAGCCACTTGTTTGAGGTTGTGGGCTCTCCCTTTGGCAGAAGTCTGGGTGCATGGGTACAGGATGGGATTTGGGGTATTGCAGGGGAGCACTGCTGTATGCCTTGATAGATTCCCTATCCCACTGAGTGTGACGGTGTCCCCCGGGGTGTGTGATGGGCTGCTGAGGCAGCCCCGAGCTGAGCTCTGCTGCCATGTCCCCCTTCCCTGCTCTCTCCTCGGCGGCAGAGCCTTTGTCAGGCGGCCAGGACCCCGCAGCGCGCAGCCAGCCTCCCTCCAGTGCCAGCCATGCGGCGCTCGGGTCCTGGCCCCACTCCTCGCCTCTGCCCCAGCATTTATCAGCAACCTCCCTTCCCTCCCAGCCGCCAAATTCTTTCTCCGTGCCGTCATCCTCCAGCCAGAAGCCGCCCCATCCCACTCTCTCTCCCCCCCTCCCTCCGAAACCAGCCCAGAACTGCTAGGCAAACATTTTGCCTGTTGTTATTACAGTATTCCCATCTGCATACTTAGTCATAAACCCCTTTTAATTCCAGCCTTTTTCTGGGGCGGGGTTAAGAGTTCAAACCCATCATTTTTCTTTTGGGGCTGGAGGCTTACAAAAGCAGCCCGTGGCGAGATTGTTCAGTAGGATGGGGCCGAGAGTGAGTTTAGGGAGAGGGATGGGGGGGAGGGGGGTTGCACACAGCAGTACTGGCTGAGCAGCCCCTCATCCCCAGGGAAGGCTTTGGATGAGGTTTGTGTGGGGCTGGCTGGGGCAGGGGGTGCTCTCTGCCAGCACTCCCCCCCCCCCACCTTTTCCCTTTCCAGCAGCTCCAAGCCAGAGGTGGATGGGGCTGGCCCCTTGATGGGGAGGCATCAAGTCATGCTGCCTCTGGTCTCGCCTCCTTTCTCCTTTGCTGGAGTCTTTGGATAACGGAATGCCAAAAGGAGAGTTCCTGACTGTTCAGGGAGAGGAGCAGCCCTGGATCTGTGCAAAGGTCTCTGCAGGAGAGCTCCCCAGGAACAGCTCAATGCTGCTGATCCTTTAGTTATGCAAAGGATGCTGTCAGACTCCCTTTGCCCAGCTCTCCATGCCTTTACTTTAGCTGTGCCCTCCACACTTGGGGTATTGAGGGTCCTGCTCCACACACTCTGGCTCCTGCTGTGCTCACCTCCCACCCTGTGCAGGCATCTCCAGGCTGGATAGCCCAGATACCTCTCCACGTCTTCCAAAAAACTTTGGGGTCCATTGCTTGTGAGCCTACCTGGAGTTACTAGGTGGCTGTAGTAAGAGTTCCCTGTTGCCTTTGGGGTGTGGCTGCTTTTAATTCCCTCTGTGGCAAGGGTTCCTAGGTGCTGGCACTTCCACCAGCCCAGTGCAATCTCATGGTGAGGAATTCCTTGGCTTCCCTGTGACCTGGGTGGTGTGGGTAAGGCAGCGGGAGGCAGAGAGCTCCTAAGGGCTGTGATTAATTCCTGTGCAAGGTTTGGTGCCTGCATCCTGCCCCTGGAACTGCTGCTGGACCCCTAGACTGGCTGCTGACCTGGGTCTGGTGGGAGATCATCCCTCCTTCCTCTTGCCTGCTGCAGATACAATGCTGCATCCCTGTGGGAGGAGGTATGGACCAGTTACTGGTTTGAGTCTTAAGAAGCATTGGCATCTCCCTGTCTTTGGGCAGAACAAGGTCTTTCCCTGCCCCAATCGAAATTAAATGGTCTCATGGAAGAAAAGAAATAAGAATGTGCATTTGGGTTGACAGAAATGTTGTACAAATTTGTGCAGCTCAATTTCCCAATGTGTTTCAGTAAAGAAGAATCTCCTGCTTTGCTTTTGAGAAGCATTAAAAAAGATGGAGGCATCTCATATTTACATATTTGAAATTAAGCCTTTGCCTTCTTTATTAGAAATATTTTTCTGAAATTTGAATTCAGTTTTAAATTCCAAATACCTTTAATGACAAACCCAGCTCTTAAGTGACGCTGTTAAAAAAAAAAAGTCCTGAAAGAACAGGTATTTGGGCAATTCTGTTGGAAAGTTACTCAAAGGCAGGAATGCAGAAACAACTTCCACTTCTCTCTGCATATCCCACCATTCCATCTCTGGTAGTTAACCCACATGGACTATGTGACAGTTTCTCATTTTAGTTTTCCTGCCCCCTCCACTGGTCTTCTTAGATGGAGGGTTTTGTCCATGACGCTGTGGATATTGAACAGCCACAGGAAACTAATCTAAACAACATGCTCTGATTTTTAGAGGATCAACTAGGAGCTTTCTTTAAAAGCACTGTGATCTTGCAGCTGTACCCAGGTGGTGGGTCCCTGGCAGGATGAGTGGCCCAAATTTGTATCTAAATTATCTCTATTGCTTGATCCCCTAAATTGTACTTCTAGGTGCAGAGATGTAATTTTTTTTTTCCTACATGGATGCTGAGTGGTTATTAAGCTGCTGTAGAGGGAAGGAAGCTCATCACATGAGAAATTTGGTTTTAGTCCCCATTAATCTCGCAGGCATTCATTCTGCTGGCCTGAACACTTGGGTTTCTTGATGCGATAAGCCTCAGCATGTGTTAGATCTGCACTTTTCTCTTTGCAAGAGCAAGGGTGGAAGGGGAAAGGTCCCGCTGTGAGCCAAAGCAGCTTGTGAGCCTTTCCGCACGCCTGTGCCTGTGCGGGGAGCAGGAGGGGGGGGGCTGTGACGGCTCCTTCCAGCTTCCAGCATGCCCGGGATTGTGTGCGCGGGGCTCTGCCTACCTGCCCTCAGCGTGCCTGGCAAGCCACGGCTTGCAAGGCATGGCAGGTCCTGCACACAGCCTGCCTCGCTCGCTGCAGCCTCCCCCGGCTTCGGAGGGGAGCTGGGCAGCTCACAGCCAGTCACCCACTTCTTGGCCTTCCTTAAGGGGTCCTGCTCTTTCCCCGCTGCCATGTGGAATTTTGGGAAGCGGATTTCTCTCCACAAGCAGTGCTGAGCTGCACTGGCTGCTCAGAGATGCCAGAGGAGAGGCTCTGCAAGGTGCACGCAGTGTTTATTAGACCTGTTTAACAGGAAGCTTACGTCTCGAAAAAGGACTGGCTGGGCTGCCTGGTGTGGGGCAGGAGAGCGGCTCAGCCCTTGTGCAGGAGCCAAAGGAGGTGTAGCTTTGGTTTCTGGGCATGCCGTGCTGTTGAGTGATGCTGGTCAGGTCACTGTGCTCCCTTGCTGGCCTGCCTGTGCGGCAGGGACATCTGTATCTGCAGATCGTACGGCTCTTTGATCGATTAAAGCAGCTCGGGTTGTTGCAGAGGAGAGAGCCCGCCTGTTGTCCTCTGCCTGCAGCCTCGCCTTGTGCAGTGAGGGTTTTCTGGCAGGAGGGGAGCACTGCTGGAGCTGGTTTTGAGTTTTCTTCAGGGAAACAGAGACCACTGATCCCAGAGGTGTTTGAAATCTTTTCCTTCTTCCACATCTCCATCCTCAAGGTAGATGCAGCCTCAGGATTTGGATGCTTGCAGGCATTGCTCCCTGCAGGTGCCAGCAGGGACGTTGCAACACCGTGTCCTGCCTCCCACACAGATCTGCTCCAGCAGGAGAGGAGCTGGTGTGTGGAAGGGCGCTGGGGTTACGTGGTCTGTGTTTGAAGATTTCATTAAATCAGGATTAATTTAGAGCTGTTTCTGTGTACAGTTTCACATTCTTTGCAAACAGGCATCTTTGCCTGTGCCAGGAATTGGCAATGTGAATTATGCACGCTCTTCCAGTCTCCTTTTATTTGAAAATGAGGGGGCTTCTGAGATTTTTTTTTTCCCCTGGCTTGTGCTCACCTGTGCCTTTTGCCTTTCTGCTGCCCAGTGCCTTAATTACAGCTGAGGAAATGACGTGCCGGTAAATCCTGGGAGAGGTTGGCCCTGCCACATGCCAGCCCCGGGACGTGGACGCGCCATCCTGGCTCCAGCTCCCTCCCGACCATGAGCACGTTTCCATCACTGCTCCTTCAAGCTCTCTCCCTCTCTCCTTAACGTGCTGCTTGTGTAATTGTTGGCTGTTTGTCCGCTAATGATTATAAATTAGCGGCCGAGTGTATAAAAAGTTAATGAAGTTCTGTTGGTGGAACCATTACGCCTTCCCAGGCTGGCACGTACAGGTCGGCCGAGCCGGTAAGAAAAGCCAGACACTGAGTCCGGCCTTTCAGGGGATCAGGTTTCAGCTCGCTTGCTCTTTCCTGCTGTGTTTTTTTTTCTTGCTGGATGGAGCCAAAGTTGAGCGCTGGGAATGCCAAAAAGGTGGCAGGTGATATTTTCTCTGCTGGAGAGTGCAAAGAATCGCCACAGTACTTGGATTCCTCCTGCCATCACTTATTTCCAGCCCTTTTGTTCCACTGTCCTAAGGGTACATCCTCTACTTGTCTCCTTCTTGGCTGTTTCAGGACAGGGGTGTGAGGATACCCTGGACTCCTCAGTTCTGGCCTATGGCAGATTTCCTCTGCACATGGATTTCTTGGGTTGAACCCAAATATCTCAGACCCCTTCACCTTCTGCTGCTTTGCTTCTTGAGCATCTAACCATGACGTGGCAGTAACAGCTTCTTCCATCACAGAGCACGTGTGCAAGGTGTAGGAATCGGTGTTGGAGGAGATGGCATGATCATACAGGTATAAATCTACCTGCTGTAAACCGCCCACCCCCTTAGTTTTTTTCCTCAACACTCAGAACTTGCCAGCACTTTTAACTGTGTGCCCTGGCATTTCTCTGGGTGGAGGCAGGCTTGGCATAGGGCTTGCTAAAATGAGCTGAGTGGCTTAGGGAAAAAAGCGCTGATAAAAAAAGACGGCGTCCTCCTTGCTGTGGTGAGATTTTTTGGAGGTGTCTCTTGGGCTCTGGCACCCCTTCTCTGAAAGAGCTGTGGAAACTTGGCAGTAAGGCTGTCTTGTGTCATCCTCATGAAAATTCAGTTGAATTGGGAGCAGATACTCGTCTGCTCGGCAGGTCTCCGAGGAGCCCGCACAACATTTTGGCAGCCAAACCCTGGAGAGTGGCTGCCAGCCCCACGGAGCTGCAGGCAAGGAGTCCCCTCTGGTCATTCCTCAGTGGAACTTTTGCTGGGCAGTGGCTGCTGTGGAGTGGGAACGGGGAAAATGCAGCTCATGTAGCTCTTTGGCTGCAGAACAAGGTCTGCAGGGTCAGAGAGACTGTGGGATTCTGCAGTGGATGCATGACCTGTGGTGTGGCCATGCCATGTGGTGCCTGAGTGCCTTGGAAAAAGTGCCATCTTTTCTGCCAGACTCTGTTTTTTCCCAGATGAGATGATCTGTGCTCTTGTGGTGCTCAAAGTGTGAACACCAGTCTCCTGGCCTCCTTCCAGGCTGAATGATCGTTTTCAGCATCCCTTATTTTTCCCCTGCTGGGCTGTGCTCAGCAGGGCTCCTTCCCGGGCCGGGTGGGCTTCCCTCCTCCTTCTCCCAAGGAAAGAGAAGGTTGCAAGGGTGCTGGAAGGATGGCAGGAGGAGCGTGAACCTTGCCAGACCTCCAAGGGGTGTTTTGGGGTGGGCTGGAGCCACTGGCCAAGCTGCCAGTGTGGATTGCCAGCACAGGGCCAGGGAGAAGCTCCTTGCAGTCAGCAGGAGCCTTTCCTTTGACTTGGCTGGGGCTCAGATAGGCCCCTGGATTTTGGGAAGGACTCGGAGAACCTCTGTGTCCAGCTGCTGCCACGGGGATTAGCAGCAGGAGGCGTGGGTGAAATCTGGAGCTGAGAGCGGTGTGGCAGCAGCCTGGTGGCCTTGGGCACGTGGTGGGGATTAGGAGCAGGAGTCCTCCCTGCCGGCTGCAACCCTGCTGCTGGCTGGCTCTTTGGGGCTGGGCTGGGGGGTTTGGGGTCTGCACATCCCTCCCTCAGCAGGGGTGACCCACGGATTTAGTTGGGAAATGCTCTTCCCGTGGAGGAGACGACAGCCAGGAGCTGCTGCTTGTTGCTGGGGAGCTGCCAGTGGTGAGGAGGGGTGACTGGGAGAGCCCCCAGCCCCTGCTCCCAGGGCCGATGCCTGCCTCTGCCCAGGGCTGGTTTTCCGGGGCGCAGGCATTCCAGGAATTTGTAAGGAATTAGGGAGCGGGTGGGGAAGAGCGGGAAGACTCCAGCAACATGAACCATCTGGCCTCTTCAGTCTCTGCGCGCGGCAGCGTCTGGGATGAAGGAGCTGATCGAAACCAGACATTGTTTGAGACAATAAAACCGTATTACACGTTAATGAGAAAATACATCGGAGAGCCGAGGGCCTGGGGCGAGCTGGGTGTTCTCCTCCCTCTCCCCTCGACCCGTGCGTGGCCTGGTGCTGTGCTGCCCACGGGCAGTGGCAGCTCCTTCTCCTCTGCCATGGGGTTGCTCAGCGAGCCAGAGCGCTGCAAGCAGGCAGGGTTTAGGCAAGGCACTCTTGGCTGGCCTGCATTGCCCTTGTGTCCGTGTCTTGGAGGGGAAAGCACGATCCCAGCAGGAAGGCAAAAAGCAACCCCGGTCCAGGGGGGCTCCATTTGCACCTCCTTCACTCCCACTTGCCTCAGGTTCCTGCAGTTCTTCTCTTGCAGTAAATGGAGTGGATTAGGGCTTGTTCCCTGGCTGTGGGGCGAGTGACACAGCCTGCCTCCCATCTGCTTGGCACTGCATTCCCTGAGTGCTGTAGGAGAGCCCCAGAGGCTGTGCCTGGCCCTGCTGCACTCATAGGCTCGGAGAGCCTAGTGCTGTGCTGGTTATTAGACCCTACAGGCCCTGATTTCCTTCCCATTCTTCAACTCTTGCCTTTTCCTGTGCGGTGGGCAGATGCTCTCTGCCTCAGGATGTGGGGGCTTATTTTCAGTGTCCAAGGCTTGGCAGAATCCCTTCTCACCCTTCGGATCCTGGGCTCCCTGTGTTTTTCCATGCAGGGGCTGGGCGTGGGTTTCTGCTTGTCCTGTGCTCCACATCCCGTCCTGTGAGGGAGTTAGGTACCCTTGGGAAGAAAGCCAGGATGGATCCTCACCTGGAAAGAGGAAACTCTTGACTCATCCTGGCTTAAAGTCAGGCTTTAGTGATCCCGTGGCTGGGCTTTCAGGCTTCCTGCCCCCCCCCTTTTTTTTTTTTTTTTAGTCCTACTAATAGCCAAAATTTATAAGTAAGGGAGAAACAAGAGTTTCAAAGGTGGGAATAGAGAAGCAGAGGGTTTGTGGGGGGTGACATGTCTGGAGTCTGCACCTCCCAGCCGAACATTTTTGGAGATCTTTCTTCACCTCAGGCAGGAGCGGGAAGCTGATGGTCCATGACAAAGGCCCCTTTTCTTCTCAGGGCTGGTGTTTTCATAGTGTTGGGTTACATCCCCCTCACTTTGGGGGTGGGCGGGAAGGGGGCATTGATAGATCCTGACACAGCTACATGATGTAATGTTATTTTTTCGGTACCAAAACGAGGCAATTTTTCACTCAAGGTCAGCAGAATTTATGTCAAGCCCTGCTGGAGGGAGGGAGCCTGGGCTGGGGGTACAGGATGGGGTGTCTGACCCAACCCTGCACCCCCACACCCCCTCTAGCCCTGCCACAAACACTGCTGCAGAGGTAACAAGGACATCACCCCCAGACATTTCCCCGCTCCCCCTACCCCTTGCCTCGTGCTTGAGCTAAAATATTTTAATTAAAACAGATTCTGTTGGGAGCGTGGAGCCAGGGAAGCCCGCTGCAGACCCTGCTTTTGGTCACTGGGCCCTCAACATCTGTTTCCTATTGAAAGCTCCTTTGGAAAGGCGAGCTGGCCCCTCCTCCCATCCCCAGATTCAGTCCCTTTGGAGACCAACACGCAGCCCAGCTTTCTAAGGGTTTGTCCCCCTCCCAGCCTTCTTGCAGGCCAGCCTAGCTAAGGTTTTGCTTAAATAAAAATAAACAAGCAGAGTTGATTGCAGGCAGCAGGGAGGTTCATGTCCTGTTGCATGTGTGAGGCGTTATCAGTGTGATCCCCCCAGTGTTGCTGGGGGTGAAGATGAGGTCTCCACACTCACCCAGCAGGGAGGGAAAAAAATCAGTAGCTTTGATGCTGGGGGCCTGAAAAAGTAGGGTTGGTTATGGGGATGGGAAAAGCTATTTGTATCCTATGAACAAGAGCTCTGCCTATTCTAATGATGCCACTGGTGTTGGTGTGGTGCCTGCCCTGACCATGGTTTGCATTTTGGGCATCTGTTAAACTTTGTTTGCTCTTTCCAGCTGACATGGTCCCAGGATGTAGGGAGCTCTGGAGCAGCTGTGCTCTGGGTGGGAAGATGTTAAGAAAAACCACCCCAAGTGGGTACAGTGGTTGTTTGTGGGCTCTGCTCGGGTGAGGTCTCCTGTTCCTCAGGACCATCACTGCAGTCTTCCAGCAATGTGTTAAAATTGTTGGTGTTTTGGGAGAGGCAGTTCCTCTGAAGAAATGTGGCTGTGTGAATTGTGGGGAAACTGGTAGACATAGGGGAGGGAGCACTTGGACCCCCATATGTAGGAACATGATGTGATATCAGTGACCATCTGGTTTAGCCCATGCATGGCTTGGAAAAGGCAGAGCATGGACTACCTCATGTTAAACTGTCTGGGGAAAGCTGAGGCTGTGTCAGGCAGTGTTTTGTTCAACAACCTGGTGAGGTCTGGTGGACTTGGTGCAGCACGAGAAGGAAGAAAAGTCACAAAGACTTTTCCAGAGCTCCAGCAGAGATGGGTCTGTAACCTCCCTGGGATGGTTGCACGACAGATATACTCGTAAAGGGATGCAAGGGATGGCAAGTGAAATATGTGTAGGATTTGAATGGATTTGTTGATGTTGAGGCTATTTGCTTTAATTATTTTTATTTTATAGCTGGCCAGTTTGTAGTCTGGATCCTCTTCTCCTTGACCCCCCCTTCAGTCTCTCGAGCAAAAACAACCTGGGCTGGAGCCTGTGGGAGCTCTCAAGGCAAGGCCTGTCTGGAGGAGCTGCACCCCTTGTGAGACAGGGCCATGTCCCTAGCGTGGCTGGGATGGAGTTCAGCAGAGGGACAGGAGATGGGTGGGTCGGAGAAGGGAGGTCAGAGGACCACGATTCCGGGAAGGTCACCGCACTGCCGGCGTTCGCCCTTGAAAGCCGGAGGTTGCAGGCACGTCCAGATGTGGAGAGGTCAACCCAGTGCCCTCCTGCACAGGGAGGAGAGAGGTTCCTCCCTGGCCATTTTAGTGGAGTGCTGCCACCATTTGGAAGTGTGGGAGAGGGGGTAAAGATGATTGGAAAAACTAGAGGGTGAAAAAATACAAACCTGTAACCTGTGAGAGCTGATTCTCACCATATTAAAGGGTTTTAAAGAAGGTTGTTTCTCTTCCCTTTCCTGGAACTTTTTCCTGACCTCTTTCAAATTGAAAAGCTTTATCAAATGTTGTGGTTTTTCTTTTTTGTGGTTGTTGCTTTTGGCTTGAAAGGCAGGAGGCCAGCAAAAGCAGTTTGTGCTGTGCTGACTGCCATAACCCCCCTCTCCCCAAAACAGTGGAGGTGTTCCAGTGTTCGTATTTGAGTGCAGTGTTCTGGTTGGGGTGGCAGGGCAGGGACTGAACAAATACGTCTGCTTGTTTAGGGAGATCTCCTGGTCCTTCTCTGGGGTGCTGCTGACCTCCTTGCAAAATGCCTGGATGTGGGTGGTACCCAGTTGTGTGGTGACTGAAGAAGGGAGATCTGGCTGAAGTGATGAGATAAGCAAGTCTTGGTTCCCTGGTGCCCTTCCATCTCCCAGCACAGGTCAGGCCCCTCTAACACTCTCCTGATGGCAAAAGATGAGGCACGGACACCTTGTGACTTTCCCAGAACCACTCCCAGACACAAGTGATGGGGAATTAAGCCCCTTCCCTAGGATTCCTGTTCCTTTGGGCTACCATCCTGCACTCTGCTGCCCTGTATTTTATCTTCTTGGTGATAGTTTCCTGGCTGTGATGCTCCTCTGATATCGAGACCAGCTGCCGCGTGAAGGCGCGCGCATGTGCGGGGTGCAAAGGTTGTGCGTATGAATGAGTAAAAACTTGGAAAGAGTCTTAACACCGCCTGTATCTCATGGAAGAGGAATTTTTTGATGAAGACTCGCAGAATCATCCATCTTCCCCCTGTTGTTTTGGCAGTGGTGTTGCCCACGAGGATGCGTTCTGCGCGTTCCTTAGGGACCTGTGGGGGTCTCTCCAGATGAGTGCGTAAAAGCCCCCAGGCTGCCTTTGCCGAGTTTGTTTTATGTCTTTGTTCTAATGAAAGTTGTGTTCTGCTTCCCATTTCCAAGCTGTTGCTGCGGTGGTGGTGGTGTTTGCTCTCAGCAGCTGAAGAAAAGCTCTTGGTTGTTTCCTCCCCCCCCCCCCCCCACCTTTGCATTAACATCTGGACAAAGATAAATGCACATGCGGGCTGTTTTCACTTGCTTCGGTGTCTTCGCAGCTTTAATGAATAGATCATTTCTGCCGTGGAGGAGCAGTGGCCTGGATTGCAGCGGGATTTGCTCCCCACCTCTCCCCAGACAGCGAGCGAGCAGCGTGTTGGGAACAAACTCTGCAAACTTGGCGCAGGCGGGGGGAGCGTAAGTGAAAGCTAATTGGAAGCAGCCCTGACTTGCACTCTGCTGGAGCTATTTACAATATCTTTCATGCAGTGACTTATTGAGTTATTCTTTCAAAGGAAAAAAAAAAAAGGCCCTGCTTATTTATAGCAATGGTGGTAACCAGTGATACATGAGCTGGCTTGGGCATGGAAGCATCTGTCCTGGTCAAAGCTTTGCGTGTTAATTCACATCTTTGCCCCTGGATGCATTGGAGCACTTCTGCAGATATTGTCCATCAGAAATACCCATCTGGGTACTGGAGACCTCTCAGGCTTTTCTTTTGCATTCTTGACCAAGGTCCTGTGCCGTTGTACCATCCCAGGCTGTTGTGTCCAGCACCCTTCATCTCCTGCTGTGTAATGCCGGTGGCTGGTGGTTTTCCATCCTCAGGTTAGCTGGGGTGGTTGCTCAGTGTTGTACAGTCTGAGCTGCTAGGGTGAGGCTGGTGCTTGGCATTGCCTCAGAACGGTTTTATCTTGGGGCTGGGGAGAGGGAGAGCTTAATGCTGGTTTCAGGAGGGAGGAATATGGGTGTCTTGCACTGGATTTTGGGTGCAGGATATCCTTGCAGGGAGCAGGGCTGGCCTGAATAGGTGTGAGGGGTGTCCTGGAGTCAGCCAGACAGGAAGGGTTCAGCTGGGACCACAGATCTGTGCCGTGGGATTTCCGTGGACCCTGGCCACTGCTCCCATTTTGCCCAGATCCTGCTGGTAATGGTTCAGGTCTGTGATCCTGACTCATCCCTGTACTTGTGGTGTATCCAGATCATGGGAATGTTACCTTAGTCTGTGAAAGACACGCAGTGTGCGTGAAGTATTTGCCTGCCTGCAGATGCTTGTTTCACTTTCCACATCACCCTGGTTTCCCAGCAATTGGCTTCTGCCCCTGCTTCTCGCTGATCTTGTTGTTATTATTTTTTTAAGCCTGGCACTGATGCTTTTGATGTTCCCAGCCTCCTATCTCTGCACGGCTCCTGCAGTACCAGCCCCGTGCCTTTCATTACCGCATTAACAAACTCGAGTCGTGCCTAACGAGGACGCCTCATACGTTATGCTAATGATCAAGAGACATGTTAATGATATTTTAGAAGCCTAATTAGTGGAATATATAACTATATGCAATTTGGTAATGGACTGTGACAAGAAGTTGTTAAAAGGGGGCTTGACAAATCCAGTTGCATGTGGCCTCAGACAAACAGTTGCTGAGAATAGATGAAGAGGAGCGGGGTCTCTGCATGCGTGCGGGTGCTTGCGTCTCTCTTCCCCATGCTAAGGGGTGTGTTTCTTGGCGCCTGCGCTTGTCAGCCTGACTGACACAAGCTGGTTTCTTGGCTCTAAATTTTCTATTCTGCTTCTTGAACTGACGTGACCAAAGCTTCAATTTATGGGCACAGTAATTTTCTCACTCCATCTGTCGATATCTGCACGCATACGTATAAAATACAGTCGGTCTGTCTGCGCTGAGGGTGGCCAGAGCTGTGGTTCTTCACTACTTAGGAGGAGGCAGAGGAGTTGTCAGAGCAGATCTCGTGTGCTGCATGTGCCCCCTGAACATCTCATTTAATGGCAGCTCTTCCAAGACAGGTACGCAGCCGTGCTTGAGGGTACATGACTGTTGGGCCATGGGAGAGACCCACAAATTCTGCAGGACTTGTGTCAAGCAGGTCCTGAAAGCACCACCTTTGATGTGAACCTCAGCAGGAGGTGGGCTCCTTGGTTTCTCTTCCTTGAACAGTGGAGAGAGTAGTCTGGCTGTAGAAACCTCTCCATGGGCAGTGCAGATACTTCTCAGATGGTTTTGGCTGACGTGCTTTGTGCAAGCTGTGAAAGCTGGTTGCCTGGTTCAAGGCCAGTGCTGAGTGTTTGGAGATCTGAAGTTAAGTCTTGGCTGGACCAAAGGTAGTTTGAACTTTTAAAAAAGCCAGTCTGGATATAGTCTTGAAGAAGTGCCAGCTGAAGGGTGTGATTTGTTGGCATCTCTGAGAACTGGTTCATGGGGTCTTTCCAGTGGGCATATGAAAAATACAAATCTGTGTCTCATGCTTCCCATGTCGTGGATGGGAGCAGAGACAAGATCTGGGTGGTTATTACCCATCCCACTGCAGAATTCCTGAAGTTGCAGGCTGCTTCTTTATGTGTTGGACATCTCTTCTGCTTAGCAGAACAGGAGCAGCCTTCCTGCATCCCATGGGAGAGGTGAAACCTGGTTTCTCTCCCAGCCTCTGCTCCATCACTGCCGCATGACCTGCGGCAACTTGTGTCGCTGCTGTGCTGGAGCCTCTCATGTGGGGGGGAGGTGACTGTCCTTGTCTGACAGCAATGGGGGCAAAGGGTTAACGGTATTAATTCCCATTGCTTATGAAACAGTGCCAATTATTAGATCTTATTTCATGATACCAAGTCTAATTTTTGTCTGTCCTTAATGACTTTCCAGTTCTCCCAGCTGTATCCTGAGACCTGCACCGTTTCATTACTTTGTGCCTCTTCACATGTATGAGTTATGTACCTGCCCTAAAATCAAGACTTTAATAAGATTAAATTCCCATTAAAACTCTCACTTTCTTATTATGTGAAATATGCACTGTGCCTCTCTCTGGAAGGAGGTGCTGAACTGAAGGGACAGGGAAAGATGTGCATGGCCTTTCAGAGGGTTTCCAAGTGGAGGGCTGGGTGAGAGGAGTGGGATCACTTGGTCCTGCTCTGAGTGGAGACACACTCCCATCCCAGGTGTCTGTCTGGTCTGTGGTCTGGGGGGCACTGCCTGTTCTATCCAGGAGCACAGATGGATCTGTGATGGGAACCTGACCCCAGAGCAGCTTACTGCCAGTGGGGCTGCCTGAAACATTTGAATCAAGAATTCACAGCTGCTTTGAAGCTCAGAGAACTTTCATCCTGTTGATTTTTCTCCTCCCTTTAAAATACATTTTTTCAAAAGGATGTTAAATTTCTTTTACTTATTTGGTTTCTTTTCCCCCTGCTAATAACTAAATTATAATGAGGCTCCCAGTGGGATTTTAAAAATATTAAGGGGGAAAAAAAAAAACCCACATAAAAACCCCTGCAGAAATTATTCTCCCCCTTTTTTTCTTTCCAGTGCAATCCGTTCTGCATAATAGCTCTTTGTCTCGCTGGCAGATAGGCACGGGGGAGGCCAGGAGCTGCGGCGACGCAGCGGTGCCGTGCAGAAGAGTTCCGTGCCGTCCTCGGCCAAATGGCACAAAGCTCCCTTTGGGGGAGCAGTGCAACCTCTGCACCCCCACGCAGCCAGGGGGGTTTTGTGCCCCACTACCCCCCTGCCTAGTCTGTGCTGGGGCTCAGATGAGCTCACCTCGCCCAACATTCCTGCCACGAGACAGGTATAATAAAGCAGGAGAATCTTTACACTCCACGGTTTCATTCCACGGATCAAAGATCAAAGCAGAGGAATACACAGTGACCATAAAATTAACTGCTTTTTCAATTTTACAATGCTTTCGGTGATAAAGAATCATATAAATTTAATATTAATTAAACACTTAGCTTTTAACCTCCTCCTGCATCTACTTTTGGCTCCTTGTTGGGGAAAAATTAATTGGGCATCTTAAATCTTGTGTTACTAAATGCTTTGACAGGGGGTTTCAAAAGCACTTAGAACTCGAGCAAAATGTATTTGCTCTGTTCGTCCTTCCACTCACCTAATTGAAAATCTTTGAGGGGAAAGGGAGGGGGCAGGGAAGAAGAAAGGGAAAAAGTACCATTTTATGGGTTTGTTTCTTGAAAGGCAAAAAAAAAAGGAGGGGAAGGAGAAAGGCATAACTTATAGCCACTCTTATGTTCTTGGCTTTAATTCAATCCTCGTCACACTTAACACCTTGCAAAATGGAAGCCATTGATCTCCTATTGCAGATGGCCTATTGATCGGGAGCTGCCGCTCGTTCCCGTGGCTTCCCTCCCTCCATCCCCAAATTCTCCTCTGCAGAAACCTCTCCATGTGGCACATGGGTCATGTGGGCAAGACCTAAACACGAGTCCCTGCCTCTGCCTGCCGTGTGGGAATGTGTATGATCAGCTCCCGACCATCGCGAGGCATCTTCCTTTGGGGGAGAGCCCAGCAAGTGGCTTTTTAGTGGCAAACGGCAGCACTTCATGAATGTGTGAGGAATGAATTGCAAAATACTACCCTCACGATCCAAACCGGAAAGATTCAGTGGGAGGAAAGCCCTTGGAAATCAGTAATGTTGCACAAGACCTAAGGAGCACAGCGGAGAGCAAATTAGATGTGTTACTTGCAGTGTGGTTTGGCAAAAAGGGTAGCAGTGGGCTTTCTGGGTTGCAGAGGCCGCACTTGATAGAGCAGGAGAGATCTTAGTTCCTTTTCCTTACTGGGTAGGGTGTGTGTCTCCAGACATTTTACTAATTCCAACGATACTGGTGAAATGAAGGGAGTTTTAAGAACTCCAGTTGTATGGAATCGGAGCTAGGAAATTACAGGGAGCAGTTATCCCTTCCTTTGTGGTGGAGCCTCATTAATTTCTGTGGCAGAGCAGGAGACGCACCAGCAGCCACTCTCTGAGGGGATGTTAGGTGTTTGTACATGGTAGGAAACACCTGGATCAAGAGAAACCAAGAAAATCAATTAATGAGCAACAGGATGTTGAGTAGAAGCTGGTTGGACTAATGATGTTTTACCTGTTTATACTGATCCTTGCACAGCACCAGAATTTCTTAGGATTTTTTTTTTGTGAAAACAAAAGAGTAACAGACAGAAGACCTCCTACAGGAATCTCTCTCATGGTCTTGGCTGCAGATTATGGAGAGTCTCTGAGTGCACATTCATGGAGCTGCACAAGCATGATGCAGTAATTGGTACTCTATTTGGGATTCTCCATTTGAGCTGGAACCCAAAATTCCCCCTTGATTTTGGGGATGCTTAATTTGTTTTGTTTTTTTTTTTTCAAAAAAAGAAGCCCCACTCTTGCCAAGTTCAAGGAGCAAATATTGCTGCTTTACTTCTCCCTGGATGAACTTGATGGGGTGTCAGATGGTGAGGAATTACTGAATGAGTAACACAGACTGGCCCAGTTCCTGGCCTAGGAACTGGGTGGTGAAATTCTGGATGGAGAAGGAATGAATTGAAAAATGGGGCCAGAAACAGGGTCTGAGTAGAATTGCAGGTGATTATACTGTGGGGGGCAAAAGCTGTGAGGGGCTGGAGATATTTTGCAGCGTGCTGTGTGGTTGGTCTACATAGCTCCTCTTCTGTGTCCCAATTCCTGGCAAGGTTCATTTTAAACTGGGGAAATGGAGGGAAGCAGAATAACCTGGTGCAGATCACCATGGACATATCCCAAGATGATGGTCTGTTTATTTATTTTTTCTCTCTTTTTTAATTGTTATTAAATTTCTTTGAGCATTTCCCCATCCCATTCTTGACTGGTTGTACATTTTTAAGAGGGGATCTCATGCTTGATGCTGAGAACCACGTGGTCCAGCAGAGCAATTAAAGGACTCATCATTTAAAGTGGGCAAGGCTCTTTACTGGAGGGTTGCAGCCTCTGCGTCCAGCAGCGTTCAGATAACAAAGTAGGGCCAACAGGATCTCTCCCCTGCCTCTTTAGGCTGTTGGAAAAGCCACTGCAGTCATGGCACTGGTTCTTTGTGGCCAAGCAGTGCCCTCTTGCCTCTCTCCCAAGCCATACCCTGTGGAGAACAGGAACTGCACCTCGTTCCCATGCTGGCTCCCTCAGTTCAGCCCTGGGAGAATGAGCTGTGACGTGTGTGCGGACGTCGCCTGACGGGGTCTTGCCCTTTACTCGTGAGTGAAAGGGCTGACACTCGGACTCAGTGTTTTGATGGATTGATTTACTCTAAAAAATGTCTTGGGTTAGATGGAAGGCATTAGTGGAGGACTGGGGAGTGTAGGTGCTGCAGTGACTCCATGTGAGCTCTCACAAAAGGTGTTGGGGAGGGATAAGGGACGTTCCCTTCTTGAGGTGTGTAGACAAATCCCAGGCTCTGTGTATTTGGGATGTGGGACTCAGTCCTTACTTGCAGACTGATTGTTGGTCTGTTTAATAAACACATTGCAACTCAGCATGTGTTTTCAAACAGGACTAGATGAAGAATGTGCCAAAGACACCTCTGAAGTTTCGTGCTAAGCATCCCTGTCACTGTGGGCCCTTGCTTGCTTTTATCTTCACCCTAAAAACTACCAGTGCTGGGCTAGAGGCTGCAGTTGCTTAAATAAAAGGCTTAGGTTACCCCAGCTCTCTATATGCAGCTGTGGAAATGCTTTGATACAGCTTATCCTCCAGGATCCATAAGAAAAGTCATTGAAAAACAGCATTGCTCCAGCGAGGCTTTTCTAAGTAGTCCTTTGTGCTTCGGAGTGTAAGATAACGTTAAGGGGAGAACACGGAGCGGTGCTCACCTGCCGTCCCCAGCAGCAGCCGCAGCACTGAATGCAGGAAAGTGATGCTGGGCCCTGCTTGCTTCCCTCTGCCCAAAGGCTCCAATTTTAAAAGTTCCCATGTCTTTAGGATTGTTGGCAGCAGAGAAAGGTCTCCTGCATTAGAGGTGACCTCAGGGCATGGGTGAACACCTTGCTGTACCCTGCTGTGGCATAGAGAACGTGAAAGAACCTGGCACGATGGCACAGCTTGTGCGGGAGCTTTGCAATGGTCAGAGGGGCAATGCTGGAAAAGAGATGGGGGAAAATACAGTGAGGGATTGACAGTGGGCTTAAACCAGGCTATTCCTGCTGGTGGTGGAGCTCTACCCATTTATACTAGCTAGGACTCATCTTGTTTTTCTGCCATGTGGCCGCAGCTGCATGTGGGGCATCAAGTGCAGAACTGCTTGTGTTTAAACCCCTTTGATAATGTTCCTGAATTTCCCAAGTCTTGCTCTTTGGAGAAGCTGCATTCCTAGCCAGCTTTGAAAAGGAGGTCTGGGGTCTTGAACAGCTCAACTGCTTTTAAAAATGCTGGTGTTTCTTTAGGATCTTAAGTCTTGATCAGAGATGTGCAGAGTGTGTGCCTACAGCGTGCCTATGTGCACGTGCAGCCTGTGGTGGATGTAACTCAAGCCTTGTCAAAATGATTTCATGCTTTAACAAAACTTTGACTAATTTGGATTTTGGTAAGAAGAGGAAACACTTCAACTTTGGTTGGTGCCTGAGGCAAAGCAGCTTTGGGTGGTGGATTGCTGGGCTGCCAAAGAGGCTGTAAGCAGCATGAAGATGTTCAGGGCATGTTTGCAGATACAAAGAAGGAAGACTGCAGTAAGGTTTATTTAAAAACTCCAAATCTTTGGTGTTCAGCAGGAGCAGGACATAGACCAAGCCTAAACCTTCTCATGCTGTTGATCCCATGGCATGCAGTGCTTGGGATGAATGTTTGAAAAGATGGCATGGCTCACCCTTGCCTATACCCCAGATGGGAGCCTGCCATCCTGGCAAGGCTCTCCTGGCTCAGCATATCCCCAGGCATTTTCATTCTGTGGGGGCTATAATGAACCCTCAAGTGTTGAGTTTCTGCTTCCTGTGTTCAGGCTCTCATCAGTGCAGCACAGCAAGGGCCTGAAGGCAGCTACGGCTCAGCACTGGTCACTTTGCCAGTGCTGGCAGGAGGAAGAAAGTGTTTGAATTTGGGTCAGTCACTCACCAGTGCTCCTCAGGGAGACTCTGGTTTCTGTTCATACAAGAGTGGGATTGCCTGGTTGTGTTCAGAAAGGCTTGAGAAACGTGCAGGAGTTCTTGTTACCTGCTCCAGCCATGGAAAATTAACTCTGGGCATGCATTTTGCTCTGGGGAACTTTGCAGTCTTTTGCTCTTAATTCATGGTATTTTCTAGCTAGCTTCCCCCTCTAGTCCCTTTTCCATAAAAGTAAGTAAAAGAAAAAAAGGAAGGCAGGCAGTGGAGAGGAGAGAAGAAAGTGGCTGCAAAAAGGCTGATCCACCAGCAAGGGGCATAAACCTGTATGTCAAGCCCTCGGTCCTGCTGAGAGCTGGAATGGGCTGTTCAGCCTCAAAGGGGAATTGAAATCACCCTTGTCGGGGCTGCCCTGCCCCTTGGCTGTTCTGCATTTCCATTCCCATCCACCCGAGGCCCATTTCTCAGTGGCCCCAACACGTGCAGCATCATGTCCCTCTTGTATTCCCGTGCCTTTGTAGGGTATAAAAAGCTCTGATCTGTGACCAGGCACATGGAGAGGAAAGGAGACCCTGCCACCCTTCTTGGGCAGCTCATGGGGGCATCATCTGGCCTCCCCCATTCTCTTCTTGCCCACCACACCCCCCCCCCCCTTCATCAGAAGGAGGGAAAGAAAAGGAGAAACAACCATATGAAAAAAATGTTAATTTATTAATCACGGAATATATAGCAGTTCATCTGAAATGCTGTTGCTATGCCAACACCCTGGGAGTTTATTTTCTTAATCCAGGAGCGAAGCGTTTGGTCCCCCGCTCTCCTGCTGAGCTATTTGAATATGTTGCTGCTGCCGCCATATCTGTTTAAAAGGGAGAAGGAGGGAAAAAAGGAGGAAAAAAAAATAAAGTAGGCTAAACCACCAAAGCACTCAAATGCAAAGCAGTAAGAAGCCTTTCTCAGTACGACTTAGTAAAAATGACACAAATTAATATACTCTACTTAAACCAGACCAAGATTAATGCTTCTCTTTCAGAGCAGCTTAGTCCAACTGTCACTCGACAAGCGTTCGTCGGACAAAATCAACACTAATCAACATTTATTCCTCTCTTGCCCTTGGGTCTGAGGAGCGTAGAGCGGGCTGCACCATTCTCCGGCTCGTCTCGCCACGCTTTTCACCCTCCATCCAGCTTCGCCATATATCACCCTTCCTCTCTGTGCTTCTGCTTGTACGGATCCACACGCTCAGCTATCAGGCTACATTAGAGGCATGATAGATTTTCTGTTTTAATTTACATCTATTATATTACAACATAACAGATCTTGATTCAGTGGAGACCAGTGTCTCCTATAGCCAGACTCTTTGGGAAGGTTTCTACATGAACTTTTAAAGGCCGGTTGCAAAGTGGCTTCAGGTGGACTCTTCTTCCTCTTCTCGCTTGTGCTGAGCAAAGGTGTCGTGCACCCTGCTCAGGAAAACCTGTGGCTGTGTTGGCTGGCTTGTCATGTTGCTGGGAGGTGATGGCTTTGGAGGGGACAGGCAGTTGAGCACTCGATCCCCCGTTTTCTGTGAACTATCAGGCTGCTTTGTAACTGAAGCCTGGAGGAGCTCCTGCTGATGCCCTGTGCCACAGACCCCCTAATGGGGTGGAGGGGAAGAGGCTTGAGCCCAGCTGTTGATGTTGGGAGAATAAGGTCGCAGCATACCCATAGGGCATCTTCCCATTCCCTGTGCAGGGATGCTGAAGCCGTGAGTGTCTGGCATATGTAGGGTGGCAGGGTTTTGAGAAGATTCATGGCTCGTTTCTGGTCACTGAGGTACTGATTCCTGCCATCACTTTGGAGCAGGGAAAGGACAGGTCTGACCTGAAGTCTGGCTGATTTCTCAAGATGTTGGTGGGGTAATGCTCCAGCTGGCTTCGCTCCTGAGCATTACATTTTTCTTCTCTGCTTGTCTGGAGGGTCAGTGGGGAAGAGAAAAAGGCAGAAGAGTGGAAGAAACTGGAGCACGTTGTATTCATTTCCTCTCCGATGAGCGGAAAACCGGTGAAGGTCATGATGCTGCTGTGCCCAGCTCAATGTGATTTTGAAGAGCTCTTCCTGTCCTTGCAGCACTGGGTTATTAAAATGGGAGGAGGGGAATCCCTCCTCCACCTTCCCATTTCTGCACTTTGTGTTCAATGCTTTTTTTTTTTTTTTTCTCCCCTGATTTGTCTTATTAAGCACCTATTTGAGGTTAGGTGGTCTATATTTGACTTTTTTCCAGGGCCACATAGCTGCTAGCTTGGGTAAGACTTTGTCTTACAGTCACCTAGATGGGACTGTGTGAGGTTCCTGGGCAGACTAAAATCAAGGTGGTTCTTGCTCTCCTTAGTAATTCTTCTTCAGGTTGTGTGCAGGTGTAAATCCCTCAGGGTAATGGTAGACTCAGCATTCCAGTGAATATCTAATAACAGTTTAAAATATACATCAAGGATGCTCCTGTTCTGGTGGTAGATAAAGAATAACCCTGCAGGTGTCTGCCCCAGCCCTGCCACTGCTGATTGGGGGTGTGAGGGGCCAGTTTGGTGTTGGGCCTCCCAGTAAGTTGGTGCTGATACGGTTTTCATCCATTCTCCTCCTGCCAGTCGTGGGTAACATGCCGAAGTTGCCCTTTATTTGGATGGTGTTATGGGTAACCCTAAGTCTAGAGGTTGCTCTTTTGAATTCCTTGTCTCGGGTTCCAACACATAATGTCTTGATTGCTGTGGCTGAGCTTGTCTCCATTAGCATGCTGTGGACGATGGATCAGCAGTCTGAGGGATGGGATCCATTTAGGAAGTTGCTATCAGTCTCCCAAATCAAAGCAGAGCTCCATGATCTTCCTGGGGATTCTGTGTTCCTCTTCTGCTGTAGGTCTTTTATGCCCTGTTGCTAAATCTAGTTTGGGAAGTTGTGATTTCTCCTTTTTCCCTGGGAATGCTTAGGTCTGTGCAGGCTGTGACACAGCTTTCTGCTGCTCTCTTCTGCCCTCATGGCATCAAGCAGAGGCTGCTGGCTGGCAAAGCACTGGAGCGTGCTCCTTCCCAGCCTGGCTGGACTCAAGGCCGGGCTCAGGGAGCTGGTGGGATCTCCCTCTGCCTTTTCCCCTCTCTCTCTCTGTGCTGGTGTGAATGAAGATTTGATTAATGCGGGCACTTTAGCACAAGTGCCATTTTCCAGGCTGTAGCTCTTGGCACGGGGAGCGCTGCTGGGCCGGCGCAGAGGAGAACTGCAGGCAGCATCTGCGCGCGCCGGGCGCTTTACGGCGTGCCTGGAGAGGAGTGCCCTGCTCCCCTCCCTGCTCCTCATTGCTGAGCAGTAAAGTCAATGGCGCTTGGCATAACTTTGCACTTACAGGACTGCAACTTAATTTAAAAACAACCCCAAACTCCAGGAACAGGAGGGGGCTCTGTAGCCAGCTCGTCTCTTCAAAGCCACCTCGTTAATTTTAATGGTGGGAGAAATTCTCCAGCCAGGGAGAGAAAGGCGAGGCAGAGATGAACTTGGAGTGCCAGCAGTCCTCAGGGATGGGAGGACAGTAGTAAGCCCCAGCCCGTGGGAGATTGGCCAGGGACAGACTTCTCTGTCAAGTCCTGGCTCTTCAGATGACTTCTAAATTATCCAGGCTCCCACTCCAGCTTCAAACAATGGTCTGGAGCATGGTGGGACCACGAGCCTGCGTGGGGGACTGCTTGCTCCAAGGCTGCTCCAGGCTGTGGGGCTTTGCCAGCTCCTCAGGGAGGTTTTGGAACGGAGATAACGTGTAGGAATTAATGCTGTTTGTAAAGCACTTGGTAGATGGGAAGAGCTATAGGAGAGCTGTAGTTAATAGAGGCTGGCTAATTTAATGTTCTGCCTTGACATCATCTCAGCTGATATATATGTAAAGAAAAGCACCTCCATTAGTGCTAAAATCATTCCCCTCCAGTGCTGAGGCTAAAGCAACCAGATTTATTTCTCTTTATTGTGTTCAGGAACCGAAATCCACACATCTGAGTCTTGGAAGAGGCTGTGCCTGTGAGAGAGCAAAGCTTTGCAGAACGTTTTTGCTTTGGACAGATGCCCAAGTGTCCCATGGCTGAGGTGCTGCCACTGCAGTGGCAGAGGACAGCCCAGGTCAGGGTTGGGGGAGAGGTTTGGGGCAATTGTGATCAGTGAGCTCTTAATGAAAGCTGCACGGGGTCTGGAACAAACTGGTTTTTACTGGGAAGAGGGGGCAGGTTTGTTAGGGGGATGGCTCTGTGCCAGGCCAGGATGGCCACGGGACTGAGCGCTTTATTTGGGTCCTGGGGAAACTGAGGAAGAGAGCATTTCCTTGGTGGCAGCATATGAAGTATTGGCTGAGGGATGGTATTTCTGCTACCCTCAATGGGATGCCCAAGGAGATTTGAAGGCAACCAGTATGAAATGAGTGAAAGGAAACTGGTCTTGTCTGCTGTGCAGGAATCGTTATTGTTGCAGAACTGAAAGATGTGGGTGCTGGTTCTTTTCTTTCCTGGATGTCTTGTGTTAAGCCAGATCTGGCCTGTTGGGAATGCCTGATGCTGCAGTACTCTTACTGAGAGCTGTGGTGTTCAGTGATGTATTTATACTGCAGAAAGTCTTGCTTTTGTTTTGTTAGAGGATCTAATGTAAGCCGCATCTCTTTAATCCATGCTCTCATTTACTTTGCTGCTCTGGAATGGGGTGAAGTGGAGGAAATCTCCACTTTCTGCTTTTGCTCTTAACTGCTATAAACCCATTCTCTAGTTCTCTGGTAGCATGTCCCCTGTAGCTGTGTCTCAAGAGCGTGGTCAGCACAACCCTCCCACCCTCTTCTCCCAGGGTAAACCAGAATCCATATATAGCTCTTGGAGAGGCTTTCTGTGATGCTGGCTGGTTTCTGTCCAGCTTTGGATGTGTTAGGCTCACTGGGAAGCCATGCTATTTCCTGCACCTGAATATGGCATTGGGGCCTGCCCAAGTCTGAAGCCATTGGCCTTATATGCATAGACCAGGCAGCTTCTATATAAATGTTTTTATAAGGGCTATAAACTGTAGTGCTTTGGAGTGCGAGCCAAGCTCTGCACGCTGAGCTTGGAAGAAACTTCCCTGTGAGCGTCTCATCCCGAGCTCCTTCTCCTTCGGGCTTGCTGGGCTGGCATGTGCAAACTGGGGAGCTGCCTGCACCAGGACTGGGATGGCAGGAGAGAGCAGAGGGGATGGGGAGTCAGGGCAAGGCTTGCCCCACTCCTGTTGGATGCTGCTGGGGTGTGAAACCAGACACCTCGCCTGGAAAGTTGTGGGTGTCTGTGTGTGTGCACATAGCCATGGCCCCCCAAGGGCATCAGCTCGCTCAGTGAGTGACCTTCTCCCAGGTCACTGCCTGCCAGGGTCACTTGGCTGCTCAGCTGCATGTCAGGGATGCTTTTCCCTGCTGCTGAAAGAGCAAAGGAGAGATCCTGCTGGAGGAGGGGAGGGCTGGCATTCCCCACGGGCCGGCTGTGTCTGGACCTGGTCCAGAGGAGGTGTGAGAGGAGCTGGGTAAGGGGGGTGTCTGTGCAGCAACTGGACTGGTTAGTGCAGAATTTCACGAGCCTGAGCTGGCTCCCAAGGCTACCTGTGCCTCGGTTTCCCCAAATGTAAAGCCAAGGATCTTGCAAGCCAACTCATCTGTTTTTCTTGGTGCAAAACACCATTGAGACTTAGTTGAAAAGTGCCACGGGAGCCCGTGCAACATGTAAGCCATGAGTGATGGTCTACATAGAAAGCCTAGTTGCCAAGGCTGACTTTTTCCTGATGGAGATGCAAAGCCACTGCTGGAGCAGGTCTCCCTGCAGGAGGCAGTCCGACCCATCTGTGTTTAATGGGGACCACACAACACGGCAGCTGGCCCTGGGCCCAGAGATATTCTTGTAACTTAATAGCGCCCTGCAGAGTCAAACAGTGCTGTAAAGGGGGGTACAGATTTTTAAAAAGGTATTTAGAAGCCCGGGGCTACAGAGAGGGGTCCTGTGGACTGTTTAAAAGCTGTGTGCTGCCCACCTTGGTTATCTGTCCTTATGTATTCCTGAACCACTGGGATCATGTTCCTCCAGTGAGCGCTTGGCTCGGGGCCGCAGGGGTAACAGGTGCTGTCCTCTGCTGGGGCCTCGCCTCCAGGCAGGGATGACTCAGCCTCAAAAGGTCTCCAAAATGACTCGAAGTGATTGGGGAGCTTGTGATCTAGGGTTTCCAGCAGGACAGGCGCTGGTCTTGAGAGCTCCACGTTGGATGATTTTGTGTAAGATGGATAGGGGTCTTGGCCCTGCACAAGGTCTTCTCCACAGCAAGTGTGATCTTGGAAAAATTGGGTGATCCATGGGAGACATTGCTCAAGGCCACATATTTCTCTTTTTTGGTAAAGCAGGATAGGGGGACAAGCCTTCCTTGGCAGAGGGATCTGTGGAGGGGGTTTGACAGTGCTCTGAGAGGTATGGAGGGGAGCTGACTCTGCCTGGTGGCCCAGCACAGCTGCTGCAGGCCATGTCCCCTGGGTGTGAAGGGGTAAGCTCTTGGGAGGAGCTGGAAGGAGATGTGCCCAGCCTGCCAGGTGGATGTGTGGAGTGCTGGGGCTGGGAGCTGCAGGGACATCCATCACCCTGCCCAGCTGGCTGCTGGAGAGGTGTCAGAAGGCAGCAGCTTTCTGTCGCGCTGACCTGGACTGGGGTTGAACTTCTGACCTGGAGATAAAAGCCTTTCCCCTCCCTCCCTGGCTCCTCTGCCCTTTTCCTCAAATTGCCCAGGCTTTCCAACCTGCATCCTACTAGGCTTACAAGGGAAAAAGATGACTTATTGTGCTGCTGCCCTTCTGCATCCCATTCCCCCGGTACCTTCACCATGAGACCATCTGGCTCTACCAAAGCCTACCTGCCTCCTGCTTTCCTTCCTCATCTTCTGCTTGCCACGGCTTTAGCACTCATTCCACAGAAACCTGACAGCAGATGTGGTGTGCCAAGGTGAAGAGAGAGGAGCTGATGGTCCTTTGGCTCTGGTGGGAGCTGTTGGAGAGCACTGGACAATGTAGTTCCATGCTGCGGAGACAACTGAGTGAAATCTGTAGAGAGTTTGGCTTTTGTTGGATCCTCAGAGCCCACAGAGCTGGGCAGGCGTAGTCATGAAGGTGGGAGAGGTCTCCCTGTGCTTCCCCTCCCTGTCCATCCTGCAGAGGGAAGAGATGAGCTGGGGAGTGAGAAACAAGGTCCATGCAAATGTGTGCTATGTCTGCCGCTAATTTTGTGATTGGAAACGCAGCAACAAAGGGAGCTGGTGCAGCATGAGGATGGTTTAACCTTGATAAAACAGTGATTTCACCAAGGATGATGTTCTCCCATCTATCTTCATCCATCAAGGCGCTGCTGAAATATGCTGATGAAGCCTGTGGATAGGAGTACAGTGCAGTTAAATGGGGCGTTGCAAACTCTCTCTGTACCCCCGTGACAAGGTGGCGTTACTTACTGTCCAAATGTAGGGCTGGGAACAGCACGATCCACTGCCTTTTGCTCCATGGGCTGGGGTGGACTCTCCTCTGTGGAGAGTCAGAGATGGCAGTGGCACCTCAGCACGTGGCTTAATTTCCTCCTTTTCTTTAGTGCCACGAAGAGCCAGGAGCACAGAAGCAGTGAACAAATTCAGTTTCACTGTAAAAATGCCTTCCCCTCCCTAGCAGAGGGAGACAGTCATTCATGAGCCATACCAGGTGTGCAGGTAAGGCAGGCAATGGTCCTGTTGGCTTCAGCTGAACATTAACTGGTGGGTCTGGTCTGCGGGGGAGTCAGGAAATCCCAGGGCTTTGCTGTTTGTTCGGCTACCACGCGTTTCGCCTGCGCGTGCTGTGTCGGAGGAGCAGCAATTAAGCTTTATTTATATGGGGTTTCCCAGCTTGCCGGGTGGGAAGTGGTGGTACGTGGGTGTGAGCACTGTGTGTGAACTTCTCCTCAAGTTTGGGGATTAGCAGCACGGGCCAAGTGGCACAGTCTTTTTTGGTCAGGTATCTGGGGGTGGTTTGCTGGCCATATGTGAGTGTAAATGTTGATAGGTCAGTGGTAAACTGAGCCCTGTAAGCCAAGCTGCTGCTGTGCCCAATCCCTCTGGGACTGTGGCCATGGACATGGCTGCAGCAGTTCCAGCTTGAGTTTCAGCAGTGGTGTCCCCGTGTCTGAGCTGGGCTGTGCCAATGCTGGAGTGAGCCAGCATCTCCTCGCCTTGGGAAGGTGGAGCTGGCAGGGAGAGTTGTTCCATTCCTGCCATGCTGCAGAGAAATAATCTGGTGCTGCTGGGCGCATGGGCCCATCCTGACTCTAGGAGGAACTGAGGTTTCAGAGTCCTCTCTGAGTGTAGGCATGGCTCATCTCCAGCCAGCTTCTCCTTTTGCAGCTGGGTTTATCTTCCTACATTGTGCTTTCAGGAGCTGGCAGGGTGTGAGTGCTACCTCCAGGCCTCCTTCCAGACTTGAATTTGCAAGAAGGTAAAGCTATGTGCAATGCTTCTGCAGTCAGCAGGGCTCTGACACTGCTCCAGAGCTCTCCTCCATAAATAGCCCAGACAGGCAGATGCCTCCTCACAGACCAGACGTTTGGTGAAGGCTGGAGAGCTGGCTCTGGACCTGGAGAAGGGACATGTCCATCCAGAAGATCACAAGGCTGGCATAACCTACTGTGAGAGGGCAGAAATCCTGAGTATGGCTGCCCCCCCCCACTGAGGCAGCGACCAGAACACTGTGATTTCACACTGTCCAAGTTCCCTCCATCTTTGATCTTTTGGGCATCCTGGTTTCCCTACTCCATTGCCAGCCTTGGACCATTCTTTGGGCTCTCAGCTGTTACTCAGGATGCTGCCCAGCTACACTGAGACCATCCTCAGCATGGATACCTCCAGGTACAGGCAGTAATATAGACACAGCAAAGACTTCCAGCACACAAGGTCTTTATCCCACCAGCAAACTCACTGCTTGTTGGTAGCTCAGACTTTGTGGTGGCCTCTCTCCTCCTCCGACATCTCGTGAGACACTTTGGGAGTTGGAGTGATGTGCTGGTCAACTCTAAGCAAGGCTGTTTCTTCCCCTCCTCAGCCTCTTGTGTTCCCATTCTCCTATTGCTGCTTCCACTCCTGATGCTTTCGGGAGCATCTGGGGGAAAAAAAAGTTGACAAAAGAAATGAATTATGCATAAGGAATTAATTTCCTTGATGAATAGGGACTTACAAACTCAATTGCCATTTGCTTTCAAGGAATGCTTGGGGGAGGGGGGTCGGAGGGAATAAAAGCGGAGGATGGAGCAGTGGCTGAGCCTGGAAGTGTTCCTGGCCTTTAAGTGGACTTTGGGAAACAGCCCTGGGTCATTTAAACCATATGATGGGTTTCTTGTATTCCCATCAACGTGGGGGGTTCTTTGCTGTAATGAAAATCAGGGTGGCAAAGATGCAGCAAATCTTGCAGTGCATGTGTTGGTAAGTGCCATTTTTGGTGTGGACAAGAAGAGGGACAGATGAGGATTTGGGTATTTTAATAGATGGGGAAACTGAGTCAGGTGTGCACATGTGACTTGTTCAGATTGGATACAGGCCAACAGCCAATACAAGAGTGGTACTCCGTGCTCTTGTTTTCCAGAATTTTGCCTTTTTTCCCTCGTGTGCCCTTCCCTCCTGCATGCTGCTGTGTCCTGGGAGCAGAGCCAACAACTGGGAGCACTAAAAGCAGTGGAGTGAAAATGCTGTAAAAGAGCCTTCTGGAAACTTTGCCCAGCCAGAAAAACTTGCCCCCAAACCCAAGCAGAAAATTCAGATTCCTGATGGGAAGAGAGCATCTGTCAACCCAAGTGATCTGCCGGGCATTAAGCTCTTGTGCTGTTGTGTCCGTGTTCACGGGAAACGCAGAGGGATGGGGCAGGTCAGTGTTTTGGAGAAAAGGAAACCCTGGTGTTGCTTTTGGGCTGAGAAGTATTTCAGCTTGCAGAGCATCAGGGGCATTGCAGGAAAGTCTGACCTGGCTGTTGTGCTGGCTGACCGATTGGAGAAGTGATGGGCAGATTGAAGGCACCAAGAGGAGCTGTGCTGGGCCCTGAGCTAGACAGATCCCTGTAGATCCTGCAGCTTTCCTGCCCTTTGCAACTTAGCTATTGCCCCTCAAACATGACAGTCTCTGTAGGAATGATATACCTGAGTACTCATGGACTTGGGATAAGGGTTTGCAGGTGAGCAATGTAAGGTGTTGCTCACCTGCATATTGTGTTTTGAATGCTGCCTGCATATTGCCAGGATCAAAGAGGGCAGTGAGTGTTGGCAGAAGCTGTGCCAGAGCCATGGATTCCTGTGGCCAGGACACCAACCCCATGACACACTGGAGCTTGCTCCTCTTCCCCTTGGTTGCTGCTGTGATGAGCCTGAGGGATTTGTGCAACGCTTGTCTTATCCTGCTCCTCCCTTCCCTGTGCTGTTTGGAGGAGGGAGTAGGGCAGCCTAGGCATAGATAGCACCCCCTGAACCCCCACCCAGGGACCAGGCACAGAGTTTGGGATCATGCAGGCCAGCTGGGAGGAGGTGTGACTGCTTCGGGAAGGGTGGTTTAATCATGGGAAGGGTGGTTTAATTGCTGCTTTTTTTTCCCCTTCTCAGCCGCCCTCCCCTTTCCCAGTCTGAGGGCAGAGGGGATCCGCGGGCAGGGGGCTTTGGAAGCTGTCGCTTTGCATTGCACGGCTGGGGAAAGGTCTCTACCTGCCTTATTTTGTCCCTTTTACTGTCAGTGCTGACAGTGCTCATGTTTATTTCATCCTGCGTGGCGGCTGTCTCGTTTCCCTATCCTCCGATGTCATTAGCGCTCCGAGAGCGGGCCCTGCAGTGCTCAGCCTAATGAATTCCGCTGTGGCTCCTCTCTCCCCACCTCGTTACCAAAGCTCAAGGTGTCAAATTAAACCTGGCCGGGGAAAGGAGAGAAGGAACAAGGCGCAAAAGGAGGAGGGGGAGGGTGTGTGCTCTAGGGGTTCCTTTGATTCCAGGGTTTCCCCTTTTTCCAGCTATTTTTCCTTTTAAGCTGCTTCCCTTGCGGCTGGGATTTCTCTTAGAGGAATGGATGTGTCGTCATACCAGTGGTGGTGACTTTGTCCTTGGTCTTCTGTGGGGGTGGGAGGAGGGATGGCCTCCTCTGCAGAGTACATCTTGGCTTTGAGCAGCCTGGTCTAGTGGAAAATGTCCCTGCCCATGGCAGAGGCTCCTAACGAGATGATCTTTAAGGTGCCTTCCAACCAAAACCATTCTGTGATTCCTCAGCCCCTGATCTGTCTTGACCACACAGGAGACAGCAGTGAGTGTCCGAGTGCTGTTTTAAAAACCAAGTGGCTCTTCCTCAGCTCCTACTCCACCTTCTGGGCTGTGCCCTCAAGCTGGGATGAGTTTTGCAAGTGGTTGTAAATGAAAGCTGCCATCCCGTCTCTGAAAGCTGTTGGATTTGAAGTGAGCTCCGGTCTGCCTTGAGAATAGGGGTACTAAAAGCCACACTGGCAGTCTCCCATCAGCTCTGAGGCCATGCTCTGCTGGGTCATGTTTCACTTTTCTTTAGTATTACTCATCCCTGTTTTGCTCAGCCCCTGGCACAGAAAGCTTGGGGATTCCCAGCCCTCCCTAACCAGGGAGTCCAACCCTTTGAATATGACTGGACCATGGAGGACACCTGGAGTGATGGCAGCCTGTCCCCAGCACCCCCACAACCCCATCAATCTTGGCTCTCATTGATTTAAAATAGTTTTGTAATATAATTATCTCCTCGTGGATGGGCTTTCTCATTATGTCGGCTGCTTCAGCTATGGGGAGCATATTAATATGGGATTAGTGCCATGGTGGAGCATGTGTCAGCAGGGACAGGGAGGGACAGCCCTCTCCACTGTGACTGTTCCTGATGTCCCCCCAAACTGGGGTGACCACAGGCTGTGCTGAGTCTGGGATCTGCTGGGGACAGAGGAGCAGAGCAAGAGCCAAGGGAGAAAGGGCCTGTCTAGGATATTGGGAAGCTGGGGCCCTTTTGCAGGTTTGGCTTCTCAGGGCCACTGGTGGATACTGCTGGGAGGATTTGGCTTGGAGGACACCAGCTTGGGTGACAAAGTGGCCCTGGGGTCCCTCCAGTGACCTTCTGACCTGGTGCCCTCGCTGGGTGTGAAGCTGTGACAAGTCTGTGGCATTTGTTTTTGCTTTGCCTTGTTTGCTGGAATGGGAGCACGTGGTGAGAGGGGACAACAGGTTTGTCCCTCTGCATGGGATGGAGCACTGTCACTGCCTGCCTGGGGAACCTGGATCTTGGTCCCCCAGCCTGGAGAACAGAGGAGGGATCCCAGACCTGCTCCACTGCCTACAGCAGCAAATTTTGGGTGAAAGGAATGAAAGGAAGAAGGCTCAGAGTGGGGAGAAGGCAGAAGTGTCTGTCTCTTTGTCCTCACAGCTTGCTGGACACGGGACTGTTTGAAATGATGGGCTCAGGACCACACGGCCTGGAGCTGTGGCTTGTGACAGTGGCTTTTAACCCTGTGCTGGTGTCCAGGGCACAGCTGGGTGCACCGGGAGGTGAGGGCAATTTCACGTGCAATTGGAACTGCAGAGGGAGAGCGGAGGGAGGTACGATTTAATCACCTCAGCTGGCCCTGGGCCAAGACCACCAGGGTTCAAACACCTCTCCCTTGCAGGAGAGGCCGGGGGAGTATTAATTGGCATTATTCATCAGCTGTTTGGTGCTTCTTGGTGTGTTACCTTAGCTGTGTCCGGGTGCTCCAGACTGGGGGCGGGGGGGGCATTTTGGGGAGCTTTGAGGCTGTTTAGGAAAGCAGGTGAAAGCCAGTAGGCCTGGGCAGCTCCTGAGGCCACCATGTGGTGCTTGGGGGCAGTGGAAGGTTCTCCAAAGCTGCCTGTTGGTGAGGAAGGTGTTCTGGGATGGATTGGTCCGTGGCTTCTGGTACACTGGGCACTTCTTCAGCAGATTGGTGCAGGAGGTGAATGGATCTTTCAAGCCCAGCTTAGACTCTTCCCATACCTGCTTCTTGAGAAGGATTTGGACCAAAGATGCTGTGGAGGCCAGACAAGCCCCTCTGGCAGCACCTGGCTTGGCAGCTACCATGTTTGGTTAGCATGGGCCATGGCAGGCTCCATGGACTGGTATGGCACTGAAGATCTGAACAGGAGTTAAGTGATGTGAAAACTTCCAGAAGGTGCAGTCTGAGATAAAGCAGAAATGTTTTCCCTGCACTATCCTGAGAAAAGGCAAGCGAAAAAGACAAGCAAGCATTCGGTCTGATACGCCTCTCTGGTTAAAGCCTCAGCCACAGATGGTATGAATGTACCCCTTTGTACTGTGCAGCCAGAAGGGGTAAGTGTGGCCTAAACTGGACCAGGCATGAGTATCAGCCTGGTACATGGAGGCATTGCCACTTTTCCTGGGCACAGGAGGCACTGAAATGCAGCCAAGTCATCTTGATTTGAGTAGTTCATGTCGTGTCCTCTCAGCTGGCTGGCAGTGGTGCAACTGTCTCCTCCTCCTCTGAAGGCCTGGGAGAGTGAAGGTTCACGGTCTGAACAGCATCATTTTCAGGGAAAGCCTGAAGGTGTTGCATGGCAGGTGGCCTGTGTCGTGTGGGTCTCTCGGGGTGGCTCTGCCTGACCAGGCTGAAGGTAGACCCAGCTGTGTCAAAGCCTGGGCCAGCTGCCAGGGGAAGAACCAAGAAAGGAGAGAGCCTGAGTGAAGTACCCCTTTGCTGGTGTACCTCCCAAATCCCAGCAATGTGTTTGGTGATGCTCAGCAGAAATTCTCTCACCCAGCTTGGGCAGCTTTTGTTCTGTTCTGTGTGTAAACCTTCTTGTGTGGCTGGGGACAGGTCCCTCTGCACCGTGCCTCAGTTTCTCCATCTGGGCAGAGGGGTTGGTATGGGTTTGCTTTTGCTCTGGAGTGCAGTGGATGCCAGTTCAGTCAAGCACTTTGAAGTCCTCTGATGAAAAGCACTGGAGAAGGACAGAGGCTTATTAATTGTTGTTGAGAATTATCTGTCAGTCCCAAGTGAGGAGCTGCTGGCTGAAATTCTGCTGTCTGCTCTTCCTAGCAGAAGGTAGTGACAGTAGTGAGACGATGAGAATGGGGCTGTCATTCTCACAGAAATCAGTCCTGAAGGCTGAAAACCTCCAGGTTTCTGGGAGCAGTATGTCCAGGTTGTGAAGGGAATCGTGGCTCTGTCCTGGCACACCACTGCGAAGACTTGGCAAGCGTTTGCTTTCAGGTACCAGTGGAGCCAAGGAGACACAGGTACTTATTGGCTGTTGGTGGCCTTCCTCTTCTGGGATGGAGCTGCTGCCTGGGTTTTTGGGTGCTTGACACTTGTGGTGACAGCAGTCCATGGGAGACTTAGACACAGTTCTGTTGGCAAAAACAGGGAGTTGACACTGCGTGTGCAAAACTGATGGCTCTTTGGAAGGCTGGATTTGTGCCTGACTCAGTGACCTGATAAGCCTCTCCAGAGTATTAAAACACAGCATTCTCTGCAGCTGTGAGACCCGTGCTGGAGCAGTGATGAACCTCCTGGCTGTCTCACACTCTGGTGGGATTCACGTGTGTTTCAGAGTCTGCACTGCTGCTGGGCGGTTGGGGTGGGAGCTGCAGGTGCTGTGTCCACATTGGTGATGCTGTCCAAAGATCCTGTCGTTTACACCTTGGGGAAGGAGGCACAGACTCCTCTTGGAGAGCCATGGAGGAGATTGCTGAGGGACAGAAGGCCCTTCTTCCCTCAAGCCAGCTCATTGTCACCTCTGCGCTTTCGCCCTATTGAAAGACTGGAGCATCAGCTTGACCTTTCTGATGGTGTGGGTTGTCTTCCTCAGCCCAGAGAGAATTTGGAGCTGGGAACGTGACTGTTGCAGGTGATGTATCCCATAGTTTGGAAGCAGGGAGATCTCCATGCTCAGAAGCTGAGGCATACAGGGAAGAGTAGAAGTGTGCCCTGGTGACAAACCTTGGCAGGACAGCCCAGCCCCTGGCAGTGAAGGCCGTGGAGAGCTGGCTGACCTCAAACAAGGTGTGTTGGTGAGCACTGATGATCAGAGCCTGGGCCATCCCCCTGGCTCTGCTGAAGCACCAACTTCCCCCTGGTTGTGGTGGTGCTGATGTGCATTCCTATCCACCCACTCCAGCCGGGCTCAGGGGTTCTCTTCTGCTGTAGACTGGGATCTCCCAAACCTGTCTCCTCCTTAGGATCTGTCTCCTTTCCCCAGCCCTGTCCCGTGCTTTCACACCCTGCCATGACACTGAACATCTTTCTCATGGATGAATTTGGCAGTGCCAGGCCCAGCCTTCTTGCCAGTGTGGCAACAGACACGGCTCTCAGCTTGTTAGACTGAAAGAATGTGCCGTTTTAATTAATGATATGTAAATATCCTTGAATGGGCCGCATTTGCATATTAAGAGAGATTTGCGGAATCTGCGGAGTAATATATTTTAATTAAGGATTAATTAAAAATAATGGGAATTTCATTTCGCCTGGCAGAATCTGTTTAGATCTTCGCACACGTCTGCTCGGGAGCCCGGTTGGCGCGCGCCGCCGGTGCCGCGTCCGCAGCTGGGGCCGGCCACCGGTGCCGCGTCGCTCCTCGCTGGGCGCCGGCGCGGCCCATGGCCGGTCCCCTCGGCCGCACGGCCGGGCTGCAGCTTTTCGGGCTGTTTTTTGATATTCTTTATGGCAAAATAAGCAAATGGCTGTGAGACACGGAACACTAGTTGTGTTGGCAATTATGTTAATAGCATGCTATTAGGCTATGATTCTATATGAGCAATTGGGGAGAAGAAATGCCTTACTGAGAGAGAATGATACAACAGACGTCTGTCTTATTGATATAGCTCCAGAGGAGCTTTCTGCGTAATTACGCTCGGCCACTTTTCGGAGGTGGGAGAGAGGCTGTGGCCACAGGGTGGAGGGGAGAGTGGCCCCCTGCGTGTGCCCGCATCTGAGGCAGAGATGTGTTGGGATGCCCTCATGATGCTTCCAGGAGGGATTTGTTACCCAGCTGCAGTGGGCTGGGTGTCCGAGTGTCCAGTGAGCTGGTTGGTGTTTTGCTCTGGATGGTCTTGCAGAAAGGATTTGTTCTGCATCAATGGCCAAAGGGTCGCAGGGGAGCTCTGGGGACCTTGGCTGGACACTGCAGCTTGGTTGTTTTGATGCCTCAGGTTTTAGCTTTTCTATTTTTCTGATTCTGTGCTGCTTTAGTGTGTGGGTCTGAGCTTCATATGAGGGGATGGTGAGCTCTCTGCACAGAGCAGGGAGACGAAACAATTCTCTAGCTGAGGACCAAGGACAAATGATCCAAATCTCAGGCCCAAGAGCATAAACAACGTGGACTGGAGAGAGAAAAACAAGAAGGGTGGGACTTCACGGGCTAAAGCTGTAATTGGACAATTGTGCTGCCCAAGGTGGATCTGTTGAGGCCTCCTTATAAATCCCTACTTTATTCTTTAGCTCCGTCTAGTCTCTGTTCTAGGTCAGCCTTCACAAGGCATCGGTTTGAACCATGGTGATGGGGAGCATCAATGGGGAACCTCGTGGCTTCTTTGGGAAAGTTGGCTGACAAGCCAGGCAGATGGACAGCTGGCTCTGGTGGGACTGGCGAGGAGCGGGGTGGCTCTTGCGGGCTTGAGGTGGGTGGGGAGCAGCAGGAGAGAGCAGGGAAGGGCTGGGGTGCTGCTCCCTCCATCCCACCCGCCTTTCCCCGGCGCTAAGCCGGCTGCAGCATATCGAATGCAAATGGAGAAAATGCAGTTTGTGGTAAGTGTCCGCTAATAAATAACCTCCGAGTCTTCTCCCTATCAGCCAGTGACATCCTGCATTTCTCTTCCCCGCCGCACCAGCCCAAGACATTTAATGATGTGGTGCTCCTTACGGGATGTGCCGCCCATGCTAAATACCTCCAGCCTTCACAAAATGGTGGGCAGAGAGCCCGGCCCGGCCCGCGCCGCTCGCCCGCCACCCCGGGCACAAAGGTCAGCGGCGGCGGCCCCGCAGCCCCTCCTGTCCCCGGCAGGCGCCGGTGCCGACCCCTCCGCAGCGCTCGCCCGCGGTCGCTGGAGGATTTCATTAACTGCACCAAGTAAAAAATAATCAATTTCAGATGTTCCCAGTGTTTGTGGTAATGGTCTCTCTAACCATTCTGATTAGCCGAGTGAAATGGAATTTTTCTTTTAAATTACAGCGCGTTGACATTAAATATAGGGAAACTTTGTGTGTGCAGGGGGAGGGGACAGGCTTTCTACATTCATCCCTGTCCTTCTCCCCCCCTCTTCGATCTCTCCCCTTATCTTTCCATCACCCCCTCCCCAATCACTCCGAAATCTCCAGCATCTTCTTTCTGCTGCCCACCAGACTGGATTGTTTTTCTACACTGGGTTTTGTGAAATGTTTTCTGGTATTTCAAACTAGTGGGGGCGCATTTCCCCCTTTTTTTTGACATTTATTTTTAAATTTTTTTAATATTTTTCACAATGCTTTTGGGCTGGGGCCAGTGCCACCACCAGGCTGGGCTTCTTCCCTCCATCCTCCTGGCTTCTTCCCTCCATCCTCTGGGCTGCGCAGGCAGTGTTGCTTCAATGTTGCTACTCTCCCTTTTTGCTTTCCAGTTTCCTTTTGGATCCTGAGCAGTGCAGTCCAGAGTGAAACAGGGAGAGCCCTGACCATGTGCCATGGGGATGACACTGGGCTCCTTCCTCCTCACCTCCCCTCCCTGCACCCCTTCTCTCTACCCCAGGCTGCATTTTTCAGACTCTGACCAAGCCTGCAGCAGCCCTCCCATTATTAATTCTATTTTTAAATTTATTTTTTATGCCTTTTGCCCCCACCTCCCTCTACTGGCCCTGTGGCCAGCGCGTGGTGGACGCCAGTGTGGCAGGGCTTTGGACTTCTCTTTTTGATAAGCTGTCATCCCCCGGCCTCGCGCGGGGATTTGATCAGAGCGCTCTCTCGACCCCGTGGAAGACATTAAACACCCTCCCAGACCCTTTTCTCTGTCTCCATCTCTGAACCTTTCACTCTCCTTTAATGAGAATTTCTCCTAATTATTTCAGTGGCTGCAGCACAGGGACCGCAGTGTAGTTAGATCTTGATACCGGGACGTGACTGTTATGCTGATAAAGGCAAAAGATCAATAATTTAGGCCCTAGCGTTAATGGCAGAGCTGAGAGCTTAAGTGTCTGTATTCAGGTTTAGTCCTGAAGGTTCCTGGAGTATTAATGATTTCCAGAGGAATTCCCCCCCTTCCCCTTTCCCTGTGCTGCCATTGCTTTATCCCTAGTCCTGTCTTTAAAGCCCCTTTCTCCTCATATTTTTATTTAATTTTGTTTTGTTTTTCCCCATTGTTTCCCTGCTCTGCAGCCATCCTGCTTTACTTTCGGGTCGCCCCTTTCACAGATTATCCTCTGTGTTAACCAAGGGAGGGGAGGAACCTCAGCCAAGAAGAAGCATTGGAGGGGGTTAAAAAAATGATCCATTCCTTTCTGTTTTGCTTTGGAGACTGCAGGATTGCCTTATGGAGGTCTCTGTGATGGAAGTCGTGGTGCAGGTGGGGTTCTGCCTTCTTGCTTGCTGGGTTTTCTCCCCCAGGCCAGCATGTCTGAGCAGATCCAGAGCCTACTGGAAGTGTTTGGAGGCCCACGGTGGAAAGGGGGAAGTCTGAGAGAAGGGGTGGGGGTTAGGAAACATAAACCAGTTTTCTAGTGGTTTGTAAGCACTTTCCTCATAGTTTCTATTTTTTTTTTTTTTTTTCCCAGCCTGTTAGTACTTGAGAATTCAGGAAATGCTGAGTTGATTTGAAGAAAGATGACAAATGATGAAGGGAAATTGGGGGGTAAAGACTGTAACTTAGCCATGAGGAGCCCTGCCTGGGAAACACTGCTACATGCATTAGCTGGTTAATAGGAATTTTGCCTGGGTTATCTCCATCCTGATTAGGGAAGTAAGGCTTAGGGGTGTGTGGATGTTATGGCTTTTTGTCTGTGTGGCACCCTGGGGTGTCCTTTGCTGCAAAGGGAATGGGAAGGATTTCTCGAGAGTTGCAGAGCATCCCTCCAGGGAGGTTTCCTCCAGGTCTCTCCTGAGGACCTCTCCTCCACTGCCATCCCCAGTCCAAGATGTGGGCAGGAAGTGGCAGAGCTTCCTCTGTCCTAGCAGTGTCAAGAAGCATCTCATATGTCCTGAGTGCCACAAACCAGACTCCCCAGAGGAGCTGGAAATACTGGTTTGTGTTTTCTAAGGATGGGGGAAGCCTCACTGCAGAGGCCTGCTCTTTCCTGAGGATCAGCACTGCTCTGTGTTGTGCTTTCTTTTCTGATACCGTATGTTGTGATTATCATGGAGCTTTGAGGGGGGGAAAACAGTCCAAAAATGCAAGTACTGCACTGAAGCTGGCAGCATTGCCAATGCCATTGAGCTCTTCCTTCCAGCTGCAGAGCTGGTGTCTGCTCTGGTTTGTTCTCTTTCTCTTTGCTGGCAGCTGAAGGGTCATGCTGGCATCCTGGGCACACAGTGCTCCTTTGCATACCCACGAACAGGCAGAGCAGGCTGGGCCTTGCTGAACACTCCTGGAGCTCCACGGTCCAGCTGGCTCCTCCTCGCCAGCTCGCCTTGGCAGGGCAAGCCAGAGTATAAATTAGTTTCAACTTATTGTAGTCACTGAAGTATAGAAATATAGCTGGGGACATGCAGGGAAAACATCTGGGCAGTGCAAAAGGCCTTGTTGGCTTTTATGGGATGGCATTAGTTGGGGCTGGGAGTGATCAACCTCAACAGCAGGTTTTTTTCAAAGATCAAAAAAGCGTCTTTCTGTGCTATTTACAAAAACATGTTTATGTGTGTGCATATGTGTCTGTGTCGGAATTGCAGGTGTAGGAATACTGATGTGGAATGATAGGAATATGAGCTGTTGGCCTGGTGTATAAGAAGCTGTGTTGTAGAGGTGTTCCAGGGAGTAAAGGAACCTCATTCAGGGTAGGGGGCCACATGTTACATTTCCTCATGGAGGGTTAAGGGATGATGTGTCCTCATCCCAAATACTTTCTTTGATTACTGATAAAAGGGAGCCTGACCTCGTTGGGAATGTGGCCACCAGGGCCAGTTCCCTGGTGTCACAGCAGGTCATCTCCTTATTGATGACAACCTGTTATCCAGGCAAGAAACTTGAGCACCATCTTCAGTGTCACATTGTATTTCCTCCTTGCTTTTCCTAGCAAGTCCCCATTCATTCTCCTGGGCAGGAGGTTCAACAGCCACCTGATGTTCCTGCTTGAGTGTTTCCTGGTTGAGTTATGTGTTTACACCTGGATGTTTGATAGCCAAATCCAGTTGACTTCAGTAGGAGGGTATCTCAGGCTGTGTGTTGGATTTGCCAGGTCACTTACGAGGTTGGTTTTTGGATGCTTTGGCCATAGATTGAGTATTTTTTTAGAGCTTGTCTCTTCAGCAAGCTTTGGAGAGAAGAGTACTTTTAGGGACAAATACGAGTAGCTGTAGGTTTTTCCAGCCACCAAACTGGTGGTGGAGTAGGGGGAGCATTGCCCAAAGCTCTGCTGATATTTGTGGTGGGTAGCCCTGGGGAGCAGGTATTTGTATCAGAAATGTTAATAGAGAGGCTGAATTGAATCGTGCATGCTGTCGGGGGAGCAGTAAAAGCCATTTACAAAAGAAGCCAAGAGAAGATCAGTAGAAATGCACACAAACCCTAAAAATCCCAATGTGACGCCTGAATAATCACCCATTTGTCTGGGGAAAGAGATTAATCCAGCCAAGGTTCAGTTTAACAGGATTATTGAATGGGGTGGGAGGGAGGCAGAGGGAAAAAGGCTCTGGGATTTTTCCATATTGACTTCAGACCATGGATCTTTCTTTTCCAATGGCCCCAGCAGGATGGGGAAGTGTCAGGAGCTGGGCTGGCTTTGCTACACGTCAGTGGGCGAGCTGTGGTGGGACAGTTGGGGTCACAGAGGTCTGGCTTGGTCCTTCCCTCTGTGTTGCCTCACTGGCCAGTTTGGAGCTCTTTGGGGGTGCCTGATGGAATATGCTCCTTGTGAGGAGCTGAAATTGGCAATTCAGCAGGTTTTAACCCGACCATTAAGAAATCTACATTTTACCCAACCAAAAGCATGAAGTCCAGCTGTGTGTCCATGGGGGCTGCCATCAGGTCATTTGTGTCCTTTGCAGTGCTACTGAAAGTGGCTGTCTTTGGAGAAGTCAGGACAGAGAAATGGGGGGAATTTTTGGGAGGAACATAGACCTTCATCAGCCTCTGCTGAAGGGTATGGAAGGGACTTCTGATGGGACTGGAGTAGCCATTCAGGCACCAAGGGACCATCCTGCCTCATGAATCACCTGGTGATTCATCCCTTTCACTGGGATCAGGTCCTAGAAGGTGTTTGGGAACAAGATGTTTTCTGTCTGTCAGTGCTTGGCTGCCTTGTGCCCCTGATCATGGCAACTCTCCTGTCATAAGCTCCTTTCTAGGCATTAATGTGTTTTCTTCTTAAAATAGCTTTTTACCCTTAAAAACAGAGAGATGCATGGATGAGAAGGGAGACAGTGCAGCTGCCTCCACCATGTCCCCACAAAGCAGATCACACAAAATAAAGCAAAAGGAGAAATTTTCTTGTGTCATTGCCTACGTTTATGTGTGTGTCTGTCTCTTTGTGCATGCATCGTATTAAACAATTGCAATTGCTCTACAGTGCTCCCAGAGAGCTGTTGATGTATGTCAGGTACTGAAACTTCTTTTAAGCCTATCTTATTTGTAGGATATCTGGCAGATTTGGTGATCAGGAAAAGAAGCAGGAGGATAAAAGTGGGAGGAAAAACAAGGGGGCAGCTCTGGCTGTCTGTTGTGCAGTATCTTCCTCCCTGCCCTCCCCTGTCTTGGCTCTTCAGGTGAATATCTATTTCAATGGGATCCCTCTTTTTTGGAAGAGGGAGAGCTGTGCTGGAGCTCCCGTCTTTTGGGTTGTGGTGGATGTGTTCAGGGTGGGGTGGGATAAGCAAGTTAGTTCATGGCACTCACATAAACAACACCTCACTGTTCCTTAAAGGCATAATTTTCATGTTTCTGTGCATCTTAACCCACAGCTTATTTTAAAAAAGCCTTCCTGCAAGCAGCATCCCCTCTTACAGTGTGAGAGGAATAACGTGGTGTTGCCTTCCAACCACTCATTCTTCAGCCTGTCCTGCTCTCCTGTGCTGTGCAGCAGAACCCTGTGTCCTTTTCCAGGCCATACTTGCTTCTCATGATCCCACTCTCCATGCCCACCTCGCTCCCTCCACTGCTCAGTTTCTGCCAGCTCCATTTATTCAGCCATGCCTGCAAGGAGCTGAGGGCTGGGCATGGAGAGAAGACACAGCCATCTGCATCCATACCTGCAGTTAACTGGGGAATGCTGTGAGCATTTTCTCGCAGTGTAGCCTGTGTATCTCCAGAACCCCAGTGAGGGCTGCAGCCCACAAATCTGCCCAAATGCTTGAAGCTGGGAGCTGGCTGAGGTGTTCCCCTGAACAGTGGTTGTTCTGGAAGGAGGTAGGTGTGATGGAGCCTCAGCAGCACATCTGGTGCCCTGTAAGCCCTGTGGACTAGGTAGGATGTTTGCTTTTGGTACCGTACTAAGAATCCTCTCTCTTCAAGATGGGGATACAGAGGTGGAAGGCTGAGGAGTCCTGGAAGATTCGGGAGTCTTCCAGCACTGATATTGTCATTCCACCTCTGGCACATTCCATGCTTCATTGTAGCTGCTAATACTCTTCAGAGCCTGTTCCCGAGGAACAGGGCTTCCCTGCCTAGACTGGGAGCTTTCCTTTGGTGATTCTTTGGGATGGCTGAAGGCTGCACCCCAAGGAAAGCAGCCTGGTGGGGCTGCCTCTTCCCTAATGTCTGGTCCTTCTTAAGTCATTTAAATAGCAAATGAACTCCAGCAGGCTCTGCAGAAGGGTGAGGTTGGGGCTCTGCTTGTCCGTTTTTTTCCCCATGCCAGGGATGTGCTGAGCCAGGGATGAATGATTGGGAATCAACAAGGTGTTTAAACACCAGAATTGAAATTAATGTCCCCTCATTGCTGGTGAGGTTGCCAATACATTACAGCAAGCACCTTCCCAAAGTGAAATGAATGTTTGTTTATCCTCATGAAATATACATCAAAACATGTTGGTGGGAGAGGCTGCTAACGAGAGCCGGACGGCTTTCCCTTAACTCCCATCTGGGAGCAGGCACTGCTCCTCTCCTTTCCTTCCCTCCCTGGGCCTGAGTTTTGAAGCCTACCCCATCCACAGCTGTGTATCCAAAAGCATTAATAGGGCTTTAATGAAAACTCCGGTTGATCTGTCCAAAGATATTGATGAGTGGTCCTCAATGGTATTAATCTTCTCATTGCGGGAGGAAATGAAGGCAGCGAGCGAGGCCGTCAGGTGCTGCTGGAAGAGGAGGGTGAGCCAGGAGCAGGGATGGTCACGGCCAGCCTGGCCCTGCCTCCAGGGCTGCACCTTCTCCTGCTTCTGTCTGGCTTTTTCATTTTTTTTGGTTCCCTCAGAAAGTGGAAATGAAGAGTGGACTGTGCGACGCAATTCCAGGCCGGTATTTAACATTCAAATCATTAAATTTCCGCCAATAAATCCATTACTGTTAATTATATTGAAGGGGCTAACGATCCGTCGACAGTGTTCTGCCATGGATTCCCATTCCCATGGCCACCTCACCTCCAGCCCCTGCCAGGGTGTGTTTTTGGGGGGCTCCCCCCCTCCTTTGCAGCTTTCTCCATGGCACGGTGCTCCTGCCATCCCCTTCTCCCCGAGCGCAGGCTGCTCCTCGATGGGAACACACTGCACTTCTTTATGGCTTATGGCAAACTGCCTTGATTACTTCTACTGTTGTACCCATTATGTGAATTAAATATGTATTCAGTTGCATGCTGCTTGCGTTGTTATTGCAGGGTGACATATGGTAGTGACTCAATTAGAATGAAACTAGCATTAGATAACCCTTCTGATTACATGCATCCAGCCCGCTCGGCAGCCCGGCTGCTGCCGCCACCGCCTCGCCTGATCTCCCGTTAGCGCCCGGCTGCAGGTCCCATTAGCCATCAGCAGATCCAGAGGTGGGCTTTAGGCAGGAGGAGGCTGTGCAGGAGGAGTCCGTGGCCTGTGGGTGCTGTTGTGCTGCCTGCAGCAGGAGGGGTGCTGGTGCTGATGCTCACGTTGATGTTCGCAGCAGTGCAGCGATGCATTGTTTGCACGCTGGGCTTTCCATCCCTTTACCTTTCCTTGGCCGTAGTGCCTGCGTGTTTCAGAGCCCAGAAATTCCCAAGCACAGGGTTTGTCCGCTGATGCGAAACAGTGCCACCCCTTGCAAGCACCCGTTGGCACCGAGATGAAGCTCCCAATGTTTGACGTTGTCCTCAAAGCAGCAGCAAAAAGTTGGTTTGGTACATGGCTGCTTGTGGCTTTCTGTAAAGGAAAGGGATCAAATGGTCAGTGATGGTGTTTTGCTGCCTTCTCTCTCTCAGTGAGACTGCCTGGTGAGAATGTCTTGGTGGGAGCTGGGTGTTTGGGGCTTTCAGCAGGGCAGTGCTGGGTGGCTTTGGCACTGCTGCCCTCTGGTGCCACGCTGGCTGCTCCCCGGGGAGCCCTGGTGCACCTTCATTGGACTTAGAGCATCTTCTGCTTCCTCAGTTTCCTTGTGCCCTGCAAAAAACAGCCTAAATCTTACATGTCTTGAAGCTAGGAAGGCTGGGTTTCCCTGCACGCTGCTTCCATCACTTCTGTCCATTGGAGGGCTCTGCTGCAGGCACAGCAGAAGATGCTGCTGGTCCTGCAGGCAAGTCTCCAGCCTTGAATTTTGGTAACCAAAACCTGGAAGCTTTGGCTATTCCACACAACAGCCACACTTGCTGTGTCTATCAACAGAGAATTGGGTCTCCCCAGAGCTTGGGGACTGAATAAAGCAAGTTGTGAGCTCTCCCCCTTGCTCCAAACCCACTGATTCTGCTTTTTAGCTCTGCGAATTGTTTGTCAGCAAATCCTGATGCAAAAGTAAATAGGAAATGGATTAATTGTATAAGCATGTGTGGGTTTCAGAAACAAATCCCAGCCTGTTTGCAAACATTTCTCTCTAGGGGTTGCTCTCTGGTTAGTCCCAGCGCCCAGTTTCCCCTCTCGTGCTGGGCACAGGAAGGGCCTTTTTTTTTTTATTTTAATAAAGCAAATAATGGCAGCAGTCAACAAGCAAATAATATACTTCCCAGTGACAGGACTGAGCTAAATACAAATTTTATCTGGGTACATATATAGCTATTGAGAGGGATGTTTATGAATGGGAAATAATACAGCTCGACAAAAAAAACCCCAAACATTTGTGCGTTTTTCCACATCACAGCTGAAGTGTTTGGTTTGCACCTTTCATTGCGCCTTCATTCTTTGTATTTCTCGTGCCTGTTCCCAGTGAGCCTGTGTGGGGGTGTGTGTACACAGGGGCTGCACGCACATTATGCTGTCAGACCACTGCGGGAAGCTTCATTCTTGCTTTTGCCAAGTGGGAAGTTTCTTTTCGCAGCGGAATAAAGGCCTTTCCCAGCGGAGAACCAGGAGTCTGTGGTAAGGTGGTTGCTCCTGGAGCCTTAATCCTTTAGCTCATTTCAGACAGGAGCCCAAATCCTGTTAGCATCCTTCCAGGCTCAGGGTTTTCTGAGCAGCTCTGGGGGCTTTGCAGCATAGCCCAGCTTGTGGTGCAGAGGACAGGCAGGGTCTGGCCTGTGAACCAGAACTGTGGTGGGTGCTGCATGAGCCCTCCCAGCTCTGGGGGAATCGTGGAGAGGATGCTCTTGTGCAAACGTTGTTCCTGTTCTGAGGTCTTCAAATTTTGCATGCTCATCGGAGCTTGGTGCTGGTGTTGCTGTGGGGTCCTGAGGTGATGCTCTCCCTTACCAGGAGCCAGAGCACCAGGTTCAGTTTCCAAACCCGGAGCCTTTCTGGTTGCTGGGTGTGTTTACCTCCCCAGGCAGAGGTGGCAGGGTGAGCTGGGGCTGGTGTGGAGATCTCCGAGCAGGATCTGTCCCTTTGTTGCTTGCCTTGCTGTTGCTTGGGTTGCTTTGGGCTAGAAAACCGTCAGCTCATACAAATGACTGACAGCAGCCAGCGTCAGCCCTTGGCAGGTATGTAAACAAAAGAGGGAACCGTTTTCTGCTTGCTCTTTTCTTTTTTCCTCCCTTTTTTTTTGTTTGTTTGTAGTTTTTTTCTTTTTGTTCTTTTGTCTACTTGAAAGCAATGTGGGGTGATGTCACCCTATGCATATCCCCATTCAGGGCTGATGACGGTGTCAAGCTGCAGGGTATCAGCTTGATTTTAAAGCTGCTTTACACAAAGGAGTTGGAGAAGCAGGTAACTGGGGGGCTGCAGGGGTGGTTACCTGCTCCCCGTGTTTTCTGAGCCCTCCAAACCTCCCTCTCCTCTGAGCATCCCCTCCAGCCTCATCCTTTGACTGCTGGCGGGTGCATCCCTGCTGGTTTCTGTAAAGCTGCCTGGTGAGCACTGCTCCCACATCTACAGGCTGTCAAGGACCATGTCTCTCTCCAATTGATTGGAAAAGTTCTTGTGCATCTCATTATTTTAAAATTCTTTTTTCCCAGTGAAGAGCACCACCTGAGCAGGTCTCTGTTTGTCAGGCTGGCATGGCTCATGCAGAAGGGAGGTGAGCTTGCAAATAGGGACTTAAAATGAACACCAATGCAGTCCTATCAAGGAAAAGCAAAAATACTGTAAAAAGTGCATTTTTTTTTTTCTGCTGGACTTTTGCTTTCTAAAGTGCTAGGCAGTTTCCAAAGGTGGTATTTAGTATTTTGGGGTTTGTTATTATAAGCTGGCAGTACCTACTTGGGTGGGTTCCCCCTTGCCCTCCCTGCTGCTGGATGCTGGGGTCACCTGTGCAGCTGCAGAAGGGAGCAGGCAAACCCCTGGCATGGCAGCCTGATTTCAACCCCAGGGAATTTCACAGGAGTGAAAGGAGATGAAAAACACCGTGAGGCCACTAAGCCGTGAGCTGGAGTGGATTATCTAAGTGGATTAGGGATTCCTGACTGGGGCTGCTGTGGAGCAGATGGGGTTTTGCCTGCTGCTGCTGTGGGGTTATGGTGGCCAGTGGTGGGTTGAATCTTCCATCTCCAGTATCTGCAGCCCCTCTCCCCTCGCTTCCCAGCCTCCACTCCCCACAAAGAGCTTCTGTGACTGCTGCCCAGCCTGTTCCTGCCCTTGGGTGTGGGCAGCTGCCTGCACGCACTCACCCTCAGCTGGTGTTGAAGGGAAGCTGGGGTATGGTCCCTTGTCCCCCTTTTTTAAGCCATTATGTCCCCAGGGAATCTGGGCACAGTGTGGGGGCAGCAAGGCTCCCTGTTCCATTGCAGAGGCATCGTGCTCATCTCTGAGGGTCTTTTAGGTGGGAAGGAAACTCAGGCCTGTCTCTTTCCACATGTAACATGCCTGCACTTTTTTCCCCTTTTTTCTCTCGCTCTCCTATTTTTCCCTTCCTCAAAAAAAAAACAAAAAAAAGAAGAAGAATAAACTAAACCCCCAGCAGAAAGCAAGCTGTGATACTGTCGGGCCTGGCGTTGATGTTATTTATTTTCCTCAGTTGCTGCTCTGGAAGCCTGGAGTTGACAGAGCGGTTTTGTAGAATAGAAACATTATAGACTGTTACTGTCAGAGTGTTAAATGTGATGGATAGAGAAATACAGGGGAGGGAGGGGACTTTACACTAGCCATGTCTGCCAGCGAGGGTGCTCATGGGAGAATAAACCATCCGCATATAAGAAATGAATGAGGTAATGTGGCGGGAGGTAATGGACTCTTGCAACAGAGATGCGCCTTGCCGGCTGGACTTAACCCTTGCCACGCCACTGGTGGCACGGGGTGCCGTGGGGGCGCCTGCCCTGCTCACCTGTGGCCCTGAGATCTGGCCAGTTCTGGGCCAACACATCAAGGTGTGATGGGAAGAGTTGGGTTGTCCCTGTGGAGCAAGGGGAGCACTGCCTAAATCCATGCAGACCCTGCTCCCTCCCTGCAGCTTGTCACAAGCCCAGGACGGAGAATTTTTGGTGTGCACCAAGAGATGTATTGATGACCCATTAGCAAAGGAACCTGTGCTGCTCGGGGGGTGCAGAGGATGCAGCTGTCAGTCAGCAGCAGCCCGGTGGCTTGCTTGGGGTGTGTCTGGGCTTGGAGTCCTCCTGAGGGTGGGTTTGGAGGTCTTGGAGTTCAGTCAGCAAGGTGAAGAGCACAGGATGGGAGAACAGGTAGCCCTTGACTCTTTTGTCAGTGGAGAGGTGCTGGGAAGCTGAGGGGCTTCACCTGCATTCGTGGCTGGCTGTGAAGAGTGCTAAGTGGGGATCCAGAACCAAAATCCCATGGTGTTTGTGTTTGAAATGTCATTTCTTCTGTTTGGAGGGATGAGTTGGGTGGGAAGAACCTCTGCTGGTTGGTGCCCTCCAGCTCTATGGTTACGTGGTGGAAGGGAGGGCAGGCTGTGTGTATCTGGCCTCTTTTTCTGGTTCACAGTGATGATTTTTCCAGTCATCCAGTTAACTGACAAATTGTGTTTTGAAGGCTAATGAGTGCTTGGTGCTTGTTTCCATCGCTCCTTCTCACAGAGTCTTTCTGTAGTTCTCCCTGTGAGGAGATCCCATGGATGGCATTACGTCCTGCCTCAGGACCACAGACACAGAGTGGTTTGCGTTGGAGAAGGGACCTTGAAGATCATCTCTTTCTAAGCCTCCTGCCACGGCCAGGGACACTTTTCAGGAGATTAGTCTGCTCAAAGCCCCATCTAACCTGGCCTTGAGCACTTCCAGGGATGGGACATCCACAGCTTCCTTGGGCAACCTGTACCAGGGCCTCCCCACCCTCACAGCGAAAAATTTCTTCCCATTACTTAATCCAGAGCTACCCTCTGTCAGTTTGAACCCATTTGCTCTTGTCCCAGCACCACAGGCCCTGGAATAAAGTCTCTGTCTTTCTTTCAAGGCTGCTGGGCTTGCAGGGGGTGAGGAGCCTCGGGGCGGGGGGCAGCTCTGGCAGCTCTCGCTGCCCCTTCCCTTCACGCTTGGCTGGACGTCCGGCCTGACTGCGCAAAGTTTGTCGTAGCCAGTGTGTGTGAGTAATCGAATTACTTCCTTGTGCATTTTACCCCTGCTGACACCATCTTATCTCCAGCTCATGGAGCTTCATTCATGTCCTTGAAGGAGGCCCTCAGCCTTCACGAGTCCTTGCTAACCCTCGTTGCTCATGTTCTCGTCAAACCCAGCGCTGCTCATGCTCTGCTCCCGGAAATAAACTTATTAAGCAGCAGTGGGCAAACCTCCTGCATCGCTGGTCTTGTTGAAAAAGCCATTTATTTGTACTCTCTGCCACCTCTTAACCAGCCTGTAGTCCTCGCTTTTTCTGAGAGGAGAGTTAAATTTGTCAACTGATGAAACTTTGGGGGACTCCAAACGATGCCACTGGTGCTCTGTGCCTCCTGTTGCTGGGTGCACAGCAACTGTAATGGATTAGCCAGGTGCGTTTCTTCTTCCTTACGGGCACTGCTACTTAATCTCGGTGGTATCATGTCCATCTCAAGGCTTTATCCTATCTATTTATCATCTTAGCCTGTACTGAAGTGAGACTCAGAAGTCGGTGAATCTGTGGCTCATCTCACTCCATTTTTTAAAAATAGGGTATGACACTTTGTGTCCTCTAGTGTAATGAGAGATTGAGCTGCTAATGAAAATATGCAATCATTTTATTTCTGAGTCCCTGCAGAACTCTAAGGCAGGTATTATCTGGTCCTGGTGACTCCTCATTTTTCATTTCCAAACGTGCTTTAACATCACTTCTTCTGACATCTCAATCTCTGATTGAGCCTCATCTTTGCCACCTGAAAGATGGCCCACGGTTGTGGATCACATGGTGTTGGGTTGCTGAAGGCTGAGGGCTGGGTTCTCCTGCATCCTTGCACTCAGTGGCCACTGCCACAGCCACTCCTGCAGCAATAGGCCCTACATGGATGATGCCAAGGTTCAGCCTTGCTGTTGTTTTTTTGGCAAAATTTATCCTCATGTTCATTTGTGAGCTCCTAGCTAGTTAAAAGACTAAAACCGATTAAAGCATCATCTGTTTGTGATATGAGTGAGTTTGAGGATTTCCCTTGTATTTGCCTGCTACTTCTCTGGGGTCTGGATCAGATTTCTTAGGGGTTCAGTGGGAATCCCCAGAACATTTCTGTCCAGGAGGTGTCTGTATACTCTGGCTGCAGCCACTTGAACCTGAAGATACTGCTGCTGGACCTGCCCTTGCAGAGAGGCAGGAGGAGCTGATCTCAACCCAAAGTCTCTTTCTTGTGAAGGAGCAGTGGGGGCTGCCTGCCCTGGGCCTGCAGCCTCAGAGGGAGCCACAGGGACATCACCATCCCTTGTTGGATTGCAGCTTCTCTTACCCCAACGTCTTGACAACTGGCCCACAAATCCCTTCTCCTATGGTTTTTTTTTTTTTTTTTTTTGAGCTTTGCTCTCCAAATCAGCCTGATTTGGCAAAAGGCTTCCATTGCAACACGTCACAGGTAATTTATTCCCGGGTGCTGTAATCTGAAGGAAAGCAGAGCGAGGGACCTCCAGTCACAGCCGCACGCGCACGCAAAAAGTTAAGTATTCTTGCTTTCGCTGACAGTACAAAGGTGTCATATACGAGAAGGATTGACACAGACCAAAGGGTCTTGTGGGAAATATGATAATAACTATAAAGAAGACAGATTATTCCCCAGTTGCCAACATTCAAACCTTTTTACAGTCAGTTCAAACATATAAAACTTTATTGCTGTAGCAGAAAGGGGAACAATTTCTGGTTGCACAGCTTTCCCAGGGCTGGGTTTATACTGTCTGTGTTATTGCTCTATAGTGGCATTTTAAAGTTTATTGAACAAGACTTTTACAATTGAAGGAAGTATATAAAACTGTAAATTTATTAGATTTTTCAGGATAAGTGCCCTTTCTAGTTGTGCTCAAGAATTCGGAGCTACAAGAAACTGCTAGTTACAAGACTTATTAATATTAAAGACTGAGAGAGTGCACATTTTATACCTTAACTGATCTAAAAAATAATATTATGATATTACTGAAAATCTGAGCTGTCACCGAGCAGGGTGCGTGGAGCATTTGTATAGTTTGTGTATGTATAAATAGTTGCTACCTACATGCAGATAGAGGGGGGTGTGTGTGTGTCTGGATACGCCTCCAGGGGTGTCCCTGCTCCAGGAGGGTGTTTGCACACACCACGTGGAAGCACACAAGTGCCTGTGTGTGTTTGAGCATATATGTATATATAAATCTGTGTATTTCTATGCAATATTTTATTTTTATATGGGTTTATTTCCCGTATCCTGCAGTGCTTTCCAGTATGGAGTCTTGGTGTGCATGTAAGGCTTTAGGTGATGCATAAATACAATTAATGAGGTGCCTGGGTAGGTTTGATGGTTTTATCATGCTTGGTTGATGTGGTGTTCACGGGCATCTCTGTGTAACTCAGGGATTAAGGCCTCTAGTGTGTAAAACTACACAATTTATAGCATGTTCAACCATTCACCTGTTTTTTTGTGCCTAAAATCAGTGCATACACAAGTGACAGTGGGGCAGTGTGCTCCTAAAGGAACGCCTGCCCCCATCCCTTCTCCTTTGGGCTGTGGCTGAGTAACACTGATCATAAATTTGCAGGGACGGGATTCTCTGGTCGGCACATTTGCTCGGGGCTGCTTATGCAGCAAATCTGGGCTGCAGTGCTGCCAGAGACAGCCCTCGGAGAGCTCAGCACAGTCTGAGGGGAAGCCTGCTCTTGAGGGGTTCCTGCTGTAAGCTTGTTTTTTTCAGCTTGGAGATCATTTCACCTAAACGTGTGACTCGAATTAAAATAAGTCATAAATCTGCTCTTCTGCCTGTGGTGCATCACCTGCCCACTGTGGTGGCCAGTGCTGCCAGGGTGACCATGGGGACATCTGGGAGGAGTTTGCTGTGGGCTGGGGATGCCTTGTTGGGACAAAGACCCTCTTTAGGTGCCTCTCTGCAGGGCTTGGGGCTGGGAATGCATATGCATCCCCCAGCTCAGGAGGAGAGCTTTCCTCCACTGCTCTGCACAGAAGTAGATTCAACTTTGGCACCTGTGATGGAACTTGCAAGGGGCAGCAGCGGGTGCTCTGGAGGCTGAGCAGGAGCAGGAGCACCACAAACTGGCAGCGAAGGCAAGGAAGTCAATAAGCCCTGAATCTTTTATGAGACCTTGGATATTCTGATCACAGCTCTGCTGGCACTGAGATAGGAATACAGATTATCTGAGAAAGCGTCCGTGACTTGAAGCTCAGTCCTGGGTCTTCCAAAGGTTTTGAGCTTGTCTCCACATATTAACATTTTGCTGTAAAGTTTTTTTTTTAGGGGGCGTTCCCCTTTTCTCTTGCTTTTTCCTGCAGGAGGAATGGAGCTCAGGTGTGGTTTCTGGAAGCTAGGTCTGGCTGGAGAAGAAAAGAAGGTTAGTGTGGCTAATGGGGCTATAAGAGTGTTATCTCTGAGTATTGTTAATAACAAAAGTGAGCAGCAGCACGGGAATTGGAAGAAAAGGAAACCCTTGGATTCCTTGTAATCCCGTGTTGCACAGCGCAACGGTGCTGGAATTGCAAGGGTTCTCACTGAATTCATTTCAGGTTTGGAGAGAAAAGAAGGGAGGAAAAGAAGGAGGATGGGGAAGAAAAAAAAAAAAAAAGACCCCTGCACTGAGATGAATTTATGCCTAAGCTTGTCTTGGGAATGCAAATGTGTTTAAGACTCTCTGAGCTAAACCACCCCTTTTGGGAAGAGGGAGGGAGGAGAGGGGGAAAAAAAAATAAGTATGACATAGAAGGGACACCGGGAGAATATGAAATGAGGGTTTGCTGCCCCTCCTCCCATGCCCTGCCTGCTGCCGAGCTGGCACACGGGCAGGCAGCAGGAAAGGCCAGGATGTGGCACCCAGGCCCGTGGGTGCTGTGCTCTGACCTCCATCCCTGCAGAGACATGGGCAGAGAGGTGTCACCCCACCATCCCAGCAGCCTCAAGCCCCCAGCCTCTTGCTGCCTGGCTGTGAGGTGTGACAGGGCCACGCTGGTGCCACCACGTTCCACCTGCAGAGGTGGGGGTGCTCCCTGCTTGCTGTCCCACAGGGAACCGGGCAGGGTGGGACACCCTTCCAGAGCTGCTGCTCATCCAGGCTCTGCACAGGGCAGCAGGGAGAGGAGCAAAGCAGCAGCAAGCAGGAGGGAGGAGGGCTGCAGGAGGAGATGGAACCCACTGCCAATTGGGCAGTTGTGTGTGTTGTCTGGAGGCTGCTGCTAACCACTCGTTACAATTAAAATGAAGTGTCCGTCAGCGGCTATCTTCGCTGTGTGGCCCATATGTTTCTGAGCTGATACTGTCCGGATTATTCTGTTTGGGAGAACGATAATGGCTGTTTATAACCTTGGCAAAGACTGAGCCCTAATCAGGCTGGAGCACATTTTCACCGACTGGCTGATAACGGGCTGTTAGCTGCCTTATCGCTGGGGAGAGATAGGCCAAAATAAGCAGATCTGTGAGCACAGGAGCCCAACCAAGAGGCACATACCCTGGCCTGGCCTTTATTTTTAGATGCTCTTTTCTTTCTTCTTTCTTTTTTTTTCTTCTTTTCCTGGCTGATTTCAGAGAGAAGAGGAGATTATTTCAGCAGAAGGGGAGGGAGGTGATGGGTTTTTTTCGCTTCAGTAAATGAGGTGGTGAGAAAGGCATGACAAAATAACACAGGGGTGTTGTATGGCTTTCCATGTGCCCCTCAATTACCCTGTGGTGCCCCCAAGCCCCTGAGGGAATCTCCTTCTTTGGGATTAAGAGTGGAGTACATCCTTCCTCACAGCATCCCTCCTTCCCTTGCTTTCTGATTGCTTCGTCCTCTTTTCTCTGGGGCTACCTCTCCCAAACGGAGCAATGGGCTGGTTTTGGACTGGAATTGGTTTTGTGTGGAGGAAGGGTAATTTGAAAGAGGGCAGTTCTCCTGAGTTTTTTTCCCTGAAATAGGCTTAAGCATAAAAGATGATTTATAGCAGCAAGACCTGGGCATTCCTGCTGCAGACACTACGTTGGGCCAGAGCATCTTGAAATCATGGGTGATTGGATACCTAAAGAGCCCAATTTCCCTGAAGGAAGCCTCATATTGAGGCTGTCTGGAGCATCTTCCCAGTCTGCACTGGCTATTCCCAGCAGCTGGATTAACTCAGTGCTGTTTGTGGGGCAGGTGCTTTGTCCCAGCCATGCCATCCTCTTCCTCGGCATAGCCCGAGTCTTGCTCCATCGCACCTGTGTCACTGCTCTCGAATCTTCCAGGGAAAATGGTCCAGATCTCCCAGTGCTGCTGCTCCCTCCCTCCCTCCCTCCACTGCTCAGGCTCCGTTCTCTGCCTTGAAGTCTCAGGCAGGTGTTCAAATAAATAATGCAGCTAAAAATACCTTTTGGCAGCAGCTGGGAGTTGTTGCGAGTGGCGCTGCCGGAGTGGTGGGAATACAGCATCCCGGCTCCCCGGGCAGGTGTGTCTGTGTGCTCCGGAAAAACGAGCGCAGGCGAGGCAGGGACGAGGCTCCCCTGCCTCCTGGGCCCCCTGTGGCCCCACTGACAAGGAGGTGGCATCACCTTCACTCTGGTTGGCTTCTAGTGGAAGGATGGAGACCCAGCAGCTCCATCCCAGCTCCTGGAGGAGTGTCACACCAACCCCGCACTCTGGCCGTGTCAGGAAAGGATAATTTGCACTGTGGTAGCATCTCAAACCATTTCCCCTTTGGGGAGCACTTAGCAGGCTGGATCATGCAGCTGCCTCCAGGGAAGGGTGCTGAGCCCTTCCCAGTCGCCTCCAGGTGCTGAGAGAGAACCCAGCACCCCGGGCTTTCAGTCTGGTCTGCTGAAATTGGCTGTTTAAAAACCTCCCCCCAAAACCCTTGGCTGGCTGCATTTTCCTAGGGAGTCATCCCAGCTGAATGTAGCTCCTCTGCCCTTCACCTGCCTGGACCTTGATCCAGCAGCCCAGGGGGTGCAGAGGACTCCATGTCCACTAGCGCTCATCTCCTGGCACTGCTTGGAGACCTTTTGAGAACTGCCCTGGCAGCAAATTGTTGGACGACAGATTTAATTATTGCAACAGAAATGTTGCTGGGGGCAGTTGGCCACAAACAAAACTGACCTTGGTTTTTCCTCATGCCCAACTGATAACAAACCTTCGCTGCTCCCGAAGGTCAGAGCTGCTCCCAGTGCGCAGAGGAGGAGGAGGGATGCTCGGCTGTGATGTCTCTGTGCCTGTGCATTTTTGGCGAGGGCTGGCTGCTTTCTGCACCAGTTGTGGGCCTTTTGGTGGATCGTCCTCGTGCTTCTCATTTTGCAGAGCAAAGTGGTGTGTTAATGAATCCCAGAGAAGTCGTTCACGAGTGCAAGAACAGGGACTGGCAAGGCTGGGGTGCTCCTGGGTTTCATGCTGCTCCGTGAGGGCTGAGACCTGGTCCTGATCACCCTGCAGAACTTGCAAGTGTCCTTGCTTTTCTAGAAGCAGAGGAGCTGCTGGTGGGGCTGACGTGGTGGTTGAGGGTCACTGGGGGTCTGGGCAGTGCTGGAGTGATACTTGAGTCCCGCAGCGCTGCCGCCTCATTGTGGCTTTGGCCACAGCTCCTTTTGAGATCTGAAAAGATGAAGCCAAATGGCGTGTTGGAAAACCTTCCCAGCTCTGAGGGAGATGCTGTCTAGGAATTGCTGGCTGCTTTTCCCTGCTTCTCCATGCTTTTTGGGTGTATTTGACCTGTTTTGACAGCAGAAATGCAATCCCAGTGCAAAATCAGCTCAGGGTTGGAAAACTTTTGGAGGGAAAATATGGTCCAGCTGTGGCATGGTGACCCAGCTGCGGTGTGGTGGTCCGGTGCGTGCCCCCCCAAACCCATCTGCTGTGACTTACCTCAGTCCCCAGGGCTGGGGGGGTTGCTGTGGCTCTCCAGCCTGCTGCTGGCCCATGAAATGCAGTCAGAACTCCACAGATGCCATGAGCCAGGGCAAGCTGACTCTTCCCATCTCATCCTGCAGAGAACAAACAGAGCTCAAGGTAAAGCACTGAAATTTCACCGTGACCTTTTCTTAAAGCATTATAATCAAGTTGAACGTTTCCAGTTGTCCCACTAATGTTTGCCCCATGGGAGAAGGCGTCCTGCTTTGAGGGAGGATGTTTGTGGCGACGAGCGTGCCGGCCCCGGGAGCTCGTGGCGCTGGATGCCAAGTGCCTGCTGGGGCTGGGGAGGCGGGGGGCAGAGGGGCTGCTCCCTGCCTCCCGCTGTAATGCAGCCAGGGGAGGGAATCTGCTGAACGCTCTGCATCTGCTCCAGCCTTTGCTCAGGGCTCTCCAACACATGGATTGTAAAGCACGCAGCGCCTGGCGTGTCGCCGGGCACCCGCCGGGCCTCCCACGTGTGATTCCTGGGCTTGGCTCGGGCTGGGGGCTTGGCAGCTCCTGCCTCGGGGGGCAGGTTGGGATTGGCTTGAGGGCACCTGGGGCTGGAGCTGATCTGGCTGGGTCCAAGGGTGTGGGGGCAGAGAGAGCCTTCGAAGTCCAGTTTGGACAGCAGAGGAAGCGTTTCTGGGGGGAAGGGATGAGCTGCTGTGGCTGCTACACCTGTCTTTCTCGTGTGGTCGTGAGCTCTTTCTCCTGGTGTTTCGTAGTGCTGGGTCTGGGGGCACAATGGTCAACCTTCAACTTGAGCAGGCAGCTGCTCCTCCTGTGTCCCCTGGTCCCTGTGACTTAAGTGCCACAGACACTGGGGTTTCCGTGTCCCACAAGTGAAGAAGGTGACACAGTCTTTCTCAATGATGAAGTCTCCCAGAGTGACGTGAAGGGTGACACAAGGAGTGACCCAAGTGCTCCCTGAAGGTTGCCCTCCCAAGCACAGCAGTATGTTTCCTGTAGGACTGGGAGGGCAATCCAGCTCACACTGTGGAGGGAAGATGTTTTGCAGGCCCTTCCCCATCCCAGATTCTCTCACTGAGTTTGGCTCAAAACATCCATCACCACCTGGAAAGGTTTTCAGGTCCCCACCTAATTTTTGAAAGATATTAGAGGAATGAAGGATGAAGACAGTCATCCCACATGTGTGGGAGTGCTGGTGGTTTGAGCAGGAGCATCGGGGGAGTTGCACAGGAGCTTCCAGACCCACCCAGGCACCCACGGGGCTGCAGACTGCCCTTCTCTGGCACCGTGCTTCAGCCTCACCAGCCTCTTCAGCTTGCAGCTGCCTCCCGGAGCAGCTGGGTGTCCACAGCCACATCCCTTTGTGGGGTGAGCCTTTCCCTCCCCTGCACCCGGCTGGTCTGTGTCTGCTGTATCCCAAAGCACCTCCCTTTGTCCTGGGAAGCGAGGGTCCCCTCCGGCTGCTGACATTTAGCTTGCAAGCATGCATATGGATGAGGAGCAGGCGGAGGGTGATGGGGGGCTGGCCCCGCGACCTCGCAGACACCAAGCTGCTGCTGCTGCTGCTGCATGTGGCTCCAGGGCTTTGGTTTTATTTTTGAATTTTCTCTTTGAAATGTTCCAACAATCCCGGTTCAGATTTGGCCGGGAAGGAAGGCAGGCTGGCTGGGTGGGTGCTGCTGCTTCCCAGGGGCTTCCTCCACACAAGGCATTGGATGCAGCTGTAGTGTTCCCAGCAAAGCTCTGTTTTAAGCATGGAAAATCGAGTTCACCACACTGTTGAAGTCTTGTCTGAATCAACTGCCATGCAGTGTTACAGGGTTTTGTGGTCTGGGCGATGCTGGGACCTTTGGAGCAGCATTATCCTGTCTGGTTGGTCCCAAATAGTGGCTCATGAGGTGCTAGTGTTGGGGGCTGCGTGCTGGGGAGTTTCAGGGTGACGTCTCCTGGGTGATATTGCTTACTTCCCCTCCTGTGCATACCCAGAGTGTCTGAAGATATGATCATGCCCTACTTGATGGTTTCCAGAGGGTGGATGGTGCTCCTGAACACAGCATTCCCTGCTGCTGCCCTTGGAGCAGAGTCCAGCCTGGCTTTTGGGGGCAAGTAGCTTCACACCCTGGAGCTGAGCTGTGGGCACAGCAACTTGGCAAGCTGCTGCCATGGTTTGGATGCAGTCACCCCGTGGGAGGTGGGATGGTTGGCAAACCAAAGCTTGGGGTAGGGGTTGAAGGCAGTGGTCTCTGTGAGAGCCCACAGCAGGGCAGGGAGGTGAAGCATGCCCTGGAGAGCCCTGAGAGAGGCAGGCAGGTCTGCTCTGTGTGCATGTGCCTGCTTGGGTTGTTCCTCACTCGCAGACATTAATTGCTGATGGAGCAGCAGTGTCCCCTCCCCACATTCCTGCCTATCCCCATGTCCCCGATCTGGCTCCGGGTGCCTTCCTCCCCGAGGTGACACCGCTCCCTCCTCCTGGGCAGGTCTCCCTTGCACAAAATGGCTCCCTCCGAGCTCCCCCCGCTTCCCCTTCCTCCCCTTCCCCAAAACTTTCTTGCTCTGGGGTTCGCCGCAGAGCTGTCCTCCGTCTGAGTTGTTCCCGGCTGTCAGAGGTTATATATATCCGCTCTGCTCATGCTCATCCTCTGTAACCATTTTCTGCTACAGAATCTTCTGGCTGCTCGTTGAAGCCTTAATCCGTAATGCAGCGATCAATGGGTGTGCGCCTTTACCACTCGGATGCTCATTTTTTAATCCCCACTGCCTCCTTCAATGTCATCCCTTCCCATTTTTCTTTATAGAATTTCAGGTCTACTGTACCTGCTGATTACTTAGCGGAGACCGCTGGACATCTCCCTTAATTAATTCCATCGATTTCTCAAATCCCACAAGGTTTGGGGTCCTTAGATTTCTGAAGCAGCTAAATGGAATGTCTAAATTCCGACATTTTCCCTCTATAAATTGTTTTGCCAGGGAGACGCTGGGAGGCAGCGCTCCAGCTTTATTTATTTGGAGGCAATGTTAGCCCTGGAGCCCTCCCCGTCCTTGCTGCGGGCGCCGAGGAGGGCGTTGGGAGGGGGATGCTGCTCACCCTCATCACTGGCTGTGCCCCCCATCCCCGGGGTGCTCCTGCGGAACCCCAATCCTCTGCTGCCATGCATCCCAGCAGTAGCATCCTTCCGGTGAAAGGAGCGGGGTGGGACCAGCCTCGGGAAGGGAATAAAGCTCCTGGAAAGGGCCTATTAACCAGTTGGGCCCTCGCCGCGTGCGGCTGGGGAAGACTCTGTTGCTATGCGCAGGGAGCTTAATTTTATTATTACTCTCTGCTATTTAATGTCTGTCTCTCAGGCAGCTGGTGATGTTTTAATGAAGCTGGAATTGCGTAGTCTGTAGCGCTGGATAATCGTAAGCTGCCGAGTCAGAATCAAATTAATAATTCATGAAATTAAAGTGTATAATTAATTTGAACCGCGCAGATGAGTAGGGACCCGAGTCTTCGGCCTGAAAGGAGCACACACATGTCTGTGAAACGTGCATGTGTTGGTCTGCAACGAGGGGCAGATCTGCCACCTCACACCTCCCCAGCCCCTGCCCTCCTGGCCTGTATGGCATTGGAGGCTCAGTGTTAGTTGGTTTTATTTGGGGTTTATTTATGTGGGGTTTATTCCACACACACACATTTTATTTTCAGTTTAAAATTTCTACACTAGCATTCAGTCCATAAAAAGGGTGGTTTATTGATGGCTGGGGAATGTCACTGGGTATGGCTACCATCCCCTGGACGGGGGGAGCAAGATGTGCCTCTCCCCTTCCTTGGCATTTATGTGGTTGTATTTGTTTTCTCTGGAAATGGAGCAACCACTGGGTCACTTCTTGAAGGGCTCCTGCAGCGAAAAGTCCTGAGCGACTATTTGGGGTTGTAAAGATGGAGAGGGTGAACTCAGTGGAGTTCCCAGTTACCCAGCACGGCAGGGATGTTTCCCATGGTGGCTTCCCGGTTATTTGTAATGCAAAGAGCAGCTATGTGTGTTCCCAACACCTTTAGTAAAAGCCAAAGGGACTCACAGGGCCGCCGTGAAGGATGTAGGCTGGGAATTTTGGAATGTACCAGCTGCATCAGGTTGGGGCAACTGGTTTGAGCAGCACTGGATGCTTTGGGAGTTTTTGGATCTGTGTTCAGTTGGCTCCAATAGCAATGTTGTTGATCCATCTTGCAGGAGGCACTGACCCAGTCCTCACATTCCTGCGAGTGTTTGCTGGCACCCAGAAGAGGTTTCACAGCTTCACCCATGCTGTCTGCTGGGGAGAGAAGTCTTGTTGCATCCTGATCCAACATGGGACAGTTCATGACAGTCGTGGGAGCCAATTCTCTTGAGCCTCTCAGTGCACAGGGAAGGGTTTTCCTTGTGTGTGCAGGGCACCAAGTGAAATCGGAGGAAATTTGGGTGTAGGACATGACACAAGCTGAAATGGAGCATCCTCTTGGGTCTGCAATGCCAGTCTTACCATGAGTGTTGAGTTGTCCATCCACTGAAAACTTGATCATTCACCCAAGCTGAGATGTTAAATATTTTGCAGATTTGAAGGCTGCACTTTTAGCATCCATGGTCTGAGGAGAAACAGGCCCAGCCAGGCTTTCCTGCCTTGACTATTAAATCATCCAAGGTCATCATTGCTTCTGTAGCAGAGCAATGTACTGCTCTCTTTCTGCCTGGCCAGAGCAGGCTTTGCCCATTCAGTTACAGCTTCCCAATTTATGTTATTTTTGTGCAAGGCAAAATGTTGGCACTGTGGATTTGGGGCATGAATTTCTTGAAGACATTTGTGAGGCAATCTTTTATTCATACAAATTTAAATTTTTTTTTTTAAAGCCAAAAATCTGGCTGCAGCAAGATAATGTGATTTGCTGTAAATGCCATGGCTGTGAAGGATCTCAAGCACAAAGCTGATGGAATATCCACTTAGAAAACTATTGAATGAAAGCAAAATTGCACTGAGAGGACGGTGCGAGTCCTGAATCAGGACCCCTCCCCACTTTTTTAAATTGGTTACAAAATCCTTTTCCCCCTGGGGAGGCACACGTTGTTCTTGTTCCAGGCACAGCCATCTCGAGCAGTATCCATGTGTGGGGACCTGCCTGGGTTGGGAAGGGGAGATTTGGTGCAGCATCACTTCTGTTTGCTTGATCTTTCCTGCTCCGTTTGACAGCTGGTGGCCATGGTGGCTGAGGAGCACCACATTTCTTCTTAAGAGAGGAGGAAAGCTGTGAATTCCACTTTCCCCAACCCAAACAGAGACAACAAAGTTCATTTCTGTCCGGGCAGTTGGTAGACACTGGCTGATTTGTAGCTCTTCCAGCACTTGCTGGGTTTTAGTGGTACAGGGCAATCCTGCCCAGTGCAGAGTAAAAGCAGAGGTGGAGAAACCACTTTTTTTTTTTTCTACTTCTTTTTTCTTTTTCTTTTTACTTTTTTTTTTTCTTCTAGGCTCTTGTGCAGGCAGGAAATTCAAAAGGTTGCTTTTATTTTGCAGTCAGAGGCGAATGTAACTCTTTTTCATGTTTCATTAAATGAGGTTCTTCTGATCATTTCCAGGGCCTGTTGCAGCTGTTGGCTTTGGCAATCCTGAATAGTTTTAGTTCCAGAGGAAAGACAATATTTCAGTATTGAAGGGGTTTTTAACACTGCCTGTCTAGGTTTCAGGAGCCTGGATACACCAGTCATGCACCCTGTATGATGGAAAGGCAAGATACACAGCACCTTCATGCTCATTAATTGCATTCAATTAAGCCCTGAAGCTTTTGCAATACCTACTGAAATCAGGCAATTGCTTTTGGACCATCATGGTTGCAATTCTGCTTTTGAAATCCCATTTCTGTTTTTGAAATCCCAATCTCGCTGCCTTGATGGAAATCCCAGGGTTTGGGGTGCTGGTGAGTGGCGTAGTTTGAGGACCAGGAGTGTATAAGATATTTTTATGAATTTTCCCCAGTATTTTTCTAACAGCTCAGAGTCAGCCATAGATCCTGGCCATGTGGGAGGAAGGCATGAAACCAAGTCAGGCCACCACCACTTGCTTTTGTTTCAGTGTTCCAACACAACAAGCCGTAGCCTGTTTCACCTCTCTGTCTTATGCTCTCTCCATTGTAGGAAGAAAGGGAAGGGCAGGATTTCCCCCTCCCTGTGAGCGTGGCTCAACATCAGCAAAGGCACTGGGTAAATGCTGAGTGGTATTAATAATAACCTGCCCTTTTTTGCTAATGTGCTCCCCTTTGGAGTTCTGGTCTTTATTATTATTATTATTATTATTGTTGTTGTTATTATTATTATTATTATTGTAGCTATTACAACACAAGATCCAGGGAAGCCGAGGAGTTGAGCTGGCTGCCTCCATCTCTCTGCCTCCATCCTGCTCCATCATCCCCTGCCTGTGGAGTGCGTGGTTTAGGTACCAAGCCCTGAGCAGTTCCTGCTCCCTGCAGGGTGTGAGGGAGCCCGGCAGCTCCCTGGCTCTGTGCCGGCTCATCCCCACCAGGTGGGGATGGTGGGAGACCCTCAGAGCTGCTGCCTTCTCCTCGCACATCCAGGCAGCTCTGCGGGGGCAGGTGGGGAGGTAGAACGGGGCAGGGGGAGTGGGTGTGGGAGAGGTGCCCGGCAGAAGGGGTTAGTGCCAAACACAAACAAAAACACGATGCAAATGAGCTGCTTGCAACAGGTAGCCTTAATCAGATGCTGTCAGATGAATTCAGCATCTCTCCGATTGTCGCCTGCACTAGCCTCCCATTCGGAAGCCCTCATCTGCTCCAGATGTGGTTTAATTTACTGCGACTTGGCTAATTACTGTAATTAAGGATTAATTACTGTTAATTACTTTCACATAAACTCAACGCCAGTCAAAGAGCGGAGCCTTATGAAGCCTGCCACAGCAGCAGACACAACCACGGCAGCCTGGGTGGGCCCGCCGGGTCCTCGGGGCCATCCCGAGCTGGTGCCCACGGCCCGGCCGGCCCCTGGCCTCGGCCCCTGCCCCACGGATCACCCACCCCCTGCCCGGCCCTCCCGAGGCTGCTGGGCAGGCATGGCAGAGCTCCAGATGGCATTCAGCGAGCCAGCCACCGTTATTATCGTTAATAATTAGATAGAGCAGGGATTTGCTGCGCAAACCCTGGTTAGGAAGGGGAGGCCAGCGGCATCTCCGGCAGGCTCTGGAAAGATGCAACAGATTAATGCCCTCGCCATCCTCAGCCCTTCCAGTGCTCCCACCAGCCTGCCCCCAGCCAGGGCCTTCCTGAAGTCCCTTAATAGGTGAGAGATGCAAAACTGGAATGCTTTCCCCCAGCGTCATGCAAGCAAAAGGTGCTTTAGCAAACAAGGGAAGAAACCAACCCTGTATCTAAGGGAACGGGAGCAGGGAAAACCTGTGGTGGGTGAGGGAAGGAGCGCCAAAATGATTCATGGACAGTGCAGTGTGTAGTGTTCCCATGGGAAACAAGTGTCTGCTGGTGCTGCCCTGCTTCTCTGGCTCCCTTAGACTTGTTAGGCTCCATATCTATTGGCCTTATTAGTTTTAAAAGTCCTGGGGCTTTTTCCATTACAGCAGAAAGAGGAAAAGCCTTGGAAGGTGGGACGTGAGGTGTGATGGTGGCAGCAAAGGCAGGAGTGGGCCCTGCCCCATCTTCACCCATCGCCTGCAGCCCCGGCCTGGTCTCGTGGCCACGCATGTAATATGAAGGCAGGATGGGAGAGAAAAATTGGCATGATTAGATGGGTATTGTTCTATTAGATCTCTGCCTGCTTGCTCTTGTGTCTCAGCATTTGAAGATGAAACATATTCATTTAGCTCCCAGGATGAATGGTTTTAATAAGGGGAGCAAGATGAGGTGGGGTAGTCCTGATGACTTCAGAGACCCATCAGCTCTCCCCCTAAGGCCATTTTGGTGATGACATGGGCCACACGACCATTAATGCTGCAATCAGGACAAGTTTTCCGTGTCCATGCGAATCCTTCAGCTGGGAAGAGCGTGTTTTGGAGCCCAGGAGGAGATGTGTATCAGCAGTAATCAGATTGAGCCTGCAGGGAGGGCAGGCAGGGGGTGAAGCAGGGGCTCCCTGGATGTGCTTCCTGGGGGCAAGCAAGGGGAAGCAGAGATGCAGGCAGACCACCCAGCTAGCGGATTTCCACCTTGCCAGCATCCTGGCACTCCACTGATGCCATCCTGATGAGGGGCTGAGACCTTGCAGTGCTCATTAGTGACTTCAGCAGCACCCAGTGCCTCCCTGTGCCATCCCACCCGGCCCCAGCCGCTGCGCTGCCATCCGCCTCTAGGCTGCCTGCGGCCTGCTTGAGCCCCAAATCAAGAGAATTCCCATTATTGGGAGCATCTCTGGGGGCAGGGCAGGGGACACCACGCGGCTGCCGGTGCCTGGCCTGGCCGGGTGGGAGCCGGGGGTGCGGGGGGAGCACGCTCCGGCGAGCGAGACGGGGAAGCCAGCCGGCGCTCCGGCTGTCAGCTCTGCTCAGCCCGGCTGTCAGGCTCGGGGATGCCGGGGCCCTCATTGCTTTAATTGACACCTTCCTCTGGCGTCCCCACGCTCGGCTGTCCCAGCCCCATCCTGGCTTGGGTCTTCCTTCTTCCTCTCCAGGAGGAAGCTGGGGTGTGCTCCAGCCCTCTTCCTTGTCGCCGTGCCCCTGGAGCCAAGGCTGGGGGAGAAGTGAGGAGACCAAGGGCTGGGTCTTGATGGGTTCAGCAGGGTGGCCAGCGTCCCTCGCGTGACAGTTTCATGCGTGCTGATCTTCCCAAAGGGTGGAACATCCCCTGAGGATTTCCTCGCCCCTTTCCTTTGCCAAGGCATTGCAGAAATGTCTTGTGGCAGCACTCTCAGGTAATTGCTGCCCATGGAAGGACCAGAGCCTGAAGAAGATCCATAGGATCTCTGGTCACGCTTTGCTGATTTGGAGATATCTCATAAGCGAGGAGGAGCAAGGGCTGGTTGCTCTGTGGAGCATACTGTGGCTGTGCTGCAAGGCCTTGTGAAGCCCACAGGAGGAGAGGAAAGATGGAGGTGGAGGAGCTTGTAGGATGGCTTCATCTTCCCCAGTTATCTCCAGTGCAGACTGTGCCAGACACACCAGGTTGTGCTGCTGAGGGCCAGGAGAGTTGGCCACTTTCTAGGGCAGATGGCCATGAGGTGCTCACAGTTTGGGGCTGGTGTCCCTTTCCTGGAGGGGACAGCAAAGGCATCTTCTCTCTCCCAAATAAGCAGGAAGCAGCAGAGCTCATGTTCCTTGTGTCAGGAGCTGCAGGCACAGCCTGTGACACTGCTTGAACAGGTCAAAGGCTTCCTCTAGAAAGTTGCTGTTTAGGAGGAAGTACATGTTTGGAAAATGCCACCTCAGAAACTCCAGGTGCAATGGATGCATGAGTTCTGGGGAAAATGAGGTGTGCAATGCCTGCAACTGGTGCTTGGACCAACCGTGATGGCAGCCACTGCCGTCAGGTGTGTGGCAGTGAATCCTGCCCCATCCTTTTCCATAACTTCACCTCTATCCAGTGCCCCACAGCTTGCCTACCCTAGACAGCAGACAGATTCCACAGCTGGTCCTTCTGTTGAATCGAGGCTTCAGAAAGCTTTGCTGGGACCACAGTTGGACCTGCAAGGAGCAGCCCCAGCTCTTTGCCTGGGCCTGCTGGGAGCCTACCATGCAAATAAAAGCTGTGCCCCTCTTCCCCATTTATCCTCACTGGGAGGGTCCTGTGAGCTGAGGTACCTCCAGTGTTCCTCCCAGGTGGCCAGTGCAGGCAACAGGGAGAGATCTCTGTCTTTGCTCTCTGTATTAAAGTTGGGAGCCCTTTGATGTCTGCTTCTGCAGCTCAGATTCTGCCAGGAGGCTCAGAGCAGCCTGTGTAATTAGCCCAGAAAAATGCCTCTTTCATGTGGGTCGGGGGACCCAAGCAGAGAAAAGATTTCCAAGGGCTTTGTTCTGCTGCAGGGAAATGTTCAGGCTTTGGTGGGTTTCAACAGAGCTCTTCTCGCTCTTCCCTTTTTCTCCCACTGTGGGGTGGAGCTTGGGGTTTTGGCAGGGAAAGCACACGTGGCAAGCTGCTGCTCCATGGGAGACGGGCCCTTTGGTGCTGGGCTGGAGTTTGGGTACATGCAGAAGCAAGGGATCAGCCAGAGCCGTGCTCCAGCTGGCCCAGGGGAGGAGAAAAAAAAACCCAGATATTGCAGGATTGCTTCCCACAGCTTCAGTTTTCTTCCTTATTTGCCTAAGAAGCACTCAAGGCAGGCCTTGCTCTTCCAAGCCCTGCTGGTCCCTGCCTGCAGGCATTGCTGCTGCACCAGTGCAGCGGTGTAAATCACAGGGGTGTAAATCAGAGCAGGGTGATCCCTCTCTGGCAGTGGGTTCGTGCTCTTGATCAGCTCTCGAGCTGGTTTTTGCCAGGGCTGGGTGGTGGTTGAGGATGGCAGCTCCATGTTTGCTGTCCTGCCAGAGTGTGGAGAGCCACCGTGGCTGTGCTGTGACTCCAGACATCCTTTCTCACACCAGGAGTTTGCTAAAACACAGGAGACCCTTCAGGGTTGCCTTGGCACAACAGGTTGCAGTTTTCAGCCTCATCTTTTATTTACCTGCCTTTCCCTCTACCCTTAAATCAGTGTCAGCAGACCCGTGGCAAACAGGCCACGGGCTTTCCTCTTGCTTTGGTGCAGGTAGGGCACCTCACTGCCTCCACCAAACCTTTTAGCCTCATGGATCATCCTGGATGGTCCTGGATCTAAAAAGCACTTTCCCGCAGGTGCTGCTGCCCTGGATATGCCTTTGTCCCTTTCCTATTTTTTTTTTTTTTTTTTTGAGGGAGGCAAATACATTGCTTTTCGCGCCATTTATGGGACCCATCCAGGTTGCAACAGGAGCAGCAAAGAGGGGCCAGAGATGCTCTGGCAGTAAAGGTGATGCCCTCCAACCCTAGGAGGAGGATTTGTTGGCAAAGTGGTTTTCAGAATCCTGAGGACTTGGCTTGGGAATATTTACTTATATCAAGGTGATAGTGAGGGTGTGCTCTAATCTCCCCCCTGTGACAGGCCCTCCCCACTCTAAAAGCAGCAAATAGCACAGACACACTGAAAACTGAGCAGTGAATGGATTTTATTTCCCCCTGGGACTTAAAGCGACCCCAACACACCTCACCCAACAAACCCAAAACCAACAGATTTCTCCTCAGACCAGGGCTGTGCCATCTGCTGTGGCCAATTCTCCCAGTTATTTCTCATGTATCTTGCTTAAAGACCTTGTGCCATGTTCCTGCCTAGAAGGGAGCCGTGGGGCCTCCCTGGGGATCCCCCTTCTCTTCCTGGTTCTGATTTCTTTCAGCTTTTACTTGGGGATGAATGGATGCAATGGAGCCCCCTGCATGTGGGGTCCCAGCACCATGCATGTGAACAACCAGGGTGTGGGTTATATATGGGATTATGGTATTTAGATCACATTAATGAGCATACAGGAGAGCAGGGAAAATGGATCATTTATGGTTACGATCTGGCTACTGTCAAAATAGGGTGTTATTTTGACGGTTGCTTTGTCTTTGCTCTCCGAGCAATATGAAGATAGTTTCTTAGCAACAAAACTGTGTTCACAAACAACACCGCTGAAAAACAACCCCACAGAAAGAAAGGCAGCCTCAAAAGCACTGCTCCCTGTGCGTGTCCCCTGGCCACACAGTATCCATTGATTAAGGGCAGAATCTCCTACTGGACATGGTCATGGTGGTGTCATGCCAGCACTGCCCTGGTCCTTGCTGGCATGGGTTGCTTGGGGTGTGATCACGGTTCCTTTGGCAGAAGGGTAAACTGAGGCAGCTTGGCAAGAGCCTTACGGGGTGGTCTTTAGGTGATGTGGGAGGGTTTGAGCTTTTGCTCGCCATGTGGTAGCTGGCCGGCGCTGCCTCGGACCTTTCTTGGTCAAGGTCTCCTCCAGGGTCTTGTCCCTGCATCTCAGATGGGTTCCAGAAGGAGGCCGGGAGGGAGCTGCCTGCGAGCCATTTTGGCAGCGGCTCTCCCGTGCAATTTGGAGCGTCTCTCCTTGGAAGGAGGCGCTGGGCCTGGTGTCTGTGCTGACGTTGGAGTCCATGAGAGCAAGCGGTTCCTCCAGCCAAGTATCTGCCAGGCTGTGTCGGGAGAACTTTTATCATTTCTGTCACAGACATCACAACTCGCTTGTCTTACCATACATCTTCCTAAATGTGACAGAATATTCAGCTGTTATTAATTGAATACTCTCTAATTTAACTGCTTAGCAGGACAGAGAGCGACTGGTTTGTCTCAGCACCGAGAGCTGCTGTCAGGCACGCAGGAGGTTTTGGGGTGCAGAGAAGTTATTTGGGGAGTGAAATGGGGCTTTTTTTTTTTTTTTTTTTTTTTATCCCCCCGCAATGCCACCTTGCATGGGACTGATCCTCATCCTGCCAGGGAGGGGCTCCAGCATCTGCTATAGCTCCCGGTCCCAGGGCACGTGGCCAAGCCCAAGATGGAGATGCTGATGGCATCGCTGCTCCTCCATCCCATCCTGACATTACCATCCAGGGTTAGAGAGGAAGGGGCATCCTGGGAGCATGGCCAGGAGCTGGTGATGCTCCCTGGGTGCCCAGGATGGAAGAGGGATTTAGACTGGCTTGTCCCAGTCTCCATACAGGTGGGTAAATACCTTCTTCTCTGGAGAGCTGCTGGGAGCAAAGCTCAGTCTTTCAGTGTTCTCCTTGATGGAGTCACATGCCCATCATGGCCTGGCCATCCCCTCAGCCCCTGGCAGATCTCAGTTACAACTCCTTGTCTTCCTCCTCCTTTTCCTTCTTTACATCCATATCCAGAAATGCCAGAGATGTCCTGTATGCAGACTGGATGTCATGTTGCTGGGAAGCTGAGATCCTTTGGGGGATGGATGCAGGAGGCAGCTCTCCTTGCTGTCACCTGGGCAGCAGGCTGGTGGGGGACCATCCCCTCCAGCCTCCCCAGGCCCATGCCTGCTTGCACACACAAGTGTGTGTCACATCTCTCTGCTGCTCTCCCAGAAAGTTCAAACCCAGAGTCAAGTTTATTGTTTCTATCTCGTTTATTTTAAGTATAGTTTTACACTTTATTATATGCTGTGACATCTTAAATGGAGCCTGTCACTCTATCTTGACTACTGCTAGGGGCTACAGCCACTTACTGTGTCAGGCTTTTCGGCAACCCTGATTAACGATATCAATGGATCCCAGCACAGGCACAAGCACCAAAATCAAGGGGTGATTTGCATACTCAAATGGTGCAACACATCAAAATGCTGCAGCCCCTGCAATTATTGCACTGGTAAAGACCAGGGATGCACATTCCTGCTGTCCTGTGTATGGGACCTGTACATGCTGGTAAGTGCTGTGCACACCTAAGTCTAATTACTCAGTGTCTTCAGCCTAAAGGAAAAGCCTTGCCCTTCTTAACAGGAGTTTTTTCATCTCCCTGGACAACATATCAATTTGGATAAGGAAATGGAATAATATTTTTTTTTTCTCGTGTGCCTGTTGGGATATGTTGTAGAATTACCCATGCAAATGCTTTTTTTTCCCCCGAAAGTAACATTTTGTTAGGTTAATTCATGCACTGGAGAAACAAACTTTCTGTTCTTCCAGTCCAATCTCCACTTACAAGTCAGGTTTTTGTAACCCTGTCATTGAAATGCGAGGTAGCCTACAGTAATTTGAATATTTCATTCTGCCGGCTGCTAATGCACTCTGCATTACAGATGGTACTTGCTCCATCCTTCTGGACTGGGTTCAATTATAAATGAAAGTAGGGAGCTGAGATTTGTCTTTTTGTCTGTGCTTAGTTGGAATAACACAATAAAGCTTGATGGGTAAGAATTCCTCAAGCTGCCTCTTCTTTGCCCACGACGTCTCCGGTGTAGCTTTCTTCTCTGATAGCAGATCCCGCTTGCCTTTCAAGTCGAGCTTGGAGTATTAGGCTTGGCAGTGGTGGGCTTTTTCACAAGGAATTTCTGGCTCAGACGTCCCCTTTTCGGAAGTGCTTAGTTCAGTCCACTTTCTAGCTGTTTATTTCCCGGGCTCTGCATCCCCCTGTGCATCCCAGGCCAGGAGTGGTGGTAGGAGAAGCCTTCTTAGGCTGGACAAGAAAGGTTGTGCATGGCTTTTGGGGTGGGGGGGGCTCGTCTTCCCTCACAGCGTGTTCCTCTGGACAAGGTCAGCAACCTGGTCTGCAGCCACAGAGAGGCAAATGGGGATGCAGAACAGCCCTCCTCCATCCCAGGGTTGCTGCCATGGACTCTTCCCAAAGGCCCTAGGAATAAAAGGGCCCCTAGAGATCCAAAGAAAACATTTACCTCTGCTTGGTGATTAACAGAAAGGGGGGTTGGAAGCCTCCAGCCCAGCTGCACGGAGGCTCTCTATTACATACAGATGCCTTTTGCGAGCTCCTTGGCCATCCTGGCTGGTAAAAGCAATATTGCTGAGGGAGTCGGAGGAGGTGAGGGCAGGGCTTTCAATTTGGTTTTACATTTACAAGGACCAGATGGCCTCGCTGGAGATGATCTTTGATCTGGGACACAGCCGGAGTTGGGCAAAGATTTTTTTTTTTCTCCTTCTTTTTTTTTTTTTTTTTTTTTTTTTTGGTCCCTTTTTAACCTCCTCGCTGGTTCTGGTGGGGCCTCTCCCGCAGGAGCAGGGGGAGCTGCATGTCCGTGTGTCTGTCTGGTGGGGCTGGGTGTGAGCCCCCTGTGCCCGTGGGGATGGGTGAGTTGCTGGTGAAGTCCTGAGTGAGGTTGTCCGAGGTTGAAGGCAGAGCTGGATCCCGTTACACCACCACCCCACAGCACAGAACTCTGCGTCAACAGCCTCTTGCATGGATTATAATTAAACACACGCAGGCGTCTCGAAACAGAAATGCCACTAATTGATTATTTTTAATTTTTTTCCCCCATTTTTTCTGACGTCTCGCACCCTCCCAGCCGTGCAGACGTGTAGGGGCCCTCTCCTCATGCCTTGCCTTGCCAGTTCTGGGTTTCTTTCTTCCCCCCACATGTTTTGAATGGAGCGGGAGCGAAGGCAGCCGATCCTATTTCACAAGCGCTTGGACTTGCAGCACTCTCCCTCCTGTCCAAACAGATCGTTTACAGAAGGGGCCTCTATTTAAAGAAGGAACTGAACGTTCAGAGCTGTTTTCTGGCCTTAAAACGCTGCCGACCGGCTGTTGCCTCTCAAAGAGTCAGGCTCTGTCTGGCACGCCCGAGGACCGGGTTTGACGCCAGGCTCAGCAGGTCGGCACGGTGGCGCAAGGGACTGAGCATCGTGCAAAAAATGTGCTCCTTTGTTTGCTGCCATCGTTGGATCGCAGCAGAGTTGGGGTCAGGATAGCACCTTATCCATGGGAGCTTGGTGGAGTGTCTAGGCTTGGGCAAACCTCACCTCTCTGTGGTGGTGTGGGTGGGGATAAGCTTGGGAAGCGAGTAAATGGAAAAGGAGCATTCAGAGAGGTTTTGGTGGGATCTGTGTATGGAGAGAAAGACCCAGAATCGTAGAATCATTGAGGTTGGAAACGACCTTCAGGATCATCGAGTCCATCTGCTAAATCAGCACTGCCAACTCCACCACTAAACCCTGCCCCTAAAAGCCACATCTGCCTGTCTTCTAAATACCTCCAGGGATGGTGACTCCACCTTGTGTGTAAGGGAAGTCTTCAAGGAGTTAAAAGGAACATGTACTTCTGGAGAGCTGTGCTACTTCAAAACCACTCAGGGGTGACATGAATACAGGCTCCAGGGAGGCTGGGTCTGGTCCTGTCATCTTGGTGTCATCTGTAACACTGAAAGTGGGTGCCTGAAATTGTCCAGTGGTGAACATGTTGCATGTAAATGAATGCAGCAGGAGCTGGGGTGGGATTTCTGATGGCTTTGGTTGTGGTTGCTTCTCTTGCTTTGCACTTGACCTATAGGTGTATAACTTACTTGCAGATTTTTCGTGGAGAAGGCTTTGAATTGACTGCTGCCATGGCTGGCAAGAGGTGCACGTGTGGAGAGACAGTTTCTAATGCTTCCGGAACAGGAGACCGTGCCTGTCAGGGTTCAGCAGTGTCCAGCCTCCACAAGGCAGAGACCCTGGCTGAACCTCAGAGGAGACTGTGACCCATGGTAGCACTTCTGATCCACTTGTACTCAACAATGGTTGCCAAATCCCCTTGTTCAGGACCATAGGTTTCCTACTGCAAAACCTATCCCTGAGGTTTTGCATTGGGTGGAGAATCTTTGCTTAATAGTTGCTTCTCTCTTCTCCTTCGTTTCCCTCTTGTTCTCATGCACCAAAAAAACCCCGAGGATGTGCTGCTCCTACAGCCACATCCTTCAAGCACCAGGGAATGAGGCTGCCTTCGAGTAAGCAAAAGAGTGGCAAGGGCCACACTCAGCTCCTGTGATGCATCAGAAGGTTGCTGCTGGAAATGGGAGTGTGTTCTGGGCAGAAAACGTGCCTGGAAGTGGGGAGTCCCTTGGCAGTGGAGGGACAGGACGTGGCCACCGGGCACTCTGCAGTGGGAGCAGTTCCCTGTCTGTCCCCAGCTTTTGTAAAGATGTCTGTCATGGTTCTGTGCTGCCCACTTTGGGAGAGAGAAAGGGAGGGAAGAGTGTATTCCATGCAATGGCTTGGCTCCAAGACCTGGAAGATCTTTCCTGTATTGCACAAGATGCTGAGTCTAGCCCATGGCAAGGCCATCAACTTGGCAGCAGAGTGGCAGCACTCTTGGAGGTGTAATGGGCAGCAGGTACCTTCAGAGTGTTTAGCAAACCTGACACTTGAGTAGGACATTGCCGTCTTTGAGCTCCAAGCCAGCTTTCCTTGGATAGAGTCTCATGGGTCATCTTTTTTGAAGGATGGCAGGAGAAGGGAATCTGAAACAGCTTTTCAACCTGGGCTTCTGCCAGTCTTTCCACTTAGGACTTTCATGCCCCAGCCACTATGTGCATCGAGCAGCCTTTTGCAGACAGGGAAGATGACCTTTGGAGAGGGGAGCAGGCTGGAAAGGCAGCTTCCTTCTGGGAGAAAACCTCTTTTTGTTTGTTCTCAGGTTTCAGGGCTTTGCCTGGGGCGGTTGAAGTGGGACCCTTGTCCTCAGAGGAGCTCTGGAGGCCCCAGCTTCTCATTAACAGATTCAGCTCATTCAAAGAACCCACTTCTTTTCAGCGAGGAGAATTCATATGCAAAGCACAGCGCAGATCCCAGCCCAGCTCAGAGGAGGGGGTTTATGGCTAGACCTGACCTGGGAGCAATCCCATCCTTTGTTTGTTGATTTGTTCCTGCAGGGTTTAGGCAGCCCCAAGTCCACATGAGGAGCACCAGGTCCTCCTCATTTCCTTGAGTGAGGACAATCGGCTTACTCTGTCCTTCGGTGACCCTTTGCTCTCTTGGGGCTGCTGTGGGGACTTGGATCCATCTCCCAAACTCCACCAGGAAAAGGTGACGTCCTGGCACAGGCTGTCTTGGGGGGACTGAAGCTTTTCTCCATGGTTTATGCTGCTCCCCTGAGCCAGGTCAGCCTGTGGTCAGTGAGCTGGGTCACATCTTCTGCTCAAATCTGGCCCAGAAGCAGAGCAGTGGTGAATCTCACTCTGCTTTCCTTTAACTCCAGCTGCTCTGAGCAGCTGGAGGTTGGTCGTGGCAGTGGTGGGGTGGAGGAGGCTGGGTGGAGATGGCCATGCACCATCTCTCCCTTACAGGGCAGTCAGTGCAGCTGGAGAGTTTGAGATATACTGGGTTTGCCCATTCAGATAAGGGGTTGATTCTGATCCAGGGCTGTGACTGGAGCCTGCTAATCCCGCCCTGCTTAGGAAAGGGAAAACTGCTTTGTGAGATCAGAGTGTGGGATTGCTCCAGCCAGCTTCAGCATCGCTCCCCAGCATCAGCCTGCTTCCTCAGACCATGAGCCTGGCCTGGTGTGGTGCTCAGAGGGGTGGGGAGGGGACCTGTGCACGGCCAAAATTTATCTGTGCTCTTCCAAGGACAGAGTGTGCCAGTAAGACAGCGTTGAGCCCCCTGAGCCCAGAGTTTGGCTCTGGGGTGCTGGGTTATTTGCAGTATGTTACTGGGGGAAGCAGATGTGCTTAATTAGGGGGAGTTGTGAGGGTTTGTGCTTTGTGGGACATGGCAGAGGCAGGCTTGAAGCTGCTGTGAGTGGGAGGGGAGGAAGTGGCTTGTCCACTGGTGGGGTGTTAGGCTCTGGTTGCCTTGTCTTTAATGTGTGGAAGCACTTCCAGCCTGCTTTCTGCTGCTAAAGGCTCTGCTCAGCCATCTGTGTGCGGTGCAGAAGGTGCTACCTGTCCCCACATATCAGCTTTGAAAATTCCAGCTGGGGAGTTTTGCTGCCCAAGCCCACCAGCCTGCAGCAAAGAATCCACTTGGAAATGTGGGTTTTGGCATCAGGACTGCAAGGAGATAAACAGAAAATACTTAAATTTGAACCACAGTCATCCATATCAATAACTGGGTGTGTGGGGCTGGTGTCAGAAGTTTCCATACCAGGCTCAGTCACTGGCCATGGGCTAAGCTGGTCAGCCAGGAGCAGGATACAGGGAAAGACTGGAAAGATGAACTCATCTGTGTTCATTCAGCTTCCCCACGGAGTCACATTTCACGGAGAATCTGGTTTTCAGTAATCACAGCAACACTGTGCTTTTTTTTTTTTTTTTTGCTATTTTAGATCATTGTCCAGATCATTTTGCTATTTTAGATCATTTGGTGGGGCGGGGGGGGGATATTTTTTCCACAGAATATGTTAGTAATAGTTTTCCAGATCTTTTGATCATTTTACTGCCAGATCCTCACTCGCTGTGGCAACTCATTTGGCATTTGGGATGGGGTTAGGAGAAAACTGGTGCAGACTCTTTGCCAGCACTATGAAATAAGTGTCTCTCTTCTGCAGCTTCCGTGGCACATCCAAGCTGCACCCTCCTGAAGTGATGGAGAGCTGCTGCTGGGAGCTGAGAAACTTTCTGGCATGTGCCAAATTCCCTTCTCCCGTTTCCTACACCCCAAAGTTAAGGTTTGAGGGAAATGCAGCTTTTTTTTTTTTTTTTTTTTTTATGTTGGATTCAGCAAATAATTTGGACACCTCCAGCCCAGAAAGATGGGAAATTACTATTTTTCCAAGTTACATTTTTAAAGCAGTTTAATTGGTTTGAAATTTACCCAAGTTTTTATTTAAACGAGAAAGAGAGAGAGAAGGGAAATTGATAAAATGAAGTGGGAGGAGAATTCATTTTTGATTCAGGAAGCATTTTTGATTGATCTGAATTTGAGTTGTGATGCAAGTTTCCAAACTGGTGGTGGGTAGGAGGGATCTGGGGGAAGTGCTGCTGCCCTGAGCATCTGATGCTTCTGTTGTTGGCCTTGGCTGAGTCTCCACTTGGGCTTGTTGGCCATGGCTGGAGCTGACCTCCAGGACTACATGGACCATTGCTCTGAACTGATGTGACTTGCTCCTGTCTCTGTGGGAGTATCTCATCACAGTCTTATGGACTGCAGGAACATTTCTCCCCCTTTAAAAGCATCTCTGCTTTGTTTCCAAAAAGCCCTGAAGCACTCTCCTGTGTTGGGAAAAGAGGTGGGTTTACAATGATCTGGGGTGGCTTTGCAGTGCTTATGGGTACAAGCCTCTCTCTTGATTTGTTGCTGGGATTTTTGGTTTATTTTACGGCTTCACACCGTGAAAATTGGTGACAGAAATGGCCCATCGGTTTCACAGAGTTCCTCCTTTTGCTGGGAAATAAATAAAATAAGTAGATGCACAAAAAGCCTTTTCACAGCTGAATTTTTCCATGTCTCATCTCACAGCAGCCTGTTTTGGAAAATTTGAGCAAAAATCTGTTCATCCATTTGTAATTTTTGGAAAGGTTGAAGTGAGGAGGGGAACTTTAATGTCAATTGTAAGAAAAAAAACATGAGCTTCTCTTAATTCCTGCTCCCCGGGAGGGAGTGTGTCTGTGTATTTAGAAATTCCAGCTTCTGTTCATTTTGGAAATAGGTAATTGCATTTTGACCTTGATTTTCTCAGTGGCTTTATGTAAACATGGTGAATATATTCAACCAAGGTTTAAAACTCCTGTGATTACTTGACACTGAAGTGCTCCACCTTTGTTACAAAGACTGTGATTCCTATTGAAGGTGGACACTGTGTGCTTTGCCAAGAAGGGATTTCTGTTGTGTCCCGTGGGCCTTTGACCTGGCAGGGTGAAGACCCAGCTAGGGGTGCTTCAGTAACCTCCACAAAGCTCTGGGAGTTCATTTTTTCTGAGCATTGGATACTGAAGGCAACTTTGTGTTTAGAGAGAGCACTGTGAGGGTGGTGAGGCCCTGGCACAGGCTGGACAGGGCTTGGAACACCTGAGGTGGTAGAAGATGTCCCTCCCCATAGCAACGGGTTGGAATGGGATGATCTTTAAGATCTTTTCCAACGTCAACCATTCAGGATTCTGTGGTAGGATCCAAGACTGGATTTTTCTTGCTGTGGGGGATTTGATGTTTCAGAAGAAAGTAGGCTGCAAGTACACTTGGATAGGAGAAAAACCCAAGAGTTCAGGTGTGTGCATGGAGTCTGGCAACTTCTCTGCACAGAGAAAGTTTGGGAAGAACAACTCAAGCCTATGACATCATGGATCAGCCAAGGAAGCAAACCCCAGTTCCCCTGACTTGGTTGCAACTACACATAAGGAAGGTGCAGCCCGTGAAGGTGTAATTGTCCTCAAATATGAGGCAGGTGGGAATATTCTTGTCCCATGTTTAGTCTTCTGATCCTCAGCCTTCACCAATATAGTCTCAGGCTCGAGGGAATATTGAGATAGGTTTAAAGTAAGGTGATTAGGTTACTGGTTTTGTTAGGAGAGGCATTTGCTGGCATCACGGCTGTCCCTGTGTTTGCTGGCTTTTGTTTAGACCTGGAGCTGTAAAAAAAAATGTTTAAAAAAAACCCAATGTTTTCCAGTGAGCTTGTGTGACTCATGAAGCTGGATCTCCCCAAGCAAATGTTGCTGATCCTAAATCCCAAAAAGCTGGAAGAGAGCTGATGTCCCAGGGCTGTTTGCTGCATGGACGTGTGCAGGAGTTTTGGGGTTCTCAGGGAGAAACTGCCACATCTTCCTTGTCTGTACCTCCCTCAGGGGCAGCCACTGGAAAGGATTTGGGCTACACCTTGATGTCTGGGTTGGGTGTTGTTGGGCAAATGAGTGCCTTGGTGGGGGGGGAGGCATCTCACCCACTTGAGGCTGTGTGAGAGCAGCCAGAAGTGCTCCACCAGCAGTGGACACCTCTGGTTTCCCCATGAGAAAGTGACATCTAAGGTCCCCTCACAGCCTGACAAGAGGAATTGTCTGTCCACCTCTCCCAAAACTCCGTTGTTAGGTGGGTTGTTCCCGCCTCCCAGTACATCTCAGGCACAGTGGAGGCAGGAAAAGAAAACCCTTCTGAAAATCACAACGTAATTACTCCCATCTGCTCCGGCACTGCTTCCCATTTCTGCCTGCCAGGATGCTTGTCTCCGATGCTAAGTAGCACATTATTTTCGATAAGTTGCAATCATTTACTTGAAATCTCCTTCTCCTTTAAAATGTCCCCCTGGAAAGGCAATTCAGCGACTTGGGAATGGGCAGAAAGAGCCATGATAAAACCCATCCAGAAGCAGCCGAGCTGGGGCTGGAGGACAAGCGCTCCTCCCAAACTCATTAAAACCACCCAGCGGGTTCCTTTGTAGGCTGGGTTTGCTTAAGTGCCCAGCCTCCAGATCCAGCCCTTGGCTGGTGGTGTCAGCAAATGGGGCTGCAGAGGAGCTGTCAGCTCGTGTCGTCAGAATTCACACAGAATTCACAGAATCACTGGGTTGGAAGAGACCTTAAAGATCATCAGCCCCAACACCTCAGCTAAACCCTGGCACCCAGTGCCACATCCAGGCTTTGTTAAACACACCCAGGGATGGTGACTCCACACCTCCCCGGGCAGCCATTCCAGAACTTTATCACCCTTTCTGTGAAAAACTTCTTCCTAATTTCCAACCTGTATTTCCCTTGGTGCAGCTTGAGACTGTGTCCCCTGGTTCTGTCAGTGCTGCCTGGAGAAAGAGCCCAACCCCACCTGAGCACAGCCACCCTCCAAGGAGCTGTAGAGAGTGCTAAGGTCAGAGGGAATCTTAACCAGGCAGTCACAGAAATTCTGCAGGACTGTGCTTTTGACTGCTGAAGTCAGCAGAGAAGGAGCCACGCTGGCTCTGGGGGACCGATTCCTCCATCGTCACAACCTGGGTTGGCATCATGTCCCACCACCACACCCTCTTGTGAGGGGCTATATGGAGTCTGGCCCTGCTTCCCACATCTCCTCAGCTTGAAGACACTGACCACCAGGATAAATTGCCCTTTCTAGAAGAAAGATGGAGCTGGAAGGTCCTTTGCTGTTGCCACTGCTGAGCCACAGTCTCCTGCTTAGCTTCTGCCATCATCCCCGGCATGTTTGATTGCCTTCGTCGTGTAGTTCTGTCCCTGTTGCCTGTACACCTCTAATTTGGAGAGTTTGGAAGGGGTGGAGAGGAAAGAGTTGCTATGTGGAAGAATTTTGGTGTGGCCTTGGAAAAGAGAGATGACTGTGTGCTCAGCTCCTGTGCTTTTCAGAAAAGCTCCCAGAAAAAATTGAGTAAATAAGGTAGGGGATAGTGGCATGGATACCAGAGGAGCCTGGTGCCCTCCTTTGTAGATTTCTTAGGTGTCTTCACAGCCCCAGGCCGTCCCCAGAGTTGTGTCTGTTCCAAAGGTGTCTGGCAAGTGCTCTTTCTCCTGCCCTGGCTGTACCTCAGATTGCATGACCTGAGGGGACAGCAGGCACAGGTGCCAACCTGTGGGGACGTGTGGGGTGCTAACTGCTCATCTCACGTGAGCATGGAGCTGGCTGCTTTGCAGGTGCTCCTTGGAGATGTTGTGGGAAGCATCTTGGAGCATCTGGAAGCTTTGGTGGCTCAAGGCACTTTCCATCTCGTGTCCCTGAATCGCAGGGCAGGCACAGAGCCGAGGAGCTGGTTTTGGCTTTGTCTTCTCACCTGCTTCTCTGAGATCAGTCCTGCCACCACTTCCCATGTCCTGCACTGCAGCCACACCACGGAGCCAGCCCAGGCCTGGGCTGTGTCGATGTCCTCTGAACCCTGTGGCTGTGATCCTTCCTCAGGAAGGGAGAAGGAGCAAGTGTGGGAGCTGGGAGCCATTTTCCAGCTGCTGGAATGGGTCTCTGTGACCCTGCTGGTGACCGTGCCCGGATCACAGGCTGGTGGCTCCATGGTTCCCGGGTGCTCCTGCTGCTGCCGTCAGGGATGGTGACCCTGTGACAGCCATGTTCCAGCTGGGCAGTGCCAGCGGGGACAGGGCACATGCCTTGGGTTGACTTTTAAAACACACCTATATATATATATATATAAAACACATATATATCTATGTGTATATATACATTTTTTTTATTATTTTTTTTGTGTTGTGTGTATATATTTACATCTAAAAATGCATTTTGATCAGCAGGGGACCTGGGCGAGGGCTGAGCACCATCTAGTGGCAAGCACCACAGCTCCAGAGGCTGCCGAGCCAGCAGGAAATCAGCCAAGGATAGAAAGTCTTGCAGGAATTCTTCTCCCCCCCGCCCCCCGGCTGCCAATCGCTGTCTTTCTTTTTGTTTTTCCTTTTTTCCCCCTCTTTCTTTAATCGGGAGCAGCAAATGGGGGTCCTGAGGATGACTGGGTTCCTGTGTGCCTGTAGCCCCTTGGACCACTGAGGACCATTCTGCTTCATTTATTCTGTTTTAATTTGGTGGGAGAGCAGGGTTCTTTTGCCACTACAGACTGGGTGCTGCCAAACCCATCCCAAACTCCTCATCCCATCACAGGGAGCGGTTTGGAGGGTGGCAGCTGCCAAGGAGCCCAACATCCCAGGCATCCTGGCGGGAGGTGTGTCAGAGCTGGGTCCAGCACTGGGAAGATAAAAAAGGAGCTTTTAAATAATCATTTTGTCTTCTCCTCGGCTGAGCACAGCCTTTCAGGGATAAATAAGCAGCATCAGTCCTGCTTGGACACATTGGCCTTTCCATTTATTTACTCCCAGGCTTTATTCTGAGTGAGCAGCCAAGCCCAGGCTGGATTCAGGTCTCTGCTGTGGGGGACACATCTCCTCCATCGGGTGCTGGTCTGTGCATGGCACAGGAATAAAGCTCCCAGGAATACACAGCACTTTTCATCAGGAAGCAGCTCTCTAAACATAAACTAATTAATCACTCGTGCCTACCTGTCAGGTCAATGATTCCTGAGATTTTTAATCTAAAAATATTTCCCTTTTGAAATCCAGATGCGCCTGTTTTGGCAACTCCGCTTTTGATTTGTTTATTTGAGGTGTTTTTTAATATTTTTTTTAACCTGTGTTGCTTTCCTTTTGTATTTGGGCTTTTGATGTGCTTTAATTGACTGATTTTTTTTTTTTTTTTTTTTTTTGTCCTGGAAGAATAGGAATTTATTCTTTTTATTTGCATGGCAAGTCTCCCTCCCTGCTGCATCCTGTCAACTTTCCTCTTCTCTTTTTAAGGGATTTGGCTACTTTTGCCTCATATTTCAGTTTATGGACCATAGACCCCAAACCATTTTCTTGATGAAATCTGTCCTTTCCCCTTGGATCTATTTATCATGGCTGGGTGCCATGGGAAGCCTCCCATGGTAGAGGGAGATGTGGTCCTGTCTCCTGAGGGCTCAGCTTCAAATTTGGCACTCTGCCCTCATTCCTCCATATAGAAATGATCCTCCCTAGTGTGGAATTATTTATTTTTAGTTCCAGTTTTTCTGTTCTTGGGCTTTTTTCTGCCCACCTTCCCACCTTTGTTGACAGTGCATATTTTAATAATAAAAAATGCCAGTAAATGCATGAATGAGTAACTGATCCAAATGTATGAATAAAATAAAATTAAATGAATGAGTGAAATGTCCTGAAAATAGTAATTTCAGTAGGCTTTGAGGCTTTTTAGAAAAGCTCCTTTTAGTCTTAACCAAACCTCTCAACAGGGTCTTTTACTTCAATTTTATACTGATAATAGCTGTATCTTTAACTTATTGCAGAGTGGGGAAGACCATACCCGGTGGTTGCCAGGGTTTTTTAGCTGCTGTGATTTTATTTCTTGTTGCTAACAGATCTTCCCCTACTTTTTTATTTTAAATGACAGGAATAAGCACTTGTTCTTGTTTGTGCCGTGGATTGGGAGGGGGTCAAATTCATCTCAGGTGTCACCGGGCATGGCTTTTATCAAAATCCACTCAACATTTCCCAGCTCTGGATGTGCAAAGAATGTGTGCTCATGGGGTGTGTGTGCTCAGAGTCCCTGTGCCAGATGAGATGGGGAAAGACAATTGTTTTCCCTTAGGAAATGCCTTTTTTTTATTCGCTCATCAAGGATTTATTTTATTTATGTTGTTTACTATGCAGCTCTGTGTGTGTGCATGTGGAAATCTCACGTTATCACTCCGTGTTTGAACACAGACCTTGCAGGGGGACACGGGGGGAGCACATAGGGCACCTCCATTTTTCAGACATGGGACATCCCAAGCTGTTGGGGTGCTCCCATGTGTTTTTCCAGGAAAGCCCTCACAGGAGAACTTTTACTTGGAGCAGTAATTTAGGCAGGGAGCACAAAGATGGGAGGAAGATTCTCTTTTTGAAAAGTCGCTTTGGGAGGATTAGTTCATCGTTGCTCCTTTTCTCAGCATGATTTAGACATCAGTGAAACAACTGGATTCTTAAAGAAAAGGCATTTTTCCAAGAATAAAATTTGTTTCATACATGTTTTTGACATGTTCCCAGTGCGTGGCTAAAAGCATGGACTTCAGGCCCTCTCCACAGTCCGTATTTCAGGGTGTGGAAACCAAGGCACAGCTGCCCCAGGCTCAGTGTGCCTTTCTCTGCCATCCGGGGTTGATGTAAATGACATGTTGGCTGACATGAGAGGACCCCTGAGCGAGATGGAATCAGGGCTACAGAATTCCACCTTCCCATCTCATGCTTGAGTCTGGATATGGTCCCTATCGCTTCTGGCAGCAAGCATGGGTACATTTATTGGGTTTTTTGGTTGCTGTTGCTAGGAGTTTTGCTGCTTGTCCGAGCAGAAAGCGTGGCTTTGTGGGTTAGCTCTGTGGTGAGCTCACTGCCAGTTCTGCCCTACTTCTGTCCTGCGGGAAGGAGGGGAAGAAGCAGGGAGAGGAGCAGGGAGCTGGAGTGCCCCTGGAAGCCAAGTAGTGATGAGTGAATCCAAGCTTGGTGCTGAGTACTTGTAGCATCAGGATGCCTGTTGGGGAACCTGTTGGGAAGGGACAAAACCCCAACTTGGGACGAGCCCCAGGTGTGACTCAGGCTTTCCTGTCCCCGTTGTATCTCCTGCAGTGCTGAGCATCCGGGGGGCACAGGAGGAGGAGCCCACGGACCCCCAGCTGATGAGGTTAGACAACATGCTCCTGGCCGAGGGGGTGGCGGGCCCCGAAAAAGGAGGGGGCTCAGCTGCCGCTGCCGCCGCCGCCGCCGCGTCCGGAGGAGCCGGCTCCGACAACTCGGTGGAGCACTCCGACTACAGAGCCAAACTCTCCCAGATCAGACAGATCTACCACACGGAGCTGGAGAAGTACGAGCAGGTAACAGGCTCCTTCATGGTGGTGGTGGTGGTGCTGGTGGGCTGGTGGGAGCAGAGCGGGAGGGCGTGGATCTGCACAGCCTGGATCGCTGCTGACATCTGTTGTTAGGGGTGTACGGGCAAATGGCTCTGGGTGTTGGAGTGAGAACATGCTTTTTTAGGGTTGGCAGGGTTGGGGTTTTATGCTGGGACGGGGCATGAGGATAGTCTTAGTATGGGTTCCCCCTTGGATTTTCACTTTTCACTCCTCCCCTGATATCTTACCCAGAATTGGCCCTATGAAGGAAAAGGCCTCTCTGATATGCTGGCCTCAGTGATGACAGCTGTCCAAGCAAGACTTGCATCAGAATCTTCCTTGAATATATTTTCTCTTTAAAAGGCTCTTTCCACGGAAAAAAAAAAAATGTCTTTTTTCTTGTAGTAAATTACTCAAAAGACAAACTACTTGAGTCATGAACACAGCTATAGGTAACACTAACAATTTCATGAAGAGCTTTGCAGGTCAGTGCTCAAAAACAGTTCCTTTCAAGTGCTTCCAGATGTTTTGCAGACCTCTCTTGGCCACTGTGCACCTTGCCCTTGTGGTTTCTACCCCAAGGTTATGGTTTATGGATGAGAGCAAGAAGGTGTCACCTCTTTGGGTACAGGGCAACTCCAGTGCCAGAGGCCTGGTGGGCTTTCAGATCTCTGGTTTAGATCCAGTAAAAGCCTCCATTTTACCTGGCTAACTGGATGTGTGGTAGGGCTGGGGGATGTCTCATCCCCATGGCCACGTTGGCCAAGCTGTGGGAAGGGTTAGAGCTGGACTCATTGTGGCCAGGCAGGGCTCTGGTAGTGGAGCAGCCAAGCACAGCCTTGCCATGAGAGGCATTTTGGCAGGCAGGGAGCAGGCAGAGGGCTGGTTGGAAGGATGACCTTTGGTGGCTCTCCTCAGCCCTTGCTGTCACTCCCTTGAGGCACAGAGATGGGGGGGAGCCTCAGCCATCCCACATGGGTGGGAGTGGAGACCACATGAGGGATCATCTTACAGGCTGAAGAGGGGTAGAGAGACCTCTGTCCTCTGCTACCCAAGGCTAGGGAGAGGCCCTTGGCATGGGCTTCAGGGAAGAACCTTCTGCTTCTCCCTCCCCTTGGGCAGGGATTTTTGTTTGTTTGATGTTCTGATTATGGTTTTGCTTCTCTTTGGCTCCTCAAGGTGAGGAAGCCTTTATCCAGGCCCAGAGGGTGAGATGGGCTGCATTTTTCCTTCTCACAACCCACTGACAGGGTTTGGTTTTGCCACTGAGTGGCTTTGCAAGTGGCTGTGCTGGTCCACATCTTTGGTACCATCTCTGGTACCATCACCCACATTCCTGCAACACCAGGGCTCAGGGTTTTTTCCACCTCCTTCCCACTCTCTCCAGTCCAGCTGTTGGGAGCTCAGCTCATGGCTTCTCAGTCTGGCTGCTGCTGGGTCAGCACGGCAATCAGTGGTGGTTTTGCCTTTAATGCTTTTTATTTCATGCCAAGAGGAGATGATCTGAAATTGCTGGGATGTCTGAGAGCTCTGACAGCCAGCACTCATCCTGGGAGATGGGAGTCAGCAGCTGGAGCTGGCCTTGGGAATGTCTCCTTGTTGGGTCTGAGCCATGGTGGGAATTCAGCTTGGAAGGGTGGGGTAAGACACAGCAAGTCAAGCCCATGTCACCATTCCACAAATCCAGTGTTTCTTTCCCCTGCCAGCCCCTTTTCCCCATCATGGCGTGGGAGCTGCAGACACTGTCCCCAGAGCAGCCACCCACATCCCAGGAGCACCAAAGGCTTCTCCAGCCATCACTGTCCACTGTTTTTTTGGAGCTTGGTTCTGGGAATCAGAGGATCCCATCATGCCAGTGAGGTGCTCATGGGGATGAGGGAGAGGGAAGTGGCCTTGATCTGCCCTCAAAATCCCCCCCTTGTCCCCTGGCTCCTCTCGCTGCCCTGTCCTCAAGGCACAGCATGGGGACAGCAGGAGCAGCCAGACAGTGCTGTGCCAGCAGCAAACTAATTGGGATTGTTACCTGCTTGCCCTTATTTGTCAGGGCTCCTGCCTCACTCAGGTTTTAATTATTATCCTTATTTACTTCTTACCTGATGTGCCAAGAGCACGGAGCAAGGCCATGTCTCTCTGGGAGCTGTTCCTGTGATGCACAAGGGGCTCTGCAGAACACATGATGGGCTGTAGGAGGGGGGGCAGTGGGTCAAAAGGTGCATGGTCCTCCTCAGATAAATCTATAGCTCCTCCAGTCACAACCAGCAAAACAGTGGCTGGGACTTCTTCATGCTTTCTGTGAATCCTAGGGCTTCATGTGCTCCAGCTCCATCCATGATCCCCCTGAGAGCAGCGAAATCAGCTGCTGTCTTTCCCAGCATGTTTGTTGGGAGTCTCTCATGCCCTGTGCTTGGCAGACCAGGGAAATTTCTCTCTCCCTGATACCTATTTCTGGCTAGAAACAGAGGCCAGACAAAGTTTAAAGGATAAAAGTGGACATATTTAATGGAGAGCCTTCAGGTACATGAAGGGCAGATGAAGCCTCCCCAAGGGGCTACACCCAAAATGGACGATGTCATGAGTTTCTCAGACAGATGCAAGTTTGGTCTATTTGCATATCAGGGATTAATTCTCCAATTACAGCTTCAGGTAATGAAGTCAGATACCCACAGTTTTCTACCCCCCCAATTCACTATTGTTTATCCTTTTTGGGGCCTGAGGCAGAGGGTGTCCTTGGATCTCAGGCCTAGAAGGATTGTTTTGTCTGACCAAAACGTGAAGAGAGTTAACTAACTTCTATATGAAGTTCAGAGTTATACACTAATGCAGTACAGGATCTGAAAAATACAAAAGCTAAAATCTTAAGGCATCATCCCCTGAGCACCAGCACGTTCTTGCTCTGAGCCTGCTCTGAAAAGCCCCAGCCAGCGGGGCCTGCACTCAATTTCCTCCCATAGCCGCACTGCCTGTGCCCCGTCCTCGACACCACCGAATGACCTTCCCATCCTGGGGTTCCTTTTGCTTTTCCTGCCATCCCAGGCGTGCAACGAGTTCACCACCCACGTGATGAACCTGCTGCGCGAGCAGAGCCGGACCCGGCCCATCTCGCCCAAGGAGATCGAGCGGATGGTGAGCATCATCCACCGCAAGTTCAGCTCCATCCAGATGCAGCTGAAGCAGAGCACGTGCGAAGCCGTCATGATCCTGCGCTCGCGGTTTCTGGACGCACGGTGAGTCCACGCCCCACCAAACCTTTCTGCGCTGTCCCTCGGGTTCAGGAGGTTCGTTGGGCAGGTTTGTTGGTTCTGGAGTAAACTGAGGGCCTGTGGATATTCTCAATTCAGTCAGAGAGAAAAGAGAAAGATTTCTGCCAGGCTAAGCCTGGGAAAAAGTCCGGGAGGAATGTAAACAATCTATTATCTTGTTTTCTGTTCATATTGTTTATAGATATGTTCTGCCACACTGACCTAAGTCCAGTGTACCAATCAGGCTAAACGTTTTTACTTAAGACCAATGAAATTAGTCTTCGCGATGTTCTCTATAAAAGAGCGATGTACTTTGGAATAAACACTCATTCTTTGCCTTCTGAAGATGGAGTCTCTTCATTCCCGTCCCGTGCTTCAACAACGACAAGGGCCCAGCTGAAGGGCCGTGTCTTGAGGCAGAGGGGTTTTTGCTTTTTTTTTTGCCATGGTTTAGTTGAGGTGTTCGGGCATGAGTTGGACTCGATGATGTTGAAGGTCTCTTCCAACCCAGTGATTCTGTGAATTCTGTGAATTCTTTATCCCTTAGTTTTCTGTGGCTCAGCAGGGGAGGGGACTGCAATTCAAACCATCCATTGGTGAGGCTCCCAGCTGTACCTTGAGAATTGCACATCCTGGTTTTGCTGTGGCAGAAGCAAATCCTGTGGCATATTGCAGCAAGCCTCTGTGGTGAAAAATGTGCACTTCAGTTAGGGATGAAAGTTTATCCTCCAGGCCATCCTGTCCCCCCTAGATTCCCATTCTTTTCCCACTGTTTTTATTGTCCCAGATTTTCAAATTGCTGTAAAATTACTTCATCTCCCAAGCTGGTTAGGTGCAGACTGCAGCTTGGGCTGTAGCTTGCTATGGGGAGGAGAGGCAGCTACACCAGGGGTACAAGGAAAGAGATTGCAGACAGGTAATAATGCCTAGGTGTGAATGGAACAGACTTCCCCAAGGATATATCCAGCTGTGCTTCCTCAGCACAGAGCTTTGCAGAGTAGCACTGTCTTTGGTCATGACAGCCAGGTGTCAGGAGTCACCTTCCCAGGTGGAGGAGCTGGATGCCAGTTTTCAGACTCTGCTGTGAGCTGGAGGATACAGTGATAAATTTGAGATGGAGATTTGCTTGCTTTGAAAGGTGCTGAGAGAGCAGTCACCAGCAAGGGGCAGATCAGAAGCTTCCTGGCCGTGAGTCTTGCACTCCATGCAAGCAGAGAGGGGAGGGAAGAAAGTGGGAAACTCAAGAGTATCTAAAATTGCATTCTATTTTTAGATCCCTGGTGCTCAATCCCTTTCCTTTTCCTTTTATTTCCCATTCTTTCTTCACATGAAGGCGGAAGAGACGAAACTTCAACAAGCAAGCCACGGAAATCCTGAATGAGTATTTCTATTCCCATCTCAGCAACCCTTATCCCAGTGAGGAAGCCAAAGAAGAGCTAGCCAAGAAATGTGGCATCACAGTCTCACAGGTGAGACAGCTCAAAGCCTGGACCAGTGGGAAACCTCAGCATGGGGAAGGGTATTCCAGACCTCAGACCAGTCAGCCATGTCCATTGTTGAGCATTTAATTATTAAATCAGTTTAGTGCGAGTTAGTGAGAGTGGGTGGGAGTGCAGATGGCACTTGCAGATTGAAGCCATGGATGGAAAAGGAAAGTCTGAGAATGGATTTAGGAGGTATGAAGGCTCCATGGAGCAATGGCTGTGTGTGCAGACAAGGTGCTGATGACACCAAAATGATGTGGCAGCAGAGGGGCAGAGTCTCCTCAAGGAATTAGTGCTGGCCTGACCTGCAAGAAGAGCTTGTTTGATCTGAAAGTCTTTTTTTCAGGGGATTAAAAGCAGTAGGAAGAGTTGTGCAGGTTTTGCTTGATAAGATTGAATGGACAAGTCCAGGTGGGAAGGATCTGAGTGCAACAGTTACAGTTTGTGCTCAGTGAGGGTGGGATTTCTCAGGGTCATTTCTCTCAGTCACTACCCTTGCGCTGCAGAACATGACATCTCCCTGACTTGCACATCCCTCAGAACATGGGGGTTAGTAAAGACAAAACGAATTATTTCCATATGTTCAAGGAAGCCACATAGTTCCTGGAGTCTTTAGCTTTGACCTGGGAGCTGCTGTGATTTGTGAGGAGCGCAGTCAGCCCTTCAAATGCTCAGCCATACATTGCTCAGGCCTGCCCTTCTTTATTTCCTCTCTTTTTGGAGCAGGCTGTGTGATTGAGAGCCAGTCTTTGTGGCCTGTGGTAGGCTTTGTCCTCACGTGAGCTTAGCAGCCCCTCTAGGCTCCCATGGCATTCCCTGTCTTGGGCTGCTTCCCAGCCCCAGGCACGTGCCTGCTCGTCACTTGAGTGAACTGCAGACAGCAGTAGCATCTGGTGTCCTTGTGGGAGCGTGTCTGCCTTCAGCAGGAGCAGCAGCATCCAGGGGTAGGTGTCATCACCGTGCTGAGTGCCTGCTGAGTGACTCCAGTTGCCTCCCCTGGGCTGGAAGACCCAAACGTTGCTTCTTCCCAGAGTTACCTACAGGAGACAGCACATATTGGCTTAAGTAAAGCTCCAGCTGTCCCAGTGCTTCCTGTCTCACTTCTAATTCATCTGTTCACACTTACAACTTCTCCTTTGCAAAGACAAAATGCCCAGGAGAAGTGCTGCGCTTAGGAGGTGGTTTTGAGCGTGCTGTATCAAGGCTGCTTTGTGCCTGTCTCCAGGATCTGCCTCCCTTCTTCATCCAAGTAAGGCAGAAACAAACACACACCCGGCTCTGCTTTTGCTGAGACTAAGTGGGAACACAGGTCCCATGAATGTGTGCAAGTCATGAGCACAGTTGATCTGAACTCAGAGTCTGACCAGATTTTGCAGGTGCTTCACAGATTTTAAAATGCAGATAGGTTGTGGTGGCTGTGTATTCCAGCCTCCTGCCCTGTGGTGCTCAGAGTTCACCCAGGATGTGAAGCCAGAAGAGCAGTCATGAGGAGATGTCCATGTGGAAAGATCATGAAGGAGCACGTTGTCATTAGTGAGAAAGCTGGGCCAAGAGGTGGAATGGAGCTCGTAGCCAACAGCACCAGCTCCTGGTAGTACCATCAAAATGTTTGCTCCCAGATCTGGGCTGGGTACTGATCTGAGTCTCCACAGGTTACATTTTCTCTTTCCTGCTCCGCAGGGTTGGATACCTCTAGCCATTAAATTGGTGGATGAAGCCACTTCTGTGTGGAAGCTGCTGGATGCTCTAATAAGCACTCCAGATAGAAAGCAGCACAGGAATAAAAGCTTATGGGTTTCAGTGATCCACACCAAGCCCAAGCTTTCCCTAAGATAAGGAAAAAATCATGGGCTTCAAAGGATGAACATCCATTATTGTATTCTGTGTCTTTGGCTCTTGCTCAATTTATTTGGAAGAGGGAGCAGTGATGTACTTGCTCAGCAGCAAGCAAAGGGAGAATGTCCTTGGAATCTCACTGAAGGGGTTGGTCTTGCTAGCTCAAGATTGCATCTCCAAGCAATTCTAGGAGTGTTGGAACTTTCTGGGAGAGCTGCAGCATCCTCTTTGTTTGCCCATTGCCTTTATCCTGATAAGCTCTCTCAAACAAAGTCAGTAGTGGCGGGAAGTTGTCTTCTGTTTAGAGACCTGCACACAGGAAGATATTACCCTGATTCTCTGTCTTCAGTGCTGATGAAGAAGAAGCTGAGAGCTGCTTCTCAAGCTGTAGGGTTGAATCTTTCCCATGCCTTCTCTGAAATAGTTCAGTGTGAGATAGTGCCCACGAGTGAACAGGAATATCATCAGCATGTCTCTGGACAAACACACTGGAAACATCTTCCACCCCTTCCCAAGGCACACACTTCTTTCCTGGGATGAAAGTTAGGTTTTAGGACAAATCCTGTGCTCCTTCTCCATCCTTCCCCTGAAGTTCCTGGTTCATGAAGTGGCTCATGCTAATCCTTGCAAAGCTGAGCTCAGCCGGACGAAGAGCATCCACTTCTGGCTTTGTGCCCTGATTCCCCTCAGATGGATCAAAAGAGAGCTTTGCTGATACTGAGGCCATTTTTTGTGTCAGCCAGGCCCCAGTCAATTCTCTGAGTGTTCTCCCTCAAAGCCATGCTGGTAATCAGGGCATGTATCCCATCAAAGAGATACTGAGGAGGAGGCAAATAAAAATGACACATACCTGTTCTCAAATTGTGCAACTCTGAGGTCATTTGACTTTGTCGTGGTTTTTTTAACCCATGTTAAGATTTTTGTGGGTGTAGTAGTTCCTGTGGAGCATCCCATGTGTAGCAGAACCAGCTACACCCACACAAACCCAGTGCTCCCAAGGGGTTCCCATCACCTTTCCTGGGCTTGGTGTGGCAGACACGAGTGGAAGGTGCTAGGAAAACCTGAGGGGAAAAGAATCCGCGCTGCTTAACCTGAACTAATCCACCTTCCTCACCCAGGTGCACTTGGCAGAGCTGAAACCTTAACTTGTCCTTGTCTTCTCTTGAACTCGCTCTAGGTATCAAACTGGTTTGGAAATAAGAGAATCCGGTACAAGAAGAACATAGGTAAATTTCAAGAGGAAGCCAATATTTATGCTGCCAAAACGGCTGTCACGGCTACCAATGTGTCAGCCCATGGAAGCCAGGCTAACTCACCCTCAACTCCCAATTCAGCTGGTTAGTTTTTATTTTTCTTTTATTTTGGGTTGTTAGTGTTCGGGTTTTCGTTCCTTCTCCCCTCTCCCTCTAGTTTCTCTCTTGTTTTCTCCTTCTGGTTATTTCAGCTTTTATTCTCTGGGTCTGGTTTGTTCACTTTTGTGGTCTTAAAAAAAAAAAAAACAAAAGAGGGAAACAGGTTTGATTTGGTGGTTTTTTGGGGGAGGCGGGTTGCTTTATTTTCTTTGCTTTTTTTCTCCCTATTTTCTCCTTTTTTCCCTCTTCCCCTTCCCTGTTCAGTTTTTTGTTGGAAAAAAGGATGTGATCAGACCTTGTGACTGGTGGTGCTGTGGTGGGGGTTATATGCATGGGTGGTAAACACAAAACCAGAAAAGTCGTCCATGAAGCGTTGCTGGGATTGCTTGCACTTTGGGGGGAGAAAAAAAAAAAACCTAATAGAAAAGTTGTTTTGTAATAATTTTATTTCACTGGGGCTGAAAGCATGAGTGATCCTAATGGACAAACCCCAGCATTTCTGAGACGTCCTAGCTCATGCCATTTTGGGGGTTGTTTTGGGTAAATTTTTATTCTTTGATTTTCATTCTGTTGTGGTTATCTCTTTGATTGCTTACATGACAGTGTCTGGATCACCTGCAAGAGTGTGCTCTGTGTGAATTTTATTTTCCCTTTGTGTCAGTGCAATCCAGAGAAATTCATGGGTCGTTCCCTTCCCTTTCCCCTTCTCCGTCCCATTTGCTGTGGTTTCCATTTGTTTGTTTTGAGAGTCAAAGGCACAGAGCGCTTTGCCCAGATTTCAACTCCTCTGCTAGAGAATGATGCTCAGTTCATGCGTGGTGCCTGCTGCAAGGTTGGCCAACCCAAAAATGATCAGGGGCTGTGGATCCAAGAGCAGTGGAAAACTGGGATTTGTTTACAAGGAGAGGAAAAAAAAAAAACCTCCATGGGTGCCATATACTTTATAATCCATGCAAATATCTGTGTGCCTGTTTTCTTTTCAGGGGTGGGAGGGAAGGTGGGAATGTGCCACTCTTGAGCCTTTTTGAGCTGAGTGTCTGCTCATGGTGCCCTTCCCCGGGGATGTGATGCTTGATGTTATCAGAGAGGCAGGAAGGGAGCAAAGAGGATGGTGGGCAGCAGGATGTTACACAGGCCGTGCAGATGCTGGCTGCTATCAGGACATGCTTCTGTAGTGAGCACAACCCTGCTTCTGTAGGTACCAGAGGGATCACACGTCAGAAACACCCCTGGCTCTGGAGGATTTGAGTGGAAGGTAGAGAGTCAAGGGTCAAACAAAGGGAGAAAGCAGTGACATGGGTCTCTGGCCAGGTGGGTCTCTCCCACCTTTTCCTCGCCCAGGGCTGTCTGCTCTGGCTCAGCTTCTCTGAGGGCTTAGGTTGGTGCAACAGAGCTCTGCAGAGACAGTTTGCGGGAGTTTTGTTTGATTCTTTTTGGTTTGGGGATTTTTGTTCCTTCTCGTTATCTCAACTGATGAAGATGTAACTGCATTTTCAAAAATGTATTTCTTTCCAAAGAGCTCGCACAGAATACCTGGTCAGGTGGGCTTTCCTGATGTTAACACCCCCTGTAGAAAAGGCTGGAGGGAATTCTGCTGGAGAGGCAGAACTGTGTGTGTCAAGGGAGAGGCCTGCTGCCTGTGATGCTGTCTTGCAGCCCACGTCAGTCTGGACCAAAGCGATGCAGCTTTCCTTCTTTTCCTCTCTCTTCAGCTGGAGTCAGATCCAAAGGTCTGGAATAGCAAGGGAACAGCTTCAGATTGCCTGAGTGGGTTTGGATCTGGGCTGCACGTAGGAGAAAAAGCATTTCCTCAGTGCCTGACTGGTTAAATAGTGCTCCAGAGCAAGGCTGTTTCCTCGCCTTCCCCACAGGCAGTAACACGGTTGTTTCGGAGATAAATTGGCCAGTGCCCTGCAGTAAACAGCTGAGATAATCCCTGGATAACACTGCGCTTTCAGGAAAGGACAAACAGTCCTGTTATTAACAGGGAAAACTTGAGCTCCTGGGTCCTCTTTGTGGCTCACTTGTCTGCAGTCTGGAGTCATTGACCTCTTTTTGCGTGCTTGAAGTGTCAGCGGTGCTAAAGCAGTGCGAGGGGAGCTTGCAGGCCACAGAGATCCTTCTTCTGCTTAGAAATAAAGTGTTCCTAACCTGGCCCAGGTCCCACACCCTGCCTGGACTGCTGCAACAGTAGCAGAGCAGCGGGGAGGCCCCGGTTGCTCTGGGTCAGCTTGCAGAGGTGGTGGGTTTGGGTGTCCTTGTAGATCCTCTCCTGAGAAGACAGCTGGAATTGTGTGAGATTTTTATCTCCTGACAGTTGATCCTCCCAGCTGAACCATGCAGATGTAACAGCTCAGTCAAGCATCCCTGCATTGTCACATTTTGGGACAAAGACACTTCCTGAGGATGCCATGTGATCTCCCCTGCTTCCAGTTGTCCTGTAGGTCCCAGCAGCAAGAAGCACACCTGGACATGCTAGGTCTGAAATACCTGTCTGAGAAAGATTGGGACAATTGTGTCCAGGACCATGAGCCATCAGATTTGCTGAATTCTCCAGGGAGGATCGTGAAAGCCGATGAAGAAGTGAAGAACTAAGATGGCCAATGCCTCTCCTTTTACACTGTGGACTTCTTTCTGTTGCCAGACCATTGGCTGAGACTTTGGTGAGGAAGTAGCCTGAACAAAGATAGGACTTCCTATCCTAGGAATTTGTAGGACTTCCTGGCTTAAACACTTTATAGGGCATGTGGAAAGAAAGTAAGCAGAGGCAGGTCATGAGAAAGAAATGACCAGCAGTGCAGTCCCTGGAGGGTCGTGATGTTGGAAGAGGAGGTGGAACTGGATGCAGTGGGACCTGGGACAGGAGCTAAATTCATTTCTGCTGTGGCTACGCATGCCCATCTGTTCTCTCATTGATGCCCATGTTACTGGAGATCGGTGAATGGCTACAGTCAGTCAAAGACATTGGCCACACATTGACAAGGGCAAGGATTGCATCTGTCTGGCCATCTGGCACGTTCAGAGCAGGGTCCCCCATCCTCAGTCACCCAGGCCTGAATGTCAAACACCTTTTCATCCGGAATACGCGCGGTTGGGCTTTATCGGCCAGATGTTCAAATAAGCTGAGAAGTCTGGCTCGTTTGGGCTAACAACTCCCCATCCTCACTTTGATTTCCTGGACAATCTCGGCACAAAAACCACATGGCAAATGAAAGCTGTTTTATGTGGGCACACCCTTTTGCCAGCTAGAGCCCTCAAGGGCCACACACAGGTGATAGCATCCAGTGAAATCTTGAATGCAGAGCAGACAAAATTGTCCTGAGCTGCTTTTCTTTACCTGGTCATCCTTTTGTTTTGTAAAAATCTTCTTGTGAAGCTGCTGCCTGGAAATGTACTTCATCAGGCACGGGTGTCTTCTCTGCCTTCATACATTTGTGTCCAGAACATACCACTGGAGAGGACTCTGCTTCAGCAGAGATTGTTCTGGTTACGCCTTCACTGTCCTCAATGTTTGGCAGGTGAAAAAGAACAAATGTCCTGCTGGATCATCCCTGGCTTTTGGACCTGCACTGTGGCTTTGTTCAGCTAAGGAGCTATATAGTCCATCACCACCTTCTTCCCTCATTTTTGGCCACAGTAGAGATGCCACAAAAAGTCACTGGAGGCATAAATCTTGTGCTCTCAGTGCATGTGTGTCATTGCTCTTGACTTCAACTAGGAATCTTGTAGACATGGCCAAAGTCACTTCAGAGGTTCAGTGTGCTGGATCTCTCTTGCTGGTGGTAGTTGGAATGAGGCAGCACATGAGGATGGCTTGATTTCAGCTCCAGTGAACACCATTACCCTGTTTGTTTATTCGTGGTACCATTTGAATTGTCAGGTATTTAGAGAAAAGTACTTAATAGAGGTCCTGAAAAATTGGAGGTAGAAGTTGAGACTGTCAGAACACAGAAGACATCGGAGAACATGGAGAAGAGCTCTCTGAAGAGCTGGAAAAGTGGTGCAAGATATACCAGCAGTCAAGTTTGTGAAGATTTTTGAAATGGAGGCAAATTTAAGGTGGGCTTTGCTCATCAGAGGTGTTAGGGATGGAAGAAATTCCTTAGAAGGCATTGTTTTGATGTAGGCTTTCACCCAGGGCAAGATTTGACTGCCAGAGTTTGCTCAGACTTTTCCAGCATTCTTTCTAAAGCAGGTGCTGCCCTGATAGAAACTCAACACCAAGGAATAGTGGGGATAGGTCTTGGCTTTAAAAAGATGTCTGGATGCTGAAGATAAAACACTCTTCCACACTGCTGCAAGTCATGGGTTTTCTGATAAGTTTTTTTTTATCTACCCACAATAATTCCAGGGACTTCCATGCCAAGATCAGAGTGCTTTCCTTCTGGGCTCACAGGCTCAAAGATGAGCTTCTCTCATTCACAGCATCTCAGTTCCCGAGGAGCCCTAAACCAGATTACAAACACCAAAAAAGCCTGTGGTGCATTCAGGAAAAGAGCCTTTCAGAGGGGCAAGTTAGATTTACAGCAGAGCCTCCTCTAGTGGAAGGACTTGACTTGTATTCCTGGATCTCTGTGTCTAAATTTTCAGGGCTCTTCACACCCCTCTCCCAGCTGGGTGCATCAGCCCCTGTTAGCTGTGTCTCAGACTTGGGGCCACTGTGATTTTGGGGCATGGTGAGTGCGCAGGCGGCCAAGTGCTGAAGCAGCAGCGCGGAGGTGCAGAGGGCTCTGCAATTACAGCTCTGATCCAAATGCATCCATACATGCGGGGCCATTGCTATGCGCATATTTATCTCTGCATCCACATCAGCAGCAAGACATATTTACCGTTTAGATATGCACATATATTGTAAAAACACCCCTTGCCAATAGCAGTGTATATCTTGTAAGTGACATTTCCAGTGCTCCTCATGATTTCCAAGACACCGTCGCTCTTCAGAACTAGAGTTTGTGGCTGTTTGTTTATTTTTATTTCCTCCCTCCCAGTCTCAATTTTATGACCAGGTTTGTTAAGTTTCAATAAAATATCAGTTAAGTTTATGGCATTTTTATTTGTTATTGTTGTTGTAATTTTCTTTTGGTAGGGGAAGGTGGGATGAAATGTTGCTCAGCTGGGGGCAGAGAGATAGCAGTGCCATGCCAGGTGCTTAGGGATTCCAGAGTCCTTCTCTCCAGCTCTGCCACTGATCATTTGTGTGATCTCAAAGATTTCTGCTCACCTCAAAAGAGGAGGGAAATATTCTCTGCTTCTTTTGAGGGGTAGCTGCAGAGTCTTTTGGTTCTCAGCCACTGTGGGAGCACAAAGCTGCGTTACTGCCCTGTGCTTTTACTAAGTTGGTCGAGGCAATCACTCAGAAAACGGGGTCGGAAGCATCTTTGTGTGTGTGAAACGTGCCCATCTTCACGCTTAAAGTTGAGCACTGTCAGGGTGGGCTGGCCCCAGTCTGCCAGCTCATTTCTCTAGGTTTTTTGCCTTTAAAATAGCAAGTAACCTTAGAGGTCGGGAAGTGACAGGAGCCCTTTGCCAGCTGAGCAGAGGGAGGTGATGGTTACAGCTGCCTCCTGACTAGTCCCGGTTATTTTACGCAGCGCTGTGGGATTGCTCTCTGGAACAGGTTGGGCAGGTTGACAGTGAGCACAGACAATGAGCTATTCCTGGCTTCACAGAGCACCAGTGGGAGGGTCCTGATCCAAGACTCACTGTGCTCAAGATGAGTCTTTATCTTGACTGTCTTGGGTGTTGTATCTAGCAGTGATGTTTCTGCTTTCCTTGGATTCTGAGAACTGCCAGCACCTGACAAAAGAGCTGGCTACTAAGAGAGCAGCAGAGAATGTAGTGAACACGAAGTCTCCAGCATAGACCTCCCACCTGCTCCCTGACCTCTGTCAGATGTGACTTCCCTCAGAGAAGCCTTCCCGGTCCACCTCCAGGACGCATCTGGAGTCTGTCCCTGTTTCTTCCCTGTCCAGGGGAGGGGGATTGCCAGGCATTTCCCAGAGCGTACGCATGAGCCATAGTTGGGCAATTCCACCAGGACTGTGGTTGCCAGTTTTCCAAGCTGGAAATGGCAGTGTAGCTGATGAGAGTATATTTGGGACTGGAGCTGAAAGCGTAGCTGACCTGGGCCCCTGAAGTCTCTCCTTTCCAAGGCTAACGTCATGTATAACTAAACCTTGCACGTTGAGCTGTCTCACACTTAATGCGCTGATCTGCACGATAAATTCTGAAATAATCCTGTAAAACCTTTTTATTTATTTTTAACCCCCTTGCTGCCTTCCCTGCCTTACAGTTACATGATGGGTTTGTTTCATCTGTTCAGTGGTTGAGGAAGTGCTCAGATATCTCAAAGCTGGAAGCATAAAACTTTTATTTCTGCAAAGGCAGGATTTATTTTTTCTTTTCATTTGTGATTTTTTTTCTCCTGATCCCACCCAGTTGTCTTCACTGTTACAATTTTTTAGCGTAACATTGACGGCTGGTGCATGCAGTGGGGAATTTGCTTACAAGAGCTTGTTCCTCTGAGGCAGCTGGCCCAGGAGGGCTGTGACACCCCCGTGTTCTCTCATGGGCCATCACAATGAAAGACTTTCGCCAGCGTGATGGGCACTGGGAGTCTAACCCAGCTGCCTTCACATTTTTGTGAGCCTTTGCTCCTGGTGCTCTGCAGTTCCCACCAGTGATGGGTTCCTGATGTCCTGAAGGCAAACCCCATGCACCACTCCCTCGCAGAGCCCCACATGGCTCAGCCAAAGCTCCAGCCATGGAGCTGGATGGGCTCTGGATGTCTCACCCTGCAGGGAGCAGTATGGGCTAGAATTACCCACCCTGTCTGAGCTTCTCAGCATGGACTTGGTTCACCTGCTGTAAAGGCTTCTGCTCTTGATAGCAGGGCTTGTCTGGGTAATTCTGGTCTCCAGTGCAGTCTGCTGGGTGGACACCTCCGACAACCGAGATCCTTCAGAGCTGTCTGAAGGATTCTGATGCTGTCTGAGTCCTCCAGGCTGTGTTTTGTTTGTCTCAGTCAAAAGCATGAAGAATCCTTCCTCCAGCTGAGGAGCTGTTGAAGAATGTTCTTGGCATTGAGCTGTAACAACATGTGGCTTTGAATAACCTCAAGAGTGCATCCTTTTTTTTTTTTTTTTTTTTTTTTTGCTTGCTCTGTTCTTCATACTACTAACCTGACTGTGTGTTTTGTTTTTGTGGTTGCTTTGCATGTTGTTCCTTCCTCTTGGCTGAGAGTCATGGGGTGGATCTTTTTCCTTTCTGTGATTCAGGTGCCTCACTCTTTCCTTTCCAGGTTCTTCCAGTTCTTTTAACATGTCAAACTCTGGAGATTTGTTCATGAGCGTGCAGTCTCTCAATGGGGATTCTTACCAAGGGGCCCAGGTTGGAGCCAACGTGCAGTCACAGGTAGGGACCCATCCGATGTACTGCCAGTGAATGCATTAGTGTTGGAGGAGCCTTTGATTGTATTGGCACTTCTCCCTCCCGTCTGAAACGAGCAAATCTCAACCAGCACAAATCAACCAACCAACACTTAAAAAAAAAGGCAAACCAAACCAAAAAACCAACCAACCGGAAAAAAAAAAAAAAGGCAACAGGAACAACCACCAAAAAAAGAAAAACAAAAAACCAAACAAAAAAAAACAATCCAAAAGAAACCAAAACCAAACACCCAACCAAACCAACAACCATGGTCTTGAGGAGACTTGCCCACACTTTGTGAATGCATTTGGCTCTGGCTTGATAGTCGTACTAGAAGGAGAGAAGGTGTAGAAGATTAGGCACAAAGTCAAGCAAAAGCAGCTCAGGTTTAGGTTCTGCTTGCTTTATTCTTCCAAGGGAATGGGCCAGATGTTTGGACTGGTGTCTCGTTTTTCAAGACTTCCACTATCTCCTTTGATGCCAAACTAGGTGTCTGCTGAAAGGCAATGAATGTTCAGATATGTAGATAATTTTTTTAAATTTATTTTTTTACAATTAAAAGCCACCCTTGACCATCTCCCCACCTCCCCAAAGCACAGGCACTCACACCACCCCTGTACATGCCAGGAGGAGAGAGCAAGGGAGCTTTGAGCAGCAATGCTGAAACATCAACCCATGCTTGGGGCAAAAAGAAAGTATTTAAAGTAGCCATGATCTCACTCAGATCTCCCACCTCCCATATGATGTCCAGATATGCCATGAGTCCCCTCTCAGTCATCTAAGGCTCTGTTCTGTGCTGAGAGACAACAGCCACTCTGACACTTCTGCATTGGGCAAGGAGAACTCTCTAAAGCTGAGGCTGCTCCCCCGTGGGGCTGGACGTGGAGCACACATCATCCATGGGCGGTGAGACGTGCTCACCACATGTGCCACTGCTGGGGCTGGGCTGGGGCTGTGAGGGAGAGGAACGGGGCACCCAGAGGAGAGCTGCTGCTGCCTTTGCCATGGTAGGTATATTTCCTTTCTGGGCCCTTCACGGTGGAGGTGCTCAGCCAACTCCAAAGATCTCCTTCTGCTGCCGTGAGCAGTGCTTGGGGTCAGGGTGGAAGGGGGTAGGGGTAGGAAGGTGGGTCCTTGAGCACGATGGAGGAGATGGCTGCAATGATGTGCTCCAGGAGATGCCACCCCACATTGTCATGCTGTTCTCCCTCCCCACTCTTTTTGTCAAAGGACATGGGACCAAGGAGAGTGTGACAGAGGTGCTGGGGCAAGCAGGGAATGGTGAGGGAGACAAGAGAGGTCCTCTGGCTCATTTCTCTCCACAAGACCGGCTGCGGTTCTCTTTTATCTCTCTTCAAATGTGTACCTTTATTTTTATTGCGATGATGACCATGATTATTGTTATTCTGGTTTGTTTGCTTTTATCTTGCCAAAGATGAACGGAAGCAGCTTTGGCCACTAACCTTTCCTTCCCTCTAATTTGTGTCTTTGTTGTTGTTGGTCTGTTTAGGTGGATACCCTTCGCCATGTTATCAGCCAGACAGGAGGATACAGTGACGGACTCGCGGCAAGTCAGATGTATAGTCCGCAGGGCATCAGTGTAAGAAAAAAAAAACGGGCTTGGGTTCTGTCTTTTGGGTTTTTTTTTTCATTTTTGTTCTCTCACTACCAATTATTTCAAAGCCATAGGGCTCAGAATGCCACTTAGTAGGACTTGTCTTTGCTTTTACGGTCACCTAGTTTATTGCTTCTGTATCGGTCACGCCAGCGGCGGAGCTTTGCCCACAAAAAAAGTGGCGCCGGGGCAGGCTGCGTGCAGGCAGCTGGCGTCTCGGACTGTCACAGCCCATCAGCGTTCGCCCGGCACCTGCGGCCACACGCGCTCGGCCGAGAGGAGCTGCTAAACAGGTGACACCTCGTGTAACCATGGTGGGGAATGTCACCGCAAACGCCCCGGCCCAGAGGTGGCTCCATCCTGGTGGCGCCATCCTGGAGCGACCGGCTAAAAATAACCCATCCCTGGCCAGGGTCCGAGAGCGCGGCGGCGACGGCGGTTGCGAATAAAAGGAGGAAAAAGCCCACAAAGCCAACCAACGTCAACCCAAGAAAACCTCGCCCAAGCGGGCTGGGGGAGGGTGCGAGGGGGAGGGCGGTCTCTGGAGCATCTTCTCCTTGTTCTTGGGTGCGCTGGCGGGTTCTGACTAGCATGAAAATTCGTAGCGACAAGCTGTGTCGCACAGGGGGAAATCGATCAGACACACACAAGGAGAACCCAGTGTAGATTCGGGACAGCAATCCAACTTCATTTCTCAGATCAATCGTCCACCATCTCAGCGGCAGTGACAGCAAGCTGGGAGAGGAGGGCAGCCTGGAAAAGGAGGCTGTGAGTGCTGAGTGGGTGGTGGCAGTGGTGTCCGGAGTGGCACAGAGGAGGGGGCAGCTGGCCCTGGGCATGGGGACGCTGATGGTTGAGATAGGGTGGTCTTGAACTGGTCAGAGAGGTGATGATCCTCTGGGTGGGATGGTGGTCCTGCAGCCAAGACCCCAGCACGGTGCCATCACCAGCCAGTCCCATCACTCTCCAGTCCACTGAGCCATTTGTCACCTGGCGTGTGACCATCTTGCAGGACGGCCACCACCAGCATGCAGAGAGGGCACAAGGAGAGGGGTGCCCTGGGACGGGGGGCTCTGCTCCCCTCTCCTGCAGGCGCCGGGGCTTAGTGGGAGGCTTGACGTCAGGAGGCAGAGGCAGGGAGGATTTGTGAAGTAATGTAATTGAACATGTGCAGATAATTATGTCTCATTACATAAGCCCCTTGCAAAAACGGCACTTGGAAATGCCACATGAAAGAGCCTATCGTTCCGCATTAATTTCTCCGTGTGCTGAATTTATTCCCTTTCTGGCTTTTTAATACTTGGAGAGTAAATGAATCGCAGGCTGATCATGATAAGAGATGATACTTTTGTATAAATTAAAATACCCCCAAGGAAAGAGGCTGAGCTGATTACAGTTGCAGTTGGCTTGGAAAATAACAGTGGGCTGGGTTATGCCAAAATTTCAGGGGGAGGTTTGCGGCCGGGGATTTTGAGGCAGGAAGGGGGTGACTGGGGAGAGGAGAAGGAAGAGAGAGCAAAAGCTGAATAGGACAAGGAGAGCTGGGCTGCTGTTTCGGGCTGTGGTTCTCCCTGGGAGAACCAATGTTCCTATGAATAGCAATGAGAACTGGTGAACTGAGTGACAGGGGCTTGGAGGTTCCCTCTGTGCATCCCAAAAGGGGACCTGGCATGTTTGGCATCTGATGTCTTCTCAGGCTGGTTTTCAGGGAGGGCAGGAGCCCAAACTGACCCATATTGGAGATGTTGTCAAGAGAGGGGCAGGTTGGCAAAGGGACTGCACTGTGTGGATGACTCCTCAATTCCCCACAAAGCTGTGGTAGGCATGGGGAACGAGGCAGGGAGTTCAGAGCTGAGGAGACAGTTTAGGAAGAATCTTCTGGATTGCCTGTTTGCTTCCCCTGTATCCAGCCAGTGTGCTCCAGCCTGATTGTCACTTCATGTCTTCACATCCAGTGAGGTCCCTTGATGCATCCCAGTTTGTCCACCCTGAGGTGTGGCTGCTCTTTTAGAAGCATTGGTGCTGGGGACTCCTCAGTGCAGGCAGGGTGACTGTCTCCAACAGGCAGGGTTTCCCTGCCTTTCCCTGAACCCTTTCATGCCGAGGAGGGGCAGCAGAATGCGGAGCAGAGCTGATTGTGACACAGAAAGCTGCCGTCCCCACATCACCCGAGCGTCCCCGTGAGCTGCTGGAAGGAGATGAGCCGAAACCTAGTCAAGAGCCCTGTCACAATGATGTCTGCACGGGGCTGAGGTTAAGTCATCCCTGGAGCCCGTCAGCACCGGGAAGTCAGCGGCAGGTTGCCCAGCTCCACTGCTGGAAACCTTGGCAGGGGAGACAACGCTCGGGGTTTGCCTTCCTTGATGGAGGATGAATTTTTAAACACGTGTAAGTCGTGACAGCTGAGAAGAGGGATCTACCCAAAGCCCAGTTCCCTGCGAGGCTCTGCTGCTGTGGCTGACAGGCTGCTCCGCAGGGCGGGAAGGGCTGGAGTCGGTTCTGCATCGTTAGCAGGATAATGGGCAATGTCCCAGCCATCGCCAGTGCAGTGACCCACAGCTGAGGCAGAGGGAGAACACAACCTTCTCCTCCACAGGTGGGGACAGCACCGGTCCCAGCAACGGATGGGGACACTCTGACAGTGGAGGGGTGGTGGAGAGGAGCTGTCCTGTGGATACCCAGCCTTGGGTCACACTGAGAAGAATCAGGGACCTCCTCTCCTTTCAGGAAGTTTGGGGTGTGAACCCTTTTGGCAGTCTTTGAGGCTGTAGGTTTTTGCACCATGAGGTGAGAGTTGTTAAATGTCTGGGCTGTCTGGATAGTATTTGTTCATGGGGGTCCACATGTGTATCCAGGAGGCCCCCAAGACCAGGGATTATCAAAGCATTTAGGAAAGCTCAGGTTCTGTTGGGTTCCAGTCGAAGTTGGACGTTTACTGCCACAGTCCTCTGGAGGGTCCTACCCCAAAACATCACCTTTCCTGCCGCTGGCCTGTGGCTGTAAATCCACCAAGTGTTCTACTTCCCCCATATGCTAATGAATGAGTGAGCTATAGTAATCTTAAAGCCCTTTCAGAAATTTGGTTTTGGACTTAATTTAATTTACAGATTATTTAAATGTGTAAAATGACGAGCTGTTCTTAAAGTTCATCAGAAAGGGAAGGTTTTGATTTAAAACTGCTGCTGTGCAGACCTGTGCCTGTTCACAGAGTAGTGTGTGTGTCACCTGCATGGTGGTGGCCAGTGGCAGGGTGTGACAGGGAGTTCTGGATCCACTCTCATCAGCAAGGATTGGTAGAGGAAGAAGCTGAGAGCTCCTTACTTGACCTGAGATCTTTTGTTCTAAAAAGTTGAGCCTTGGGAAAAAAGTTGTTGCTCTGTTCCTCAGCCAGCTGCAGTTCACCATCATGGTCAAGTTTTGGTTCATGTTCATGACCACCAGCTGGGGTGTGGAAATTGGTCTGGCAGGACTTCAGTGCACAGGCTCCATCCATAAGGGATGCCTTGGTGTGTTCTGATGGCCAGGGATGCCTGGCCATGACCCTTGGGAAGGGGTGTCCTGACCAGGCTGGATTCTCTGGTGTGTGATAAGACCTTCAGTGCATATTGTAAGGAGGCCCTGATAAAAGCTCTTAAAAGCTCAGAGGTCTGAAAAGGCATTGAGGCTGCTCTGTCAGACTGGCTGGTAACTGGTGTGTTTGTAGGCTGACCTGATGCCCTGTGCCATTGTTGGTGGGACAGGGACTTGGTCACAGGAGGTGGGGTGTTGAGGCAGCCTCCTTGCTAAGCAGAAGGCGCCTTTAAAAATTGGCAGAAAGTCATCTCCCATCCCCATGTAGGAGGCCCGGGCAGGGAGCCAGCCAGACTTGCTGGAGGTGACAAAAATGCTGAGACCTGTGGAATTGGGCATCAAAACCAGTTGTTTCAGCAGTCTTTCACTGGGGCTCCATATTTGGACAGTCACCAAGGCTTTGCCTGTGCTTTGGCACCAGAAGGTGACATCTGAAGAGATGTCCTGGAGACCACTGCTCTGTCTTTGGCATCTGCCCCTCCTGAAGAAGTCACAGCCATGTGCAGGGGCTCTGCAAGGAGGAGCAGCCTCCTCAAAAAACTCCATAGTCTTTGAAGGAGATCCCACTGATTTACTACAGTCAAACCCCAGGGGATCTCCTTGCTTGGAAGAGGTAGAGCCATCTGGGTGGAACTGGATGAATCCTGCATGTGGCTTGGTCCTTGCAGCGATGGAGTGAACTCCAGGATCAGTGGGGACGGGGCCTGCATGCCCTCTGCCTGGGGAAGGATCCGGCCTCCTCATGGAGGACTTTTCCATACCAAAGGATGGTGTCAAGATGTCACAGTCAACCTTGGGTCTCCTTTCTATCACTTGATCCACAACTTACCATGCCACACTGTCTTCTCCCCAACATTCCCTTGACTTCCCACTGGATGCCACCAAGGTTGTGTTCAGCTGCACAAATTCCTGAAGCACAGGAAGGCTCATTCCCAATCTGCAGTACCTTCCAAGGATTTTGGGTGCTGAACGTGAGGCCGCCGCTCAATTGCTTCTGTGGCTGGCAGGCAAAAGCCTCGCTAAAAATAGTTGAGCACAATAGGGCCACAGCCCTGCTCCACGCGGCCCCCACCGCTCTTCCCCCCTCCTGCTCGCCGTAACGACCCTGCAAACACTAAATGGCATCTGAGTGCATTAAGCAGCAAACTCTCCGGTGACATAGCAATTACGGCTCTGAAATAGATTTGGTGCGTCACGGAAGATAAGGGTTTTGAAAGTTTCTGTTGTGATTATAGCTTGTAACTCCAACAAATAACAGGCTTGGTAATAAGAGGCTGCCAGCACAGCTATTGTGGTTCTCTCTCACTGATGGCACGTAAATTGCTATTAATGTCCTAAGTGTACTTGAATATGCCAGTCTCGGGGCGGCGGAGTTGGCTCTGTGTCTCTCTTTACGCGGCCTGTCATTGTCGGGCTGATAATCTACAGTAATTGCTGCCTCTTGCAGCAGTCCAAGATGTGTAAGGGTGGATGTTGCCTCTTGGGGAGTGCAGGGATGGTGGGTCAGGGCCTGGCTGTGGGTGGGTGCTGGTGGGGGCAGTGGGAATGGGGTACACGGGGCTGGTGATGCTTGTGCATCGTCTGGTGTCACACTTGCACCCGAGGTGGAGCGGAGTGGGGTTTGCTAACCTGTGAGCAAGCTGAGGTTGTGATTCCTGCTTTCTTTTCTGTTGCCTGAACCCCTTTGCTGCCTTGCACGTATGGTAGAGCACACGGGCACAGCAAGGGGTGTGCACACACCTCTTGTCTTGTTTGCTTTGTGCATGTCCCGCTGTGAGGTGGTGTGACTCCTCAAACGTGGGTTCTCGTGCCTGTCAGCTCTTTGCTCCCATCACAGCAGCCTCTCAGGCAGGCAGGAGCTGGGCAGCAGCACCTCGGTGATGCCTTAAGGAGCTGGCACAGAGGCTAGATCGAGTTAGAGGAATAAAGTGGATATTTATTGAAGTGCCTTCGAAGGCCACACCCTGGCAGTACTGGAGCCACAGTCGTGGCCAAGATGGAAGCACAAGAGGGCTTGGTCACAAGATCTCTCATTTTTATAAGTTTTAGTCCATTTGCATCTAGGAGTTAACTGTCCAGTTAATACCTTCAAATTATGAAGTTTCATCCTCCTTGCTTGTTTGCCCACCCTCCTCTTCTCACGTTGTTTATGCTTTGGGCCTGAAGTTTGAAGAGATTGTCCTTGAGTCTCCAGCTGGAACAGGATTGTTTTGTTTTCACCACCCTGTGAAAAGATCCCAGTAACACTTAATATAAAGCTAAAAGCTGCACACCAAAGTAGAACAGAAAAACTTAAAACTTAAGGTATCATCGTGGTGGGGAGTTTTCCTACCCTCAGCTCTCTGGGGTGTGCCGGGTCCCAGCTGGCACTGGATGACGCAGCAGGCAGTGGGACAGGCAGCAGAGTGGGCAAAGCAGCCCGGGCGTGTCTAAAGCGGGACAGCCACCGCTGCCAACTGGAGCTTGGGCAGTGCTTGGGAAGGATTAATTTGCCAAGCACTGAATCAATGTCAGAGCAAGCAGAGGAGGTTGGGTGCGACATCTGCTCCTCTCCGAAGGGGATGGCAGCGGCAGAGGAGCAGCTTCTGTGCGCTGCCGGCTCCTGCCCGCGGCAGCCGGGGCCCTCCGGTAGCTCAGCTCTGGAGTGCCTGGAGAATTTGGCTCTGCATCTGTTTTTAGCAGAAGAAACAAGTTGTCTGCCATGGTTTGCTGCATGAACCCTCAGATGGGATATAGTGTTGGCACCTCTGTTGAGCTGTGGCTCCGTTTCCCTCGATGAGGCGGGGATGTGGAGCTTTTCTGGGGGACACAGCACAGCTCAGCAGTTCCATGGGACCTATTGCTTGTTCTGCATATTCACAGCACTTGGGTTCAGATAACATTCAGGCTGCTGGTTCTGGAGTGTTTGCTATTTTCTTTCTTCCATATGAGGAAGAGTTATAATCAGGGGTTAAAACACCCCAAGCAACCAGAGCTCAGGGTTCTGGAGAAATACATTGTTTTTTTTAGGGATGGACTTTCCGTGAGCGCTTGCAGTTTATCAAAATCTGTTTTCAGCAGAAATGTTTCTGCCCGGTGACGGAGCCTGATGGAGCCCTGTGGTCTGGGGTGGGATGGGGGAGTCAGAGGGGACATTTTTGCCTCCTGCACCGATCCCAGCTGAGAGAGAAGCGGGGAGGATGTGAGGTGGATGGGTGCCTTGGGTAGGGCTGCTTGTGCCTTGGCATCGGGTGACTGGTCTCTCTGTGTGTCCCTTCCTTCAGGCTAATGGAGGTTGGCAAGACGCTACTACCCCATCGTCGGTGACCTCCCCCACAGAAGGCCCTGGCAGCGTTCACTCTGATACCTCCAACTGATCTCCCAGCAAATTGCATCCCTGGCTGAGCCGGCCCCGGCGGGGGCGGGAGAGGAGGGGCCTCTCCTAACACCGCAGCAGTCAGACTGGAGGTGAACCCAATCAGCACACACAAGAAGACTCCTTCTCTTCTCTTCGTCGGGATGCTTTTTTCAGCCAATCTGGACACTTCTTTATACTCTCTTCCCTTTCTTTTCTGGGTAGAAGCCGCTCTCCCCCTCCCCACCACCGCCACAACACCGCTCCCTTCCCCTCCCTGCTTCCCACCCAAGGTAGAAGGATTTTAAGGAGGAAAAGCAAAAATCCACCACCACCACTACACAAAGCAACCCCAGAGCAGTGTACAGCCTCATGCTGGGTGTCTTTCTGAGGAGCTACAAATGTACCTCAGTCACGTCTCGCTCCCTTGCTAGCAGGCAGCCCCTGCCCCCTTCCTTTCACGCTACCTCTCCGTAGGGAATTGCCACCGTGGGGAATCTGCTCCTGCCTCATCTCCACAGCTTCCCGCACTCAGCCCTGCCCCGTGGAGCTGTCCCTCGGCTGCTGCAGGGACAGGGCAGGTGGCACAGCCCCCGTGCATGCGGGAGGAGCCAGCATGTTCCCCCTTGCTTCCAAAAGGTACCGTTCCCATTGCCGGCCCTGGGAAAACTTCCCAGTGCCAGCCCTACCCGGCCAAGCATCCCTCCTGCTGGCTGCTGTGATCTGGATGAGCCCTGGAACCCTGCTGTCCTGCCTGCCTGTTGCTGGAGGGGAGAAGAGGAGGGAAGGAAGGGAGGCAGAGGCAGGTGAGAAACGGCCATCGCTGATAACACCTCCATGGAGCTGTGTGGGATCAGGCATGGATGGCTGATGGAGCACCAGCAGTTCTCTCAGAGCACCTAGAGAGGCTGGAGTTCTCCTGCTCAGGGCAGTGCCATGGGGTGTTGGCTCCTGTTTCCAGGAGGAGCTGGGTTCCCCAGTTCAGGCAGCACCCACAGAGGTTTGTACCACCCCCTGCATTCCCAAAGCCCTGCCAAGCCAGCAGTGAGAGATGGGCAGCAGAATGCCAGGGGCTGGAAGTGCTGGGGTGAGTGTCTCGGGTGCTTTTGGTAGCTCTTCACGCCACAGGTTTGCTCTGTAGGATGGGTGGCTGCCCCACTGGGGGCTGTCAGGGTGCTGAAGCTGCTGGTTTTACCCCAGGAGTTACCTGGGCAGTGGCCATGGAAGGACTCACGGGACTTTCTGCCCAGCTTTTCTGGTCCACTCTTGGGACAAACAGTGGTGGCTGGCAAGCAAGGCTACATCCTGCCCCTTCAGGCTGGTGCTGGGAGGATGTGGCTTTCGTGGAAGAGCAGGAAGAGGCAGCACCAGTTTCCCTGGGCAGCGGGCTGAGCTTCGTGCCAGGGTGGGACTTCTGGCCATCGGTTCTTTCAGTGGGCATGAAGAGGCTGAGCCAGCCTGCATCAAGACCCTGGGTGTGGTGGGGACTGGTGTGGGTGCAGGATGTCTGGCACCTCGTGATGGATCCCAGGATCCCCTGGGATCAATACCTCACGCTGTTGAATGTCCGTGCCCACCCTGTTTGTGCCGGTCTCGAGGTGGGAATTGCCAGCGCAGAGCAGCATTAAACAGAAACCATTTAAAATTAGAGCTCTGCCAAAAATACTTCCACCCTTCTGATGGAAAAAATAATGGTCCTTGGCCTGCAGGGCAGGGTGCTGGTGTGGCTGCAGCTCCAGCACGCTGTCACCTTGCAGCACAGGGGTGTCATGTGTGCAGCAGTGACACTTCTGCTCCTTCTGCGTCCGTGCCAGGAGCGGGGAACATGTGGCAGAGCAGGATGTGGCATGAGGGGCCTAGGGCTGCCTCCCAGCTGTGTGGTAAGAGCATGGAGAAGGTTGTTTTCCTGCAAGGACAGTCGGGAGGTGCTGCCCACCTTCCCACTTTCCTCCTCGTCTTCCCGTGGCCTCCTTCAGTGCGCTGCCTTTTCTCCACTTCCAGCTTCTTTTACATGAGCCTGTTCTGGCAAAGTGTTCCAGGGACACAGGACTGGGTCAGGCCTCTCCTGCTGAGCCACAGCAGCGCCGTGCCTGCGGGAATGCCACCGTCCCTCTTGGAAACCAGCTGGGAATGAGCCAAGCCACGGCCTGCTGGAGCCAGCCCCCGCTGGGGCTGCCCCCTGCCCTGCTGCTCCCCCTGCCCGGGCTGCCCCTCGCTCCTCCACGGTACTTTGCAAATCCCCTCCTGGGTTCCCCAGTTGGTCTCTCCGGTTTGTGTTGGCGTAGCTGCTCGCTTGCCTTTTTATTTGCTTTTTTTTTTTTTTTTTTTTTTTTTTTTTAGATTTTTGGGTTTTGTTTCTCCTCCCTGTTCTCCTCCCCTGCTCCAGCCCCGAGTGTTGTGGGTTTTTTTTCTCTTCTTTTTTTTTTAATTATTATTTCTCTTTTCTGCCCAGAAAAACCTGACTTCGATACCAAAAAAAAAAAAAACAAAACAAAACAAAAAAAAAAAAACACAAAAAAAAAACACAAACAGAAAAAAAAAACCTGCAGAAACTCAAAAAAAATAAAAATGAAAAAAAAATCACAAAAAAAAACTCGACGATTCTTTCAGCTTTATTAACATTTTCCATTGTTTCTTGCGATTTGTGTCTCGTTCTTTGTAGTATTGATGATAACGAACATTTGATAATGAATGTTCTTGTATATTCAGATAAAGGAGAAAAAAAAACCAAAAACGCAGTTGGAATTTAATAGTGTTTATAATAAAAGAATAAAAAATGACCCTCTTAGCACGCAAAATTGAACAGGGGGAAGGTCCCATCCCTGTTCTTTCTGTGGCAACAAGCGCTTCATTCCTGTATAGTTTATAACATCAAACTACCTACATTCATCCTCCTTTTTTTTGTTTTTTGTTTTTTTCCATGGTTTGGGTTTTTTTTCCATTTTCTCGCATTTGTGAATTAGTTCAAGAATGCTAGAAAAGTGTAGAGTTGTGCACACTCATTTCTTCTTACACAATGTTTAAAAAGTGACGGTAATTCATTTTGTAAAACTTTAAAAAGAAAAAAAATGGTTGGAATAGTGAGCATTAATAGGTACAGTCTAACACTTTATGTTTCTTAACGTTGAGACCCAGAAATGAACCTTTTTGGTTTTTTTGTTTTTTGCCTTGTTTGGGATGGGGGGAGGGGGCTTTGATGATGATGATGATGCTGAGTTTATTTTGACCTGTCCGAGACGATGGCCTTGCCACCTCCCCTGCGCTTTTGAGCTGTGACCAGAGTGATGTGAAAAGTGATGGTGGTGTTTTTGGGGGAAGCGTTTCTCCCCACTCCTTTCAGATCCCAGCTCCAGAAGATCCTCGTGTGGCTGCTCTGGGGCTGAGCAGTGGGATGACATCTCTGAAAAGAGATGGAATTCCAAGGGGTTTTGGGGAGGAGGTGGGGGGGAGTCAAGCCCTGAGCCCCTGTGGGTCTACATTCTGGGGGTGTTGCTGAGCTGCCTGGAAGTGATGAAAGGGCAGGAATCCTTCCCAAAAAGTGTGCATGGTTGGTTCTCTTCCCTGAATCCCAGTGTCCCACAGCTGAGGGATTCAGGGTAAGGAATGTTCCAACCTCATCTCGCCCACGGACCTTGCTGGAGAAGTGGTCTCACAGCCTGGCCCCAAGCCCTGGCTGCATCAGCCTGCTGAGCTGGGACAAGGGGTGGCAGTGGCCAGAATGTCCCCAAATCCAGCCCCAAATCCCCGTGGGGATTCAAGGAGAAGTGCTGAGGAAGGTGCCGCTTGGCATCGCTTCAGTTTTCTCCTAAAACGTTTTCCTGCTCCTCCCAAAAAAAACCCTGAGCTTTTCACATCACTCACCAGTTTAGAGTTTGGGGTGTTCCTTTTAATCCCAAGGTTTCCTGGAGTCCTTTTGTTTTCATACACCTTTATTATTATTATTATTTTATTATTATTAAGAGGATGTAAATCAGACATTGCCTGGGGGGTTGGTTTTGTCGGTTTGCTTTTTTTGTTCTTGCAGAGCCCTTTCTATCCCTTGTAAACGTTACCCAGTTCGGAGTTGCTTTTTCTTTTCTATTTTTTTTCTCCCCATCTTTTTTTTTTTCCCTCTCTTCCTAACGGATTCCAAATGTAAAAAAAAAAAAAAAAAAAAAAAAAAAAAAAAAAAAAGAAAAACCCTTTAAAAAAAAAAGGAAAAAAAAAAAGAAGACTCTCTGTTCCAACCTGGTTTTGAAACTTTTCTGCTTCTGTAAAGGAAAAAAAAAGGCCTCTGTCTTTCTGATCCCAATTGAAACTTTTATGTTCTATGACGATACTAACAAGGTGTAGGTTTTACAGTTTCCTGATTTGTACTGGTAATGCATATTCCAAATAAATAGTTTCTTTTGTTGCAAAAAAAAAAAAAAAAATTTCAAAAAAAACCAAAACCCTGAAACCAAACCTGGTGTATTTTTTGGGGAGGGAAAAGAAGAAAACAAGATACCCTGGGGATTTCCCCAGGAGGTGCAGGAAGGGTTTGGGGTGCAGAGGTGGGGGTGAACAAAGGCAATAAATACCCTGATGCTGGGATGGTGTGAGCCAGAGGGATGTGATTTGGGATTCTGCCTGAGGCACTGCCCCTATGCCTCAGTTTCCCTGGGCATACAGACAAAAGTGCCCCTGGATGTGTGGATTTGCCCATGGCAAAAAAAAAGCAAAACAAAACAAAACAAACACCAAAAAACACATCCAAATAAAACCAAAACCAAAAAAAAAACAACCAAAAAAAAAAAAACCAAAAAAAAAAACACAACAAAAAATCTATTTACTGCTTTTTTTGACTTGTTAAGTGCACCACTTACCAAATAAAGCTAGAAATGGGATTTGCTTTATCACACCAAGGTCTGGGGCAGGACTGGAGAGCAGGGGAAGGTTTGATAGCCTTTCCTGTTTTCCTAGGGTGGGGGTTATTTTAAAAAAATGAGAAAAAATTGAAAACATTTCTGGGAAGAGAAGTAATTTTAAATTTAAAAATAATTTGTAATTTTAAAAAGACTCCATGCATAGGATGAAAAACAGGACAGCTCTGCCTTGTCCATAGAGATTTTCGATGGAACAGGGGGTGGCTGGAGGGGGTGGCCGCGATCACCCAGACTGGATGTGTGCCACAAATCTCTCCCGACACCCCGAGAGGAAGAATCCCCTGGGGATGATTCCCCCGGGAAGGCAGAGCTGGATGCTGATGCTGGAGCTGCCGCCCCTCTCCCCCATGGATTTCTTGTCAATGATTATTCCGTCTCCAGCCTGACCTTTCTCTTCTAAATAACACGGCAATATCAGCTCGGGCCAGCCTCCAGCTCCGGCTGCAAATTAACTGTATCGCTCTCCGGCAGAGCCCCCCGGAGCCCGCCCCAGGAATTATCTCCCTGCGCCGCCGCTCTCCTAATACCAGTTTAAATATCAGCCTGCTCCCAGCTGTTCCCTTCTCATAGCCGCTCATCCCGGCTCCAAACAGGGAAATGCTAAGTCTCGCCGGGCCCTGCGGAGGGCACAGCCCCGGCGGTGCTGGAGGGGATGCGCGGATGCTTTTGGGGCTGCCGGACATCCGCTGGGGGCCAGGGTGGGCTTCGGCACCTGGCTCCTCGCCCAGCTCGTGTCTTGGCCGAAAACGGGCGGATTTAAGGTGGGAAAAGGGCACTTGCAGCCTCCCGGAGCCAGGCTGGGCGCAGCATCCTCCCTTCCTTCCTCCCTCTATTCCCCCTCGCTTGTGGATGAAAGGGAAACCCACAAATGCCAAACTGGATGATTTGCCTCTTCCTTGCCATCTCCATCCCCCCTCTCTGCATCCACAGTTTTTTCCCTTCTCCCCCTGCCACTCACTTATCTGTAGGATTTTTTTTCCCCCCTTCTGTTTCCCCCTGTTTCTGTTTCCCTGGTTTCGGGCAACCAAGTTCAGCAAACCCCGAGGTGCACTTTTCCATTTCACATTGCAATATTTTAGACCAAAAACCACAAGGAAAAGAAAAGCACGGCACGCACCGAGACCTGCATGATTCCCACAGCAGAAGCTTCAAAAGGCTTTTTTGGTGAGCAGACAGCAGTGGTTTGGTGGCAAACAGCCCGGGCTGGCGACCCACACCCACATTATTAATAATCCTTCCCTCCTAACCGAGGGGCTGGGAGGTGTTAAAGTTACAGTTCGCAGTAAAGCCCCGTCTACTGGCAGGAGAATTTAATATACGGCAGAAGTTTCCCCTATAAAAAGCCAGGGTTATGTTTTCCTCCAGTTCACCGGGAGTCTATAACTTACGACCTCCATAAATGTGAGTGGGTCTCACAAGTCAGCCCATCAGTCTTTGGAGTAATTCTGCTTTGTAGTAAAATATTTTATTGTGCCTTGGATGCAGGCAGCCCGCCCTACCCTGCTCGGGGTGGGTGGCTGTCCCCATGTCCCTCCTGTGCCAGCGCCATGGGGATGGGGTGGAGGGCCTAAAAAATAAAATTCCATTTTAAAAATGTAATAAAATAAAATGAAATTAAATAAAATTACAATGCAGTAAAAGCAAAGAATAAAAAGATATTATAACAATTAAAAAAATACTGGTAAAATAAAATGAATGTAAGATAAATTTAAATTAAACAAAATAAACCCAAACCAAAATTAGAACAGAACAGAATAGAACAGAATAGAACAGAATAGAAACAGAAACAAAATATCCCGTCCCCCGGGCATGAGCTATTGAGAACGTGTGCTGCACCTTTTAATTATTGCTAATGAGGTAGAGTTTTAATCGCTTTACAGGGGAATTGTGGCATCTCTCTGTGTGCTGGCAGTGCCGGGGGTTGTGTGGGAAGAGGGAACCCAGGGATAGTGGTGTGGGGAGTGCTCCATGATGGAAGAGGAAGAGAAGGGCGAGGATGAAACCCAGAGGAGGGGGGACACAAAGGATGGCACAAAGGCAGGGCTGGACCGAGCTGAAGCAGAAGAAAAATATACCAAAAAATCAGGAAGAAAAAAAGAAAAGAGGAAAAAAAATTAAAAAGGAATGTCATCACACCCTTACCAGCTCGCCCATCCTCTAGGCCACCAAACCCCTTCGTTCAGCCCCAATCCCGTTGCCTGCAGCCATCGCTGACCCCAGGCAGGGCAGCTGAGGGGCGCAGGGAGAGCCCAGGTAATTAAAAATGCAAATGAGCGCTGGGGCCGCACGGCTGCCGGCGCCTTCCGAAGGTGCAAATTACAAGAGGGGTTTATTGGCTCACTCGGAGCGCAGGCGAGTCCCCGTTCCCCGTGTGCCCCTGGCTGGGACGGGCTGGGTCTGTCCTCTGCCTCCAGGAACCTCCCGAGCAGAGAAAAGGTGGCAGGAAAAAGGATGGGAGAAAATGAGGTTGACTTTAAAAGAAATAAAGAAGTTTTCCCTGATTTTTGTTTTGTTGGGTTCCTCCCCCCCCTTTGTTTTCTTCTGCAGCGTTTTGTGGGGAAAATGATTCTTTAGAATGCAAAGGAAATAGATATAATCGGAAACAAATAGTCCCTAAAACAAATTCCACAGGGGCTAAAGCAGCCCAGCCCCCTGCCACAGATACCTAAGTCCTGCTCCACGCCGGCTCGGTGCTACTGCCCCCAAAAATTCAATGTACGCTTGGAAACACAGCGAAATCCCAGCTGCAACGCGGCCAGCATGGAGAATAAAGTCGGGACGGTGGCTTTGGGGTGACCTGCGTGGGCCGCGTCCGGACAACACCCCAAACTGAAGCTGAGCTGATCTCCCCCGACCCTTCCAAAAACACGTGGGTTTTGCCCGATTCTCGTGGGTTTGGGGGCAGTTTGGCAGCAATGGCAGGGACCACGCCAGCGATTCTCGCACTCGCTGACTCAGCTCCAGCACAGCTCCCTTGTCCTGCTGCTAATTAGGCTCCAGCCTCTCATCTCGTTAATAAGCTTCCAGTTCATTTGCATACAAAAAAAAAAGGGGGGGGGGGGGAGAGGAGAAAGAATGAAAGCAAGCAGCTCGTTTTACCTTCAACATGTGGCTAATGCTTATTAAAATATTTAACCTTTTATTATGGCACAGAAGCATCTGTTCCAGCAGACCCCAGGGCTTTTCCTGCCTGCCAGCCTCTCCCAGAGACACCGCCCCGCTGTAAGGGACACCTTATGGAGGGTCCTCACCCCTGCAAGCCCCTGGGGCCATGGGGAGTTGCGGCAAAACACCAGAAATTTCAGCTCCTCAGGTCGGTGTCTGTGATTTGCAGCATTTCCAGAGCCCTGTTGGGGGGCATTAAGTGGGTAAATCCCATGGGGCAGCCCCAAAAGTCGTTCTTTGCAGCTGTTTGATGGAACACCTTTCCCAGCTAAACACAAAGGGCCCTGTTAGCTCCTGCCCAGACCCCTCTCCCTCTCTGAGATGCCCCCACCGAGACCCCTCCTCCTCTCCAAAGACCCTCTCTCTTATCAAAACCAACCTCTATCGAGACTCTTCCCCTCCTACCAAGATCCCCCTCTCCTGTTGACACCTCTTTTCTATTGAAACCCCTCTTTCCTATTGAAACCCCTCCTTCTATCAAGATCTCCCTCTCTTCCTGAGATCCCCCCTTCCCTATCAAGACCCCCTCCCTCTCCTGGTGAGCCCCCTCCTCTCCCGTCACATTTGGGATCCCGGCCCCGCCGGGATGAGCCGTGGTGAAGGTGAAGCTGCTGTCCCAGCTGTGGCCATGCAGGTTATTTGATGGCAATTAATTAAGCCGGGACTGAGAGGTTTGTGAGGGCAGCCTGGGATGGGTGTGGGCACCGAGGGCTCCCAGCTGCCCACGGCCAAGGGGGGGGCTCTGATAAATCAACCCCGCTTCCAGAATTCTGCTGTGCTGAAGGGCTGGCAGCTGTGACCCCTGGATCCAACAGGAGGCATGAACAGAACCCTCTCTATGATGGATTTATAGACATCTGCAAGGGTTTGGGCAGATTTGGATCTTTGAGCCCCTGGGATCTCTGCTGCTGAGGCCAAGGGATGAATTTTGTGCTTGGAAATACAGGAGGGAAAATATTGGAGGAGCAGAAGCAGCTCTGGGTGCTGAGTGTGGCCAGTGCCAGCAGTGCCAGTCCCAGTGTCACGCTCAGGGCCACGCTCCCTCCTGTATATGTCACAGCAGCCCCGGTGCTCTGCAGCACTGCTGGCAGTGCAGGCTGGTGTGGGACCAGCCCTGCTGCAGCCTCCAGAGGAAAGATTTGATGGAAGGGACACAATGGGCTTGGGAAGGCTGTGGCTGAGCATTTTTGAGGGATAGGCACAATCTGCAGCCTCTTTCACCTCAGTCTGGTTCCTCCACCCCCCTCTTTGCAGGCAGTGTGGTGGCACTGAGAGACAATGTCCCCGCGTGTCCCGGGGAGGCATCTGACATCTCCCTCTGGATGTCACAACATTGTTCCGATGCTTCCAACAGAGCTTGGGCTCACAAAATGCTTCTGCATCTCCTCACCACCAGATCAGCAGACACTGCAGCCTCTGGGGTCATCCTCAGCTTGCTGGCACTTTCCTGGGGTCACCCCCAGCTTGGTGGCACTTTCCTGCACGGGACAAACCAGCCGTGCTTTCCCTTCCCATCCTCCCACGTTTGTACCTGTGTCTCATTTTCCTCCCAACTGGAGGAAAAGGCATTCAAGGGGCTACCCCGGCTCAATGAAAAACAAAATAATTAAGCTTTTTTTGCATATTAGTGGAGACAGCCTTATTAGAGATATTTGGTGCTGATGACATGTGTGTACTCTGCTCCCGTGGAAAACTGCCTTGAAATAAACGGGTATACAGCTCAGCTGCTGCCATGCCTTTAGCCAGCACTCCCCTCACATTATACAAACTTAATTGGCTCTAAAGTCCTGCTTGGTTTTTGCTTTCTGACATCTACTGACGCAAACACCCCCTCCCCTACATGTAGTCCTGGCCACTTACTCCTCTCCAGCACCCTGTGGGGAGCTGAACACGGGGATGATGAGGCTTCCCCTGCCCTTGCAGACATCCCCCAACACCTCCCCAAGGTGAATTTGGGCCAGTTTAAACACAGAGAGCAGAAGTCAAGCTAGGAGGTCATTTCTGCTTGTCTGCAGGTGGTTTCTCACCACAGCACGAGGATTCCCTCAAAAAGCTTCACTCCCGGGGCAAGAGGCAGGACAAGGACATCACCCTTGGGTCCCAGTGTTCCAGAGCTGCTGCTGCTCACGTTGGTGCTTCAGGCTCCAGGGACAACTCTTATCCTTAGTGGCTGGAGGTTTTAAACTGACAGAAGGTTTTGATTACATAATAGGAATAAATATTAGGAAAAAATTCTTCCCTGTGAGGGTGGGGAGGCCCTGGCACAGGTTGCCCAGAGAAGCTGCAGCTGCCCCATCCCTGGAAGTGTTCAAGGCCAAATTGGATGGGGGTTGGAGCCACCTGGTCTAGAGGAAGGCATCCCTGCCCACAGCAGGGTATTGGAGCCAGGTGATCTCTAAGGTGCCTTCCAGCCCAAGCTCTTCCATGATTCCATGACACAGCCTGCAGATCCTGAGCCACGCTCTCAGGGTGAGACCCCCAGCTCAGCCCCCTGCGTCGTTAGTGCCATCACCTCCATCCTGCTATTCCAAGCAGGTTCCTTGCTGAGCTCTGGCTGCCAGGCAGGGCCTGGAAAACGATGCTTTGCAGGGATGGATCCAAACTCCAGCACCAGGCTGGGGACTGGCACCTCACAGCAGCTCAGCTCTGGCAACAGCATCGCCTTTGTCTCCTTTCAGAGACCTGAAAGCTTGACATGTGCTGGGAGGAGAAAAATCCCACCCGGGCCAGGGGCTACCGAGGAGACTTTGAAGCTGATAGCGGCTGAAGGCTTGTGGGGAGCATCCCGGGAGGCTCCCGCTGCGCTGGCCAGGTGGAGGGGTGCCTGCAGGCGTACCTGTCTGGGGAGATCAGGGCTCTGGCCTGTCTGCTGCACGTCCTGTGAAGGTCACCCGGGCTGTCCCTGTCCTCGGGCTCTCTCCCGGTTGTGCAGACGCTGCCTTTTGTTGGGAGGTAATAGCCGGTGTGTGACTGCGGCAATAACTCTTCCTCCCTCGCCGTGCTTCCCGGCGGGACGGCTGCGGCCGGCTCTGCTGCTCCGTGTGCTCCAGCAGCCTGACCATCTCCAGCATTCCTGATGGTGGAGGGCAGGGAGGAGATGTCCCATCCTCTTGGAGAAGCAGTGTGGGGAGAGCTGCTGTGCCCAGCAGCAGTGAGGTGGGAAGCAGCAGCTGGAAACTGGAGCCGAACGCAAACCAGGCTGGCGCTGCTGCAAAGCAGAGGAGCAGCCTGTGTCCTGCTGTGGCCCCTGGGGACAGGAGCAGCAGGAAAGAGTACCTTGCACCGTGCCACCCTCGGTGTGACACAGTCAGCAAAGGGAGGTGCTGGGGCCTGTGCTGTTGGCAGCACCCAAAAAAGCAACCCCACAGTACCAAACCACTTAACCTCCTGGACTGGTTCTTCCCTTCAGCTCTTGGGAGGTGCCCAGCAGCACCCTGGCCAGGGCACAGGAGGGTACAGACACACAAAGGGACAAGTTGGTACCCCCATGGCTGCACATCCAAGATCACCTTCACATCCTGGTTTGTTGCACCTGGGCTGCCTCCCTTCGGCGCAGGGCACTGCAGAGCCTGGCTGACACGGGTCTGATGACACCCTCAGCCTGAGCCCTCCCAACCCATGCCACAGTAAAGCTCCAAAACCAAAGAAAATCCTCTCCAGGGCTTCTGGGATGGGCCAGCACCCTCATCTCATGCCCTGCCTGCACTGCCCCTGCTGTGGCAGGGTGATTTGCTGGCCACAAAGCCCCGCGAGCGCTGCCACCACCCCTGTGCCGGGCACCTGCCTCTCCAAGCCTCGGCAGCAGCAGCGGGACGGCCGCTCCCCCTGCCCTTTGATCCTCCCCATCAGTGACAGCTTCCCCGAGGATGTTTTGTTGGTGGTGTCACCCTTGACCATTAGCTCTTCACGCATGACTATAACGTGACATCTCTGATGCGGTGCCGCCAGCAGCCCGCGACTTCAGGGAGCAATTAAAGCCGAATGAGTCACTGCGGGCGGGAGCAGCTTTGACCACACGTCCCCATCGCCCTCCCAGCTCCAGCCCCACACCGCCCCCTCTGCCCAAACTTCCCCGGAATACCGCCTGCCCACCTCTTGTGCCGAGGTAGCCAGGGGGAAGGGCTGTGGGATGGGCCGGATGGATTCAGGAGCCGGGTCCAGCCCCAGCAGGAGGTGACCCATCCGTGGCTGTGGGGTTTTCTGGGGCATCCCGAATGCTCTGTCCTTGGGAACATCCCATCCTGGTGGGCTTCATCAAGATATTCCCTGCTCCTGGGCCGTTATTATTTTAAGACCAAGGAGGCCCAGGCAGTGGGGCTTTTTTGCGATTAGCTGCTGAGATGAACGTTAATTAGTTTTCAATTTCCATAAAGTACCCCACTGACAGAAAGATTAGTTAAACCTGCTCACGACTGCAGAGGATCACTCAGAAATTGGGAAGGGGTGGAGGAGGGGAGGGGAACAGGTAGAGGGGGGAGAATGGAAAAGAGGCTCTGAGCTGCATCACTGAGGCTTGCAGGGGTCGAGAAGGCAGCTGGACTCTGCTGGCTGCCCATGAGAAATATGAGGTATATAGATATGTGGTAAGTGGAAAAAGAAAATCTGGGGATATTTCTGGGGCCAGACCCCACAGAAAATGTGTGTTCCTCTGCCAGGTCTCTGCTGACCCACTCTGAGAGGGGAGACTGAGCCACCTCACCTGGCCACAGCACCCACGGCAAGCACAGCCCTCGAGCTCTGGGGAAGGGGCGGCGGTGTTTTGATGCTTTTGTGCATGTCCCCCCCTTCCCAAAACCCTCTCCGAAGCAGCACCCCCCTGTGTGAGCCGGTGCAACCCGGGGGTGCTGCAGATCCGCCACGTGACAGCGATGGAAGTGAATTGCAAATGACATTTCATTAACAGCTTGAATAAAGCTGTTTTCCCTCTTTTCTGCTACGCCCAAAAGCGACCGTAATCTCCGGCACAAAGTGCTCTTCAAACCCCAGCCCAAGCCAGCCAAGCTGGGGGGGGCTCTTACGGGAGGGCGTTTGCCCCCCGTGTTCCCTCCCCGTCGGTTTCCAGCTTTTGGGATGGAGCGATGCACTTTGCAAAAGGAGAGGAAAACAGTGGGCGCAGAGGTGCGGATGCCCCAGGAGGCACGTCTGTGCTCTGGAGCGAGGCAGAAGGATGCCTAAATGCTTATGGGGGCGGGTTTGGGCTCCCAAAAGGCAGCGACAGCGTGCCGACCTGGGAAAAGGTGTTTGGTGCTTGGGGCAGGCCGGCAAAGCAGGGCCTTTGGAGGAGCAGCCGCATGCTGCCAGGGACGCCCGGCACGTGTTTGGTGGCGGAGCCCGAGCGGAGCGGGGACACCGCGGCGGCGGCGACACCACCGGCACCGCAGCGTCGCTGTCCCCGCCGCCGGACAGAGCGGCGAGCAGCGGGTCCCAGGCTGCGCTGCCCTTCGCGGAGGCCGTGCCCAGCTGCCGGGGGTGGCAGGGAGGGCCGGGGCCGCGGTGCCCTTGGAGCGCGCAGCTGTGCCCCTTCCCTCGCCAGCTGCGACCGCGGGCACCCGCTCCGCGCTCGGCGGCGCGGGGAGCGCTGCCCGGCCCGCATCCCACGGCTCCCACCCGAAACACCCCACAAACACCCGCAGTGGGGCCCCTCCAGCCACCAGCGCGGTTTTCACCCCGCGCAGGGACCCCACTCCGCGACCCACGAGGCCAGGCGGGGCCGGGGCTCCTTCCAGGGCGAGCGGCTCCCGTTCCCCGCTCCCGCCTTTGACGTTATTCGGCTGGACAGAGGGATGTCTGCGCGAATCATTTTCAACGCTCTTCCATATTCATAATGGGCTAAATATAGGGGAGCAAAGTGGGACCTGGCGGGCAAAGCCCTCCCCGTGGTCAGAGCCGATGACTTCTCCGCCGAGATGAAATGCTGGCGTCAGCCCCGCCGCGGCCCCGGGGCAGGGGAGCCGCACCCCGCCAGCCCCCCGACCACGGCGCAGTTGTTCAGGGTTTTTTTTTGGTTTGTGGTTTGTTTGGTTTTTGTTGTTTTTCTTTTTTTTTTTTTTTTTTTTTTTTTTCTTTTAGCTCCCGGTGGCCAAATTCAAAATCACGTTTTTGAGCCGGTCGAGGGAGTCGGCGGAGCAGCCCGGGAGGGGGTCTGGCAGCTCTGGCACCCCCCGGTCCTCTTCTTCATTAAGCGAGAAGGTTAATGATTTCAATTAGGGAGGAGGCAAGAAGCTAAATGAGTATAAATAAAGCTCTTTCTGAGCCGTGGCAGGGAATGGGCAGGAAGGAATGGGCAGGAAGGAATGGGCAGGAAGGGTGTGGGGGGAAAAGAGGCTTATGGGGCCAGAGTGGGGCTCCCGCAGAAAAATACCCACAGCAGCAGAAAGTGCTGCCTATCCCTCTGTGCTGGGCCCTTCACTAGTCCCAGCCTGAACAGCTTACAAAAAATATCATCAGAGTGGTGGCTTTTGCCTCCACTCCTGACATTCCCCAAGGAAAAGTCCTCATGAGTAGAGACTCTGGCTCTCCTTCAGCCTTGGCAGAGCCCCTCTTGCTTGCTGGCTCCAGCAGTCTTCAGCCGTGCCTGTGGCCAAAGCTGTCCTCAGCCACACTAAGGAAAAATACTGTGAAAAGTTAGAACTAGCCCATATTATGGGAAAAGGTAGAGGTTTCCTGAAGTTTCACAGGGCCTTGGCAGCTGTAGTGAAACTGGCACTGTACACAGAAAAGACTGTGGGTGTCATCGAGTCTGGCAAACGGAATTTGCAATATTATGGATAACTCCTAGTAAAGTTTATTCCACAGTAATCTGCTGGTCCCCCTCACCCTGCTGTCCCTGCCAGTTTGTGGGGAGGGTTGGGAAGCTGAGCCTGGGCAGAGCATCCCAGGGAACTCCCACGGAAGGAACCTGAGGGCTGCCCCTCCCTGTTCCCACCGCGTTGAACCCTGCCAGGTTTCCTGGTTCAGCTCCCAGGAATGGGTTTTTTCGGCAGGTGCCCACAAGCCTGTGACAACTGTTGGGTGTGATGGCTCCTGGGCACAGTGGGAAAGCCCAGGCTGCAGCAGAGGTGTGTGGCTAAGTCCCGGGTAAAGTCACATTCAGGGGTATGACCATGGGAAGCAGGTTCAATTTCCTCCCCTGCTGTGAGTTTGCAATTCAGTGTGAGACAAGGCGAGAAAAGGAACGGAGGGGTTGGTGTTCTGGGGCTTGAATTAACATATTTTGGGGCACCTGGTGTTCAAACAGCAGAGCGTGTCCCTTCCAGCACAAACAGATCAGCTGCTGCACTGGGCTGGTTTAGCAGAAACTCAGTTTGTGTTTAATGCGAGCAAAATTATTCAATTTCACTGAATGCAAAGCAGAAAAGGTACAGGAGGTTGTGTCTGTGTGTGTGTGTGTCTGCCCCGTGCCACAGCACAGAAACACAGGCACCAATGTCCAAACCTGCTAGAACCAGCCCATCAGCCCACCCAGAGGTTCAGTGCAGACACATCTGCTGGTGTCTCAGGCACCCCAGAATATCTCTGTCCTCTCTAACCCAACCTGAACTCACCAGCAGTGGCTGGCTCCTGGCCTAGAGGTGAGGAAAACCCTGGGTTCATCTCAGCAGCAGGGATGGGACTGGTCCATGAGGCTGGCATTGGCCAGGGCTGCAGGATGCCAGTGTCAGGAGGATGATGGTGCTGCTCAGCTGCTGCAATGACAAGTCATGCCCTTGGCATCCTCCAGGACATTTTCCCTTTGTAAGAAACTCAGCAGTATCTTTTCCCTGAAAGAAATATTAAAAAAAGTATTCCGTGACTCATGGAAAAGGTAAGATAAAGTACAGCCCCCACACTTGAATAGATATGGGGCTATTTTAAATAGATGAGGCAATAAATAAAACCTGGTAGAGATTTTTCAAGTTTTCATTCATTTTTGATAGAAAGAAATTACTCCTTTTCCTCCATAAATATAAAAAAAAGTTCTCACTGGGGAGCTGGGAGCTCCCAGCACAATTCTTAGTTTTACCCCAAGGCACCTGAAATGCTTTTTAAAGCCCTTACTCTGAGAACTGAGAGCTTAGGTGCCAAGCACCCTAAAATCCCCGGCCCTGGGAGGATTTATTTTAATTAGCTCGATTCACTTATGCCATGCAGTGTTTAAAAATAAGCATTTTAGGCTGATCCCCCGATCTCAGCAAGGCTGAGCTCGGCAGCACGGGGTTAAATGTCAAACACGGGGACATCTCAAGAGGCTCAGGTAAGGCAGCTTCTCCCACAGCACAGCAATTGGAGTCCCAGAACTCAGCCCTGGACCTCCCCAACGCCTTTGAGTTCACCTCTGAGATACATTTAGTAACTCGCCTTAATATTGATGCCCTCCACACACGGAAGGACTCTCGGCCCTGGCCAGCATAATGATGTGTTCAATATTAACAGTCTCCATCTGTCACAGCTCCCCGGCGCCTGCCCGTCCTCATCCCGCAGGACTCGGCCAGAGTTCCGGAGCTCTCCAGCCTGCCAGGCCCTGGAGAAGAAGCCAAGGTGGGTTTTGAGACCATCTCCAGGCAGTTTAGGGGTTAGGCTGATACAGCAGGAGGTGCCAGTCCTCACCCAGTTGCCCAGTTCCTCTTGATTCATCAGTCTCTTCCTGCCTGGAGCACCAAGGCCTGGCCAAACGAGAGTGACACTTGGTGGCCAGAAGACCTGACCAAGGAGGATGATGCAGCAAAAGACCTGCAGCCGTGGACCTGCGTCAAGGGAAATACAGGTTGGATATGAGGAAGAAGTTTTTTACAGAAAGGGTGATAAAGTTCTGGAATGGCTGCCCGGGGAGGTGGTGGAGTCACCATCCCTGGATGTGTTTAACAAAGCCTGGATGTGGCACTGGGTGCCAGGGTTTAGTTGAGGTGTTGGGGCTGGGCTGGACTCGATGATCTTGAAGGTCCCTTCCCACCTGGTCATTCTGTGAATTCTGGGAATATCTCACATGGCTTCAGGGAAATACCATCAGGAGCTCCTTGATGTGGCATGCTGCAGGCTCAGGACACTTTTGTGGGGCTGTAGATGGCCACAGCCGTGCACCCCAAATTTATTCTTCCCCAATACCGTGGGGAACTCATTTATTGGGACACACACAGGTCCACACACACAGACTGGGTGATGTGGTGGCCACAGAGAGGAGCCCAAGGGCTCTCTCTCTCCACCCCATGCGTGAGCCTCTCGTGTCACACAGAGCTGTGCAGTGACCTTGTCCAGGGAAGTCACACCATCACCATCAGCAAAGCATGGATTGGTGACACAAGCATTCCCTCTGCCAGCCAGGACCCCACTCACTGCAGAGTGTCCAGCAGCCCCTGGAACAACAGTCCCTGTGAGGATGGCAAAGCAAGATAAAAGGGTTTTTCCTAGTTGGTCCTTTCTTCTATTAGGGCCTTTTCCTCTGGGTAAGCATGGAGTCTGCCTCTTTTCCTGGCTGTTATTAAAAGTCAGGGCTAAAATCCCTTTGGGAATGGGGAAGGCAGATAATCCTCACTCCTTCTGACCTTCTTTCCCTTCTCGCTTTGCAGGCTTATTGCAACTCCCTGGGAGTACCTGCTCTATTTGTTCTACTCCTCCTCCAAAAAAAGACCCTCAAAACCCACATTTGCGCTGGGGGATCAGCCAGAAGGGTCCCAGCAGCTGGAGCCAGCTGCCCCCCAAGCACCTCATCACCCACCCGGTCTGGATGGGTGATGCCTTCCATAAACAGCACCTACAGAGTCACCTGGCAATATACATCTTAAACCTACTAGAAGGGCAAAAAAATGAGGGAAAAAAAAAAGAAAAAAGAAAAAAAAACCCCAAACTCCTCTGCTATTCTTCCTCTGCTGAACAAACAGCTCAAAGCAGTTCACTCTTCCCTTGCACAGAATCGCAGATATCTGTCCCCAAGGCTGCGGAGCCGCGTGATGAACTGCAGCAGTGGGGGGGGGGGAGGGGGGGGGGAGGGGGTGTCTGCCTCTGCTTTTCCAAAAGCCCCCAAACTCCGGGATTTTACACCGAGAAAGCGCTGACGCATCTCTGGAGGTGCAGAGTATGGGAGAGGAGCCAGGCCGGGGAGGGTGAGCTGCAGCCCGAGCCCCTCCTGCGCTGGGATGAGTGCCTTTAGTGGCAGGTTAATCACTCCTAGCGCTGCTGATTTGGGCTTGGGAATGTGGAAATCCCAGGAGTGCCGGGCGGGTTGTGCGTGGCTCCAGCTACCTCTAGTGGAAAGCAGGCAGAAGCGGCCACTCCAAGGGGCTCCGCATCCCCCTGCCTGGGAGTCTTACTGAAACATCCAGCTGCGAAAAAAAAACACTTCACCCCGTTATTCTCAGCCCAAACACGGATTATGTGACTGGATGTAGCAATTGTTGTGGCTTTGGGTGGCTTTTCTCTTCCAGGAAGATCCAGGACCTGCTCATCCCACAAGGCTGGGCTGGCTGGAGGAGCTCCACGCTGCTCAAGAGCTCAGTGAGCTGCTCCCAGCAGGGATTTTGCAGGACCACAAGCAGGATCAGAGACCAGTTTTTCCCGGGGTAACTCAGAACAGGGCTCTGAGACCTCCCTGTGAGGACACCCTGGGAGCAGAAGGATGGGCACCCTTCTCCTGGTGTCACCAGCCACCGAGACACATCAATTAGCACTGAAACCTGGATATGAATCAGGAAAAGCAGTGTTCAGGGCAGGATCTCTTCACTGTCAGCACTGCAGAAAGCAGAAGCTCACTGCAGAGGTGGATGGTGGCAAGGAGCTGCCAAAAACCACGAAGGATGAGCAGGACAAGCTTTCCTCTGCTTTTCCATGGCACATCTGTGCCCAGGAAAAGGCCTTTTCAGTGGATTTTCTAGCTGTAACCTCATGGACACCAAATCCACTTCCTGTTTCCTTCTAGCCTCTAAACCTATTTTCCACAAGCACTAGAGTGATTCTATTTCAAAAAAAGAAAGGAAAGTTACTTACTTATTCACATGGATCCAGGAGCTAACACTTTCCAGAAGGTCCCCACATTGATTGCTCTTGACAACAGCAGAGCAGCAAGAGGAGGCAGCAGCTACAGGCGCTCAATTCCTCAGCCCCACAGGGTTCTACACCCAGAAACAATTGCTGTCCACACGGCCTTCAAAACGATATACACAAATACAATTATAAAGAAACAGGAATACTTCACCTCCAGTAACCTCTGGCTTTGTCTGGAAGACAGTTTTTTTAAAAATAAAGGTGGGCCAGGCAGCTGGGAAGAGTGGCAGCCAGTGGCACCCAAAACAGAGACCACTTTTTCATCTGATGGCAAGGAAAGGAGGCTGTGCCATTCCCCCCCCTGCCCCAGGCCCAGAATCCCTGAAAACCATTGCAAAAAAATGGTTAAAAAGCTCCAAGTGTCAGGGACAAGTGGGGCTGATGGGAAGGATTAGGCATTAATGAGATCCATCTTCCAAAGCATCCATCACTCCTCTTTCACGGGTTTCTTAATGTGGTGGGAACTCTGCCATAGCTGGGTTCTTTTTATTTAAAGCAGAGATAAAAAGCTGGATGGGTATTAATATTAATTAAGAGACAGACATTCGCAGAAACTTTCTTTACCCTGCATCACACCCAGCTCTCAGTCCCACTTCAGGGAACAAGCAGATTTTTTTCCAGAAAGAACGAAATTGTTCTGCAGAATTTATGAGTCTTTGTCACCTCTGCTGGGACTTTTATCCCACAGGGCAGGAAGAGAAGGCTGCACCAGATAAAAGTTGCTCACAACCCAGTTCTCTGTCCTGGGGTGTCTTGCAAATATTTCCATTTTTCTTGAAATTCCCTGTGGAATTTCTGAAATGGGGGGGGGGGAATTCTTGTGCTGATGCTGAAATAAGATCTTAATTTTTGAAAAGTGGGAAGAAAGAAGTTGGAGGGAAATGCTGTTGGTTTGCACATTTCCCTCATTAGAGAAGTGAGCTGAGGGTTTTAGGTGACAAAGCTGCTGGATGCTGTGAGGCAGAGCTGGTCCCTGGATTGATTAAAGGGGTTGGAACGAGGGTCAGGCTGGGAGAGAAGCAAAGGCAGAAGTTCATTTGAAACAGGGAAACTGAGGCACACAGGCTTTTCCTTACCCTGGGATGAGCATCCCACTCCCTACACAATTAAGGGATGAGAGAACAGGAATGCTACAGGACACCAGGCTGGTGGACATAATGGATAAATGGATAAATAAACGGATAAAATGGATAAATCCTGCCCAGGCACAGCCCTGCTCCTGATGCCCCCAGCCAAGGGACAGCAGAGCCCAAGGGCTGGGGAAGATCCCCTCTCTCGTTCCTCAGCCATGGACCAGCATCCCACTGCCTAATTTTACCCTCCTTGGTTGCCTTGAGTCCAGCTTCAGAAATAATAATAAAAAAAAAAAATCATAAATATAACCTAGTAACCTTCTGGAAAACTTTTGACTGCTGAAATAATGCACGCAGAGAAGAGATCAAGAGTGATAAGTGAAAATATCCAGCTCAGTTCCGGGGGACTCCATGAATTTGCAGTGGGGGAAAGATAATTCTATGGTCAGTGAGGAATTTACAGGGCTGTGGGCTGGGGCGAGGCGAGACCGTGGCCCCCGGTCCCAGCCCTCCTTGTCCCCAGTGTGTCGTTCGGGACTCGGCCACGAGATGGAGGCTTCTGCCCGCAGAGAGGAGCAGGGCAGACCTGTAGAGGCCCCAGAGAGCTCTCCAGCCACTTGTGGTGTCCCCAGCTGCTGTCCCCAACCCCTGGGGACACGCCGCGGCTGCCCAGGCACTGTGGTGCTTTGGGGATGGATGGTGACTATTCCCAAGGTGAGCATTCCCAAAGGTGATGGCGCATCCTGATCCTCCCTTCCTGAAGCCAGGTCACCACCGGGGGTTGCTGCAAAACCTCCTGGTTCAAGTCGGTGGAAAGCTGGAGTAAACAGGAGGGGATTCTTCCCTCCCTTCCCACTGCCCCCTCAGGGGCCCGGGAACACGCTGTGAAGGCAAAATGGGGCTGGAGTGACCCCGCAAGATACTCCCGGCTGGGGGAAAATTGTCAGGAATTTCAGTCAGACATTCCCAGCAAAAAACATCGCGTTTCAGCAAAATTGTGACCCTCTCCACTTGGGATTTTTTTTTTTGTTTGTTTGTTTGTTTGTTTGTTTGGTTTTGTTTTTTGTTGTTTTTTTTTTTTTTTTGTCTGGCTAGCAGGGAAACTGGGAAAAAGCAGTCTGGGTGATGCTCTGGTTGGTGAACTGAATTGGTGCAGCAGCACGTGGCCGTGCCAGAGCACACAGGACAAAATCCCCAAAAGAAAATAAGCCCCTCTCTCTGTGTCACTTAGAAGGTGCAGATCTTTCCAGAGGGAAGGGAATTCCCCTTTCCTGCCTGTCTGAACCCCTCACAGCTGCAATCACGGACGCTGTGCGTCCCTGTCCCCCGGGGTGCCCGATTTCTCCTGGGTGCTCAAGCCAAGGAATGACCCCACTGATTTATAGGGTAGCTGTGTCTGTGTGAGGGGTGAGAACGAAGCTTTTCCAGCCTCTTTCTTGCAGCAGCCAAAACCTGACTGCATTAAGCCGTGCTGGCAGAGTGGCAGAGCGTGTTTGTCCCCGGCGTGGCTCAAAGGGACAGCACGGGGACAAACACTCGCTGCCACCTGGGCAGTGCCACCCTCGCGGGGCAGGGCGCTGTGGCGGAGGTGATTCATTAGCGGCGTGGCGGTGATGAACATGTGTCGGCCCCCACATCTGCCCCTCGCCAGCAGCGCACCGTCAGCGAGGTGTCACCGCGGTGTCACCGCTTTGCCGCTCACCTCCTTCCCCGACGTGATCGGCTGCGACATCCGCGCCAGCTGCTCCGAGCGGGCAAACGCCGGCCTCTCCCTGCTCGCCAGCCCGGCCACCGGCAGCTCCTGCCAAGGCGCTCCGTGGGTGCCCGGGGCTGCGTCCCCATCGTCACCTGCGTGGCACCTGCGTGTCCCTCCCAGCCGGTCCCCAATGCTGAGGCAGGAGGCGAGCAGCAGCCGTTCCAGATCGTGCCTCACAAACCTTTGGATGTCGGGAGTCTGGTGGCGCACGGGTTTCTCGTGCTGCATTAGTAATTAATACAATCATTAATAGCGTGCTGGGGGTGATTGGCTCAGCAAAGTGACAAGTGCTTGGAGCCTCTGAACCAGTGCTCTGCAGGCAGAGACACACACAACTGGCACACACCACGCTGCCCTGGTAGCTGGCACAAACACAGATGGGCTTTTTATCCTTTAAGGAATTTTTAAAGAGCTCGTGTGCCTTCGTTGTCCATGGGTGAGTTCCTTTTTGGGATGCTCTGGGGTCTCGCTGTTCCTGGGTGCACTGTCTAAAGTCCCACCCTTTCCCCCGGCAGACCCAGCGCTGGAAAACCCCTGCTCAGCATCATTCCTGATTTCCCATGCAGGCCCCAGGAAGCGCTTCCCACAAGCAAGGCAGGCGCCGTTCCCTGGCTCAGCCTTCCTCCTGCAGCAGCCCTCATCGCGCCCCTTCCCTTCGCCTGCCTATTTTCACAAAAACTTGTAGGAACTTAATTATCTCTGAGACTTCTCCCCCTGTCAAACCAGGCTGCAACGGGCCAGCAGCCTTCAAGAGATGATAACAGGGACGGACAGGCGGCGAGCACGGGAGCGCCGCATCCTCTGCGAGCAAGGTCAAAACCATCCCTCCCTCCCTCTCTCCTCCCTCCCACCGCAGCCGGGGCCAAACCCAGGCGCGAGGGCAGGGCCATCCCCGCCTCGCCGCTCCCGCAGCCACAAGTGGGAATTGGGAGGACGAGGAGGCGAGAGATGCTGCTGCCGGCCGTCAAGCAGCGGGCCAGTAATAACCTCATTATGAGGCTGGCGATGGCGGGCAGGGGGGGCAGGTGCCGTCCTGCTGCTGCCCGCGCTCCGCCGGCAGCTTGCGGAGCCGCGGCGTTGTCAGGCTGTCTCCTGCCTCTCACCTTGCTTCTCATTAGCTCCCCGCCGTGCTGCCGTGCGGGCAGATGGGGCAGGGCCCCACCGCCGTGCCGGGCGTGCTGGGGGCACCGGTGGCCGCGCAGATCCCGAACACATCCCCTCCGTCTCCCCCGCAGGGAAGGGATGCTCGCCCCAGCATGGCCGGGCCGCGGAGTGTTTCCCAGCGTGGGGATGGGTGGCTGTGCTCGCCAGCTGCCTGGCCGAGGAGATCCCCGAGTATGCCAGTGGGTGATGTGTCCGTCAGGAGGGTGAGCTGGAAGGAGGAGAGCTCTGGTGGCTCTGTGCAGCGTCACGGCCTCGGTGGTCCTGGCAGGGCCATGTCCTAGGACAAGGGGACAGCCGGGTGCTGTGCTTGGGGTATCTGAGTCCAACAAGTCACCCTGGGGACCAAGGGTGATCTTGGGCAGTCCCAGGATGCATTCCCTACCAAAGCAAGGCACACATCTTCCAGCAAGAGCAGCCAGAGCTCTGGGATGCTGCTGGGCAGCCTCCAAAGCAGGAGAGGGAGCAAGAGAAATGTAAGTCACCAGCAAGGACCAAGCCAGAAAGGACAAGCACAAGCAGAGGGAAAGGGATGGGACTGGTTGGTCAATTCCTTCTAGATCCCATCCCCAGGAAAGGGGCTCCCACACACTTCTCCCACATGTGTCCTACACATCTGCTATGTTTCCAGGGCAAGAGATAGATCTGGAAACACAGCCTTGTGCTTTTCACAAGAACAAAGCAAAGCACAAGCCCCTGCATTTGTCCAGAATAAACAACACTTACAGGATGGACAGATATTCCCAGCCAGAGCAAAGTTATCCAACAGTATGGCAAGAGTTGAGCCCACTATGGAGAGCAAAGGCTCCCTGCCATTTATTGCCTGAGGATCAACTTGCTTAAGCACCTCCAGCAAGCCAGATCCAGCAGGAGCATCACCAGGTGTGGGGCAGCCACTGTTGGAGGCCGCAGGCTCCCAGCACCCCGGGGGGACACACACTGCATCTGTTCTGCCAAGGGGACTGTGTGAGACCCCCCGAAATGCCGTGGGAATGAGAACCTGGAGAATGCATGGATGCCTTCCCAAGCTGGAGCACCCCGTGGTGCTTTCTCAGCACCCTTGAGGGCTGTCTCCAGTGATCTGAAGGAAGGGCACTGTGCAGCCCTGGGCAGGAGGGAGCTGCAGCAGGGCAGTGCTGGTGCCAGGCCAGTGTGGGAGAAGATGAGATGACCCAGTGTATTCCTCTTATCCAAGAGCCTGAGCAATTTTGTCATGATCAGGACATCCAGCCACCCTGACTCTATCTCTGATCTTGGCTACCCAGCAACACCTGGATCAGAAGCACCAAAGCATTGCACTAAGGGAGGGTGGGGAGGGGACTCTCCACACCCCTGCACTCTGCCAGCCTTTGCACCTTCTGCTGTGCCCAGCTTTTTTTTGCCAGTCCTCACCAGAAATGTCGAGCTGTGTTTCTGACCACAATGGTTTTCCTCTCTCCCTGGGGGAATTTGTGTGCTGCTCCCACTGCAGTGACCCACACAGCCCAGAGCAGCTTCTCCGGGCTCCTGGCCATGCTGGGGGGTGGCCTTGCTCCTGCTGCAACCATGGTGATGGTCACACCACTGAGAGCCACGGCCCCAAACTGGCCTCCTCAAGCTAATATTTGCCTAAAGCAGCATTCAAGATCACCATGGATGAGCCCTCTCAGTTGTCCTAAAACAAGCCAGGACACCTCTGCACTGAAACTGCAGAGGTCCCAACAGCAGCCATCTGCCAAGCTGTGGCTGTTCACATCAGGGGAGAACCTGGCTGTGCAAATAGGATTTTTTTTTTTTTTTCTGATGTTATCCTGCATTTGAATAAAGCCTATTTTGGAGGAGCGGCACAAATGCCCCCCCAGTGCCCTCCAATTCCCCCAGATCCAGGCCAAGAAGCTGGCTCAGCTCTGCCAGCCCCTCACCTCCCACAGGCCACCACCAGCAGAGCTGAGAAAACACCTCTGCCCCAGAGCCCCCGCCTTTATTGAGGTGCTCAGCCCCACGGAGCAGACAGGGAATAGGGGGCTCTTGGTCCAGTCCGGGGGTCACAGCCTCAAAAAAGCAGCACTAACCAGGGCAGAACCAGGCCTTTTTTCCTCCTTTTGTGCAGGCAGGCTGCAGTGCCAGGGAAGGAGCTTTAAAGGCACGCGGTACCTGTGCCCAGCGGAGGGGGTGGGGGGGTGTGAGCGTACAGAGCTATTAATTAAAATTGCTCAGTCAGATGCTATAGAGAGATTAGTTGTCACATTGTGTTAATGGCAAGCTTGGCAACGCCGCGAGAAGGGGCAGGACTGCCCGCCGTCCCCTCAGCTGTTCAAGTGCCACGTTTATACCCAGCCAGAATGACTAATTGGCAGGTTTTGTCGAACAGAAGCCCCCTTGTTATTGGGAAGAGATCAGTGCCTTAATGAAGGAGAGGGAGGAAGGGGACGTGTGGGTACAGAGAAGCTGCAGCCACCTCTGGGGCAGAGGTCGCCGGGGGAGGCAGAGCTGCTGTCCTGTCCTTGTGGCACAGGGAGGCTGGAGAAGCCCAGAGCCAGGGAATGGCACAGCACTGGGTTCTCCACCACCAAATGCACAGTCAGCCCCAGAGCTGGGTGCCTAGGAAGAGATAAAAATATCTCCCAGGACCCTCCCAGCTCAGGAGTTGATCATAGGGTGGGACTCCCCAGCTCTGCACTTCATCCTCCTTCTCAGGTGTCAGATTCTCTCTCCTCTTTCATGTTCCTTGCCTCCTCTTTCTTGCTACAGGGAGAAAGGGAGCACAGAAAAATACTTGGGGAAGCTCCCAAATGGCAGCTCCAGGAGCGCATCACAGCCTTGGCTACTGGAGGATACTCAGTGCAGGCTGGGCAAGCACAGAGCCCACCCAGCCTTGCCTCAGGGCATGGGATAGGAGGGCCCTGCTGCCTATTCTAGTTGTAATTTCTCCACTTCTTTCCCACTGAGGTGGCCTTCCAAATTTCTACACCCAAATTAACTCCTTTTTGATGTGGAAAGAGCTCCTGATCTGGGCCCTCTGCCCCCACTAGGACAGAGATATCTGAGTTGAGCTCCGTGCCTGGGCACAGTCTGTGGAAAAGCTTTTGGTGAACACAGATGTCAGCGACACAGAAAAGCACAGAGCAGTTTGGTATTAGCCTTGCAATCTTCGAAAGGATTGGTGGCAATAGGCCTACTATTGCCCCAGAAACCAATGTTTCTGCCCTCTGATGGACAACCATACCCTGAAGGAGGAGGAATCAGGGGAAAATGCTCCTCTCCCCATTTTACAGAAGGAAATTCAGATACGGGGTCACAAAGCTCTACAGGTGTCCAACATGCCCAGAGCCTGCACGATTTATGCACCTTGAATCTTGTCCTGGTTGGTTTGACAAGGTGCCCCTTGGAAAAGTGATGGGTGTAAAACTGAGGTACAGCATGGCTGTGCCACCCACCCCAGGGACTCACCTAGCTATCCCCATCCAGGTGTTTTCCTGAAGTTTTCAAACTGATCAGCCTGTTTAGCCTAACCAGCACAGATCACACAGGCCTGGTTCTGCCTGGAATAACTGGTTCTTCCCCACCCCAAATTCATCTTTATTGTGTGGATTCTGGCCGTGCTGGAGGGCGACAGGGAGCACATGGGGATGCTGATGTAGAGCAGCAAGGCTTTTCTTCTCCCCCGGGCACTAGTTTGAGAAACTAGTTGAAACCCATTGAAAATGAGCCTTGTATGAGGGGTACCAGCAAGTTTCCAAGCTGCCCTGCTGCCCCAAGGTGTAACCCTCTGATTGCCATGGAGCAGACAGGTGAACCCTCAGTGCTGCTGAACAATGCCAAGCACATTCAGTGGGTGTGCAGTGGGAAGGTAATTGCTTCCCAAGGAGGGGTGGAGGGGCTGTCATCCCTCTGCCACCTCCAGGTAGCCCCAGGCCAACAGCAACTTGCCCCAAGAGACTTGGGGGTGCCAAGAGTTCAGCAGTAACCTCGGGTGGGAAGCAGTTTTTTACTTGGACTGAACGGCGTAGCTCTGGGGCAGGATGGAAAGCTGTTCAGGCATGTTGTATGCACAGCAAAGCTGGAATTTCTTCACAGTAGCTAGTCTAAAGCTAAGCTAGACATGAATTAATCTTAAAGCCATGGCCAGTGGAGTCACTTCAGCCCAAATCCAGGCTCTGTGCTTCCGTACCTGTTTGTGGCTGCCCAGCTGGGCTCTCTTGAAGTCAGCTCAGTCACATCCCCCCTCCAGCCATCAGGCACCTCAGCTGTTTCACAGCCACCACTGCAACCTGACCGTGTCACCAGTCCCCAGGCTGTCTGTGGATGGAGGTGAGGCAGACAGGTCACCAGCAACACCATTTGCTTCCCGAGGCCAGGTTTGGGTGAGGGTGATGTGACAGCTGGACATGCAGAAATTCCCACAGCTTCAAACAGCCTGTCCCTAAACAGTTTTTTGGAAGGTCACTTCCAAAATACTTTTAATAATAATAATAATAATACCTTTAAGCAGTCCTGCAAGTGTCCCCTTTGGCCCCAGGGGGTAGGTGGAGATGGCCAATCAACCTGGTGTGTCATTCCTTAGCACTGCTCCAGGACAGTCCAGAACAGAATGCCAACCTTCTCCAGGTACCTCCCCCTACTGATGGTTTCCTGTTGTTTTACTTTTTTTCACAAATCCTTACTAAGCAGATTTCTGCAAGATCCTCATTGCCCATCAGGAGGGACAAGATGGGGTCGTGTCCTGAAGACTTCGCTTCCTTTGCAACCCAGACTTCCGCAAACCATTTTTTTTTTTTTTTTTTGTACTTAATCCTTTGTTTCCAAGATGTGACACTGACCAAACTGGAGGCAAGCAAGGAAAGCATTGCATTGCACTGAAAAAAAAAAGCCCAAAACCAACACAAACAGTGCTGGACCCAAACTTTTCCTTTGTTCTCTGCTTTTGGCCACTCTAAGCCACTCACTGCCATTCCCCATGCAGCAGTTACCTGTCACAGAAGACACTTTGTTCATGTGTTTAAGGCCAAGTTCTAATCACTGAATGTAATAGGGCAAGATGAGTGATAGATTGACACAATTAATTTCCATGTTCTCACTAGTAACATTGATTTTAGGGCACTCAGTCTTTACAAGTCACTGAATGCAAGGGAAAACTTGGCTCTGATCTGTTCAGTAAAGGTCAAAAGGGTGCTCAGATCTTCGTATGGCAGCTCAGCTGCTCAAATGCCCTTCGGGGTTTTGACGTCTGCCCCCGTCATGAAGCCAGGAATTGCCTCTGGCTGCATTTGCTGGGGAAGGGCTCCCTGAGAAGGTTGTGTGGACACATCTGTGGTACTGCTTGGACACTCAAGGCTTCCCTGAGCCTGTCCATCCACAGAGCAGAGGTAGGGGTTGAGTTCCACTGGTTGTTGATCTTCTAAAGACTGGCTCCAGTACCCAATCCTTTTCCATCTTTCCTAACCAGGAGCTGATATTGGCCAGCCCTGTGATTTGTTCCTGCTGTAATGGCTCCTGCAGCTCTCCCCAGCAGAATGTCCACCTGCCCTTCCCTTCCTAACCCAGCTGGAAGGACACGGGTCCCATGAGAGCAGTCATGAACAACCCGTCCATGTGGTTGAGAGAGGTCCCATCAGGACTTTACAGTGCTGGGAGACACTCAGAAATGAACCAGTCAGGAGTCTGTTCTAGCCCTGCTTGCGGCTACACTGGTTGTGTCCTGGTCTCTGGTTTGGGGACTCCAGGGTGGGATCTGGCCTGATTTTTCTCCTTGCAGAGAACTCCACAGTACTGTGAGCGGTGCTGTTAAAATAGCCTATGAAGTGAGTGGGAGGGTGTTAAAGCAGCCCATGAAGCCTGGTTTCATGGCCCATTTTGGGGGAAACCAGAGTTCTTTAGCAGATTGTAACAAATGGAGAAGGAGAGTACTTTCAAATCCAGCCTGGTTCCTTCCTCAGAGCATCCAATCCTGGGCTCACCAAACCTGCTGGACAAAGAAGCTCCCTGACTCCATATTCCCCCAGACCTTTCCCCGTCCCCAGGCTGCCCCATCCTCTGCTCTGCACCCCTCCTCCACGCCCTGCCGCGGAACAAAGCCTGTCCTAAGAAAGCCACGCCGCGCGCAGGTGAGCGCAGCTCAAAGCAGCCGTGCTATGCGCGGCATCCCCGCGGCCCAGCCAAGCCGCGAGATTCACCTGTGCGGCCCAGACAGTGAAGAATTGTTTGGAGCAAAACACTGTGCAATCAAGTGGAGATAGCAGAGGCAATGGGGTCAGGCAGGCTGCCTGGGGCATCTTTCATCTCCAGCTTCGGGAGGTGGGGTGTAAAGTGCGTGCTGGCTGGGCCCAAGGTGGGCTCAAAGGCAGCCTTGTTCTGCCAGCTATCTGCCATCTCTCTGATGTCACACGTTTCATTTGGGCAGCTCACTTCAAAGGCCCCCTTCTCGTGCTCCCTCCCTCCCTTTCTCCCTTCTGGTTTGGATTTTGCTATTGGAGGGATAATAGCCCAGCTTTCCCAAAAACGCATATTGCTGTACAATTAAAAAAAATTAAAAAAAAAAAATTCTTAAAGAGCAGCTGCTCAAGTTAACCCAGTTCAAGCAGGGTGCAGCTGGGACAGTCACCAGGAAACCAAGGTCTCTCATTCTCCTTCCCAGCAGTAAATCTAAACTTATCCTGGCTCTCCAGCACCCCAAAGCTTCCTCCATTGACAAGAGGCTCCTCTTTATATCTGCATCCACCATCCATTTGGTGCAGGTCCCTTTTTGTCCTGGCTCCTGCCAGCCACACGTGCACCCCCTATCAGAGGTCCAGTTTTGGCCAGAGTTTCTAACAACCCCTGCACGAGCCACGTCAAAGAGCACCTCAGCAGAGCTGTGGCATCAGGACTCGCAGCATCCAGCTCCACAGCCCTTGCTGGGTGCCTTGAGGCACGTCCTGCAGGCGGGAGGCCAAAATTCCAGCCAGAATAGCAGCCACGATGTGTTGGCCATGCCAAGACAAGACATCTTGCTCAGCTGCAGCCTCTTGTTGAACAACTGTCTCTCTGCCAAGCTACACAAACTTGTCCAACGCTGCGCAAGAGAAAGATGGCATTTCAAAGGGCTAATAAGGCTCTGGATGGAAACTGCCTACTGGGAAAATGTGCATCCCAGTAAGTGAAGCCTAAAGAGCAGAACACATCCAGACACAATCAAAATAAGTACTAGGTGACTTCTGGTTTTTGAGTTTAGAGAGTTTGGCAAGGGCAATTTCAAGCTTTTTTCCCCCACAACTGGAAGCTATCCAGTAGAGCCAATATCTTCCTGCACACACCACGCTTCCAGAAGCTGGGTATTTAGTAGGTGGGGGAAAAAATGCTGTGGGAGGAAAGGAGTGCTGGTACCCAGCAGAGGCCCAGAGATCCTGGACAGAAGCTGTTTGAGCTGCACCACATCAGCACACCCCTTCACATAGCAGCCACTTCACCACATGGACATCTGGCAGCTGTTCCTTGGCTCACCTCCTCGCTGAGGCCATCTCAGTTTTGGTGACAGCAGTGGGAAAAGGTGCATCAACATTCAAATAAAAAGATGAGAAATTCAGTAGAGGGAAGAAAAAATCACATCAACTGCAGACCCATCAGCCCGCTGACCTGTACAAGGGCGCCTGAGCCTCCGGCCATAACTTTTCTAGATGAAGCTGAGCCTGCCTGAAGAGCAGCTGGCAGTTTGTCTCAGGGGTGCTCTGATCCTCAGCTGCCAGGCTGCAGCCCCTGAGGGTTCCCTAAATCTCCCTGGCTTCTGCTCACATCCCAGCACCCTGCCCTGGACAGGCAGGAGCTGAGAGCCTGGAGCCTGCTGGGACACCTCCAGCCCCACCCTGAGCATCTCCTCGCCCCACAAGGAGAGGGGATGCAGTTTGCATCCAGGAAGCCATTCTGAGGCCTTGGGGAATGTCATGGCAGAAATCCCTCGAGGCCATTCCTTAATGCTGACAGCTGGGAGAGGGGCAGAGGTACGCTGAATGCCGCCACTGTAAGCAGCAGCCTTTGCTCCCCAACCCGAGCATCCACAGGAGGATTTAGAGGACTCACAGAACTTACTGGCAGGTATTAAAAGTTCACTGGGGCTGTAATAGCAATCTGTCAGCCTGCTGCTAATCCGTCTTGACAGAAACTTTATAAGAAGCTGAAGCGTGTTAAATAGTCCTGGAGTTTAAGCAGAGCAAGCGCAAGGAGGGTGGTTTAAAGCAAAGGGTGTTTCCATGGACCTCTGACCAAAAGCCCATGGACCAGCTCAGGATTTGACTCCTTAAACATCTTCTCCGGAGGAGAAAAAGGAGAGACCTTTTTAGAAAACAGCAGCACCCTGAGCAGCTGAGGTGCTGTCCCACGGGCAGCTGGGGCACGGGCACAATAGCGGCTCTGTGCGCCCGGGGGCCGGGGACAGCCCACGGAGGGGTGCTCAGGGCCACCATCTGATGCACCTGCGCTCACCTCCGAGTCAAGAATGCAAATAATTCACATCTGCAAACCCTGGGAAACCCATTAGCGCTGAAACTGGATCCGCTCGGCCCACGAGGGAAGTTTGCCCGCGCATTGCCGCGGTTTCAGGGACAGTTGTGTCACCTGGGTGTGACAGAGCCCTCAGCCTGGGCTGTGCCATACAGGTGGTGTGTGGAGAGCTGTGCTTTGTGTCCTCCAGTCCACAGATGTGGACAGACAGGACTACCAGGTGCAGCTGATGCCTCGAGTTTTAGCTTTCGTATTTTTTAGATTCTGTACTGCCTTAGTGTGTGACTCTGAACTTCATATAAAGTGTTGGCAAGTTCTCCTCGCAGTTTAGTCAGACAAAACAATCCTTTTCCAGCCCCAGAACCAAGGACAGTGTTACAGCCTCAGGCCCAAAAAGTACAAACAACAGCGAATTGGGGAGAGCAGACTGGGAGATGGGACTGCATCACCTGGAGCTGGAATTGGACAATCAACCCCAATATGGAAATGGACCATAAAAGTGTGAAGACTCATGGCACGCTGTTCATCTTGGGTGAAGCCATGGCTGGGCTCTTGTACTGCCCAAGGTGTATCCTTTGAAGGCCTTTTAATAAATCCCTACTTTATTCCTTTAACAGATACCTTCCTTTATTCCTTTATGCAGGGGGTGTCTCCTAGGACAGCCAGCCTGCTGCAGGGGTGTTACCCACCAGTGCAAACCACACCAAAAGCACAGCTCAGAATAACAGGAGTGCACTGAAGGACAGCTTCCCATTGCTCTCCAGCAGAAAGGTGAGGCTGCCAGGTGCACTGTAGGTTTTTATTAGGGACCAGCAGCTGAGATGCCACCTCCAGTGGGTTCCTGCACCAGCGGGACTGCAAGCATTGCTGGGGCGAGTTTGTGTGTGTTGGCACTGCTCTTAATGTTCCCTGCAGTAGGTTTGCTCTGGAGCAGATGGCAAAGTTTCATCACCATCGCTGTCTTTCACTGCTCTATTTCCCATGGACCTCTTAAGACTTTTGCCTTTTAGCTGAGAGTCCTGCTCCCTCACTGAGGCATCCCACACTCCAGCGGGAATAATTATTCCAGTTACTCAAGACTTGGTCACAGGAAGAGTTTTGCACACTGTTAAACTCTCAGTGAGAGCCTCCAGAGGTTTTTTCCAGCCTTACATTCACTACAGCTTGCTGCTGAAAGAGGGGTGGAGAGCAAGACTTTTAGCTAGGAAGAAAACTAAAGGACTTTTAGCACTCTGCCAAGACACAGACACCTGGATCAGAGCAATAATATAAGTCCAATAAATAACAGCATACCCAGTGTGGAGCCAGTAGAGAAGAGTGAGCAGTAGCAGTAACTCATCTCCTACACGTTCCAGCACACCACACATACTTGTGGGTCTCAAATCAGCTGAGCAAAACTCCTGGGGTTCCTCCAGCAGAGAAACCTGTTGTCCAGAAGGACTCAGTAGCAGCCCAGCTACTGGGAAGCCTGGTCTGCCATGGCTTTGTGAATTCCTCTGGTGGGCAGCCACAACCCCTTCCTCACACCTCACCTGCTGGTGTGACATCGTAGCAGTGCTTGCCAACATAATTCCGGCAGTCCAGCAAGGGATGTGCTCCCACTGAAAACTCCCCACGGAGCAGGAGGGAACTGGAGAACAGACTTATAAATCTCTTCAGCATCCCTTTATGCAAGACCCAGAGAAACTCAACCCCCAAATTATTTTGGCAAGGAGCTGACAGTTGCATAAGCCTTGCCTGAGCAGAAAAGAAAGGTGGAGAAACATTTGCTGGGAAAGAAGAGAGAAACACCACTTGCCTTGCTGGGAATGCAAAGTGGGACCTGTAAATAGTAGCTAAAAAGGGAATATGTGTACTTGGGTGAAAGTTTGAGTAAGCTCATGACAGATGTCAGCAGGGAGATGCAGACCAGGTAATCCACTGTGAAGCCTTGAATGCTCAGGAACTTCTTGTGGAAGTTTCTATTTTCTTCTATTCTATTATTCTATTCAATTATTCTATTCTTTTATTCTATTCTATTTCTATTTTCTTTCTAAGATGCTTCTTACTAAGGAAGCACCTCAAAACAATCGCAGAGGAATACACAAATTTGTGCTTTTTTTTTTTCTCTTTTCCTTCCAAGCCCCGCTTCCCCTCAGCATGTTGTCATCATCTTCCCCAGGAGCAGAGTTGCTCCCAAGAAACCAGATCCCCCCAGGCACAAAGCACCTACTGTGCTCGCCCCGATGCTATCGGGAGGGGCTGGCCGGGTGCACGCGGTCAGGCAGCACCTAAGCTCGGGTGGCCCAGGGTTTTGGGATGAAACAAGACTCCTCCTCCTCCCCCAGCACGCCACAGCTTTGAGGCCATCGTGGGGAGGGCTGAAAATGCAGCATCTCCTTTGCTTATTCATATTTCACGGGGAAGCTTCGGCCCTGGCTGGCGTAACTCTCCACCAGGTGCTTCTGTCAATCCCTTCAGCACTGCCACAAACATTTGTGAGCTCCTTACGAGCTCCTGGCTGGAGGTGAGCTGGTCATATCAACAGCAGATTTTTGTTTCGAGGCAAGGAAAAAGTAAGCAAGTCAAGGAAACAGCTGTTAAACTGCAGGAATAATCAATTAGGAGGCAATTTCATCATTTTGAATAAGCTTGCTCATAATTAAAAGCCTCCTGAAGGAAGTGATTATGCTCTAATTGATGGGAACTGTAAAGCCCAGGAAAGAGGCAGAGCAATGGCTTGTACAGCCATTTCTGGGGCACAGGTCTCACCACTGCTGCCCAGCACACTGCAGTGCTTTTGGGGATGGCACCTGCCCTCAGGCTTCTTCATGGCTCTAGCTCCTTGCCCAAGACACACTGATGTATTTCTCTGGATTCATTGCCCTTTCCCCATCTCACACTCCCGGGTAGCCCATCCTGACACGGGAAAGCCACTGGTCAAACACCAGCCACGCTGCTCTCCTTCCCTGCCACTGTTTGCAGATGGCTGGCCAGGCTCGGCCAGCTGGTGCTGAGAATTGGCCCCATTTCTCACAGCTCAAATCTGAGGATCCAAACAGGCTTTCAGGTGCTTCATGGTGCCTCTGCTTAGGCCTCCTAGTCAGCCATGGTGGGACTGCTCCTTTTGTCTTACAGGGAAGTGAGCACCTCCTCTTCCCCAGCCTCCCTGCTCCCAGCTAACATCGCCTTTTTTATCTCTGCCACTGTCCTGTAACCACCATGTCCTGCCTGAGCTTCCCATCCTGTCTCCAGCTCTGACACCCCAGCCTTTGTTGAAAAAGCAGTTTTGGCCCTGTGGGATTAGGCTTCATGTGCCCCAGCCCCCAGGTCATCTGCTGGGATGTCACCGCTCCTTCCTCACCCCTCCGCCTACTCCGGGAGGAGACAGAGCAGCCAACAGTCAGTTATAGCTTCTGGCAGGCTCCAGCTAATCCTTTTGGAAGAGTTTCACCAGCCTCCTCTCCCCAGTCTCCTCAGGGGCTCTCTAGTTACTTCCCAAATACCTCCACGCACTCGGCTGCAGAGCCAAACCCTCCAAGCCTAGGACACCAGTGTGAGGTTGTCAGGACAACACAAGCAGCCACCCAAGGCACAGGTGTTACGCTGCATCTCCAGTTCCATGATCTCATGCTGCATTTTCCAGGCAGTCCCTGCCTTCTTGAGCAGAGCTGCTCACTGTTTCCCCTCTCTCCTCCTCGCTCCCTCATGCACAGCCTCGGGGCTCTCCGCGCTTGCATATTATTTTGAGCTCGTGTTGAGCACAGACTTGTTTCCTCGCAGATGCTCTTGGGAATGTGCAGACAAAGCCTAAGGCTTGGTGGATACCTCCCTGCACAGCCCCTCCTCTCCCAAGCAGATACTATTGCATCTCTACTGCAAGGAACAGAGGTGGGAGAGCCAGAGCTGCTGAGGGCCAGCCAGCTTCAGAGCCCTGAGTTGAGATACCAAAGCTGAGCTCTCCAGAGCACCGGTCTTGTCTGGGCTCTCTGAGAGTCCTAAAGAAGATTGGTTAGGAGCAATTGGTTGGGGCTCTTCGCCCCGCTCGAAGCCTCCTATTGTAAATGCAGGTGAACCCGGTGGGAAGAAATGCTGATGTCTGACTCCAGTTCAGAAGGCTGAATGATTTCTTTATTATAACTATACCATAATACATTAATATACTATTTAAAGGAGATACTAAAACTACATACTTTCTTCTTCTAACTACCATCTCTAACTCACAACTCATGACCCTCTCGCAGGAGTCCAGACACAGGTGGATCTGATTGGTCATCAGGCTCAAACAATCCTCACCAGAATCCAGTCAAGCAATCACCCCAGGTAAACAATTCTCCAAACACATTCCACATGGGAAAAACAAGGAGCAGAAATAGAAATTGTTTTCTCTTTCTTTCCTCTGTGCTCCTCTATGAAAAATTCCTGCGAGAGAGAGAAATGTGCCTGCCACAGCCACCAAATCGACCGGGCTGCAGGGCAGAGCCTTCCGGGGTTCACCACCACCTCCCCATCCCTTTGCCACAGGGATTCACCTCCTGCCACAGATCCACCCTGCCCCGAGACCGTGATCCAAGCCAGCAGGCATCCCTCTGAATGAGCCTCCTGTTCTCGGGGTCATCGGAGGAGAAATCTGATCTCCCCTCTGAAGCGGCAGCTCCGAGGGCCCGGGGCGGTGGGAATCTGCTGCTCCTCACCGAAAGTGCTGTCGGTATTTGATCACTCGCAGTGTTTTGACATGGTTTGCAGTTGGATACGCTCGTCCTCAGCCTGTGAACTTAGACCTGTCAATCAGGCAAGCACATGTCAGCCTCCACATCGGTGTCTAGGAGGTCTACAGCTAACAAGATAACCTTTTCATGGCCAACACAGTTGCCACTTAAAGGAATGGAGACAAGAATTTGGTCTGATCTCCAACAAGATAAGAAGCTGTTATTCACCTTTTTACACCTGAGGAGCTTCTAACCCTTTTCTTGCCTTTCCATCACAAGTCTTCGCCATTTTATAAAGAGGTTTTTTGTTCCTTTTTCAGATAAATTTTCCATGCAGATAACCAGCAGTGGAAGAAAAGATGGAGCAAATGCAAGTAACAGCTTTGGACAGCTGGTGTTACCTGGGATCTTGCTCACAGACCTACCATAAAGCCAAGGCTCTGGTCCTTAGTGGTTTGAGCCCTATCATGTGTCACAAGACAAGCATTTTCTAATGATGGGTGACATTTAGCACCCAAAAGAGTGTCAGTGTAGGTACCAAACATCTGGCAAATTATTTCACTCTGGAAGGTGACAGGAACAACCAAAGCTTTGGCATTTTCCCACACATACACACACACACACAAAAAACCCAAAAACAACCAACCAAAAAAAAAAAAAAAAAAAAAAATCAGAATTTGTCACCTCTCACGTCCAGTTCCAGGAAGTCAGGAAAGGACCCTGCCTATGGATTCCTTGGGATTTGGGCCCTTTCCACCTCCTACGTGCAGAGAGATGATCCATGGGTGTGGGCACATGAGAAACTCTCCTGTAGGTTCTTCTCTCCTGGGGCATATGCAGGAGAGAAGAAAGGAAGGTGTGAGAGAAGCCCTTCTCTCTCACACCAGAAAGCAGCCCCCAGACATCCAGGGCAGCAAGTGGAGGTGGCCGTGACCTGGGCTTCCCACCTGGTGTGTCCCCACTGCACCAGGATCTTTGCTGGGTTTGGGGGTTCCTCCTGCCCACACCCAGCTTGCAGGAGCCAGCACAGCTCTGCTGACTGCAGTTACATGCTGGGTCAGGCCACTCAGAGCAAGGCAAGGCTCCAGCCCTTCACTGGAGGGGGTTTTCCTAGACAGCAAGGTCACATCCTTCCAGGAAGGTCACTTGCTCCAGCTCCTATGTCTGTGCACTACAAGTCTCCAACAAACACCTAAAAACACCACCAAGACTCAAATACCCAGCTGCAAACCCAGCCAGCACTGGCCAATGCCATTTTGATTTTCATTCCAGGCTGCATCTGCTGTCCATTCACAAAGAGCAAGTTAATTAACATAATATCACTCAGAGCTGGCTGCCTATCAGTATCATCTAATCAGTGTCCTCAACTGACAAGTAATCTCTGACTTGATCTCTCCTTGGCCACCAAGCAGTGCCTGAACAGAAGCAGCTTTGTTTGGAGTCACTAGAGACACAAAGGTCAGCTCCTAACCCGCTCCTGGCATTGCCCTTGCCTTGGAGAGCAAGGTAGAACCTGTTTTCACGTCAGACCTTGCTCTTTTCTTCCTGCCTTTGACAAGAAGGTATCATCTGTCCTAGGGAGCACTCCCCAGCTGAGAGTGGGCTCAGACATGGAGCACAGTACGGCAAAGCAGCCCCACAAAAGGACATCCCAGGGGGACAAAGCAAGGGACACCTGACAACCCACCCAGCCTGTCACCTGCCATGCAGTGACTCCATCACCTGCAGAAGATAAGGCCCAGCCAGTTTTGCTTTGGCAGGATCCATCCACACCCTGAAATAAGGATCAGGAGGATATGAAATCCAGATGACAGGAGGATCCACATCTGCTGCTCCATGGTAAGATTGCAAACTGGGCTCATGTTCGGCCCGTGTCAAGCACTGGGCCAACTGGCAGAAGAACAGGCTTAAAACCATGAATTCTCCTGATTTTGCTTGACAAAAACCTGCCCTCATCCATAATTTTGATCCTTTCCCAAAATTACATGCTCTATATAACAATTTTATACATATACCAACATTTGTATCAAGAGACTGTTATTATAGGGTGTCATTACATTTTTGCAAGATTTTAAAAGTAGGCAACCAGTCTGTATGACACGGGGGTTTTTATTTGGGGGAAGCAATTTAGCAAGCGTAAATTGGCAGTTGGGCTGATGAAAAACCAGACTGATGCACCTGAGCATTTTTCAAACAGAAATAGCTGTAGGTGAGGAAGACAAACCTTTTATCTTTAAAACATTAATAATAAACCCCCACAAATTTAAACATGACGTTTTAAGAAGTATCCAAGTGAGAGGAATTTTGGAGGCAGTTTTAATAACCATTAAGGGAAACCTATTTTCACGTTGCAAGCTTGGGTGGTGTTAACCCAGCCATTGCCTAGAACTGATCCTACAAATCATGCTGGCTTCATGGGCCACAGCAGCTCCTCCACAACCCCTATAATCCAGATCTGCCCTCTTTTCCACCAAGTATTTCTCCAAGACCACCAAGCCTGGTGTTAGAGAAACCTCAAGCTGTAATTTCCCCAACCTGCCCACCACAAGACAAGTCCAGCCCTTTTCCCTGCTACTGTCTTGAGACAGAGCAAAACCCCAAACCAACTGAGGCACCCAGGCTGTTCTTGGGCTCTTTATTTCGCAACTTGGGAAATAAAATTGACAAGTTTTCTTCTTACAGTCACATCATTTTAGAATTTTTTTTTTTTTTTTTTGCAAGTCAGACTTAGAAAACATTTTCCAGCACAGGAGCTGCAGAGCAGGAACTGATGACAGGCAGGAAGGAGCACACTTTGTTTTGAACAACTCAACTCAGAAAATGAGCTGTGGATCCCCACTTGCTGGCATATTTGTGGAACCTCTCTGTGCCTGGGAGCTGTGGTAAGAGCAATTCTCTTTGGGAAACACGCACCCATACCTTTAAGGCAGTCCTAACACGGAGTTGCTCGTGGTCCTAACGTGGAGGGCTGGGGTTCATGAAGTGCTACTCCAGGTGAGAGGTTGGTGAAGACCCCCAACAAGCCCCTCTCTGCCACCTTGGGTGGGAGCCAGAGACAGCTGTCTCGCCTTCCACACCCAGCAATCTCTGCTGGCCACAGAGGACACTCCAAGGGCCAGTTTAGTCCCAGACCACAGAACATGATGAGGCCCTGGCACAGGTTGCCCAGAGAAGTTAGAGATGCCTCACTCCTGAAGTGCTCAAGGCCAGACTGGATGGGGTTTGCAGCAACCTGGGATGGTGTAAGGTGTCCCTGCCCATGGCAGGGGGCTGGAACTGGATGGTCTTTAAAGTCCCTTCCAACCCACGCTGGGATGGGGTCTATGATTCTGTGAATCTTTGATATAGGAAACCCATTAAGCAAAAACTTCTCACTACACCCTACCCAAGACCTAGTTTCTTTTGGAGACGCCTCAAACCCTTCCCTCTCCCAGTCAAGAGGACACAACCACGCAAGAAAACACCAGGCTATATTTTTTTTTTTTTTTTCTTTAACAGAGTTTGTTGGTTTTTTTTTTTTTGTCTTTTTAATTTCATCTCGGTGCGTGATTTCTGACAGTGCTGTCAGCATCTCCCGCTGGGTCAGCCATCTCCAGACCCTGCTACATTCATTCAGTGTCAGACCGGACGGCGGCGACGAGCCAGTGTTCTGAGCCTCACAGTCACTTGCACGTCTTTTCTGGTTGTCGCTTACATCATTTGTGAACAGCAGCACATAAGGACACAACGCATGAAAACGAGAGTGGGGATGAGGTGAGGGCCACCTGAAGGCTCGACCCCAAGGAGAACTTCCCCCAGGCTCCCACAGGTCTGGCAGGGATGAAGCCGAGCACGGGGTGGGAAAGGCAGGGCTGTCCCTCCTTTCTGCTTCCCCTGAGGGGTGGGGAATTGGGCTGCAGCATTTCCCAGTGCCAGGACAACAGCTCACGGCGGCCTAGCACCCAGATTGGAGGATATGGGATGGGGTCACTGGTGGAGGCAGGCTGGGACCTGCTGGGGAAGGAAAAGGTGATGTGGAGAAGCATGGCTGAACCCAAATGGGCTGGGATGTCCACCAGCTCCAGCACGTCCACCCCACACTGACCTCCTGGACACGTCCAGCAGTGGGGACAGGACCTGGCCACCACGCTGCCCCCATCAATCTGCTGGCAAAAAGCAGGTTTCTGGACCCAGCTCTGCTCTGTGTTTCAACTGCACCTCGAAACCAGTGGGGCAACCTGAGAACACCAAAAATAACCAACCCCAAAACCCAAACCTGTTGCCTGAAATGAACTGATGTTCCTTCCCTGCCACTGGGCTTTTGCAACCTAAACATAACGTTTATAAAAAGTAAAATTATTTCCTCTTATAACTTAAGTGCATTGAGTATTTCCTTAAATATGGTTCACACTGAAAATAAAGTTACTTTTGCTGTACAGTAAATTTCTGATAGACTTAGAAATAAACTTTTTGTTGATACAATCTGGCAGGTGTGGCCGTGCAGCGCAACACTCCCAGCCACACGGCTCTGCACGCACACGCGTGCGTGCCCACACACACACACATCCACACACACAGCCCCCGTCCTCGGGGACAGGGACAATGCTAGGGGTTTCTAGCTTTCTATATTCGCATGGGAACATCTATCTTAAAAGTCCCTACGTTTAAGCAGCGGGCACTCAAACTGGTTGAGAGAACAGAGGGGAAAAACCCAAACCCTGCAGCGATATTTTCCCCTCATGTTTTCGCAGAGCGATGTCAGCTGTTCAGATTTCGAAGCCCAACTGATGCTGCAGGCTTTCCCCATGAAGATCAGCAGTTTGCTCTTTCTAAAGGTGGGATATAGCGCTGGGATGCTCCTACAGGAGAATCCCCCTCCCCCTGCTGAAACGAGAAATTCGTGTCCCTGTTTGAAATTTGAAAATTCACCAGCCAGCTGCAAAAACCACTCCTGTCCCTAATCCTAGGCTCCTAAGAGAAACATGAAACTATGCAACCCATAACTTAACTCGCTCCTTGGGAATCCCAAGCTACAACATTATTTGACGTCATCCCAGCAGAGCTGCTCCCCTCCCTCCCAACCCCGGGAGCTCTGTGGCCCCTCCTGGGGGGACCACGCTGGGCTCAGGAGGTGAAGTAGGAGTTCTGCATGGAGTACAGGTGGTCGATGGGGTTTCCCACTCGTGCCTGGAGTGGCCCTGCATCTGCTGTGCCGAGGAAGCAGTCCCCCAGGTTGCTCAGTGAGGTATCGTCGCTGTCCAGGTCGTGGAAGAGGGGCTCGGCGCCTTGGGAAGCAAGGAAGGGACAGGAGGGGTTCAGAGCCTGCTCCGGCACCTCCACAGTGCCTGGTACCCCCAGCTTTTGTACTTATGCCTTAGGATTTTAGCTCTGTGTTTTTCAAATCCTGTACTGCTTTAGTGTATAACTCTGAACTCCATACAGAGTGTTAGCTACTGTCTCCACATTTTGGTCACACACAACAATCCCTCTGGGCCTGAAGCTCAAGGACACCCTACAGCCTCAGGCCCCAAAAAGTATGAGCAAAAAGTGAAATGTGGGGGAGCAAACTGGGGGAATATGACTTCGTTACCTGAAGCTGTAATTGGAGGATTAATTCTTGATATGTAAATAGACCAAACTTATAACTGTCTGAAAAACTCGTGACCATTGTCCATTTTGGGCGTTGCCCCTTGGGGAGGCTTCATCTGCCCTTCATGTACCTGAATGCCCTTTATTAAAATATCTGTTTTATTCTTTTAACTTTGTCTGGCCTCTTTTTTTTTTTTTTTTTTTTTTTTTTTTGGTAGGCTCTAAAAGGCATCGGTAGCACAAGGTATTTAGGGGTGAGGGGACCCCACCACAACCCAGCATCTCTTTGATGGAAAAGAGAACATCCCCAGAGCCCTACCGTAGGGGTGCATATGGTCTCCGGGCATCTGGGGCGGGGTGAGCCCTTGCCGGAAAGGGTCGGAGCCGTAGACACTCTGCTCCATGCCCAGCAGCTGCTGGGGAGGGGGCAGGGTGGTGTAGGGGTTCAGCATCCCCTCCAGCCCCGGGCCGCTGCCACCGCCGTTTGTCTGGGCTGCAAGATAAGATCAAGATTAGATCAAGGCATCTCCACAGCCAGGCTGCTGCTTTTTGGGTGGCTGAGCTCCGCTGGGAAGCGTGGAGAGGGCTGGGAGATGGGGAAACCCAAATTATGAGGGGGGTACCTGAGCTCAGGCGCTGCGTGTTCTGCTGGTCCTGCTGCTGCTGCTGCTGCCTCCTGGCGAGCTTCTTCATCTGGGAGAGAGGAAAGGGGAAAAAACAGAATGAAACCATCCCCTGGCCAAAGCCAGGAGGGAGGGAGCCCCACCAATGGGTGCTGGCACCCCTTGTACCCACCTTTGCTCGCTGGTTCTGGAACCAGACCTGCACCACACGGACACTCAGCCCTGTCTCTGCCGCCAGCGTCTCCCGCACCTGGGAGAGAAGAGCGACAGCGGCATCTCTCAGCCCACTCAGCTTTTCAGGGGGACTTGAGGAAGGGTCAGATCAGCCAGGGCAAGGCTGTGCTCAGCACCCAGGACATCCCCAAGCGCTGGGCATGGGCCCTTCTCCCCATACCTTCCTGCAGGGCTTGGAGGAGACCTCAAACGATGCCTTGAACGCCCTCCGCTGCTGCGTGGTCAGGATGGTCCGTGGCCTCTTGGGCCGTTTGTGATCCTTCCCGTCCTCAGCGCCCTTCCCCGAGGCCTGGCCCAGCTTGCAGATGCTGTCCTCATCATCACTTTTGCCTAAGGATGAATAAAAAGCAGGTCCTTTACAGAAAACAGGCGGCACACACCATCTCCAGCATGGTCAAAATAATCTGAGAGATTTAAAACAAGCGGGTGTTGGTGGGGATCTCGTTCTGAGTATGTGTGAGAAGCTGAGGTTTGGGACTGGTTGCCCCATGGCAGCTCAGAGAGTGAGGGAGAGCTACTGCCACTTGAAGTGTGTGACTGCTCAGCCAGCAGATGTGCTTTTGGGTTCTTCTTTTCCCCAGCAGTCTGAGCTGCTGCAATGTGAAACCCTGGGACAGCTGATTTTCCCTCCACCAGAGCCAGATCTCTGCCTGCTTCACAGGAATTTCCAGCCAGGCCACAGCTGGGGACACATCTGGACAGAGACACACAGGTCACATCCAGGTGAGGGGCCAGCAGTTGTCAAGGGCCACTGTGCCCCTGGGGCTCATCCCCAGCCCAGGTGGAGACTGAGATTGGGTCCCTCTGCCCAGGCAGACCAGGCTGGGGGAGGTCAGGGTGATGGGTGAGCAGGGATGCTCAGAGAGGGCAACGTGTTAGCCAAGAATCCCTCACAAACACCTCCTGATCTGCTCTACCATGGAGGACAACTCCCTTCAGAGCACAGACTTATGCTCTATAAGGGGCACCTTTCTGCATGTTATTTCCTTCTTTCTGTGGAGTTTTAAAACTCCCTGGACAGAAACCCAGGGTCTTTCAGCCTTCACCCCTCAGCTACTGACTGTGATGTGCTGTCCCACTGCATTCCCAGGCACTGGGGTGTATCTCCCTGCTGCTCTCCACCACTCAGGGCACAGAGCCTTTGGGCAGGAACTGCTCCTGGAAAGTGGACAGCGCCTCTTCCCAGCTCTCCTCATTTACTGCACCTCCCCTGCTGATGACCTTGCTTGCTCAGCCTGTGTGGGAAGGGCTGTGATGCAGGTTTGACAGCATCTTCCCCCTCGCTAGCTATAAATCACTCACAGCCTTTTCCAGAAAGCTCCTTCACTGCTCATCTGGGACTGGATAATGGAGCTGAGGCTCTGGTTGGATATGGATGCGGGCTCTGCAAGGCTGTGCTTGGCCCAAGTCCATCCCAGGGCTGCCACAGCTCTGGGACACGGGGATGTACCAGGGAGTGTGAGCCCGGCTCAGGGTAATTCATGGGGAAAACGGGCCAGGTCGAACCCCATGGCAAGAGTTAATCATGGATCACACACACCAGGAAAGGTGTGGAATGAGGAAAGATGGGAGCAGATCTCCAGGGTGAGGAGAGGCAAAGATCCCAGAGGAGCAGCAAGAATGCTCTGAGGCACCAGTTGCCTCTCCTCTCCACACTAGTGGGCTCTCTCCTGGGTTCCAGCCAATACAGAGACCTTCCCTGATAGTGGGCAGGGAGAGCTCTTCATGCTGGCAGTCCCCAAACAGCCGGGAGCTGGGTCTGGCCCTGGCAACCAGAGCCTTGCTGCTGCTCCAGCTCCCTTATTACTCATGGCACACCCACGACATTCCCACACCAACAGGAAGGACAAGCTGATGTTTCCTTGCATGTCCCAGCCCGAGGGATGCCACACTGAAGCGAGAACCCCAGCGAGGGGAGGCCCAAGCTGTGGAGCCTCTGATGGCTGATGGGGCTGAGCAGTGGCTCCTGCTGCTGCCTCCTTCCCAGTGCCAGGCTCCTGCTCTGCCAAGCTGCTGGCTTTCCTGAATGCTGAAGGCGTTTCATTTTTTACAAACTGTGGGAGAAGGAATGTCAACTGGTGCCTGAACCTGTCTGCACCCGAGCACGAGGTCAGCACCCCACTCCCCTCCTGTCCAGGAGGGGCAGAGCCCAGCAGGGAAGAGGCACAGGCTCATGGGCTCCATCAGGTCCATGATGCTCAAAACCCACTCCAAGGGGGAAAACTCGCCCAGAGCAGCCTCTCCAAGCCCTCCCCCCGCCAACACCTGCTCCCCAAATCCCTCCCAGTGTCAAAGGGAAAGAAGGAAAAGTGAAGCCGGATTTGGCGGGGTATTACTTTTAATTAACTCTCCCTTTCAAGCCTTTCCCCACTGAGGAGGGGGGAGAAATTAATGAGTGTCTGGGGCTGCCCCTGACGTCACCTGGGAAGGGGCCGGGGCGATGGATATTGTGCGCCGTGCCCTCGCTCCGACCTGCCGAGCCCACATCCCGCCGCCGGGGCCAGGACATTCCTCGCTCAGGAGGATTTAGGGAGAGGAGAAACGTTAGGACGTTTTTAATTGGAAAGCAGGGTCCTCTTTCAGAGGGGCTTGTTTACTTAGGCTGGGCGGCGGAGGCTCGGGGGAGGCAGTAATTGAAGCGAGGGTTTGGGAGATTACAGACAACATATGGCTCGCTTTTTATCTGCGCTTTCTCATAAAGTGGCCCTTGGTGTGCGGCAGCCAGGGGGAGGGAGGGAGGGAGAGAGGGAGGGAGAGAGGCTGGGGGGGCTTCAAAGCAGCCAGGGGGGGACAGGGAAGAGGCTGGAGGAGCTCATCACATGCTGCTGGTGAAGAGCATCCACAGGGGAGTGGTGCCGGAGAGGGGACACTGCTCTGCATCTCCTGGCACGGCACTGGGGTCTGGGGGGAGGTGAAGCCACCACACACTGAGCATCCCCAGGGGATGCGTACCTGGGCAGGTCCCTGCTGGGTCATTGTCCCCAGAGCCATGCAGTGTCCCAAGACAAAGCTGGGTAGCCACCAAAAGCAGACAGGAATGGTGGTGGGGACAAGCTATGGGGTCTGTGGGGAGATAGCAAGGGCCAGGACCCCCCAGTTAGAGGTGCCAGGCCATGTCAGGGGCTTTGGGTTAGGTTTCTGATCAGCCAAGGGATTGCCTTGCCCTTTTGACTCCCACATTGGCCCTTCACATCCCTCAGGTCTCAGCTGGAGTTTCCACTGAAATAAGTTTTTCCCCTGGAGGTTTTTGCTAAGCTGAGGCTCTTGGTTTGGCTGGAGCTGCTGGCAGTGGGGCTGGACCACAAGCTGATGAGTCACTGGGGAGGAAAAGCTCCCCAGCCTTTCCCCAAATGCCCTTTTCCCCCACTAGGAACAAACCCAAACCATTGTGGCTGATTTGCTTTCTCTTCTGCGTGACATCTCTTCATTGGTTCCTATTTTAACCGAAAAGGGTTTGTATATCCCAGAGGAAAAACAGCAATTCTTCAATCAGTTAAGGACTTTCCCAGGGCTAAGGGAAGAGCCAGTGCCAGTGGGCTGGATCCTCCTGCACTCCTGCCTCTCCAGCTCCTCCAGCGCTGGACCATCACCCACCAGCTCCCCCCAGCCACCTCCTCCCATGGACTCACTCTAATTTTTAAACATCACCACTGTCAATTGCAAGGAGGACTTTTCTGTCCTGAGCAAGCAGTGTTGCAGAGCTCACACAGAACCCACGCAGGCAGTGCTGCAAGACAGATGGGCTTTCGCTGCAGAGGAGCTCAATATTAAAGAGAAATACAGGCTTTGGGCAATTTTTGCTCCGTATCTATGAAAACTATCCCCATCCCTTCACAAATCTTCTCCCATTTACAGCACTCCAGTGACGGAGAGCACCAGGCTTTGTCATGTCCATGCTTCACACTTTAACAACACACTCCTAATCTTGATTTCTACTTTTTTTAAAATCCAGTGCTTTGCTCCAGCAGGGAAAAGACAGCCCCACTTGGCCACCCCCAGAGCTGCTGGCAGTCCAGAGCAGAGAATTTCAAAGGTAAATCCTTTCTCTCCACAAAGCAGACTTTTCCTCAGTGAGGGATTTTAAGGGGAACTGAGAGACTGGTGAGGAGCAGGGCTCTGTGGGGTTGGTGTTATCCTGAGGATTTAGGCTAGCAGATCATCAGATCGTTTCCCAGTCCCCAGCGCTGGGCTTTCTTACTAAATTTGTCTTCCTGGGAAACATTCGGGTTTAATTTGCACTGACTGCAGATACATATTTTAATGCTGGTCTGATGCTCTGGGCAACCTAACCTGGTGGTGACACCCTGGCTGGAGCAGGATGCTGGCCCCCTGCCCACTTCCAGCCCCCCTCGGCTCTGCAGTGTCCCCACAGTGTCCCCATGATGGGTCAGCAGGCTGGTTCTGGCCATCAGCTGCCTTGGAAGCTGTTGGGGACACAAGGTTTGCAGACTCCTTGATGCCAGCTCATGTTTCAGCTCCGTGCCTCAGTTTCCCCTTGTTATTAAAAGGGGTGACTACAGCAGAAGCAGCTCACTTCTTGTTCTCAGTCTTTCCAGAGCCCCAGGCAGGGACACTGAGGTACAGGGGAGGGACAAAGGTTTAGCCCAAGGTAGTCAGTGGCCAGCTCTCCCTCCCACATCTGGGGAAGCTGCACACCCCTTGGGTGGCGCGCTGGTGCTCCGCACAGGCCAGGAGCATAAACCCCTACAGAAATGAGCCTTATGAGGTGGGATGGTCCACAGAGCATCCCCCAGCCCTGCAGCCCCCCACTGCTGAGCTCTCTGCTCCAGCCCACACCACCGAGGTGGCTGGAGGATCTTACAGAGCTTATCCCCTCAGACCAAAAGGCAGAAGTTCAGGGCAGCGAGCCCAAACCTCACCTCCAGACCCCTCAGGGGCCTCGGAGCGGGACCAGCCAGGGAGACGCCGGGCGCGGGCGGCCCCTTACCAGAATCCGACAGAGCCGGGCTCACCAAGCTCAGCAGCTCCCGCTCCTTCTCGTAGTCGCCCTTACAGAGGAGCTGCCCCTCCTTCAGCACGAACTCGTCGCCCTTCTGCAGGCGCCGCTCGCAGACGCAGCAGCAGAAGCAGTGCAGGTGGTAGACGCTCTTCTGGGCGCGCATCACCAGCTCGCTGGGCGCGATGGCCTCCAGGCAGCCCGCGCATTTCACCGCGAACAGCCTGCGGGACAAGCGAGAGGACAGCCCGCCGTGACACCCCGCATGTGCTGGGACAAGGATGGGGCAGCCACGGCGGGGAGATCGGCACAGCGGCGCTGTGTCACCCCCCTTGAGGGGGCTGGGGGGCTGGGGACAGCGGTGCTGGCACTCCGCAGTGACAGGGGACGTGCTCTCAGTGCTGCGCCATCAGCCAGTGCCAACGGGGGGGGATGCTGCTTTCGGGCCAACTTTAGCAGTTTTGGGGCTCACCGGGTGCTTACCATGAATGTGGTCAAGTGATGAAGAACCCAACACCCAGGTGCTCCAGGTGAAAAATAAAAGGTACCAAACCCAACAGCCCTGGTACCACCACCACAAGACAGCACCAGTTCCACACGGGCTCTATCCATGTCACCTCCCTCCAGCTCAGGCCTAGACCCAAGGAGATGCTGGAGACAGGAGTGGGGTCAGGGAGTTCATCTGTGCCTCTCCACAAGCACCTGCAGAAAGTATCCCCACGCTCCCTCACCCACAAACCACCCCATGCCTCTGGCCTGGGTCACCCCATCCCCACTTGCACAGGAATGCACACAGAGGGATGTCTAATATATCATAAAAATCAGGAATTTCATAATTAAGATAGTATCATAAAAATATCATAAAAATCAGAAACACATCAGGAATGTCTAATATATCATAAAAATCTCCAAGACAGCAAATCCGGGGTTAAGGCCAGTGCCAGACTGAAGACTTGACGTGTCAAAAGGAAAAGGAAAAGCTCAGCTTGTTCCTTGACATTGATGTGACAGCGTTTGAGGCATCCCTAATTAAACCGCTCCCAGGTTTCAAGATTCTGGCTTTAGACTTAAAAGCCAATAATAATAACAACAGCAATAACACTTTAGGTTGGAACAGAGCTTTCCTTTCTCCCAATTTAAATGTCCTTACTGGGAATGATCAGTGATTTACAGCTGGGGGAAACTGAGGTGAGAAGAGCAAAGGTGGCAGCATCAGTGTTGGCTTCAGAGGACTTGGAGGCACCTGGAATTAACCTTAGGGCCAGATATTTTCAGCAAATGGGATGACCAACAGATGTTTGAAGGTATCAAACCAGAACATCTTTGCCACACCCAGATATTTGAGTTCTTGGCTTCGACATCACATAGGAAAAAACCCACTGTTTACCCAGTCTTGTCCGAAATATCTGTGGGAACTGGACATTATTCCCCTGTCTTGGTGATTTTGGCCCAGAAAGAGAAGTCAAAAGTCAGCACACATCCTGCAAGAGGTTACCTCCGAGCTTTCAACCCCATTTTTTTTTTTGGCCATCAAAAAAACCCACATAGGAAATGTGCTGAATCAGCCCTGTTCTGACAAGCAGAGGACCAGAAACATACAAAACCCTCATGGGAAAGCCATCAGAAAATGGGGATTGTTTGAAACAGTGCCTTCTCCCTCCCAGGTTTTCCCCAAACAGTGCTGGCAAGCACAAGGGTCTGGTGCAACACTCTCCCCATGCCAGCCAAATCCTGGGCACGCTCAGCAAAATGTTGCATTCCCAAAGAAGTAGGAAAGGGGTGTTATAAAGCTTTTATAAAACATAATCATCACCACAGAAAGTGGGAAATCATCAAAGAAAATGTAGAGGTTAGGGAGTTCATAATTGCCATTAGTAGCTTTTCTTTTTCTGCATTCAGCTTGAATTCCCCGAGTTTAACTACAACTGCCTGTCCCTAAGATGTATTTCCAGCATCCTAATGACTGCCCTGGAAGAGAGGGACGTGCATTCCCTTGAAAGCATCCCTTCTGAAGGGTCATTTTTTTTCTTGTTCCAGCTCAAACATACACTGGCTTGCGTTAATATTTCTGTAGTTGCTTCATCTTTAATTATGTCTCTTTTATGTCCAAGCGGAGGCTATTTGTATTCATCTGGCAACACATTTCATCCTGTTTAAATGATGTTTAAGCCCTACCTGTTGGGATTACCAACTGCTCTCGGTAATAAAATATTGATAAGGTATTACATTACTGCCATCTAATCTCCAGGAATAAATGTGCCCAAAATTTGTTTCCCAGGCACTTACTAGAGAGCCACAAACCTTTGCCAACCAGGCACAGCAGCACCACCCCAGCAGTGGATGTTTCCAAGCCCAAAGCGTGCTGCACAGCAGGAAGGTGAGAGATTTAGGTAAATGGCTGCCTGATATCAGACACTTAAAGCCATTCCTAGGTCGCTGAATAAACGACTTTATTTCCAAAGCAGCTCCCACCGAGGGATGCCATTCAGTCCAGGTGTCTTTCACTGCCCAGTGCAGGACTCCCCCATCCCTGGGCAATGTGTGCTGCAGAGCAATCCCCATAAAACCTCTTCCACAGTATGAAACCAAAAAGAGCTCCTTATAAACAGACAATAAACTGAGACCTCAGGCACTAAAAGGTCACAGGCAGAAAAAACACGATGTGGCAGAGGTAGTAATGGAGAGAGAGCAAAGGGTCTTGTTGGTGTCTCAACTCCCTTGAGATTAGGCTCTACCCTTGAGACCTAGACTCTAGCAATTAATTTAACATTTTAGCCATTAATTTAACATTTAGCCAGGCTGGAGTGAGACACCCCAGCCTGGATCCAGAGAGGTTCTCCTCCACCTCCAGGACCTTCAGCTCCATGCCCTGCTCTCTCCTGCTTCACTTACGGCATTTTAGGGATGCTTTAGTTCTCAGTAGGGTTTTTTCCCCCTCCATAACCTGTGGTTCCAAAGTTAAGTCAGGCCTGACTGGCAGCACTGGGTTTGTTTAGCCAGGTGGGAAGCTGGCCAGAGCACCAGACAGGGAGATTGGGATGCTTGGTGGAGAACCAGGCTGCCACCAGCAGCTCAGTAAACACCTCACTGAAGCACTGATACTGAGTATTTGTAAATAAAACCAACACACTCAATTTAGGAGGAACTGGAACAAAAAGACAGTGGTGTGAGCAATTTTTATCACCACACATAGCCTTTTGTGTCTGATCTTAAAAATATTCCTATTCTTGTTTTGATTAATTTGCTTTTTTTTTTTTTTTTTAAGTTTAGGTCTCTTTTGAAATGACAACCCACAGTTCTGAAGCCAAAAGGGACTGTTGGTGGCTTTCAAAAAAATCTTGTATTGTGTTGTATTCATCTGGCAACACATTCTCATCCTGCTTTGAAGCAAAATATTTGGGCATTTCCAAAAGCGCAACATTTCTGGCGGCATTAGGCATATCCCCCAGGATGCAGCCCCACTTCTCCATGCCATTCCTCTTTCCCAACAAAGCATCCCAGACCCCTCCTTTGGGGTTTCCCATCCACGCAGCATCACCAAAACCTAAAAATACCGACACACGGCCAAAGCCACCTCTGGGATGCTGCATCCCATGTCCCCTCCCGATGGCCGGGGTGCAGCGCGGGCGGCCCCGTTTCCCAGCAGAGCCACCAGTGTCTCTTTCCCCCTTTCTGTGGAGGTGACAGGCTGAAAGGGGCCGTGATTGACGGGCGCTTCCCGGCTGCTGTCTGTCTGCGTGCCCCGCATACAAACGCGGCCCCGCGGAGCCTCCCGGGGCGGGGACGCCGATATTAAATTGTGACGGACAAATCTCAATCGCCGAGCCTTGGCTTGGGGCGGCAGGGAAGGTGAGGCAGCTCTGATTCCCTCCCTGCCTGCACCAGGGATGTGGTGACAGGGGCAGGGGCAGCCCCTGCACTGGTGACCCTGCATTGGCACCATCCGCAGGGATGTGGGGTTTTCCAACACACCTGTGCAGAGACCTGCCCGACTCACCCCATGCTGCGATCACGGCTCAGGAGAAGCCTGAGCAGGTCCTGACCAACCCGTCAGGAGGTACTGGGAGCTCCAGCCCGGCCACTCAGAGCCATCTCCAGGTGATGAATCCCACCAAGGCCACGATCCTGGCGTGGGGAAGAGCCGAGGGCCACGCACAACCCAAGGGGTGCAGGAGAAGGCTGGCGGTGAGGGCCACCAAAGAGCCACAGGGAGTGAGGACACCGGATTGATTTGTCTCGGTCATCTTCTCACCCACTGCCACTCGCTGGAACATCAGCACCGGGTCCTCGAGAGGCTGGCATTGGAGAAATGCCACTTGCTGTCAACCCTACACCCGTGGCTTGGGAATGAGCCACTGCCCTGCTGCTGCTGGGCTCACCTCACCCTGTTCCTGCTCCAGCCCTCACGGAGCCAAAGGAGGAGGCAGAGGGCATGGACCGTGGCCAAGCAGGAAGGGGGATGGTGACAGTGAGGGTATCCCCCAGCTGCAGCCATGGGGCACCCCGTGGATCCTTGGCCCTGGCAGGAGGGGTGCTGACACCTTGGGAGCGACTCGGAAAGAGCTGAGTCCATCTCAGCGCTGTGGAGAGCAGGATGGCACATCCTGGGGATGGGAAGCGCAATCCAGAGGGCAACTCCACACCAATGATCACCTCCAATCCCACACCGTTGTCTCCAGGCTCCCAAGCTGATGGAGGAAAACGCCTGCAGCCGCCCTCACTTCCCTCCCTGTGCACCCCAAGCCTTCAGGGAGCTCTCTGGTGGGACAGAGGAGGGGTGTTTTCCCTGGGGCTCTTCTCCTGACCCTTCCCCGTCTCCCAGCTCCCTCCCCCCTGAGGCGGACAAGTGTTCGCTTTACTGCCTGGCAACGGGGCCGGGGCTAAGCTTGCTAAAATATGAGTGTTTTTTGGCTGGAGTACCAGAAGGCTGCAGTCCTACAGAGAGAAAAAAATTGAGCACTCCATGCCATGGCTCCAGAAAGGGGGAGAATTAGGTTTCACACCGAGCAGGCTGGACCATGGCATTCTTTAGTTAATGCTTAACAAACGCCCAAACAAAAGCAGCCAACTTCGCTGCATGTTTGTAAAATGTATTCTCAGCAGATTCAGGTTTATTGGAGAATTCGCTCGCTCTGCAGCAAGTGGCGTTTTCCTTTTTTTTTTTTTTTTTTCCCTCCTTTAATTTCCCTTCTCCTCCCTCCCCCCCCCCCCCCAGCTCAAGCCCTTCTCATTCCTGCTGCCTGAATGCATCTTCCAACACTTGGAGGGGACATGGCAACCGAGCTGAAATGGGCTTATTTCACCCCAGGGGCTGATGCGAGCTCGCCTCCATGGCCCTGGGGTGCAAGTTCTGCCCAGGGTTCAGCTGAGCTGCTGCTGCCAACAGGGAACAGGGAGCCCAAAAAGCCAAGATTTGGACTCGGGCAGATTCACCCCTGAGCACTTGGCTGGTGGCTGTGTGCTTCCTTCGAGCAATGAAGGGAGGAGCAGCCTGAGAGTCCTATTTTTGGCCTTTCTTCACCTAACCCAGCTCTCTCAGGGTCCTAACCCAGTGGTTCTACCCCATCCAGCACCCCACTGTGCCATGCATTCTGGGAGAGCCCATCATGATAGAGGATGCCAATAAGCACAGCTTGCTCTCACAGGCAGAGCCAGTACTGGGTGTGGAGGAGGGGGCAGCCCCATCCAGGGACCCAGAGGCTTTGAAGAGGTTAAATTATGGGGTCCATGCATGGGTGTTCTGCAGGAGCATCCCTGAAGGAGCTCCTGCTCTGATCCAAGTACCTGAGCAGGTCCCATGTCCCCCACAGGGCTTGATCCCACGGCAGAGGACACCAGTGATGAGGGACACGCTGGGGAGCTGGTGGCAGAGAGGAAAGGGGGGCAGCAGAGCAGAGGGGGTTGATGCTGGGTTGTTCAAGCCTCCTTCTGCTACATGGGAACCATCCGAGCTTTCCCAGGAAAGGGCACCTTCGCCCCTGACTCCTGGATGGAGTCCAAAAGTGGTCACTTAACACCTCCCAGACCCTCCAGAGACCACAGCAGGGGCACTGCTACAATGATGGGGTTAAGTAAACAGACAAACGAAGCCTTCCCAGTGAGCAGCCGCTGCCAAAACACACCAGCAGCCCTCAAGCCTTCTCTGTGTCCAAGTAAAATGTGGAGCAAGTGCACATCTTCCAAGGCTGCTCTGTGTTGCTCCATTTCTGATCAAGGACACACTAATAAGACTTTCACCAAGGTCCTACAGCATCTGATGGCTGTGTCCCTTCTTCAGGAGCCTGATAAAAATACTCTGCTTGATGGCAGGAGTGGCCAGAAAGTGATCTCCTGGGCCAGGCCAGAAGGCCAAGACCAAAATGCTGATTTTCCTCCCCATTTCCCTAAAGACCCGTTCTCTTTGTGTCCCCCCACCCTCAATACAGCGTGTAGCATCACACAGGGACTTGGTCCCATCCCAGCACCGACGAAGCACCAGGTTTTAGAGGCAGGAGGGACACGGGTAGGAGGGGGAGAGGCACACACAATACCACGTCTAGGCCCAGTGAAGCCAACCCAAGGACCAATCCCATCCAGCCCTCAGCCCAGCAGTCCAAGAGATGCATCTCCCACCAAGCTCAATTTTGAGCAGCGACCCCCCTCATCTCCCCCATGCCCCCAAGAAAACAAGGATAATTGAAAAACCACAATATCACTAGTCAAATTTAATATTGAGAGTGAGTGAGCGGGAGCCAGAGGTCAGAATTAATTACACCCCACCATATTTCAGCACGCTGCCGCAGCTCCGTGTCCTTTCCTTGGGGAGCAGTGCTTCCACAGAGAGGTCGACAGACATTATTAGAAAGGACTGATTTAAACGTACCCCCAGGAGCTTTTCAGCTTGTCTCTTCAGAGCCTTTGTTTGTACTGAGATTAATGGAGAGGCAAATGATGGAAAAGCAAAGTCACCAGGAGCAAGAGGATGTGCCATTGCTGCCACCACCACCCCGATTTGGCTGGCTTTGTGAGCGGGGCAGGAATAACCAGGAGAGAAGGAAACGCTGCTCATGTCATTGATTTTGTGGATAAAAATGTGAAGATCTTGAAAACTATTCTTTTTTTTTTGTTTATTTTCCAAGAAAAAGCTATCCTGGCTGAAACCTCCTGCAGGCTGGCTTTCCTACCCCCTTGGGGATTTTACACACACGCTGTTTTTTTGACGTGCTGTACCACCATGGGGGAAGGAGTTATTTTCATTCTGCTCCAGATTAATGTAGTCCTCTTGCAAGTCATTATATTTGTTTCTGATTTTTTTTAAACCTCCTGTGATGGAAAATTAATACAAGCACAAACCAAAATTAAACTTTCTATTTTCCATTCAGATTTTCAAACGGAGAGTTGCAAAAGAAAAAAAAAAAAAAAAAAACCACCAAAAACAAAGGAAAGATAGAGCATTCAGATCAAACAGAAATCTCATTCCTTGGGCACAGCCAATTCATTACTGGTTCCAGCCCTGAACAACCTGATCCACCTGCAAGTGAGCCCTGCTCCAAGCAGGAGGACTGAGAAGATTTCCAGTCCTTTCCAGCCCCAACTCCCTTGTGACGCCACAAATTCACCTCCACCTTGCACCAAGAGGTTCAAAAAGGGATCAGGCAAATCCAGGGGACTGAGTTCGACACCTGCCTGGACCCAAAAGTCCAGCCTCACCTTTAGGACCCCCCCAAATCCCTGACTGCCCAGGGCTCCCCTGGCCTCGTGCACCTTTCCCGGAGCATCCCCACTGAGGCCAGTGCGGGTGCACGGGGTCCAGCCGGGAGCCTCGACTGCTCTCGAGTCTCCTAGGCTACAATCAAGGCTTGCCTTTCCCTTTATTAAACAGAAACCCCACGTTCCCCCAAGGACTCTGGGAGCATCCAGGGATGGGGCTGCAGGAGCTGCCGTTTCCCAGGCGTTTAACATTCACCAGGGGTGTTTGCGCCGACGTGCCGACGCGGCAAATTCTCATTAGGAGACGGCCAATATCCTGTGGAGCTTCCCGGCGCTCCGGTGGCCATAAAAATCGCTCGGCTGTATAAAAGCTAAACAGAGTAAACTCACTTGGATACAGGGAGCAGCTGCTTCGGAGCAGCTCGGCAAACAGAGATCGGCGGGAGCGCACCGGGCGCTGCCGGCAGGGAGATAGCGCTCTCCCGCCCCGCTTATTTCTTGCCTTATCTTTTATTTCCCTCACCCTCGTGCAGGGTTTTGCATAAATATCATCTGCGTGTGTTGTCAAGTTGTCGGGATGGGGTTGAGGGTTTGTTTTTTTAGTTTTTTTTTTTTTTTCCCCTCTCAGCAGCATCTCCACAATGGGAAGCAGCTGCTGTGGCTAACGGGCTGCTCCGGAGCAAAAGCTGCGCTCGCATGGAGATATCTCAGAAGAATCATCCTTCATACATAGCTCCGTGCACTAGAGAGCACTATAACATGTGTTTCCATGAAGTTTGTTAACTACTCGCCTAAACAAGCGTGCTGGAAATGCCAGAGGAATATGCTCTGGAATGAATGGAAATACTCATCTGAAAAGACATTAAATTTAAGCCATCTTTTTCCCCCCCGCCCCCTCCTCGCTCCGCTGAGCTCATGTTGCTGCTCTCTCCTAGCGTGTGCTCTCAGGATGGGGTTTCGGGAGAAACAAATGTTTGGGCTGTGCTTTGCAGCCTCGTGGCACTTGAGACAGGGATGAGATAAGAGATGATGGTGCATGGGGGGCATTTCATGCCACCAGTGGTCTGCAGATGCAGAGGCAGAGCCAGTCCAGCAGCTCATCCTCCATGATTCCTGCAAGAGACCTGCTCCCAAATGACATCTCATGTGTGGAAAACCAGAGCTCTGCCCTTCATGGGCCTGAGCATCAGCTTCTGGGAGGTACAGAGCATCCTAGAGGGGCTCAGTCTTACAATAAGAGGGATAAAACCTCAGGAAAATTTTACTATTAACAGATCAAAATTTGCTTGAGCTTCTCTAGAGCTTTTTCCTCTTCAGCCTAAGGAAGTTCACCTTCTTAGCCAATGTTCTCTTGAAAATTCATTAATCCACCGATGCAAATCCAAACCTCTTTTGGATTTCTGTGTAGCGAACACATTTCAAGGTCATTCCAGTAGCCTCCAGAAATGGCTCTAACTGATGCCAGTAAATGACAAGACGTCTCAGATCCTGACACCAGTCAGAAGGGTTAATATCCATCACTGGGGGAAGATGCTCAAAAGGCTCCAAAGCGGCCTAAAGATGCTCAGCACTGGAGCTGGTTAAGAGCTCCCCCATAAAAGTATTTTCCTTTGTTCTACTTGCTCTATTTTATACTTGCTCTATTTATTTTATTTCTATACATACATATGTGTGTATATATATACATGTACACACATATATGTGCACATGAGGTATTGTTTTCTGAAAAATCTTAGCTTTACACAGAGATTTTTAAATTCAGCCATGAGCCTAAGTTCAAATCACACTGCAGGGCTGTGTGACAGGGATGCTGAGCCATCTGGCAAAGAGGGACTCGGGTGCTTTGCTCCATCCAGCCAAAGCCCTGGCTGCATGCCATCTCACCACAACGTTTTTCTGGAGCTTTTTGATCTTAAAAAACATATATTTTCTTTTTTTTTTTTTCTCTCCCTTAACCATTTGAATTTTCACACCAAGGAGTGCTGAGGCACTGGAATGTCCTTCCAGGCAAGAACTATTGATACTCTTTCCCACACAACCCTCACATCCCACAGCACCCACATCTCTCCCGGTGTGTTCTCATCACCAGAGAAGGCTGAGCAGGGACGTGGCAGCAAAGAGCAAAGACCCCTACAAGAGGAGACAAGGGTGCAGGGCCATCTCTGTCCCCTGTGCCACCACTGGGTTTATGCTGCAGGGGTACAGGGACAGTGCCCAGCTTGCCAGGCTACCTGAGACAGGTCCCAGTGCTGTCAAGGCAGCAGGATGAGCTTTTGATGAATGAGATGGCAAAAGCAAACATGCTTTCTCTAGGAAACAGGTTCCTGCCACTCGTCTGCTCAGGGTTATCGCAGCATCAGGGGCAGCAGCCCTTCCCAGCAGCCTCTGTCGGCCGTGGAGGCAGGATATTACTTTGTTGCTTATTCATTTTATTGCTTCTCCTTTCTAAATATTTGCTTGGCAGGGGAAGGATTCCCTTTACACCGTATCTGTTCTTACAGGTCAATTGAATTTCTGGCGCTCTCAATCCCTCTTTCCCTCCAATTGCATTTGCAAAACAAATATTGATTGTACCAATTAGCTGCGAACCCCTCGCAGAAGATATCCCAACGCCTTCATTCGGGAGAAGGCTCGCCCAGCAAGTGGATGTGCCAGTAGGATGGGAGCCCACTGCCAGAGTGGCAATGCCACAAATTCCACCCCCAGCAGCCAGAAACGTGTCCAGGTAGGAGGTTAGACCTGACCAACTCACAGGTTCTTGCCAAATCGCATCCTTTAAATGAAAAAATTAAAAGTAAAGGTTTTCCCTCAAAACGTCTTTAGGGTTTTCCTGTGCAGTGCTGGGCTTTCCTAAGCTGCTCCACCAAAAACAACAGGCACATCCAACCCAAGCACCTTGTCACATTTCATCACACTGATTTCACTGCTCTAGGTTTTATCTGAGACTCCCTTCAAAGGTTTCGTGAAAATCTACAACTGCCACAGGGAGAAAGGAAAGACACCTTGGTGGATAAAACAGCGTTAAAAACTTTGCTCTGATGAAGCCTAAACAAATGCAAAGAGAACAGATGAGATGACTGGATTGCACAGCCATGGTGGGGATCCTTCACCCTCACACGCAGAGCCACCAGCCTTTGGTGATTCTCATCTTCTGCCAGCTGCCACAGGGACAGGGGTCTGGCTGGGATGGCCATGCCAGCCCTGGTGTCACTCCAGCAGGAGCTGTGACACAGCCCCACGGCTCCCAACGCACCGGTGGCCACTTGCAAAGCGTTCAGAGCACACTGTTAAATGTGTCCTGCCTGTGTCAAAAGTCACAGCCCAAGGCAAAGGCGCAGCGGGTGCAGGCTGAGGGATGAGCTGATGGATGAGCCACGGAGGTGGGACACGGATCAGCAGGAGAGGGGATCACCCTGCTGCAGCAGTGCAGGAGAGATGCTGGGCACAGCCAGCCACTGGTTCATCCCAGTGAGGATTCCCAGGCTGCCAGGGATGCCCAGCTTCGAAAAAGCCTCTTTTCCCAGGTGCCACCCTCAAAACAGTGCTGCAAATCCCAGAAAGCAGGAAAAGTTCACATTCCCCTCCATATCCCCTGCAGCCCAGGGAAGACAGACTGCTCAGCCAGCCCTGGAGTGCAGGACTGGCCCAGCATCAGGGAGAAATGCTTTTCCACCCCAAAATGGGGATACTTTTCTCTCCACATTTCCCAAATCACAGCTGGGTGAGTTCAGGTTCCCACTGAAGCGCTGGGGTAAAATGAGACAAGAGGACAGAGCAGGGCCCCTCCGTAGCCAGGCCAGGGCGCAGGGCCTGGTACCCCCAGCGGGTCAGCAGGCTGGGCTAAGGCCAGGACGGAGCTGTGGATGTATAAGATGCTGATACAGAAATACGAGCCAGTCCCATCTGATGACAGCATGCACACATCCAGCATCCCGGGGTGGAGGGTGGGAAGCAGATGCCTGGTTAGAGAAAGGAGGGACCAGCCACAAACCACTCATGCTCCTCTGCAGTTTGGACAAGTATGAGGCTGTTTGGCTCCGTGTTTTGGGGCCAGGCCCATCTCTCCGGTTTAAAGCAGCAGAACTGAGCCCAAAGTCTCACTGAGTCGGCCTGCCTGGAGCTGGTTCTGCCACCAGGCTGTTTCATCCCAACATGAAGCCAGTGTTCCCCTTTGTGGCTACAAGGAACTCGGGGCCAGAGAGAGGACGCAGCCCCCAGTGCTGCCAGCTCCCAGCATTTCACCTGAAATGGGTGACAGCAGATGCTGGAGGCCCTGTGCCCCCATCTTTTCACTTTTCCCCTGATACCACCTCCCACTTTAAACTGATCTCCCTTGGTTGCACCAGGAATGGGAGTTCTCAGGCTGGCCAAGCCCCACCAGCTTGGAAACAACAACTCAAAGGCAAAAAGCTTGGTATTTACCCTCAATCCATGTCAAATGACCCGATGGGCAAACCAAGGTCAGGAGCAGTAATTTGTTTTGCCAGCCTGTCTCCCGGGCGCGCAGAGCAGAGGCAGCCTGAATCCCCCTCCCTCACGCCAAGCAACACGTGTGCCCCATTCCCTCCCGGTGGCATCCCTAAGAAGACGTCACCGTGCCACCTCCCAGCCTTGCTGAACCCTCTAAAGGTCAGCACCCAAGGCATGTCCACCACATATGGTTATTAGTTCTCCGTGGGTCCATCCGTCCCTCCACTACAGCTGGGTGAACAATTCACAGCGCATAAATTTATCTAGCAGATCTCAGCCCACGTGCTGTTTGCTAACAGTCTGCAGAGAGGCTATATTTTATCCCTTTGGGTTTCTTGGCCAGCATTCAAGCTCCTGACCCTGATTTATTCGCAATCGGTCAAGAGCCACATTTCATCTCCATAGGCCACGTCTGCACAGAGCTATTCGGAGCACGTGGCGCCATGTCCCACAGCAGAGCCAGGACACCTCGCCACAAGGCAGCCCCAGCTCTCTGCAGCACCTCCAAGAGGCAACCAGGGGGTTTTGTGTTCAAAAATAGGCTCTGCGGGGGCAAACCTTGCCCGCTGAGAACAGCGTGGCCGGAACAAACTGCGCCTCTCGTGCGCGCGAAGGCGATGAGAGCTCCAGATGCCGGCCCGGGCTGGCTCCCCGCCTGCCCTCATCCCATCTCCCCATCTCCTGGCCTACCTCTCTGCCTATTTATAGGCATGGGAGACCTTTGCACAGTGCCCGAGCAGCCAGGGGGTTGAGTGTATAGGCGGGATGGCAAATGCCAGCCTTCAACTTTCCAAAATCTTTTCCCTTCTGCCTCCCAAGAGAGCTGCCATGGAGAGCCAGTCATGACCCTGCCTTTGAGGCTTGGGACCAGCTAGAAAGTGTTTCTCAGAGCTGCACCCATCACCAGCGTGGCCCTGGGGGGTTTATAAAGCACCCTGGGCTGGGTCGCAGCGAGTCTTTGCTAGGGGAGAAACCTCACTCACACACGTGAGCGTTCCTCTGTGAAACCAAACGAAAAGCTGACGAGAGAGGCACAGAGGAATCTGCAGGATTCGGGGGAAAACGGTGAAGCATCAGGGTTAGTACTGTGAAGGATCAGGGTTAGCATCAGCCCTATCTGACATCTTCATTGGCAATTGCAATTAGGGACTAATTACCATGTTAATAACATTCGTAGAAGATAATAAACTGGAGAGGATGGAAGGCAGCAAAGCAATCTGAAGGGGACCCAGGAGAGCTAAAAAAAAAATAACAAAGGAAATTCAGCTTGGAAAAATGCAGCTTCTGCAGTTCAGGGAAAAAACATCCGGAGCAGATGCTGTGGGAGGAGGAGGAGGAGGAGGAGGAGGAGGAAGGCGGGAGTAGGGAAGCAGAAAGAGGCTCGGTGTGGGAGCACAAGGGAAGGCAGCCCCCTGCTTCCCCGTGAGCCAGGTCCTGGGGCAGGAGCAGGGCAGCCTGCATGGCTTTAGCCGGCAGTGGGAGAAGGAGCAGCACCTCACGGTGGCAAAGCATCCTACTGGGGTGGGCTTTCCTTGTAGGAAAAAATAATGTCCCGAGTAGAACCACTCAATGAAGCTTGGCTTTGCCTGGAGCTGTTTCCCCTCACACACATTGCACAGACATTTCCCTCCCGGCTCCCAGGTGCATTGGCCACACATCTTGGGGAAGGTGAGAGGTGGCAGAGCTGTCACCTTCCCCCCGGGTGGGGAAGGCAGGGGGACAGCAGTCGGTGTGTGGAGCATTCATGCTACAAAAGGAGAGCCCCCACGCCCCAGCTGGACATGGAAGCAATTCCTCTCCTCCTCTGCAGAGCTCACAGTGCCTCCAGCTCTCAGTGCACAGCCTCTCCTGGCCAGCATGATGTGCCAGATGCTCCTGCTCCCTGTCAGGCTGAAGCCTCCCTTATCTCCTGTGCCCCAAAAGCCCCGGGATCTGCTGGTGGAAACTGCCCCATGACTGTCTGATGGGACATGGGGTGCAGGGTGTGCCCTGAGGGTGGGACACCTTGGTGATTCCAGTCCTGGCTACACTTAGTAGTGAAATGGATAGAACTGTTTTCTTGCAAGAAAATCCTGTAATTACTCAAATGTCCAAAATGAGGTAACCAGAGTGCCTTTCTTACAGGGGTCCTCACAGACCTGCACCCCCGGCACAAACCACGGGGGAGCAAAACCAGGCAGGATGCAAGCACTCACAGTCGGGAGGGTGGAGGGGTGGCAGCCTCTCTCACTGCTCTGGGTGTCTCGGGAGACACAAAGAGCACTGCATGAAGCACTCCTCCAGCAACGATCTCCCCTCTCTCTCCATTCCCATGGCAGGAGGGACTTTGCCCATCCCCAAGATGCAGAGGGTGAAGAGGAGAGCTCAGACGGGCTCTCCTGATCTTTGCAGCTCTGCTGCACCAACAGCTCCTTGTGCCAAACAAAAAAGCAGCAGCCAGCAGGACTGCAGGAAAGGGCTGGGCCCATTAAAACCCCCTTCATCCTGAGACACAACTGCTCCTTTGCCTCTCAGCTGGAGCCCTACACCACCAAACTCCCCAGCTGGGCATCCTTGGGAATGCCTGTCTCCTCTCCCAGTGCCTGATAATCCAGGCAGACCAACCAGGACCTGAGTCACTGTCACTTGTCCCCAGCACCTGGCAACAAGGAAGGTCACACCAGTCGTGTCACGGTGTCTCCTCCGAACAGCTGCTGCCACCCTGGATGTCTGAGCACTCCAGCCCTCCCCAGGAGTATTTGGAGGCTTTAAAAGTACCACCAGTTCAAAGGAAAGCCCAAATTCTAACCCACCAGTGCTTCAGCATGCAAGAGCTCTGGGCTGTGCAGCTGCCCCACGTCCGGAAGGGGCAAAAGTTTTATTGCCCAAAGGGGAACTGAAGTGGTTCCTGATGCTTGAGCGCTTGGAGGCAGGCAGGGAGGAGGGGAGAAGCTTTTCCATGATTTGTGGGCTGTTCTCAGGCTGTCCCTGCTGCCAGGTCTTGGGCAATTTGATGACTTTTGTTGCAAACTGGAAGAACAGGAGACATATGTGAAGGAGGAAACTTGCATTCCTCTCGCCTAAGAAATCCCTTCTCACTTTCCCCCAAATCACACATACACCCAATCCCAGGCTCTCTGGGCTGGCTTGGACACCAGCTCCCCTCCCACACCCAGATGACCTACTCATCCAGAAATGGCCAGGGCCTGCGGCTGGGGCGTTATCCTCTTCTCTTCCCTTCCCATGTCCTGCCTGCACAGCCCTGCTGACAGCCAGGGCAGGCAGGGGAACCCTTCACCTTCCACTGCTGAGCCAAGCATTGGAAAACACCAGATAAAGACAGCCTCTCCCAGCAGCATCAGTGCAAAGGGAGCCCCAAGCCCCCAAAACTCACCCCAGCCCCTCCACACACTGCATGCCAAGCACCTCCACACCTCCTCCTCCTCCTCCAGAGATGTCTCCAGTGGCTTGCAAACATGGATGTTGTATTTCTCTGTCCCTGTTCCCAGAAAAAAATCCACACCTGGAACTCTCTGCCTCTAGGAATGGTGATCCCCAAAGCCAGGCAGGGATGTGACTCACTGGGTGGTTGGACACAGCAATGGATGTGGCACACCTGGCCACCCTGCCTTGATTTCTTGAGGAGCACCTCTCCTCCTCTGTCCCTGCAAGTCCTCTGTGGGATGCAGAGGTGGGAAAGGACTCACACAAAGCTGAAACACAGCGGTGACATCACCACCTCAGGCCACGGGGCCGCGTATGTGCAGGCAGAAAGCCAAAGCCAGCCTCAGTCCCCGTGAAAGCCTGCAGGGAAGGGAAGGGAATGCACCTGAGCATGGACAGAGCCCAAATCAAAGCCACACTGAGCCCTCAGGATGGGAACCAGCTGCTGACAGATTCTGCCTGCTGATCTCCACAGAGTGTTACCTCTGAAGCCTAACCTTGGTGGGCTGATGCCTCCTGGGGTGGCGAATGTCGAGAGGGCCAACATGGAAAGGTCCCTCCAAACCACCTCCTGAGAGGGAGAAAGGAAGGGACTGCTTTCAAAACAAGCATCACAAGGTAATTCCCACCTCTAACCACGAATCACAGAAAGCATCTATGCTTCGGAGGCCAATTAAAACCTGCCTCCAAAAGAAAACCCAGTCCCCAGGGCCAGCCATGTCATCCTGGGGAGCTTCTCAGTGGTGAAAAGGTGAAGCTGGGACCTCACAGGAAAACTGTGGGGAAAAGCCCAGCAGAGTTGGGTTAAGCAAGACCCTGCAATCTGGCCACGGGGAGTTTGCCTCTGCAATCTTGGCTTTGCAATGGCTTCACAGGTCCATCTAACAAAGCAAGACAGAAAACTGGACACCAGCGCCTGCTCAGTGCAGGGAGAGCCACCCTGCTCCAAGCCCATCTTGCTGGGGCCCCCTGAATTTCTTTACCCCCCTTTTAAATGGAGAATAAAGACAAAGCCCAAGCTCGGACCCAGATCAAACACAACCTCACACGTGCTCAAGAAGGAAGCCCAGCAGTAGAAGTGGAGCACGGTCCTCTCACATGGACTTTTCCATCCCCACTTCCACACCCAGCTGAACTCGGGGCTTCCCGGCTGGGGTGGGACTCTTCTGGGTTAAGAGGAGAGAAAGCTCCGGGGTGGATCCCGCCATTTCCTATTCCAGGAAGGCCAGAACCCCTTTGAACTCTGTCCTTCTGCTGGAGAGAGTGAAGTGCAAAAACACACACCCCAATGCTGATTTTGACTCACACCTTCCCCAGTGTCGAGCGCTGGCATCCTGAAAACATCACTGACCTGTCTGTGTGCCAGGCAATTCCCACTTAATGGACAAGTGGGATGGGATCTGCTACAGCAACGTTCCCAGGCAGACAAATATCAGCCACTAGATTTGGTCTTTCAAGCCCCAGTGCCTTGCCCCAGGCAGCCAGCAAGACTATTATTAGGACTCGAGGCAGCCTGGCCTCTGACTGCTTTCCCTGCAAGCACTGCCCCATGGAAGGATGTGTAATTCCCACCACGGTACCCTCATTGCATAGATAGTGGATTTGGGAAATTTTTTTTTTTTTTGCTCCAGGCAAAACTGCTCCTTTCCCACACCTGCCCTTTCAAATGAGAGCGGTTTAACACTGTTTGCAGAGCTAAAAAAAAAAACCCCAAACCATCGGCATCCCTAAAGCTGGCCCGGCCCCATCCCTCCGGTGCGGGGCGGGCTGAGGAAGAGCAGAGCAGAGGAGGTAGCAAGGAAATTAAAGGGGTTGCTGGAGGGGGGAGGCAGCAAACAGCCCCACGTGCCAGCAGCTCCCTGTGAAATAGCTCAGCAGCCCCGTCCCCGAGCTGGGGAGCTGGCAATGAGGGGCTGGGGCCCCTCAGAAATCTGCAAACAGCTCCAGGACAGCTCATGGCAGGAGAGGAAGGGTGGGGGTGCATTACACACCAGGGCAGGTTGTGAAAGCCAGATAGGCACTCTCTCCCTTGCTCTAACAGTTAAACATCTTCGTGAAGCATCTCCCTGAGCTGGGCTGAGCTCAGCACAGGCACAGGACCACCCAGGACACTCCCACAAAAGGCTGCAAGGCACCCCAGTGCTGCTGTAATGGGTGCTGGCAGCCTTGGGCATCCTCGACCTGGCACCACCAGCCCCATCCCGGGCTGCTCCTCCAGGAACCCCTGTGGCTTTACAACACACCTTTGGGCGTAACAGGATCCCATTTTTCTCCCCAGTGTCACATGTGAAACAAACCCTCCGATAATCTCATTTTCCAGGTTGTAAACTCACTCACCAGTGGACAAGGACATGTGGGGGCCCCCCCTCACCACGCTGCTCTGATGATCTCAAGGCCCTCGATGGGGAATGGTGCCCGGTTTCTGCAAACTATGATCTAACCCAATTCCCTCCATCCCATTACTTCAGAATTTACAACACACAACCTCCCCTGAAAATGGTTTCTGGTAAATTCTTTGAAAGCTCTTCTGGTCCTCACATCATCGTCAGGGTCAGCCAGGCATTAATGGCAAAGCATTTACGTGCCAGGTAACTCGTTCCCCAGCAAGAGAGTTTGCTTATGCTTTTTAAATTCAGGAAGCAATTAATAGTTGCCACAAAAGCAACCAATGCTTGTCTTGGGCGAGGGCCATAACGGCCTGAGCTGCCCTGGGGAATTCCGATGCCTCCATCTCAGCAGGCACCTTCCAGGAGCGTGGTGGTTGCAAAGGTAAATCCTTAATGGTGGGTACCTGATGCTGGGAAATCTTCATGCTCCCTCTAAGCTGAAGAGCTGTGACTCCAGCTTCCTGAGCCAGCTCGAGGGGACCATTTCAGGGAACAGCACTGCCAGCATCAAAGTCAAACAAACACAAGACCCCAGCATCTTCTGGCATTTTTCTCTCTAGGCAAGGACTTCACTGAACTCCCTAACTTTGGGACTTGCAGCTTCAAAAGCCGTAGGATCACAGATAATGCTGTGGATGAAGCCAGGATCCCAGCAGAACCCATGGATATGACAGAAAGGTGGAAAACTTTGGTCCCTGGAGCTCAGCATCCTCTGCTCACACCAAAAACCCAGTCCCTGGAGTCCAACAAAGTCTACTGACACAAAAAAAACCTGCTCCCCAGAGCCCAGCATTCTCTGATCACACTGAAAACCCAGTCCCTGGAGCCCAGCATCTTCCACTTACACCAAAAACCCTGCTCCCCAGATCCCAGCAAGCCCTACTCACACACAAAAATACCCCAAACTCTGCTCCCCAGAGTCCAGCATGTTCCACTGACACCAAAAAATCCATCCCTTGAGCTCAGCACCCTCCACTCACGCTGAACAACAGCAACACCTGGAAAGCAGAGTCAGAGGCATGCACAACACAGTGCTTCCTCCCTCCTGACCAGCACAGATGTCTCTCAGGGAGAGAAGATCCACTCCCTGCCTCCCACTAAAAACATCAGCCGGCTGTGGAGATCCCCAGGTTTTAGGAGACATCCCTCTCCAAGCTGGCCCCCTCACAGCCATCAGAAAACAATGATTTCCAGGCTCACCTCTCTGCACTAGACTTCAACCAGCTGCAGACAGGCCCGTGCATATCCTCTTCCTAATCCTTCATGCACAATCCCTAGACAGTCCCTGGCTTTTATTATTTTCTGGCAGGAGAGAGCACCACGTTAACCCCCGTGTGCAGGCTGCAGCCTGAGCATCTCTCAGCACATCCCAGCTTGGGTCCAAATTATAAATGAAACGTTTGTGTAACAAGAGAACTGGCGAGGGCCAACTGCCCATTAATATTTGAAACCTTTAATTCTTATTTAACAGCCTGTCCGAACAGTCCCTTCTAATTCCTCAATACAATGATGGGCCTCAAACATTTATTTATTGATAAAGATCATGGGAGGCTCTTGCCGTTGGGATGGATGTGCTTTTCCTGTGGGGGGTTGAAAGTCATGGGACAGAGCAGGCAGGAGCATCACTGATTATTCGTCATGACACAGACCCTGCACTCCTCACCTCTGCCAGACCCTTCTCTACTCAGCAGTTCCCTCGGCTTCAGGGATACAAAACAAATTCCTTACTGGGACATGTTTTAAGGCAAGGAGAACGAGGCAATATTGTCTCTGAGTATCCTGGAAGGTCCTGTCCTTGGCACGACGCTGCGAACTCTCAGGGAACAGAGCTCCACCTGCCCAAGTTCTGGCTGAGGACAGGGCTTGCAGGTGTGGGGACAGCGTGTTGGGGGCACAAGAGTTATGGGCAGGGTTGGTATCCCAGGAGCACATCCTGCAAGGAGACATCCTGAGATGTGGGCTGCAGCCTCTCCAAATGGGAGAAAACAGCCTGAGCTCCCGAGGTGCTGGAGGCTTTGCCTCAGAAGAGAGCAGAGCCTGGTGAGAGGCACAGAAGCCAGCAAGGGCTGCAGCCTCACCAGATGGGGGAAAACAGCCTCCAGCTCCAAACCTGAGCTCCCGAGGGGACAGAGGCTTTGCCCCAGGAGGGAGCTGAGCCCACGAGAGGCACGGAAGGCAGGAAGGGCTGCAGCCAGGAGCTGCCCCAGTGGCCTCAAGCTCAGCACTGACCTTGAAGCGCAGGGCAGGCGGCTGCCACCGCCGGCATCGTATGACCCGTTACAAAACACGGCGGGCTCTGCTCAGAGGTTACACACTGCAGGACAAATTTAACACCCAGAGCGTTCCCAATCCCACTGAAAGAATTCCTGGCAGGGCTCGATAATCGCCCACTACTGCAAGTGGCCAAGTGCCATGGCATTGGTTTGGCTCCAGACACACGAGGAGGACCTGGCTCCTTACTTGTGGAGGGAGAGGTGCTTCAGCTGATGGAGGACACCAGGCAAGATGATGAAACCCCCAGGAGCAGGTGGGTCTTGAACCAGGGAGCAAGGGGAATGTGGAAAAGATGCTGCTCCCAAATGCTTTCACTTGTTGCAGAAAAGTATTTAAGGGCTGCAATTAAAAACTTGCATTGAAGCCAGCCTGACTGTGCAGCTCTTCCCACTAAGTGATCCTTGGGGTGAATGATGAGAGCATCCTCACTCACAAGAACAAGCAGATGGAATGAAGGCACCCTCAAAGGATGCCCAGTCCAATACCAGGGGACTTCCCGGCCCAGCCATGAGGAAGAGAGGCTCAACAGGAGGAGAACTTGTCCCTGCTGCCATCCTCCCAGCCACACAGGTGCTCTCCCAGAGCCACACTGGCTGTTTTTGGAGATGGAGCACATGGACGCTGCTCCAAAGCAGAGCTGGGGAAGGCGCAGGCCAGGCAGGATGAGAGAGCCTCTCCCAGCAGCAGATCTGGTCACAGCTCAGCAGCAAGCCAGACCCTGCCACTCCCTCCTCCTCCTCCTCCTCCTCTCCTTCCCTCTCCTTTGCCCGGCCCCAGCCCTGCATTTCTGGAGCAGCAAGAGTCAGCCCTGCCGATGCTGCTGAAGGGCCCCGAGCCAACCCCGGCTGTAACCTCAGGATAAAAACATCAGCTCGGAAACACAGCAACGGGAAAAACAGACAGGCAGCCACGTGTGAGCACATGAGGACTCCTGAACCAGGGGAGCTCCCACTCTGGCACTGAGGTTTGCAGCAACGAGCAATTTGGATTCTTGATTCCAGGAGAAGAGGGATTCTGGGTGTGGTGTCTCCTTCCAGCCCTCGGGAACACAAAACCAGGACCTACTGCTCCTATCTGAGTTTGGCCTCAGCCCTACACCCAGTGCCCACCCCGGTCCTGGCCAGGTGTTGCTGGTGAGGCAGGTGAGGATGCTGGGACCAGGTCGGGTGGGGCTTTGGGAGCCCCCAGTACCTGATGATGAGAAAAGCCCAGGTTGGAAGCACCAGCGTGGAGGCAATCAGCAGTGGTAAGATGACAGAAAATGTCGTTGGGCCAGCGGCTATTTTTATCTGCAAGGACCAACACTTAATACTCTCCTATCTCCCACAAAATGCCACTTGAGCTCCAGCAGAAAGTTTACACCACTTGCAGACAAGGGCTGAAACCCGAGCATGTAATCCCTGCTCCAGTCAAAAGTTTTAGTGGGATTCGCAGCGTCTGGAGAGGGGAAGCTGAGAAAAAAAACAAAAAACCCTTCCCCTGAGGAATGGTGGCTGAGGCAGCAGAGAGACAAGACAGGCAGGTCCCCTTCTGGCACCACGTATTCCCCTGCAGAGTCACCTGCTGTATCTGCAGGGCACAAGGGATTTTGTGGCCCTGGAGCTACCTTGTGGCCTCCTCACCAGCTCAACCAGAATTTAAGTACCCTGAAAGGGTCTTCAGCAGAAGGGGGAACAGGGAAAGCAAGGCATTCACCACCCCACTCTCTAAACACCACAGCCCCAAGGGAGATGGAAGGGCTGGGAGGAGTGGGGTGAGTCAGGCAGAGCCCACAGGGGGGTTTTGCAGAGGGTCCTCACCAAGATACCATCCTTCTTGGCAATTCCCCACTCTGCACCAAGCATCTCTAATTACTTCAAACGCTCCCCCCCTCTCTGCTCCCACCTCCTTCCCTCTCACCCCAAAGGCCAGACCCTGACGTGCCTGGGGTGTAAGGAAAGGAGGCTTCCCTCACTTAATAAAGCCAAGGTAGAGCAATGCTGTTATTAACAGCAGCCTGCCCACGGCAGGAATATTGCAGCAGCAATCCCAGGGGAGCACCTCGGCACTGCCCTGACAGCAGAGGCAATAAGGCAGCCCCAGCATTGCCCTGTGATATTGCAGTGAGTGCAAACACCAGGGGGTCCTCCCGGATCCCCCCTTGCATCACAAGCAGGGCTTAGTATTAGGGATGAATGGATACCTGGTCAGGCATGGAACAGCTGGGATTTGGGACAGCACCCTCCGGAGGGCTCTTCCAAGAGGGGCAAAAGAGCAGGGTTAAAAAGAGATCCAGGTGTGGTAAGACATGGTGCAGCACAGAGGTGCTCAGAAAATTAGGGTACCGTGCTAAGGGCTTCCATGGAAACTCACAGGAGGTGAATTTTCCCAGGGATAAAAGGCACAAGCTCATGTGTTTCTTGGAGCTGCCCCCAGGAGGTTTTTTTTTCACACCACGCTGTCTGTTTTTTAAATTAAAAAGACTGGGCAAAGCATTCGGGATGGAGGTACAGGCAAGGAGAGGAGCCAGCAGAGGATAGGGATGGGTGAACCCTGCTGGGCTCTGCAGCCCCTGGAAATGCTGCAGGATGCTGAGAAAAGGGGGATGGCCATGAGGGACACACAGCACCTTGGAGGAATCAGCTAATAGACATTGACAGGGAAAACCCACTCCACTAGCCCCAAAAATCTTCTCTTACAGCAAGGAGTGGGGTAAGAAACCCTGGGGAATACACTGGAGAGGCAAAACTCGCATTCCTGAGATGGCCAAGAAGTGATCACATCTATCTCCCTCATCTCCAATTCCTAAGATCCATTTCTGAAGCATCACCAGCCAAGAAACTTTGGTTGATTGGACGTGGTTAAAGCGAAAAACGCACGCAGAAAACCTTATAGCTGAAACTTAAATAGTCTCCACAAACATCTTGCATATTTTCAAGGACACTAAGGAAATTCACATTTTTCCCCCCGTATTTTAGACTTAAAAAATGCCTCAAGGGAAAAAGTTATTTAGAACTACTTAGGAAATACAAAGGATAAAAAAGCCTGTAATTATTTCTCTGCCAAGGGCTTGTCAGTTTGAAAATCCCCGCTCTTGAACCACTAATCCTCATGGAAAAAAAAATGCAGCTTCGGCAAGATGCGTCGCTGGTTGACTTTTGCTGCACTTTTCTGGCACAAGAGAACTAAAGAGAAAGGAGTAGATTTGGGTGTTGTTTCATAAGCACATCTCACCCACAATGTGCCTGATACACGTCCTTGGCTGACAAAGGAGACCTGCAAAGCATCACCCCAAAATGAGGCTGCTCTGCCTGAGAATGGTGCTCTGCAGGCATCAGGCTGGGGAGGGAAGGATCATGGCTGATGCTTAGAGACAGAAGTGCCAAAACAGGCAAAAATAAATCAGTTCAAGGTGGGGGTATACTTGCTTTAAAAGCCAAGGATTCAGGGAGTTCCTGGGATGTTTTGTTATGTGGTTGGAAATAGCATAAAGACATTATTGGCAGGGAAACTGCACTTCCTCTGGAGGATGGGGATGGGCCATCCCAGCAGAGCTGGGATTTGGGCCTCTGGTTTAGCAGCCAGATTCATCACTTCACGTCCTCCTGCATCAGTGCCTCTGAACCTGGCTGGCCACGGAGAAACAAAACAATGCCACGGAACTTGCTGTGTCCCACACACTGGCATCCCAACAACCCTCCCCAGCCTGGAGCATCTCCCACAGGAGCTGTCTGAGTCATCCAGGTCCTGCTGCATGCCAGCACCTGCACCACCTGGGTTGGGGCTGCACAGGGCATCTTGGCACAGCAGGGGCCAGAAAAACTTTGTCCCTGTCATGGGCAGCTTTCCCACTGCCAAGGATAAACATCTCACACGGAGCTACGTTCACTACGCAGGGCCCTTCACCCATCCTCATCCATCTCTGATGTCTTCCTTCACTACTTTCTCCTAATCCATCTCCACAATAGCCTCTCCCATCAACGTGGGGTTTGTTACCTCAATTACCTCAATGTCCTTGAGGTAATGCATGCAGGAAGCCTCTCCTCCTTTCTGCTTAACCCTCCTTCCCAGATCCAGAGCTGAAACAAGCTCAGACTCAAGAGCCCGACCTACAAGACTTTAACTTCATTAAACTTTTACGCCAGTCCACTGAGGTTGCTCTCTCAGCCTCTCATAATTACGGGTGCAGAGGGAAGGAGCAGCACCCAGGCTGAGCAGGCAGCAAGAAGTTTCAGACACTTAATGATTCCCTAACCAAGCTCCCACACCCACAGCACCATTTAAAAGGATCTGCTCGATACCACTCCTGCGAGCTGCTGGGCAGAGGGGATGCCAAGATATAAATCATTCAGGATTTCAGTTCCCCATCACCAACCCAGCTGGTCACCCCTCTGGCACAGGTGAGACTCCAGGCCTGAGCCATCCTGCCACTCCAGGGTCCACCAACACCCAAGCCAAGAGGCTGGCTGGGTTCAAGGACACTGCTCAGGTGAGCAACATCTTGCTCTCCTTGCAGCCAAAACCTGGAGTTCAGCATTTCCATGGGGCAATTCAGACCCTGGCTTGGCTGAATCCTGTGTGAGCCTCTTCCTTGCCTTCAGCCCTTGCAGGAACCTACAGAACATGGTCTGTGAGGGGAAAGGAGGTTGCCATCCCCTCCTCAGCACCCAGCACAGGGCTGGGTGGTCCTACACATCTGACAGCAGAGCACAGCCAGCATTCCCTCCTCTCCTGCTGACTCTCCAAGAGCAGAAACAGAAAAGACACCCAGAGAAGGTGCCCCAGTAGCATGGTGGAAGGCAGTTCCAACCCAGGCTCAACACAGAAATCATCAGGCAGGAATTTTGGGGTTGTTCCTCAACAAACTCCCGCCTCCACTAGCAGCACCCATGAATTTAATTCATCTCAATCACCCCTGTGGAGGCCACTGCAAACATGTGATATTGCCCTCCTCCCATTTAAATAAATCACTGCAGGGGTTAATAACCCTTTTCAGAGCTAAGATGCAGTTTTTCCAGAATTAAAGGCTTAACAGGGCCAGCAAATTCCAAGTAGAAATTTTGCCAACAAAAGCATCCCTATGATTTTACAATGGCAGGGGTTGGAGGCAAGAAATGACAACACTGATTCCTTCCAATAAAAAAAGCTGCTGCAGCTGAAAACTGCCTTCAGGTCTGTTAACCTGTTTCTCTCTCCTTTCCAAATTTTCCCAGCCAAAAGCTTCCCTGAGTGTTCAGCAGCAAAAAGAAAATTCCCACCATCCTCTTCCTGCTCAGCCACCTTGGGCAATGCTGTGTAGCGAAAAATCAACTTATAGCATGGCCCCAGGCAGGAAGGAAGGAGTCCTTGGACACACAGGCTCCAGGTCCATCCAAGGATCTCTGAAGCACAACATCAGAGGAGAGGATGCACCTCCCAAAGAGATCAATTGCATCCAAACAATGGATTCTCCAGGAATCGCCCTCGCCTCTTATGCTTTTAAGACCCCACTTTGCTCCCTTACAGGGCAGGGAACCTTGCCCAGAGGGATTTCAGGGGCTCTCCACCCCACTGGGATGGTGGTTGTCATTCCAGAGGAACAGGGGAGGGGGATTTTGCATGGTGGGGGCAGGGGGCAACGGGCCGGGGAGCGATGGTCCCGTGAAAAGGGATTTGTTCCGCTGTCAAGGACGGCATTAGGAAAAGAAACCCACGAGGGAAGGAGAGGGGTGGGGAGCAGAGAGAGACAATGTAGGGACAGCAGTGGCATGGAGACAGCTCGGGAGGATCAGTGCTGAGCCCTGTGCTCGCAAAGCACAAAGGCTGGCTGAGGAAGCATCCTCCAGCATCCTCTGCCCTTCCAGGCGCTGGCCTCGAGGAAGAGCAGGATGTGTCCGTGCAGGGAGAGCCACTCATCCGCAGCCACGGAGCCACAGGGACCCTCCGACATCGCTGCCTGCTGGGATACAGAGGAGAGGGGCTCTCCTAATGATTTGTGCCTTCTCCTCTCAATCTGTACCTTAATCATGCCAATTTCTGCCTGGGAGGAGCTGCAACACAAACTCAGGCTCACCTTTGGTCCAAGGTAGGTCAAGGTGGAAGACACAAAGGTGAGCGTGACATAAAATTTAGGCAGATGTGGAGAGACACAGGGGATTCATATCCAGTGTTCAAACTCACCCAGCAAGATGCTGTAAGCACTTATGATGATGAAAGAAGCATTTTTAAGCTAGATTTGTATTTCCAGCTCCATTTCATGGGTGACAGAGCCAACTGTCAGCTCTTTCTCTTGTGTGCACCGTACCCAGAGCAGGTACTAGTGCAGAAGACCTGACCCCAAAAAACAGGATCATGTTCATGGGCACTGGAAACACTCTACTGAAAACAGGTAGGTGCATGCAAGTACAGTGCAGTAGGAGAAAATAAATTACATGACATGATTTCACCCCTGCACTCAGGAACTCACACGTCACCCTCCTGAAAGCTCCAACCTTTGTGGGAGAAATCCCCATTTTCAGACAGCCAGCCTACAAAATGTGGAACACCTCAAGGATCCCTAACAAGCTTTAACAGAAAAATGCCAGATAAGTAAGAAGACAGAGCCACCAGATAGAAAATAAAGGGAACTGGGGTACCATCAGCCCAACACTGTGCCCTGCACAGCCCCAGCACGGCACAGCTCAGCCTGCCCCACACTTTTTGCAAAAGCTTTGGCATCTGGCTGTACGTAAATATTTGAGGTGGGAAGCCAGGAATTACAGAACCCCTCTCCTGGGCAACCAAGGTTTGACCATCTTTTAAAAAAAAAAAAAAAAAAAAAAAAAAAACCTACAAAAACAAACAGCAAACCTCAAACAGAGCTGCAATGAGATGCCTGCTGGTTTCACAGAGACATGTAAGACAACACGGGTGCATCCTTTGCCCCTGAGGGCCAACAGCCCCAGGAGAAGATAACCACAGACCAGCTGGATTCTTTCTGCCAGGAAGCAGGATTCCAACCAGGATAAAAGTATTGAGGAACAAAACTAGGGGTTGTCATAGGGTTTGTCATGGCAAATAGTGCTGCTAGCCCCCCTCACCTCTCCCCTTCTGAAATCTCAAATACACATAAATTCACATTTCTCATGAAAACACATTTATGTAAAAAAAAAATTAAGCTGGCTCCACCCCAGTATTTTCGCCTAGTAAAATCCAAATATTTTCTCCCTACTTTAAATATCTTCCTCACTCCTGCTACAGGGGAGGTGCTTGATTGAATTGCAGGCAAAGGCACAGTCCTCCAGCCCAGGCCCCATCCCTGCTTCGTGTTTGCTTCTGCAGAGGGCACGAGCCAGAGACAAGAGAGCACAAAGAGACAAAGAACATCTTGAGAAGAAAAATACCCAGGACAATTCTCGTTCCCACGTCCCTCCACCTTGGCTGCAGCCTCCTCTTCCTCAGACATGCTCCAGTACCGAGTGCTGAGCACCTCCTTGGCTGCACACCACGAGGTTCACCAGAAGTGGGGAACTGTGAATCCAGATCCAAACTGCTGGGTTTTCCCCTTTCTCAGACAGGAGCAGGACCTGCACCCTTGTGAGCAGGAGATCAGCCCTAGACCCCAAATTCCCTTTTCTCCTGCTCCAAGGCAGAGGGGCCTTTGGGGTCCCCCTTGCCACACCCTGGGGTGAGTGTGCAGCATCAGAATCAGAAACTGCTGTGGGTTTGGGCACGTTGAGGCCACCCCGCTGCTGCCAGCGGGGTTGGGGACAGCCAGGAGAGATCAGTCTCCCCGATAGCACACGCAGCCACCGGCAAATCCTGCCCGCACGCCGGGCAGCCGTCAGCACAGCTCACACCCAGCACCGCCACCCGCTCCCACATCAGCTGGCCATGGCCACACCATCAGGTTCAGAGCCTGCTGGAGGGCTCCCCGAGGAAGCACAACCAGAACTGGGGGTTCTCTGAAATCCCCGGCTCAGCAAATCCCTCCCTGCGCCTGGCGGCTGCGAGCAGGTGAAGAGCCGGCGAGGCGAGGGTTGGCGAGCTGGGGCAGGAGAGGACCCCAGCTGTCTCTCCAGCTGGTGGAGACAAAATTCTCATCAAAGTGAAACAAACCCCTCTTTCTTTCCCAGTCGATTTCTTTTTGGTGCCTTTGTCATGGCTGCAAAAACCTGAAGCGATTCCCACAGCTTTAAGAGCACCACTGGGGGCTGAACAGGGAGCACCAGCTCGTAGAGTGGGGAAAAAAAAAGGTAAAAAAGAATCATAGTGTGTCCAAAATAAAATGGCAGAAACCATAAGGAGTCCCAAGGATGCTCAGGTTATGGCTCTGATGGTTCCGACCTGCAGTCTCCAGGATCCCACTGCCAATGGGGTGACCCCAAAGCCACCCCTGTCCCCACCACAGAGGGAGACATGACAAGTCTATTCGACTGCCTAGCTCCCAATCTGCCAAACCTCACTCACTTCCAGGCCTTTCTATGAAATGTTAATTGTAAGACAAATCTAATTAAGGGATGAAAGAAGGGGCAAGATGCCAAATCTCTCCTTCTCTCCCTTTGGAAAGGGAGAGCCTCACGAGTGGGAGGACAGGGCTTGGTGGAGATGGAGGCAAGGCCTATTTTGCTTGTCTGGCATTTCCAGCACGCATCCCACAGTGGCCTCCGTAACGCCCCTCTCGCTGCATCCTGCTGCTTCCCTGCCTTCCCACCCCCTGCCAGCACAAGAAGTTGACTTAATAACAAAAACCAAAAGAGGCGGTGCCTGGTCCCAGCCCCGCAGTACCAACCATGGCGTCCCTGGTGGGGACTCGGCTGCCCCACAGCCACACTCCTCCCAGCCCATGAGGAGTCAGCACTATTCCTCCAGGAGCTGTGGGTGAGGACAGAGAGGTGTTTGCTACAGGAGATGAGGTGCGAGATGGGGATGGAGAGCAGGCAAGAAGCATGGGAAGTACTAGACAGTGAGATTGAGAGATGGGGAGAGACCAGCAAGAGGGACATTGTGCCACGGAGCTGGCCCATGCTCTCCTACCCCATCCAGCCTGACTGCTGCCAGTGCCTGGCCAGCTGGAGAAACCCAAGCCAGCATCATCCTCTCCACAGGATGCTCTACAAGGGAAATGGCCTCCAGAGAACATGCTGGACTGCAGCTGGGCTGACCTGTGGCTCTCTGGAGGGATCGTTCTCTCCTATCAGCCACAAAAAGCACTTCTTCAGTGAGGGAAGGCAAGGTGAGAGACTGCAAATCACCAGGACAAAGCCACTACACCAAACGAACTCTCCAGCTGGTGGGACCAGCTTGTGCTGAAGTGTCCAGCATCACCTCCACTCAATCCATCCAGAATTTTTCCCCTCACAGCCATTCCGGGCTGGCGAAGCAGCACCAGGTAACTGCACAATTACATTACCCATGTTAAGCAGGATAAACAGCCACCATGCTCCAAACCTCTTCCCCCATCTCCTCTACAGCAGCAGCTGCCAAAGGAGCCTCCAGCGGGCCAGAGGAGGCTACCCCGAGCCCACAGATCCATCTGTGGCCTGGCAGGACCACGCTGCCGAGGACTCGGGCTCATGCCCCACGTGAAGACGCCGGGTGTGATTTGAAAACCCAACGCTGACGAGTTCTTTCGTACGCGTGCACACCAGGAGTGTGGAAGGATTTTTTTTTTTTGTCCTTTGCAGCCGGACACAACTTCAGATTTTAACTCACGAAGGAGGAGGCGGCAGCACCCACACAAGCCTGTGACTCTGGGATCACGGGATTTTGGAGGCAGGCAAGGAGAGCCCCACGATGATGGCGTGGAAGCTGGCAACAGCACAGAGCCATCAAGCCGTGCGAAGACAGGGCGAGCATCACACAACTGCCTGCCTCGGCCGGGGAGCCCGGCACGGTGTGGCGGCTCGGGGGCTGCAGCCGCCCCTCCACCGCCAGCGCCCACATGCCAGGCCTGCTCCGAGATGTGCTGGCCATCTGCTCCTGCCAGCCGGGGCTGGGGCCGGGGCTCTGCGCCGTGGCTGGGGATGTGCCAAGCCGTCCCGCCGTCGCCACGCTCCCCAGCTGCGCCCCCCGTCATGACCACACCGCTGTCAGCGCTCCCGGCCTCCAGAACCTGCAGTGGGGATCTTCCCGTGCCTCCAGGTCCTCTCTACATCCCTGGCTCTGCTTGGCCCGTGCAAGCCTACTGTGAAACACCACTAGGCAAGAGGGGGCTCAACAATTCCCATCCCTGTGTAGATTTTAAGGCTCCAGAGTAGCCCCTCTCTTCCCATTGCTTCCAGCACTCCTCCCTGTTTATGGCCAGGTTTGGTGTTGCCCCCCCCCAAATCTGCCACTACAAAAGCCCATCCCCCTGACCACCACCACAGGGGCCCCACAGTCGGGGCGTGTCCCCAGGGCCACTTTGCAGCCGGGGAGCCGGCCAGGGCGAAGACTGAACCTTGTCATAGTTGAGACTTATCAGGTTTGGACAAGCGCCGGGGGCTGCCGCGGGACTCGGGATGTTCTGTAACGAGCGTCCTCTGCTCCAAATAGACGCCGTCCCAGGGGCACAGGCTTGAGCCGTCCCTCTCCAGGAGCCCTCCCCGTCAGTGCTGGGGAAACTGCTCCAAGAGTGACCCCCAACTCCCCGAGTTCCCAGACAGCATCACTATCCAAACCGCCCATGGGCCGTGAGCCGTGGCACCCCAAAGAGATGCCAAGACCTGACCTGGCACCCTCGGCCTTTAATCCATCCCTTTCCAAGCCCTCTCCCAAGTCCTTCCTCTTTGTGAAAGACAAAGAAATGTAAAACATGTGTTTTAACAAATTACTCCTCGATTTCTAGAGTCCAGCGAGTCAGATGCTCGCTTAAATCCGTCCGTAACACTTTCCATGGGTGTATTTATAACTGAAGGCATAGCTGCCGTCTCGGGCTCCCTCATTAACCCTCTGCGGCCTTGTTACAAACTGAGCTCAAACAGAGAGTGCAGAGACGTGTCAGAAAATTCTGCACCTACTCGTCCCTGGGAAAACACCCCAACGCTCACCATCTGGAAGAGAAATCCCTTCTTTCAATTTCAAAACAAAAAACAAAACAAAACAAAACAAAAAAAGCAACAAAAGAAACCACAACCAAACACAACCACAGAACACCGACGCCGTGACCGCGGCAGGTTGGATCCCAACCACTTCCCTGACACCCCCAGCATTCCACACGCAGCCCTCCCACCCGGAGAGGCCTCTGGAGCCTGGCTACGCCACTGCCACGGGGAGGATCGGCCGCTTTCCACTGCAAGGAGTGTCAGTCACTTGTGATAATTAACCAGCTCGAGATAATGAGTTCAGTCTGAGAGCAGCGGCTCTTCCTCCACGCGTTTCGCTCTCAAATCCCTTCTATCGGTGTTGGCACCGCGGCCAAGGCAGGCACAGTGCTCCTGCACCCAGGAAAATGCTCGGGCCAAAGGCAGGACGGGCATTTGGGAGAAGAAAGGAGGATTTTTGGTAAATAGAGTGTTATATAAAGCTCGGCAGAGCCCAAAGGGAGAATTCTTTGGGACTCGACTCTGCATCCTTGCCATCACCAGGTAAGGAGTCACACCAGTGGCACAGCAGAGTCCTGCGAGGAGGATGAAAGGAGAAGGGACACAAACCTGCACCCCCCATGCTAAAACAATTAATATCAAATGCAAGGGGACAATGAGATGATAGCAAGAAGGAGGCAGAAGCAGGAGGGGAAGAGGCCAGCAGTGAGTTAGGGTTAAAACCATCACACCTCGGGAAACCACCCGTCACAGAGCCTGAGCCTCCCGGCTCAGGCAAAAGTCACCAGCACAAACACAACCGAGAAAGAACCAGGGAAAGTGGTGCTATTACTGGATCTCAGAAAAAAATTGTGACATTTTTTTCCCGCAATCATCCTTGTCCATCCCAACAGTGAGATAGATGGGCACAGCAAGAAGCCAACTGCGGCACCGATTTCTTTCGTGGCCAACAGACATCAGAGGAGGGTTTCAGGTTGGAGCCACTTCAAGAGCTCGCAAGCTGCCGTCAAGAGTAAAATCCACATGTGCCGCAAGCTGGAAAGGCATTTCTGGGTGACAGTCACCCCAATTTCCCCTTGATAGTCCAAACAAAAATACCGATAAGGCAGAAAAGGAGGACTGAATCGTGGTGGAAATGTATGGGGACCAGTAGCCAAATTTCTACAGACAAACAAGCAGCACACCCCATCTCAACAATTTTTTTGCCTACAAAAACCCACCCCGTGGCGCAGCTCTCTCCTTTCCACTCTCACGGCAGCTAATTCTTCCGCTCTTTCGTAAACATTTGAAAACAAGGTCACGCGCACAAATTCTGCTTTCAATTTGCCTTGTATCCATAGTGATTAAACTCGGACCCACAATACGGGATTTAAAGGAGGAAAAAAAAAAAAACCCAAAACACCCAAAAAAACCCAAAACCCCAACTTTAAGAAGGCCTGGAGCTGGGCTAGTCCCCGGCACACTCACCAGCTCGCCGAAGGCCAGGGATGAGAGCATCAACAATCACTGTTCATAAAAAAGGAATTCAATTGCAGGGCTTCGACAGCCGTACTATCGCCATAGTGAGGGATCCGGCCCCCCACCTACACCCTCCTCAAGAAACAACTAGCCCAGAGGCAACAAAAATTTAACAGTTCCAAAACTCAGCCAGGCAGTGGGGTCCGGAAAGGACAGCCAGAGCAGGATGAGCAGGAAAAAACCGAAAGCAGCTGCAGGGGAGGGAAGACTCAGCAGCCTTTTCCCCATTCCCATTGGAATGCTTTTTCTTTTAAAAAATAATTTTCTCATTGTCGTTCCCCTTAACCCCACACTTCCAAAGAGGAAAGCGTCAGGGCTGAGAGGCTTTAACACCCAAATTTCTTCACCATCACGGACCCGGATGCAGGAAAAGCCTCTGCGCGACAGTCAACACTCCGAATTCAGCAGGGCCTTCCCTGGTTTCTGCCGAGTGCCTCAGTTTCCCCACCAACCAGCGGGGAGAGCAATACCATTTCCCTGCCTGTGAGGACATTAGTATAATAGCCTCGTCCAGGACCAGGTCAGGGAGGATATAACTTTCCTCCTGCAGATGCTCCATACAAAAGTAGAGCCAGGGGAAAATGCTTGGCCCCATCCCCACACGGACCTGGGGTTACCGAGGGTCTCCCAGGCTCCCAACAAAACATCCTCAGTTCCCAGGGCACAACCTGAGCCCAGCGAAACACCTCTGAAAAGGGGAGAACCAGGGGGCAATGAGACCGCGGGGCAGAAGCACAACTCGCCGTGCAGCACAGCAAGGGCTGACACCTCTTGGGAAACACAGGGCAGGGGAAGCAGGGAGCAGCAGCAGGACACCAGTCCCCTCCACAAGCTTTTGCAGGGCACTGGGGCTTTGTGGGCGGTGAGAGCAGAGCGAGGGGGGCTCCCCGAGGGGCAAGCGACACTTACTTCTCATAGTCCAGCTTGCAGTAGAGCTTCTTGTCGCGGTAGAAGCAGGTGGTCTGCAGGGGCTCCTTGCAGGACGCGCACTGGACGCACTGCTCATGCCACAGGCTGTCGTTCAGGCGCAGCAAGAACCGGTCCAAAATCACTCGCTGACACCCTTCGCACACCGACTTGGGGGTCGCGGCTCTGCCTGCGGGGAAGGAGCCGGGGCTGGGGTGAGCGGAGGGAAAGGCGGCCGGGGAGACGGGCCGGCCGAGGGACGGATGGACGGAGGGTCCCGCGGTTCTCGCTTCCCCCGCACGGGCTCGTGGGTCGCGGGGGGACGGGGGTGTGCGGGGAGCTGCTGCGGAATCCAGGAGGGACCTGTGCCTTAGGGCAGCTCTGGGGGGGGCACATCGCCCCCAATTTCGTTCCTCTTGGAAAGGCGGCAGCGGAGCCGCAGCTCAGAGAGAGAGGGCGACGGTTTGAAACCGATATTAAAACGAAGATAAAAAGAAAAAATGAATTATTTATTGCTCGATACGAAGGATAGCCCTTCGTTACAAGGGGGGTTTAGGGGGACACACAATTTAATGCAATCGCGAACGAAGCGGGGGCAGCGAAGGCGGGCGCCGGGGGCACACCCCGGGAGAGGCAGCGGCGCGGCGCCGGGCAGGACCGAGCCGGGCAAAGCTGTCCCCGGGCCTCCCGAACCTCCCGTGCCCATCCATCGCTCGGGCCCGCCCGGCCGTGCCCCGCCCTATGGGGTCCCCAGAAGGACAAGCGGGGTGTCCTGACTTACCCAGCAAGGAGGAGAAGGGAGTCGCGGGGTCCAGGGCGCTCTGCAAACTCTCCTCCATCTTCAGCCCGTCCAGCATGGTGGGGAGCCGGGCCGGGCGAGGGGCCGCGCCGCCCGCCTGCCAACACAGCCCGGACACACCGCGCTCAGCCCGGCCGCCGGCCCCGCCGCCCCCGGCCGGGGCTTCCCCGCCCCGGCTGCCCGCCCGCTCCTCGGCGCCGCGCTCCCTCCTCCCTCCCAACGGGAGAACCCCTCGGGCCCCCCTTTCCGGCTGCGCAGCCGCTGCCCCAGCCGGGCTCGCAGCACCCCCGGGCCCCGACGTGGGGAGGCGACCGGACCTGGGTCCCCCGCAGCCGCGGAAGGGAGGATGCAGGACGGGAGGATGCGGGGCTGCCGTCGGCGGGGTTCGGCCGCTTACCTGGGGCGGCCGGGGCGGTGCCTTCCTGCGAGGAGCCGGCGGGAGAGGCGTCGGCAGCCACCGCTCCTGGGGGGTCTTGCGGCGGCTCCTGCCTCCCCGGCTGTACCGCACCCTCCCGCCTCCCCGCCGCCGGCGCTGCCCGGGGTGCGGAGCGAGCAGCGGCTCCCTGGACGGCTCCGGAGAGGAGCGCACCAACCTGCGGGGAAGCGCCGTCCGACTGCTGCCAAGGCACATTTCCTGGAGCTGATACCTCCCTGCCCGACCCCCACCCCCTGCCCTCCCTTCTCCACCCCACTCGAAATAAGTTTCCTCCCCGCTCTCCTGCCTGGCTGCAGGCACCGGCCCCGCCACGCCTCGAGGGGCTGTCGGCCTTTCCCGGCTCCGGGGTGCACGGCTCGGCCTGGCCGCCCCGGTTCCGCTCCGCTCCCTGGCTTTTTTTCCTTCTTTTCTTAGAAAGCCAAAAAGAAGAAAAGAAAAAAAAAAAAGAAAGAAAAGGAGGGGAAAAAAAAAAAAAAAAAAAAAAAAGGTAGAGGGTGGTGCCCCACCACAGCGTCTCTCCTAGTAATGAAACCGGCTGGAAATCAAGTCCCCCTTCCAGGAGAATTCCAGGCCGGCAGTTTTTGGGGAAAGTCGGTCCCCTGCCCGGGGCGGTCCCCGGCGGGGATGCGCTCCCCCGCGCTGCGCATCGCCCCGGGCACCTCGCTCCCGCTGCTCCGGAGTGTTTAAAGAAAATGAGGTCTGGGAGGAGGAAAACAAAAAAGAAATAACAACAACAAAAAAAAAAATCCCAACACCAAAGCCGGAGAGCTGACCCGGAGGGCTCATCTGCAGTGATCCCTGGCGCCGAGCGGGGCTCGGTCCGCTCCGGGCGCCGGTTCCGCGGGGCCGCAGGGGGAAGCGGCCCCGGGGAAGCGGAGCTGCGTCTCCGCCAAACCGCATCGGTTTCGGGGAGGGGAAACCCGCAGAGGAACGGTCCCGCCCGGCCGGGGAAGATGAAACTCGGAGCCTTCCCGCAATCCCGGCGCTTTCCCGTCCTTCCCGGCTCTCCCTTCCCTCCTGCTTGTGGGGTTTCGCTGTTTTTCGGGGAGTTTCACGGCCCCGCAGGTCGGAGCGGTCTGCAGCGGGGCTGGGGCCGCGTACCTGCCGCTGCCGGAGCAGCCCGGACGGGGATCCGCGGCTTCCCTGGCACGGAGGAGGGCTGGGTCCCCTTCTCCGGCCGGCGAGCAGGGAAACGGCCTCAGAGCTGCGAGGGACCCGCTACAGGATCGCGGAGGATGGGAGGCTTTTAGGGACCTCACCTCCTGTGTTCACCGCTGACCTTGGCACCAGGGGCAGATGCGCTCCCAGCCTCTCTGTGGGGCATCCTCGTCACCAAGTGCTCCCCACACCCAGATGACGTGGGTGATGCAGGGACCGAGGTCGTCTCCTCTGGGAATTCGTAGGAAGGAGAGAGGGCGCAGGTTAGCACAGGCAGCTGACCGCCCTGCCAAAATCCCACGGGAGAGGGAAGCACAGTCCTGGGAAAGCCCTACTGTATCCCAATATAATTCCCCGAAAGTTCGGGCACAAAAGCCTTGGTGCTATCACACGGGTCAGTGTCAAACAGCTCTGACCACTCACATCCAGGAAGGCTGGGCTGCAGCAGGGAGGCACTGGGCTCTGACACCTTTGTCTTTGGCTCTCCTGAAGGTCTCTGAGCAGCTACAGCCAAGTGTCAGAGTAGCCAGATCCACTGGAGCCACCTTGCCAAGACATCAGCCCAGCAAGGACTGCAGCATGACCAGGGGCTCCAAGCACTGCCTGCTGCTCTTCCTGCCTCCCCGTTCATCCCACAGAGCTGTGCAGGGCAGATTTTCCTCACACAGCCAGGGAGTGTCAGCCCCAAGGGGTGGGAATACCATGCACGAGCACTGCTAAAATCTGTGTCCCTGTGCAGGGCACTTTGCTTGCAGACTCAGACCGCCCACCTGATTTTCTCTGCTCAGAGATGCAGGAGCAGCTGGGAGAGAAGTCATTCTTTCCTGGATGTTGCCACCCCACTGTTTTCCTCCTCCTCCTCCTCCTCTTCTCCATACAAGGAGGGGCTGGAGACTGTCTCACCTTGCAGCTCTCATGTACAATTCCCAGCTTGGTCTATGAAGATCAGGTTTGGGGGCTGAGGCAAGTGGGTATCACCAGGGAGGTTGCAGCAGGGTGTTGCTGCTCGTGATTTACACATCCACCAGCTCCCACACAGGTCAGAGGTACTGGAGCACACCTGGCCTCGTGCAAAAGGTGATCACCAGGTGAACCAGTAAAACATGCAAGAAACACACTCCAAACCCCCCCCAAAGTGCAACTTCAACATAGGCAGTGGCCCTACAAAACGTGGGGGGAGTATTTCAGGCTGCTCACTACAGCTTCTGAGGACCAGTTTCCATTATTAGCTCACCCAGAGCTGAACTAGGGGCAACATCAGCAGTCAAAGAGAATTAAACCAGGGGAAAAGCAGGTCTTGCCTTTTTCCTTCTAGCGGTAGGGTCTACAGGCAGCCAGGTGTTGCAAAAAAAGTGGGTGGTGCTGGAGAACTGCATTAAACAGAAGCTGCCAACCGAATGAACAAGGCCACAACATTGGCAGAGGGGCTGCACATCTTCCCCAGCCGTCTCCCCGCTGGGGCTGCCCAGCTGTCATGTTTTGTGCAGGTCCCCACTGCTCACTGCTGGAAGGGGATCAGCAGCACTCAGCTCCCAGGGAGCCACAGCCACAGCAGCTGCCCTGGCTCCAGACAGCAGCAGCCAGATCCCTCCTCCGGCATCACCTTAACTCTGCCCAGCCAAGCAGATGCAGAAACATCCAGGAGCAGGCAGGGCTGGCCCCAGAAGCAGGCACGCAGGAGACCAAGGAGAAGATGGCTACAAGCCACCTGCCTTGGGACAGGAGTCACTGGGCCAGCACCATCCAGGTGCCTCGAATGCCTGAAGCCAACTTGACACAGAAGAAAAAGCCTTGTCCAGCACCAGAGACGTCCCTCGACACCACTCACCCCTGCAAGCACCACACCTCCCTGTCCTTCTGCCACCCCCAGAGCCCTTCAGAGGCATCAGCAGTTGCACAGCCAGCTGGGCTGGCCAGCCTGGCACAGAGGCAAGCCAGAGACCAGCCCACAGCCACCATGCTGTCAGATAGCCCTGAGGTGATTAAATCCTCTCATTTCACCACTGAAATCCACCAGACCAAGTCTGTCTCAGGTAGAGTTGATTGCACAGAGGGCACAGGAAGAGAGGAGAGAGAAATGGAGTGGCAGCCCCTGGCCTTGCTTAGATAGAGGTTGGTCTTTGTCCACTCACGCTGATAAACTCCTGGGAATTTATCAGGGCTTCTCTATCATGCCTTGCACCACAATGCACCTTGCCATCCTCCCTGAAAGAGGATGCACTGCTTCCCACTGCCATCAGCAGCAGCTCTGGGGAGCCTCCTCTTCTTCCCCCTCCTCCCTGTGCCCCAAGAGGCACCAACCGAGCCCAGCCTGCCCAGCCTCCCAGCTGGGCCTCCGATGGGACAGCAGAGAGCTGGGAGGGACGTAGAGGGGAGGAGCAGAGGGATCAGGCAGCAAAGAGAATATCTTAGGGAAGCTTGGGTGAGATGGTGAAGGCAGTCCAGGGCCCAGTCCAGACAAAACGTCCTTGGGAAAAGGTCAGTGTTGGTGACACTCAGTTGGATTCACACTGTTGGTGGCTGAGAGTCATGTCAGGTGTACAGGATGTGCCCCTGCATCACTCAATCCATCAGTGAGCCCAGAGTCAAACTGAACATAAACCAGCTCAAACTTTTATAGTTTGAGATGCATTTTTTTTAGTCTCAATCCAGAAGTGCTATTGTTGGACTCATTGGATCTGAAGCAGCTGCTACAGAACCCAAAATTCCACTATTTTTTGAAGCCCCCTCCACTGAGCATTGAGGAGGGAGCAGCCCAGAATTAATAAATGCTTTGACACATTTGGCCTGTACACCAGAACAAAGCTTATCCACGGTGGGGAGGACCTGCTGCTAACTTGGGAAGCTCATGAGATGTGATGCATGGTGGCAAAGAGAAAATGGCCTTGCCATTCCCGGAGTCTGGCTTGCTTATCAATCCCAGAGCAAAGGAAAAATCGTCTGAGCTTGATCTGAGGCTATGAGGGGCTTCATGGGGTAACCAGTGACAGGATGAAGCTTTCTTTGGCTTATCAATGATTGTGATTTCTACTGTTTTACGAAAATTAGGTTTTTCCAGGGCTGAAGACTGGGGAAGCTCCAGCCATGCCAAGCTGCTGTTCTTCTGCAGCAACTCACAGAAGGATAACCACACCAGTGACTTTTTACCAGCTGCTATGGGATTTGTTCCTCGGGGTCTCCAAAGACTCACTCCTACACTTTGCAAGGCTTGGGGAAGCACAGCTCTTGGACAACACCCCTGTAGAGAGGTCTACAATATGAATGAGGAATCCAAGGGTTGGGACCAAATCCAGGAGATTGCATCAACCCTCAGGTCCCCAGTGACTGCAGATAGAGTTGGGTTGCTCCATGACTTGTTTCCTCTGCAGAGAACATTGGTTTGCTAGTGGCGCTTTCAGATGAGCAAGTGGTGTCTTACTCACAGAGGCCACATGGAGAGTCATGGTCTCTCTGCCCTGCCAGACACAGCATGGGGGAGTTTGTGGTGTGCTGTGTGTTAATTTTTTTTTTCCAAAAACCCAGTAGTCATCTGGCAAAACAGGACAAAGCCCTGCTCAAACTGTAGCCTGGAGACCTTGTGGCCCAGAACCCAGACATTATCCTTCCAGACTGCTAAGAGTGAGTGTGTCCAGTAGCCACCTCGAGACTTCCTGCCCCATCTTGGTTACCATATCTTACCACTTCCAAAATATCACAGGCAGCGGTCTGGGTTTGTTTACAAACAGTGGCTTGAGATTAGCATCAATCAGAAAAGAAATCCAACCCAGGCAGCTGGGGACCAGTTCTTAGAAGTCTATATCTCTTAGAGGGGGAGCCTGAGCAGCCCAGGTGGGAGGTGGCCTCTTGCTTCATCTAACCAGCAGTGTGGTGTGGCACCATCCCAGCACAGCCTGTGTGCAACCTCTCAAATTCCAGCAACAGTTTTACAACGAGCAGCTCGTGTATTTCCTCTATTTAAACACTTCTCTTTTAATCAAAAATTACCTTTTCAAGTAAAAGTAGCTTCTTGGTCAGTTATTTTCACAGGTTTTGAAATTCTCCCTGGGTTTTTCTCAGGACAAGAAGAAATTAAAGAGTTTTCATAATGTTGGGGCTTTCCCTCTTTTTCTCTGCTTTTGTAAATTCTCCTTTTCCTTTTCTCAGCAAAAAACTGGAAAATGAATCATGTCCCCGTGTGGGAGCTTTAACAAAACGTTTCATTTTTATCCTTCTTCCTTTTCTGTTGTCAGTCCTCCTCTCCCTCCAACTTCCCCAAGCCGGCAGCGTCGCAATCTGTCACGCGGACAGGCAAAGCTGCATCTCACCCCACTGTCTGCTGAGAGGGTCAGGAGGGGCAGATCACTTAACACTACACCTGTTTTATGAATAATAATACAGACAGTTTCGCTGGGTTCCTGGGAGGACATTTTCCCACCAGGATAAGCGCTGCATATTGAACAAATTAATGTCTTTAACTCGTTTGACTCTGGTTAGCTCGGTTGCAATGGGGAGCTCCAGCGGTGCCATTGGAGCAGGGCAAGCCTTTGAGGATGGTTTGTTAGAGGGTCTTCTTGTTTCCTTCCCTGCAAATTTCACTTGTGGAAGTGTGAGATTATAAATTTTGGGTTCGTGAAGCTGTTTCCAGAGCAAAAATATGGAGGGAAAGAAAAAAAAAAAAGAACGGGATGCGTGAAGCTTCAGGAAAATGGAAAGTTATCCACGAGCACATCTGCTTCAAAATCACTTCAAAGTATTCCAGCTGGATTTCGGGTCTTTGTCAGTGGCTAGACTAGCTCAGAAAAGAAAAACAAAAAACCAAACTAACCAACCAACCAACCAAAACCAGACAACCACCCTCTCACACATTAAAAACTTACTTTAAATATTACTTCAGAACTTCAAAGAATTCAAAGAGTCCAAGAGTTTCTTTTTAAGATGGGGGAATGAAATGTTTTGATTCACAGCAGCAAGCTCCTCTTGGTCTTTCCTTAGCAGAAACAAGAAGAAGCAATACCTGTCTTCTCTCAGCCAGAGGACTGTGTCCATCAGCACAAGCAGAGATATCCCAAGTGACATTCCTGCCCTGATTTGGGCTGCCCAAGAGTGTCAGGAGGGATCCTCAGCCCCATCCCAAGCTGTGACCACAGCAAAAATATTTTATTTTCGTATTATTTTATTTGTTTTGTTGACTTTTATTGAGAATGAAAAAATAATTTAAAGCAATTATCTGTACAGGGGGGCAGGGGGATGGTTAGCTGGGTAGAGGATCTGTGACCCACCCCCCCCAGACAGGCCAGGGAGGGCTCCAGGGGGTGATTTACAGCTGTACAAAACCACGACAATCCCACCGAGGAGGAGCGGAGGGCGAAGGACATCTCTGGAGCTCTCACAGGCTCAGAGCAGAGGGGCAGGAGGCTGTGCAGGGGCACAGGGGGCCAGGCTCTGGCCAGACAGACCCTCAAGTGACCTGCAGGGGTGTCTCCAGCATCTCCATGAGAAAGGTGTCGATGGGGGTGTCTCCAATCAGCTTGAAGAAGAAGAGGTGCTCCAGGCACTTCAGCCCGATGGACCGCAGTGCTGGCAGGCGCAGGAGGAGCTTGGCAAACCTGGGAAAGACCAGAGTCAGAGACACAAGGGAGGCACTGGCTGCCCTCTCCCACTTGTTTCCAAGCCTGCACCAGCCTAATTCTCCCAAAAATAATGTTTTGGGGCATTCTCAGACTTAGATTCCCTTAAGCTTTCAATATAAGCATTTGTTGCCTCGTGTGGTGGGAATATGTACCTTTCCAAAACGGAATTTGGCATTTTTAAAACTTAAAAGAGAAAAAAAACAAATACAAAACCAAAAATATATCCAGATTCCCCCGCCATGATTTGAACATCTTAACACCTTGCAAGACCTACATCTCCACAGTACCATTTAAATCTGTCTTCAAAAAAACCCCAGGCTCCCAGAGGGTGTGCAGCGCCTCAGCTGCCAGTCACTGCCTCCCGTTTGGAGGCACAGCTGGAAGGGGGTGCAGCTGGCAGCCTGTTCCCTGTTCCCCCTGCCCAGAACCCTCTTGCAGTGTCTGTGGTGACAGCCAGAGCCAAGACCAGCAGAAGATTCCGCAGGCACTGACCCAGCTGCCGGCGCTTCAAGAGCTCGGCCAGCAGAGGGTAGGATTGGATTGGAAAGCAACAAAATTCCATCTCCACGGCACCCTCAAGGCTGGGGATTTGGGCACTGTGGCTCAGGCAGAGCCAGCACAGCCAGGATCCTCTCTCCAGGGTGGGCATCATTCTGCCTTGCTGGGGGCACTCACCGCCCTGGCTGCTCGGGGTACTTCTGCTTCGTGTAGGCTTCCAGCGTGGCATAGACCTTCTCCCGCAGAGATTCCACTTCTGAGGGGCTGGACAAACCCTTGGCATCTGGTCAAGGGAGGAAATACAGGTGGGGAAAGCATCTTTGCAGAGGGGGTCTTTGCACTGTGTGCACGGGCAGGAGAGGACCGGGACAAATCTTGGTCTGCTGGGAGCTGTCCCTGCCCATTGCAGGGGGGTTGGAATGATGTGAGCCTCGAGGAACCTTCCAACCCAAAGCATGAAATCTGTCTGCAGCCCTGATGCTCACTGTCACAGTGACCTGCTGTGGCCCAGAGGGAGTGCTTGTTACCTGGGACTGTCCCCAGCCTCGGGCTTACCTGGGTTAAACAGGACAATGGCTCGCAGGCACCCCAGCTCCGACTTATCCATCTGCATGTCTTTCATTTTGGACACCAGCTCTGTCAAAACCCTGCGTGTGGGGGACATGGGTGAGCAGACAATCAGAGACCAGTTTCTCCACTGAAAATAGGCACTGGGAATACTCTCAGTTCTTCTCTGCAGGAAGAGAGGCATCTTTGAGGCACAGCCATGCCCCACACTGCTGTTCTACAAGTGCATCAGCAACATCCAGGGACCTGAGCATCAAACCTGCTCCTGTTCTCACTTTGTTCAGCACACAGCACTCACAATTTGCACTCACTCAAGGAAAACCACATGGGTTTTCTCCACTTTTTACTGTGTAGTGCAAAACATGGGCACTGTCCTTACACATGCCAGGTAAGGAGTGGTGAGGCAGTGTCCTGCCAGCCAGGGAGCAGGCATGGCAGGGACAATATGCGTGCAGTTGTTACACCAGCAAGTTGGGGTTTAAGGCTTTGCCCTCTAAAGCTCCTGGTGAGCAGTATTAGGCCTAGATACAGCTACAGCAAACTCTCAAGACAGGAGCTTTCCTCCCCCTGCACACCCAACCCAACATCTGCTTCTGCAGCTGCAAATCCCTTCCCACCATGCCTTCACCCCATTCTTGTTTTTTTTTTTAAGTCAGTCAAACATCCCCTGCTCATTCCAAGCTACTTCTGCCCCAAACCACAAAGGGTTTGCTCTAGTTCCCTTAAGGACATGTCTCCCATTCAGAGGGGAAGGCAGAGCCAGCCTGGCCACCCCTGTCGGGGGATGTGGCAACAGGGCCACGTACCTGTCAAAGATGGAGCCCACGCCAGCACTGTGGGCACTGCTGCGGTGCACGTGCAGGCCCGTGGCCAGCAGGATCCCGTCCTGGACCGACACGGAGCGATGGGAGAAAGAGGCAATGAGCAGCTCATTCCAGCCTGCAAGCAGAGGAGTGCAGGACACGTCAGGCAGTCCGGCCAAAAATCAGTCCCACATGGAGCAGCAGAGCTGGTTTCTCCCTGCTGGCTTTGGACTAAACTCAGAGGAGAGTTGGAACCCCAGGTACCAGCTGCACCCCTCGCCAACACTGCAAGGGGTGGCCTGTCCCTTGGAAATATTTGGAAAATGCTCTCAGGCACGTGGTGTGATTCTTGGGGTTGTTCCAGGCAGGGCCAGGAGTTGGACTTTGGTGATTCTTTCAAGTTCCTTCCAGCTCAGGATATTCTGTGATTTGATGACCCTGACTAGCAGCAAGCAAGGAGCAGAAACAAATTGGCTCAAGGGGAAAAAGAAAAATTACAAAAAAAAGAAAGGGGGAAAATATTCTGGGTTTTCTTCCTAAAAAATGTATTCCTAACAACTCAAACTTCTTTACAAACAACAGATTCTACTGCCCCATCCACACCCTCTGCCAACCTCTCATCGTGTCTCAGAACAGGAGATGTAGGAATGGATTGGCTCAGGATTGCACATTCACCATCCAGCCTGGCTGGCTCCCACACAGCCCAGAGAAGGGGCAGGGGCAGCAGGGACAGCCACAGGTGGGGGACACTACCTGCCCGCAGGAGAATGACTTGGTCTTCCAGCGTCAGGTCGGAGAAGTGGGGGATGCGCTTGGCCCACTCGACCAGTGTGAAGAGCTGCTTGTCAGCAGCGTGGCAGATGTTGGTGACAGGGTCGTTTGTCTAACAGAGAGGGGTATGAAAAGGAAAAGAGCAGAGGAAAAGAGGAGGATTCATCAATGAAAAGTCTTTGATAATCACAATCGAGTTAACGATACTCAATGCCACAAGTACAACACCCAAACTGCCAATAATCTCAGGTGGGTGCTGTTGGGAAGAGCAGGTATTTGTTACCACTATCCCCTCTGCAGCCAGCCAAGGCAGCTTGATGCCTTGGAGTGGCTGTCTAGAACAGAGGCTAGACAAGATTAAGAGAGTAAAAGTGGGTATTTACTGAAGGCCTTCAATAGGCACACCTTGGGCAGCCGAAGCCTTCCAGAGGCTACACCCAGGATGGATGATGGTCATGAGTTTTTCAGACAATTTTGGTCCATTTACATATCAGGGGTTAATCCTCCAATTATAGCTTCAGGTAATGAAGTCATATTCCCCCAGTTTACTCCCCCTCCCATTTCACTTTTTGTTCATACTTTTTGGGGCCTGAGGCTGTAGGGTGTCCTTGAGCTTCAGGCCCAGAGGGATTGTTGTGTGTGACCAAAATGTGGAGACAGTAGCTAACACTCTGTATGGAGTTCAAAGTTATACACTAAAGCAGTACAGGATTTGAAAGATATAAAAGCTAAAATCCTAAGGCATCGAGCTGGTTGCTAGACTTTTCTGTTTGCTTGTTGCCCTTTGCATAGCAAGTCCCTTGTGGCCAGCTGCAGTCCTGCTCCCCAGGGCATATCTGAAAGCCAGGGAGCAGCCCCTGAAGGGGCATGAGCACCAGTTTCATCCAAACCAGTAAAACCACAGCAGTAAACCTGCTGTGTTCAGCTCCACCCCAGCCTTGGTCACGGGGGAAGACAAGAAGTGTTCAGGGCTATGCACGTGTGAAAGCCAGCACGGGGCTCAGACTCTTCCAGCATCTCCAATGAGATTCCTCATTGAAACTGAAAGAGACTTGGGAAAAAATGCTTGGGAAATAAAATATAAGCTGTTTTCTAGCTGTCATTCAGAGTAGCTTCAAAAGAGAAACTGTTGATGATTTTTACGTGGTGTGGAGTAAAACCCTCTTGTAAAATGTTTGTCGTTCACATGTTGCTTGTCTGCTCAAATCCCAGCTCAAATCTCTGGCTGCAGGTGATGCCAGGGGCTCTTACCGAGCTCTCCGTGCCCACGTCACTGTATGCCTCTGTTTTGGGCTCCACTGCCAGCTCAGCTTCCAGGATCCTCTCCACGGGCATGTCCTCACTGCCACTGCTCGTGGACTCGGCCTCGTTCTCACTGCGCTCCCTGCTCCTCTGCCTCTCCTCCTGCACAGCTGTGGGACACAAACACAGCTCTCTACAGCCACAGCAACACTCATCTGCTCACAGGGGGTCCCCACAGGTGGGATGAGAGACCCCCCTCAAGAAGGGGAGAACGGAAAAGAAATGGGTATTTCAGATGTGCACCCATTAAAATGGCTGCTCCCACACCAAGAACTCTTGAGGTTGCTGCAGACCAGCAGCCTCCAAATTTGACCAAAGATTGTGATTTCCAAAGTATGAAGCTCCAGAACAGAGGGAAGAGGAGTTGATACCTCCAGGTGGCAGCCTGGACTCGGTTGTCACTGGGTGCTGGAGGAGGCAGGAGGGATCCAGCACTCACAGACAGTTTTTTTGTGCTCTCAGCATGCTTCCAGCAGTCCCAGTATGCTTTCAACAATCCCACGGCAGCAAGAGCATCCAGCAGCAGGGCTAGACAGTCCCAAACCCCCAGCTGGATTCACACATGCTGCTTGTCTCATTCCTGAGCAGGATCCTACCCAGTCTGGCCCAGCCCTGGCATCACCTCTCCCTCTACCACCTCTCTTCCTGATCCTCCCCACTAGAAAGCTCCTTCTACATCAGTACCCCAACACCTTCACTCCCTTCTCCCCTCTCTGTATGTTTTCCAAAGAAAGCACAGAAGCGTGACATCCTCTCCAAAGCTCAGTTTGTAACTCCCAGGGCAAGACAGGTCAGTGTAGGACCTGTGTATCTTGTATGTCAACCCTTGTGTGCAACAGAAGTCCTGGCTACACTTTTTTCTTTTAAGAAATCCCAAAGGGAAATACAACAATCCTTCTTAAGAAGTGACCGGCAGATATTATATTTATTTAGTTCACTGCTGGGGAGAAACAGCAGCACCCAAGGGGATGGATCAGTGGGGCATCCAGCCTGGTGCTTGTGAGGGAGGGCAACACAGGACACAGTAATATGCCAACCTGCTGGGGGGGAACACTTGTCCTCTTTAGAGCAGTGGACAGGAAAAGCCATTCAAGTGTTTCTGAAGTCACCAAAATCTTACTGGAAGAAAGAACGTGGTAAGGAAATACCAGTCCCATCACTCAGCCCCTGAACTTAAACTGCACTCTGTCCTCAGTTTCTGCAGCTCCCAAACGCCCCTGTGATTGCTGCAGCCAAACTCCCACAGGATCCACCAGGATCCTGGGGTTTAAATTTTCACTCTCTGCAGAAGGAAGTTGTGCTAACACCCTGGTCCTCTGAACCACTTTGCACCTGGCTGGAAGAGGGAGCTATGCCTGGGATTAAGTTTTTGATTCCAGCCTGGCATTGTGCAGTCCCCTGCTGCCCTGTGAGCTTGAGGCAGCACAGCTTTGGTGATGCTGCAGGACGAGGATCAGCTCATGCCCAATTTTACAGTAGCTTCCCCGGGCAGCTCCATTACTTTATCTTAGAAAAAAATGAGCTTAAATACTGTGTTGGTTTTCACTTCCTGACCTTGCATAATCTGGGAGACAATGCAGCTCAGCAGGTGAGGCTAAGAGTGGAAATGACAGAGAACTATAAAATGAGAGACAGAAATAAATCATTCACCCTTATCCTCCAGTACAAGAATGAGGTGGTGACAAATGAAGTCAGGGAATCAAAAACAAAAAAAGGAAGTTGCTCTTCACAAAGGAGACAAGAAGTCTGCGGGACCCCTCACTGCTGGGTGCTGTCCCCAGCAGAGGTTTACAGGTTTCCAAGGGGTCCAAGCCATTACAAGTCACTAACTAGAGGCAAGGTTGGGTCAAAATCAGTTAAAAGATTCGCTACTCACCAGCATGTGTGATTAGGTGAGAAGAAAAATACACTGTAACAGCTTCCCCATCAGTCTCTTCCCTCATTAGCCCTTATTAGGAAAAAATTCTTCACAGAAGGGGCTGTCCAACATCGGAACAGGCTGCTCAGGGAGGTGGCTGAGTCACCATCCCATAGGTATTTAAAGGACAGGTAGATGTGGCACTTAGGGACAGGGTTTAGTGGTGGAATCTGCATTGCTGGGCCAATGGTTCCACTTGATCTTAAAAAAGTCTTTTCCAACCTAAACCACGATTCTCATTTCCTTCACGTAATGAGGTGCAAAACCCCCTGATGCCCTCAGTGTGGGTTTTTGGAATGCACCAGCCTTGGAGGGTCACCAAGAGCCTGATTTATCCTAATGAACAAAGGAAAATTTCTCCAATCCCATTGCTTCCAGCAGCCCCAGTCCTACCTTCCCTCTTCATGCCCATGGCGAGGCACTTCTGATAGCGGCAGTACTGGCAGCGGTTGCGCTGGCGCTTGTCGATGAGGCAATCCTTGTTATCCCGGCAGGTGTAGATCAGATCCTTCCGGATCGTCCTCTTGAAGAAGCCTTTGCAGCCCTCACAGCTGTACACCCCATAGTGCTTCCCTGGGGAGGCAAGGGAACCCCTGGGCAGGCAGGTATTTGCCCTTCCTCCCAGCGTGGAAGAGGTCAAACCAAATCCAAAGGTGAAAAAACTGCAGGGTATCACCTTGGCAGGCCTGAAGTGGCTTCAGTGAGTCTTAGCAGCAACAGTGACCAGCAGCAGTCAAACCACAGGACCACTGTTTTCCTGTGATAAGGAGGGGCTGCATGCCAGTGGAGTGATGTGGAGCATCTTAGCTGCAGGAGGGCCACAGGCAGCAAATGGGGTGCACTGATATGGAGAGGGTTTGCAAGGCTCACTGGGGTACGAGAGAAAACCCAGGCACAGCCAGGGCCCAGCTAACACAAAGCACAGGGAAATGGGAACACAGAGATTTTGCTAGATTTACCTTTAGTAAACAGGGACAGAAGGTAAAATGAGGTTATACACAAGAGGGAGAGGAGCACAGTGTTTAGGTTTGCTCACTTTTGGGCACTAATGTGCAATACAGACAGCCAGACCCAGCCATGATCTTGCCATGCCAGTATGGCCCCAGCGAGCCCCCACGCTGTTCAGTGCTGCACAGGAGCACCAGGAGAGCTCTCACTGCACAAAGCCTTCCCCAAGAAAGAAAACCTCCTACCTGAGGACCTGTCCCCACAGATGGCACAGATGTGCTTGGCTAGGGATCCTGGACTTGTGGATGGATAATTCATGTTCCCCATCCCCGGGAGACCCGGCAAGGGCTTGACATCCTCCGAGCTGCTGACATTGTTCAGGACATTGAGCTGCAGAAGCCACAAGACAGGTTAGAGGGGAGAGACTCACATCTCAGTGAAACCATCCCCAAATGGAGCTGACCCTTCCCTTGCTGCTCCTGCCAGGCTTGTCTCACAAGCCTATCCCCATGGGCAGACAGACATCCTCTGCTGAATCCAGCAGGAGGGGTTTAAGCAGGCACTAAAGCAGATATTGCCTGATGTTGTAACCAAAGCAAGGACTAAGCAGAGCTGGGAAACAGCAAGCAGTAACCTCAGCTGCTCAGTTACAGCCTCCAAGCCATGAGGCTTGTGGGATCCTGGCTGCTTCACTAGAGAATGCTGACTGCTGGCAGCTGCAAGCACTAACAGCTTAGTAAAGCAGAGCTTTGCAGACAGGTGATTTGTTACAATCAAACCTGCACTGCTGCATGGCTAGGGAACCTGTAATGGTGTTTTAACAAAGAAAAAATAAATTAAAATTAGTGGCTTAGCTTCCCTGACTCACAATATCTGCATATACACATGAACACATGGCCATTTGGTGACTCTCCGGGACTTACGTTCCCAAACACTATCATAGGTGGCAGATTTGGGGTTACCAGATTATTTAAAAAAAAAGGGATCGGACTGAGCATCTAAAAATCAGCAGCTGTGAGATGCAGGCAAACGACACAGAGCCCCCAGCTGAGATCCCCAGGAGCTGCTCCTGGCTGCTGAAGTTAAAGGTTACAAACCCACATTGATTAGAGACCAAAGCCTGATGTTGCCCAGGGCTTCGTTTTATTGCTGTTTGCTTTGGAGCAGGGCAGGGAGGGCTAAGGGCCATTGAGCACGTCTTGTCAAAAACTGTCTGGGCAGAACAATTCCCCCTCCAAGCCCACCATCAAATCACCTTCCCCACTCTCGTGGGTTGAGGGCTAGGGATGGTTGTTCCATCCCTGGGTTTGTTTGGAACAGTCATGCCAATTTATCAGCTCAAAGAAGGCAGAAGCAGGGATAGAAAACAAAGGTTTGGATGAAGACCCAGCTCAAGCTTTCATTCCAATCTCTGTAACATTTAAAACAGTAGATTTCATGCATGTTGCTAGAAGTTCTCCACTTGCTCCAAGAAACTGCATATTTCCCACAAAAAGTGATAATTTCCACAGTAAATTTCGGTAAAGAACAAGGGTTCATCCCATTGGAATTTTTGGATGTCTCATTGGAAAAATAAAAAGGTGAAGCCTGTTCTCATCTTCCCTCAGTGCTATCCCATCATTTTCAAAGCTTCAAAGGTTTTAGCAACACAGAAAATAAAAATTATCCAGCAAAAATCAGGAGCCAAGTTGTTTTGCTCCACTAGGACATATAAGTGCATTGAGAAAAGTTGCCTAGAGGAACGGAGGTTTGATCTCCCCAGCAGACTCAAACCAGGCACTGGCAACTGTAAATCCTTACGCTTCAAAATCCAGGCCAAGAAAAGGAGAAATAAACCCCTTCCTCCCCACAAGTGTCCATCAGCAAAATGCTGAGCAAGGAGGAACTTTTTATGGTTAAAAATGTTACTCAGAACTCGGGCACCACCTTTTCTTCCTCCCTGCCTGCACTGTGAAACAATAAAAGGGAGAGAGAATCCATGGGAGGGGGACACACAGGGCAGTTTAGCCATCAGTGTCCTTAGAGCTTGACTCTTGCAGGTTAAGTGCAATCATGTATAATATCTGGGACAACTGCTTGAACCCAAATCCATTAGCTGCCTCCTTGCTGAATCCCCAGGGCCCAGCTGTCTCCTTGCATTAGAGGCAACACAAATGGAACCTTCTCCTTGGATCTGGGAACTTGGCACAGTGCCCAGGCTGGGGAAACCACTTCCCAGAGCATCCCCAGTCCCAAAGGAAAGGCTTCCAACCAGCCAGTGCTGCCACAATTTCCTGTCCAGCCATCCTGTCCTTGATGTCACGGGCACAAATACCATCAGATCCATGGGGAACAGCTGGGTGGTGCAAGGGGAAGAGGGATCCTCCAGCATTCCCACTGCTGACAGCTGGGGCCCACACAGGAGTTGAGGATGCTGGGGAAAGGTAAACCAAATCCCATCCTCTTTTCAGAGCTCTGCAGCTCATGCCATCCTCTCTCAGCCTTCCAGGCACTAAGAAGAGCTTCAGGCATTCCAAGGAGTAGCAGCAGGGTATGGGGTAGAAGGGGGTTGGGGACCATCTCCTTGCTTTTTCCTCAGCAGGAGCCATGGGGCTTCTGAGCACTTCCCACCTGCAGGTCCCACTAATAAAACACAAAATCTTGCTCATAAGAGGCAGAATTTTCCCTTAGATCTGGACACCCAGAACATTTCAGCTCTCTGTTGAGATGCCACACTGCCACCAGAAATGCAGGAGGCGGTGCCAGGCTTTTGGAGCAGCACGTCTCCATCCCACAGAGCCACCCCGGGAGGCTCCCAGCCCATCCATGGCTCTGGGGAGGCACCAGCACTAACACCTGGGTCTCCTCCCTGTCTGGCAGGGAAACCTCAGCACCCACGTGAGCACAGGCAGTAAGGATGGGAGCGCTTCATTTTGCTTCAGGCTAAGTTGATATGCAACGCAGTAGGTGGCTGGCATTCAGCATTAACATTTGTCTCTCCCTAGAAAGTCTGTCTCCTTTCCAGACAACCAAACGAAGCAGATATGCTTTTGCAGGAGGAAGGGCAATGTTTCATGTGCTGTAGCCCTTGGCTATCCTGTCTGTTTCCATGTACAGTAATTATACACTGCAACAGATGCAGCAGAGGGGAGCTGGACTGCACCCACAGTGAGAACAAAGCTGGAGATTAGCTCTCTTCCCTCATCCTCTAGGGTACTTTAAAACTGGTGTGGTCTCTGTGTCCGTGCAAGGCTGATTAATGCAGATTCACGTGCTAGAAAATGTTCTTTCCAGCTGAGCTCCCCGAGTGGCCGAACTCCCCACCAGCCAATCCTCTCCCTCAACTTTCGGGACTTTACCCATCCTGAACACCGAACTGCAAGGAAGAAAGCATCACATCCCCACCTGTGGGCTGCCGTGCGCCACGAAATTCATGCCCGGGGCCGAGGACAGAGCGACGGGGTGGGAGCCCAGGGAGGAGGCGATGACCCTGTAGGGCGAGCCCAGGGCGTTCACCGGGGAGCCAATGGTGCTCATGGGCGCCGGCAGCGCCCGCGCGCCGTTCCCGGGGGGCTCCAGGTAGCTGTGGGGCCCCTCCACCACGGGGCTCCCCGTGGGAAGGCCCGAGGACAGGCTCACGGACGTGGAGCTGGCGTGCACGGGGGAATCTGCAGGGAGAAGCGGAGAGATGAAGCACGCTGAGTGGAACAGCCGTCAGCTGCCCAGCCCTGGTTGTGTCAGCTTAAAATGCCAGCCCAGCCTCAAAAGCAACCAGCAAAGCATGCTGTAAAGGGAAAAGAACAAAATGTTGGTTATAGTACAGGAAAATGAGTTATATACTGTTGGAACCCTGGTTACTGAGAATTTTAGACTTTCTGTGCTGACCCCCAAGAGAACGCTACATTTAACCTGAGACCATAGAGAAGACTTCCAAAATTAAATGATAAAACTAAGATTATGAGTGTGTAGTTTGAATAGAAAAGTGTAATATCACATAGTAGAAAACTTAAAGTTTTAGAATATAGTAATATATATATTAAAAAAAGATAAAAGTTTTAGAGCAAAAACTAGCCCTTCTCCTTCACCTTCTTCTTCATGAGTTTGAGCAGTATTGTATAATTAAATAACAAAGTCCGCATTGCGAGTCATGGGTAATTAGTTATTGAGTTAAAAATAAAAATAATTTAAGTGTCATTTCTTAATTAGACAGTTTATTCTTAAAAGGCCTTGTAGAGAAAGAAATACAACTCCATTTTTAGCTTGTTAGAGTGAAGTGCTGTAAAACTCACAGTTTGTGAGACTGTAATATAGATAAAAACTAATAAACATCTAAGTCCAAACAAGAAATACCGTCCCACACATTTAATCCCAACCTTAGCAGAAGAAAGAAACTAAAGAATCCACAATATACAGCAACAAAACTCACTGTGGAGATAATGCTTCATAACAAAATATTCCTTCTCCACTTTGGTGCCTGAGCAGACTTGGAGGAAGGCACCACTGCCTGCCTGCCTCAGGCTGGTTTTCAGTTTTCTCTGCACTCTTCCCTGAGGTCCCATTTCTTTTGTCCAAGCCAGCTCTAGGGACAGCACGCTTCTGAGACCCTGAAATCCTCACCAGCCAGCCTGGAAACTCTGAATGCTCCACATGTCTTATGAAGCATCTCTGCTCCTTGAGGTGGCTCTGGCCTTGTGCTCCCATGGCTTAGTTTTCCTCCTTCCCACCCACATGTGCCTCCACTGTGCCTTTTCACATGTTCACTCCCAAAGCTGGGTGCCAGCATCTTCCACAGGAGCTGGAGCAACCCAGGAATGGCTCATGACACGCTAGCAATGCAAGTTTCAGGACAAGGCGGCCACAAAACAATTTGTCCTTTATTTTTTTCTCATTTGTACAGATCAGAGCAGAGAGTTTAGCCACACAGATGTGCCAGAGCACTCTCAAGAGCTACAAGGACAGGGGGTTTCCTCCCTCCACACTGAAGAGCTGCAGTGCACATCACCAAGCTGAGCCTCACAGCAGCCCCACCAGATCAGTCTGCCCCTGAGCCCTGCTGAGGAAGAGGTGGTGGAGAAAAACAATATAACCCTGATCACTGCCACTTCAGGGCAGACTCTGAGGCTGAACAGCTCAACCAAGGCCTAAATACTGTCTTCTGTAAGACCAGTCTCAAATATTCAGAGGGTATCTAGGCATCAAATGCCTGCTAGTCCCAATGGGTCATGCATCTAGGTGCATTTTAAGGATTTCCATGACCTTTTCTCCCTCCCTTAGAATTTACCAGCCCTGGTTAGCATTAGCTGTCATTAACATTTCTGTGAACCATTATTTCTCTGTTGGTTTTTCAACACAGGAGATCATTCCCTGGAGTAGCAAGGCAAAGATGTTGTGTGGGAAGGTCACACAGTTGGTTTTTCATGGCTGGCACAGAGGATACATTTCTCCCGTTGCATTTGCAAGTGAGGCAGCGCTTGGGTGTTTTGTTTGTTTGTGTTTTTTCCTCCTTTTAACATTATTGCAAAGTTATTTACGTGACAGTGTTTGTTATTCTACCTGAAGTAACAATCAAATCTGATTCAAAGGGAAGATGCACAATAAAGACGGGAAAAGGTCAGCTTGCTGAATAACATTAAAGACATTTGTCAGAGTCAAGGAGGACTCGATCCGCCGTTATCAACCCACTTCAGACTTAATTCTGCTGAGGGAGGGGGAGAAAAGGTCTTTGTCAATTCTTGCTTTGGCTTTTTGGATCAATTCTCCCGGTGGGAAAGCGATGTGCAGCAAGAGGAAGCGGCTCAATGACAACAGCAGAAGTCTCAGAGGCAGAGAGGCGGTCTGGAGGCAGGAACAGGGCTCTGCCTGCTGCCACGGAGTCACCCCACATCCCCCTGCCACCATCAGGGAGACACACAGCCTGTTTTCTGCTAGCAGACAGCAAAATCCCTGCTTTGGAATGGATTCCAAGTGCTCCAGTCCTTCATCCCAGGGACAGAGTGCCTTTAGCACTGGGCAGAAGCTGTGCTGTTTGCCTGGACCCCTCTTACCTAAGCAAGCACTCAGCTCACACAGGCACCTCAGATGTTTCTTGGGGCTTAGAAGGACCATCCTGACTCGGGTCATTGTCAGCTTCAGAGAAAAGCAAATGCATTTTTCATCACCTGTGGTACCATAGCACACAGTCCTCCCCAGCATCTGTAGCACAGACCTAGAAAGAATTTGCTTTTACGCCTCTTTAAATAACTAGGTAAACAGCATTGCCTTTGAGGATTCCTCAGCTTGGAAAATAAGTCATTGCAGGGGATACTGGGCAGAGATCTATCACACCAGGACAGCTGAGCAGAAGAATGATTCTTCATCCTTTTCCATTAACACAGAAAAGGGCATATTTTCAAAGTATCATGCAAAAGATTTAAACCAATAAGAAAAGACACCCAGGAGAGTTAACTGTTTGCTTTTATGCCAGACCTTTCAGAAATGCTGTCACTGCTAAGTTTCTCCATTAGAGAAGCTCCAAGTTTCACAAGCACCCACAGCAAGGCTTTCTCACCAGGAGGCTGCTGGTCAGTGCAAGCCCCATGGTGGGCTCCTGCCCCTGCCAAGGGGCAAATGTTTCAGGGCTGTGCCCAGGGGGATCCCTTAGACCCCAGGATGGGATCAAAGGCCAAAGCCAGGAAACCTGGAGGGTTTGTACCTCTGTACCCCAGCAATGAGATACCAAAGAGGAAGTGTGAATGCACAAAGGAGTGTTTGCTGGTGGAGATGGATGGATAAATGAAAATACCTACTGAGAGCTCAGAGGTGTAAAGCCAGCCTTTGCCAGGGTCTGATGACACAAACCAGAGTTAACATGCTTGTTTCTACAGTGCCTGGCTACACTGTCCTGCCAAGGCTCTGGCAAACCCCTTGGTCAAATCCAGCAGGGTTAACTCTCCACTTACCAAACGACCAGCTTTGTCTATCTGTTACAAATTGGAATAAAGCCCCCATTTAGGAAAGCACAATGACGACAAAAAGCCCACAAGCAACAAAAAACTTTACTTTGACTTCCAGTCCCTTTCTGGGATAAGTCTGCTAAGTCATCCACCAGAAGAGCAGGAATTCATTCTCCTGCACCTGGGGAAAACCCTCCTCTCAGCTTCTCATTTTCAGGCTAGAGTGCTCAGAGAGGGATATAAGAAATGACTGTTAGCAGACGATCAGCTTGTGAGAGGAACAATTTTCATGGCTGAAAGGTGTGCAGGAAGAGCCAAGCCAAAGCATCCTTGACCCTGGGGTTAATTATTCGCTCAGCTGAGTATGCTCAAACTTGTTTCAGTTCAAAGCCAGGGAGGTTTGGACTGTGCAAACAGCCAAGTTTTGAAAGAAAATAATTAAATTAAATGACTTGCAAGAAAATACTGATGGTCTGTGTCCCACATCTCCCAGCAGAGCCCAGAAAGATCTTGTGTTCACTGAGATGGAATGGCTTTACTCCAGGTATTTTCTCTCATCATTTGGGAGACAGACAAATGGCAGTGGAACAGGGCTAGAGAGGAGCTGCTCTGTGCAGGGAAGCAGCTGTGGGACAGAGCAGGGTGGGCTGGGGAGACAGGACTCAGTCCTGCACGCCAGCCCCAGCCAGCCGCCCCCGCCTGCGCGGGGCACAGGTGACATTTAGCCAGGCCTGCAGCGTGTCCATCAGGTAATGCAAGGTGACAGCAGGGACGGGGACGCCCCGAGCACAGGGCACCAACCACGCTGGCCATGTCCCCACGCCAGCTGGGGGAGACCAGCTGGGACCTGCACTGAGCATCAGGGCTCGCTGCCGCTCTTCGCCACCCACTCCGCACTCATCGTTGGCTTATTTCTGATCCACAAGTGGGGCTCTTTGTCCTTCTTCCCTGTTTCCCTTCTCCACATTAATGCCTGGACAGGTAATTTCCTGCCCAAGTTCAGGGAAGCTTGATTTTGTATCTATTTCTCTCCTGGAGGAGCAGGGGAAGGGAGGACAGGAGGATTGTGTGGATTTTCCAGTATCTCTGCTGCAAACATGCACTGCCCAGAGAACCCAGTGCCTCCATCAACTCTCCACAAGCTGCCATAAGCAGAAACACACACACTTAGGAAGGAAGAACTTGCTTCTGGGTGCTTCACTGTTTCCAAGTGGCTCTGCAAATTACAGCATTGTTTGTGGCAGGGAGCAGCTGGAAGTACACACACACACACACAGATACAGTGTCCATACTGTTGCTTCAGCATTCAGAATAAGGATCATATCCAATGCCAGCTTAGGCATCTCTGCTAACATTAGGAAAAATAATGAAGAAAGAGCCCAAGAAACACTCATTCTCTGCATTTTGACAATACTGCCCTTGAGGACATAAGCAACAGCATTACCCTCACCCACCGGCTACTGAAGCTGAGCAAGCACACAAAGCTTTGGTACTTGACTTCCAAGTGTGTTTCATCTTCACTTTAGCAAAATCCTAATCCAGGGATAGGAAACTTGCATGAATAGCCTCATAAAAGCAGAAGAACACCATCTACATCACAGCAGATGTGTAGGCGTCACAGAGCACAAAAGCTCCAGGTCCATCACACCAATGCTGAACAGCCAGCTCTGGCCTAGCACAGTGAAACTGAACCAAGGTGAGCTTGATAAAGGCACTTTGGATGCAGCTCTGTGCTCCAAGCACTGCACAGGTAAAGCTGAGGAAGGCGTGGAAACAAAGACTTCTCTTCTGCCAGAGTGTACAAGTGACCCCAAATACCTCGGTGAAGGCAGTAGGAAGAGAAGGAACCTGGGCTGCAACCAAGAAAACCATCTTGATTTTCACACAAATAATGGCAGCAAACATCAGCTTCAGTGGTTACGCCTGAGCAGAAAGAAGAATCAAAATGCAGAGACCAGAAACATCCAAGCACTACACACACTCTTTAACCACCACAGGCTGCAAGTTTGTTTTGGCTAATGCCCCTTCATCTTTAACACCCAGCAAAGCCTTGAGAGAAATACCCGTGTTCAACACCGAGGTCTGACCTCATCTAAGGCCTAAAACAATCCTTGAAGATCCCTGGCAAGCCTAGAGATGATGATACTCTCAACATTCACAGTTTCCTTTTTAATGTCAGAGAGAATCAAAAGGTGGAAGTCATCAAATAATGAAAAAACACTTATGCTCCCACCAAGGCTTCAGAGAAAAGGTTCACAAACACTTAAAGGTGTGAGCTGCCTTGCCTGACACATGACTTTGCAGATACTTCATCCTCTGCAGATCAGAAAGCACTGAGAAGTGGGAAGAGACAGGCAGAGAAGGGCTGATTTCAGGAGAGGAGCACGAGTGTGCGTGGGAGGTGCAACCTGGCAAACAGCTCATCCTTGGGGACGACCTTGAAAGGGAAATACCTGAGAGAAACACTCCTGAAAGTGGCTGCAGTTATGGTAGCAGGATGCCCACAATAACTGGAATCAAGCTAAGTTTTGCTGCTGTGACTGCAGAAGTTGTTTTTGTTTAATACACAGAAGATGAACCAAAAAACTCTTCCCTTTCTGGTGATATTTTTAACCATCCAAGCAGATTCCAACAGCCAGTACAAACTGCCATGCTAATAACCCACAGAAAGATTCATGGGTTTGCCTTGCTTTTAAAGGTCCAGTAACCTCTGTGTTTCTGTCTTCCTGCTCAAGCCCATGTCAATAAATAATGCAGCCTTCCCTGACCGCTAAAAACAAGGAGGAAATCTCTCAGGAGCTGCAGTGGCACAGATGGGAGCAGGGGTTTCTCCAACAGGGACCTACACAGGGCAGCAGAAAGCTTCCCTCAGCTCTCCAGGTGGTGGAAGAGCTGCTTCCTCTCTTCTCTGGTACTGCTCCTGTGCCTCCCTTGCAAACGGGGGCCATCCAAAACCTGGCCACAAGAAGCTGTGTGTCGTGCCCAAATGTCCTTGGACATACCAAGCTATTGACCCACTGTCCAATTTCAGTCAAATCAGGCCAAGACCTCAAAATAGCATCTGCTGCTGAGCCTGCACCAGGGAAAGACTCCTTCAGCAACTACACATCAAGTAATTAAAAAAGAACTGCAAGCCAAATTTACTCACCCTAACGAGGTATCACATCTCCCTGGTGACCACAGTAACACACAAGAGTTGGATAAAGTTCCTTGTCTCCAAAAAAAAAAAAAGGGAAAAGTTGTTGGATTTGAGGCCTGAAGGGTTTTTTCCATGATTGTTCGATCAGATTTCTCACTTGGCCAGCAGCCACCAGTAAAAAAACATGTACAAATTCCTACAGTTGTCTTTGAATTTTTGGAGAGCCTACAGGTCCCCAGGAGAATGGGTCCCACTGACTGCAGGACCTGTGGTTGCCTCAGGCAACTGAAGGCAGGTGTCTCCTGCTTGAAAAGAAAAAAATTTCACAAAATTTAAAATTTTGTTTTCCCAGATGCCAGAGTTGCCCAGCCACTGGATTTTCTCACACCTTTGCTGGGTCAAATGGCTCTTTTCCATCCTCACATCCACAATTATAGGAATGGACAGCAAGCCATGACATCCAGGGAAAAAAGCATCCTGCAGGTCACAAAAGCTGGGACCATCACATGTGAAAAAAGGTGCCAGCCAGCCAGGCAGCAGAGCCACTCCAGCACAATGTGGGTTTTCCTCTCCCTATCCCCTAAACGACCTGGCCTAACCCTGCTTTGCTTGGGAGAGCTGACATGATTGCAGCAGGAGGTGGTGTGGCCACAGGCCAAGTTACATGAGTTCTAATAAAAGAGACTTTGTGGAGGAGCCAAGTTAGTTCTTGTCCCCAACCAATGGTGCCAGAGAGTGCTCAGAGAGAGAGGACAGTCAGCACAGCATCCTTCCTTGCCCTGGGAGCTGGGCTTTGGGTGAAATGCATCCTTCTGCAGAATGAAAACACATTTTTAAGCCCTTTCATTCCTCCTGCAGCCCAGCCTTAGCCCAGCACATCTCCTGCTTTAAGATGTCTAAGGGTGACTCATCTGAACATTTTCCCTGCTATTCTACAAACTCATCTGTGACACCTTGGAGTCTGATTGTCCTTTTCTCATCACAAATCATGTGCTTATGACCAAGTTGTGGATGTACTTTCTCAGGCAAATTTGGTGGTGCTATTCAGATGTTTAAGATCAAAGCGAGTGTTACACACACCATCAAAAACATGCACCTTATTTCTAACCTGAATGCAGATAAAATTAAGGTAAAGGAGATGTAACAGCTACATGAAAGCAAAGAAAAAGACAGCAAATAGACACTTTTTTTTTTCTGCCATTATGCCGAAATTGAAGCCCAGAATTTCAGAGCTAAATGAAATCTGAATGCAAGAAGAACAGCAGAACCTGCATCACCTTAACTTTGCTCTCCAGCAACACAGTGCAATGAATCCTACAGGCTGACAGCTTAGTGTGGACACTGCCTTGGCATCCTGATGTTCCCCCTAATGCACATCCAGGAAGAGTTTCATGGCTTTTCCAAAGATGGGGGAGCAGTAAACAGCAGGAACACATCGTGGGCCTGATGGAGATGCAGGCTGCCTGCACGGGCTTCGGGGTGAGGACCCAAGGCAGTGGAGGATCCCTTCCACCCGTGGTCACCACGATCTCTCCTCCTCCAAAGCCTGGCTGCCCTCTCACACAGGCCCAAAGCTGTCTGACCAAAACAGGCACTGCTTTCTCAGCCAGCCTGAATCCCCCTCTGCAGACCCAGCCACACAAGGAGAGGGAACTGCCACATCACCAAGCTGCCACAGGGACATGGAAGCCCTCTGGCTTTGAGGGCAGCGTGGCCAGGAGTGGTAAACTCCATCCAGGGAGCACAAGACAGGACAGAGGGACTGTTTTAAAGCATCCCAAACAAAACTTGGCCAATGCTTTTGCATCTCTGCCAGGCATTCACATATAGAAAACACCTCTGTTTCTAATACCAAGTTGGAAGCAGGTTAAAACACCAGTTTAATACTTTAACTAGAAGTTAAACTCCCAAAATCATGAACTGTTGGAGAACAGTCCCTTTGCCTTTATTGGTGGAACAGAAATCCCTCTGCTCCCATTACCAATTTCCTCTCCTAGAAATGTCCCAAAGGTTCTGCTGAGTGTTGTGACCCTTGTCCCTACAGGGATCTCTGCCTGGTTCCTGTGAAGATCAGCTTGAATGTCACTTTTCTTTTGGTTCATTGCAAATTTGTAATAGAAATAAATTAAACACAAATAACACTTTCATTGTTTCGTTCTTATTGCAGCAATAGGAGAGAGTTCAGCTTGTCTTTGCTGGGTCCTTAAAACCACCAGTGAGCAATAGATTCTCCCAAGGAGTCATCCCCTTTCTGCAGAAACAGCCTAAAAAGGTATTTGGGAAAATCGAGCGCTTGTGAAACTCGAGGATAACTTGATGCAATACCAACGAGTTTTCTGGAGTTGGAGAATTACGAGAGGTGAGCATCTGGTGAAAAGGGGAGGGGAAAAAAACCCCCCACACATAGTGGGAACATCCCATGTGCAATGTGGTGTCTGCACGAACTGCTTCTCCAACAGAGAAATAACAGGCTGATGTACAGAGCCTGGGGGCCTCCAGAGCGAATCCTGGAGGCATTTATCCACCTTGAAGGGCTGGGAACAACTTAAAGAGCTTTCCGGAGGTACCAAGACTTTGCACACGCATGCACTTTAAGTTCCATCAGTACTTTCAGCAGCCCATAGGTGGGTGCTCCCAGCCCCTCGCAGCCGAGCACTCCAACCTACAGCTCCTCAACCCATTCCCCTCGCACATCTCCCGTGTAGGGCAAGGGGAATAACTTCAGCCAAAACATAAAGAGTAATCGCGAAGTCCATTTCCCAAGAGCAGCCGCGGTTCCTGCGGCCAGGGCTCGCTCACGGGGGGCACAGGGGTGTCGCAGCCCCAGCCCCTCGCCGTCCCCCTGGGCAGCCTCCCTTGGCTAATCTGACACAGCTCCACACGATTAGGGTGGGATCTGTGTCACAAGGGCAGGAGACGGCCCCACAAGGCAAGGAATTAGCCCTCTTAAGGTTTTCTAGGGAGGTGTTTCATGTTTGAAAAATAATTTCCCCCCCCCCCCAACAACTTAATAAAAATTAAATTGGAAGGATGCTTACTTGGTTTGATGCTGTTCTTACAATGAAGATATTCAAGCCACCACACACAGACACAAACATGCATCTCCCAAATGATCCACTAAACTTCAAAGCGGAGCGCAGCGGTTTGACTCAAGCCTGCAAAATTTCAGGCAGCCTGGTCTGGCTGTGCAGAAGTTCACAGCACATAAAACCACAGGACGGCTTCAATCACAAGCACACGGGCACTGCAGGTTACAGCCACATCCGAGCTAGGTTAAACACGTTTTTAAATTCCCTTTACACCCCCCACCCCCCCCGCCGCCACTGCGGGATCAGTTCCTCCCCCTAACCCAGAAGGCACAGATCGCAAACGCAAGTAAAATACTTACTGCCAAAGCCCGCAGGAAACTTAATGAAGTGAGGATAATTCCCATACATGTTTAATCTTCAGTTCATCGCTCGCCTTTCTCAACACAACTGCCTCCTCTAAACTTCAAAGCTGCCCGGAGCGCAGCGCAGCCCGCCGGGGTCGGGGCATGGCTCTGCAGGAGCGGGGGCTCTCGGAGGGCGCCGGGGCAGCTTCCTCCAGCCGCGGGCTCATCCTCGCTTCACGCCGGCAGCAGCTCGGGCTGAGCCATGCCCTCGTTCCCTCGCTCAGCGCCGGCTCCCGTGCTCGGCTGGCTCGGCTCCCTGCGAATTCCCGGCGCACCGGGCCGGCAGCATAATCGCCCGGCTGAGACGCCAATCAATGCACGGCGGCTCCGGTATAGATCGGGAATTGGGAGGAGGGGGAGAGGTTAAGTTGTTCAGGGGAGGAGCATCGTGGGAAGGAGGGGGGTGATTTGCTTTTCCACCAGTGGAGACTCGGCGCGGTGTGTTGGTTCCAGCAGCTCCGGCCATGTGGAGGGTCCCTGTGGCCAGGCAGAGGAGCAGCCCTCGCCACACGCTCGCATCCCGCACCAAATCGTGCCTCAGCTGTGCTCCCGAAATCACGTCACGGCCCTGTGGTGCTGGGCTGCAGCCACCCCGAGGAAATGCAAGGCTGAGGAAGAGCAGGACCTTCCTGGGGCTAGCAGAGCTGGCAGCTCAACTCTCATCCCAGCCCCACCCGAAGGAGCACAAAAGACACGCAAACCACACCAAAAGCCTCATTAACCAGCTGCTAAAGCTGTGTGGGGTGAGAAGAGGTGGGACACAGGACAGAGCCCGGGGGGTGGCACAGTCCGTGCTGCATACAGTCAAGTAAAGTTCACAGCGAGCTTCAGACAGCCCCAGACCTACATCCACAACTTCAGTCTAATGCCCAGCCCTCCCGGCAGTGAAGTTCTGAGGGAAATGTGTAGGAATAAGCAGAAACAAGCGGCCAGTTGCCAGGCCGGGGCACAGCCACATGCGGTCCCCAGCACTGCCCCCTCCAGTGACTGGTGCTCCGGATCAGGAGCAGCCCCAGCTCCCTGGCTGGCAAGCCCCCAGCCCAACTCCTGCAGTTCTGGGGAGAGGCAAAGATACAGCACAGCCCACTGATTCTGGGGTCTGATCTGGGAAGTGTCAAATGAAGCCACCTCAAAGGAATGGAGGAGGGAGCAGTTTTGCCGGAGACCTGCATTAATATGTGTGCTGGAGGAGAAGGTGGCTTGCAGACCTGTCATTGCCACCAGCCACATGGCAGAGAAAGGTGACTCAGGGCTAGCCAGGGGCTTTGCCTTCCCGAGGGGACCATGGGGAGCATGATGTGCAAGCAGCAAGACAAAAAGAGGGAAGAGCAGATTAGGATGTTTGGCGTCCTACAACGGCCTTCTGGCAGCTGGCTCCCTCCAGGTCACCCCAGGACCCATTTTACCCTTTGGCACAAAGCATGCTGGAAGGGGAGGGCATGGAATCTGCCAGCCCAGAGCTGTTCAGAGCACCCAGCAGCAGCTCAGGCAGATGCTGACTGAGGTGCAGTCAGCCCTGAGGTATCACGTCTGCAGGAGAAGGAAAGGTTGCCCTTGTTAGCTCTGTTTCTTCCTTTGCTCTCAGACATTGCCACATCCATTTATCTCTAGCTAGAGTTTAGGCAAGGGAAAGGGTTTTTCCTTTCCCTTATATTAACAACCTTTATTTTTAAAAGGTGATTTTATTTCCTCCAATTCCTGCTCTGCATCTGCGTGTGGGGACTTGGTAATGTGCAGTACTGGGAGGACACCGTGGCATGGATGCACAGCTTTTTATGGGCAGCAGGTACATCAGATCAGCTCCAGGACTTAGAGTTTACCTGGGAATGGGAACCTAACACTTGGAAGTGCATCTTCACAGAGCAGAACAAATGCATAACCTGCCTGCTGTCAGGAACAAGGAGGTTTGCAGGCCGTAGTAACAGCATTCTGTATAGCCCATTAGCTGTGGCCTAGGTTTACACACACCTTCTTATTTTCTCACAGTCAAAAACCAAAAAAAACAACCAAGAGATCAGTATGCAGAGTAGGTTCTAAGGAGGCAAAAAAAAAAAAAAACACCAAGCAACTGCAGTCTTGCAGGGGGAATACAAACAGCAGAGATCACTCTTGTATTTTCTATCTGGCCACCTTTCACATCTCATTTGTTTTATTGCACAAACATTAATGGCACTGCAGAACTGTTTTCAGAGGAGGAGAGGCAGCTGAGCACACATCCCTCTCACTGGCCACAGGTTTTGAGCCCTGGGGAAGGGAGACCAAAGGGTTTGATGAGCAGCCCGAGAGCACAACACAGCAGCATCTGACTGTGTGGTGCTGTGTCCTGTCCCTCTCCTCTGTTCAGCTGAGCTTGCATGCTGCCCTGCCACCCCCCCAACATACAACAAGGCCATCCCCAGTGAATGTTCTCAGCTCGGGCCAGTCCTTCCAGCTGCATCCAGGTGCAGGGAGATGTAGGCACAGCTCCTGTTTCAGTGAAGGCTGCCCCACACTCCATCCACCCTGTCTAATCCAAGAGGCGGCAATCTCAGCAACCACAAGGATTTCTAACCTGTTGGCAAAGTTTGCTGTTTCAGGATAACACTGGCTTTGCTTCCAGTGCTGTCCTTTAACAGCCACGCTGGGGATCCTTGTTAGGAGCAGGAAGCAAAAGCCAGGCACCAGGCAGGGACACCTCAATGCCCTGCAGGCAGAAACCCAGGGCACTGCTGAGGAACAGGCTGCAAGGTGGCTTGTTTCAATCTCCTGATAGAAAATTGGATTTCTCAGCAGGGCAAGTTTTTTTTTCCTCTGCCACAAGACCGAAAGAAACACTTTTCAATCAAAAAGCCTAGCAAACAACCTGCTTTCAAAAGAAGTGATTTTTCACACACACATATACACACACTCAAGAAGACCGAAAATTTCCACACAAAAGAGGAACTTTGTGCAGCCCCACACACGACCTGCCAGAGGGATGTTTCTCTGATCTGCTGTCATGGGAAAGCTCTGGCATGCCTGTCCAGCACCCATGCAGAGATGCAGTGTGGCCTTGTGCCCCTGGTCCCCAGGTGCCCACCAGCACTCAGAACTCAGATGCTGTTTTGAGACAAATCCACTCTTGCACGCCAGTTTGGCTTCCACCTGCTCGAGTCTCACCTCCCTGCCATGCCAGCCTGGCTTGTCCCTTGCCCTCAGGCTGGACAGGAGGGTTTGTGCCCTTGCCAAGCAGGGGCAGAGGCAGCTGCATGCTCAGTCCAGCCCTGGGAACGGGGAGGTGTGAGCAGCTTTGCACTCTAAGCACCAGCCGTGCCGAGGTTTAGCAGTACCATTTATTCTTACCCACCACGCGGGATCTCAGCGGCTTTAATTCCATGCTAATGAAGTTTTAGTAGGGAATTATTTTTATTGATCTGCCCAGAGCAAAGAGCCTGATTTTAGACCAGCTCTGTCAGCACCCCCATCCCCACAGCTCTTTTCTTTCTTTGGGAGAGGAAAGAAGACAAAACAGCTCTGAGCTCCTTAAAAAGGTTGGCAGTCCCAAGCAGTAAGTGGATTACTTTATTGATTTTTAGCAGATCTGGGTTAGTGAGTGCTTAGCACTGCAGAACACATGCACACACAGAGCAACTTCAAGGAAACCCCTCCAGGCCCTTTCCTCAGGCAAATCAAGCGACAGGCAATTAATTTAGGAGACCTCCATGGATTTTGGAGCGTGGAGAGGTTCCAGTCCCTGCACCCAAGTCAGTCTGTGACAGACAGACTCTAGTAGCCAGCCCAGTCTCTCTTAAGCCATACTGCAGGACCTTACAGAGGCAGCCCCTCAGTTTCTTGTAGAATAGCACAATTCACAGCCTCAGAGTATTAAATGCTTTTTATTCCCCTGCCCATCCCCATTGCTGTGTAAAAGGAGAAGACATTATGACTGGCACTGTTAATTTAGGAAGGAAAGCCATGGCCATGCTGCACCCAGATGGGATTCAGGGCTGCCAGGGGGCATCCAGCAGCCACACATGGGGGCATCAGTCACAGCAGGACTTCTGACAGAGCAGAAATGTTCAAGCCAACAAGATGCTAACCTTGTGTTGGGATCCCCAGCTCACTCACTCACCTCCCAGTTAACTTTCCAAGGCCACTGTACTGTAGATAGTATTTCTGAGTGTGCTGGAATAGCATCTCAAAGAACTCCTCCACCAGTACTACTCCACCAAGCCTTTTAGGATGCTGGTCTCTGAAGCCTGAGTGCATAAGGGCCTATAGGAGAGTAATTTTATGCCACTTTGCACCAGAACTAGGAAAGCTGTAAAGTAAATATGGTCCCTTTTCCTTGAACTAGGAAAACCCCAAATATGTTCAAGAATTCCATCACACCCCACCCCATCTTTGTTTAGAGGCAAAGGCAGTCTCTGTATATACTGAGGCCATAGATTGGACCAAATGAAAAGGTTGCAGCTCTTATAACCCCACAGCTGCACATTCATCTTCCTCCTGCCACACTGCTCCAGAGTGACAGAATTCCAGGGAAAACCCACTTCCTGTGGGGTGCTGGTGTTAAAGCTGGGGCTCCCTTCACATGGCAAATGAGGTGCAATAAGGGCTACCAGGCTGAGCACCCCAACAGCCAAAATGCCCATTCTCCTCCCTGCTGGCCTCTGAGGGTGACACAGACACCAGGTGACCTGCTCAGGGCCAAACAGGAAGTCAGTGCCAGAGCAGGGACTTGAAACTGGATTTCTCCAGGCTGGCAAAGTGGATGGAGCCAACCTCATCCATGTGCTGCACTGGTCCACAGCATTGGCCTGGGACAGGCACAAGTCTCCAAAAGCAAGTTGCCTCCCTGGAGATGGTGAGGAAGGGAGCTGCTGCATCAGCCCTTCCCCGTCCATCCCTGCCCTTCCTCGTGTCCAGCAATAACCACAGACACCAAGCTAATGAAATTAGGCCCAGAGCCCCACCGGGCTAATGCAATTACCGACAGCAGCACATTCAAACAGCAGCACCACAGACACACCTGAAGGAGCACAGCCTGCCCTCTCCTTCTCCCCAGGAGAGAGAAGCTCCTGAGCTTCTCCCTGAGCCCCACAGCTGCCACCCAGTGTGAGTGCCGTCCCCAAGGTGTCAGGGCCAGGGCCACCATCCCCAGTGCCAGGCTGCCCCAGGCAGGGAGGGCACTGCCTACCTTGCAGAAAGCACCGTCCCAGTGCAGCCAAGCGCAGCCTCTGAGGGCAGATTTTAAGAAGCCTGTTTAAACCTTAGGAGACTTGCAATTACCAGCACCGTAATGAGGCCCTGGACACTAATCAGCGGTGTCACCGAATCCTCTTACGCCTGCCTAAGCACCTCCAGCAGCTTTGCTGGTTGCGGAGCCCAGCTGCCCAATCCCGCAGGGAATTACCTCCTCAGACAGGCACCAGTGGTGGCACTTAGGTATCCTGACACAGACGAAGGTAAAGAACTCCCAGGCATTTGTGCAAGGTGACAGAGATACCTGACAAGGCCTCTGCCCAGCCTAGAAGGCACCTGGGCCAAGCCCACACTGGAGATGCACTGGAGTTGATGCCTTAGGATTTAGCTTTTATATTTTTCAGATCCTCTGCTGCTTTAGTGTATAACTCTAAAACTCCAGAGCCTCTCAGCTACTGTTCTCCCATTTTATTCAGACAAAACAATTCCTCTCTGGGCCCGAAACTCAAGGACACCTTATTGTCTCAAGCCCAGAGAGATGTAAACAACAGCGAACTGGGGGAGCAAACTTAGAGTAAATTACTTCATTACCTGAAGCTGTAATTGGAGGATTAACCTCTGATATGTAAATGGACTGAACTTGTAACTGTATGAAAATCGTCCATCCTGGGTGTAGCCTCTCTGGGAGGCTTCTAGGTTTACCTATTTGAAAAACTTCAGTAAATACCTGCTTTTATTCTCTTAATCTCGTCCAGCCTCTGTTCTAGGCAGCCACTCCAAGGCATCAGGGTGAACAAACATTGCTAAACCAGCAGAGATATTTCCACGCTAACGCTCCCTGAGATGCAAAGGGCAGATTTCCGCCTGTCAGCTGTGCCCATCAAGCCAAGGGGACGCTCCAGGAGAGTTTGGAGCCCCCGAGTGAGGCTGGCAGGTGACCCCGTCGCGCTCCTGCGTGCTGGCCGCGGCTCGCGGGGCGACGGGCGCTCCCTCCGCGCGGCCGCTCTGACCCACGCTCTCTGCTCCAACAATGCACTTTTGAATATCATGATGGCAGCAAAAACAACAGGTCCACTATAACGCCGAGATATCCTGAGGCAGAAAATCCATTGGGAGCCCAGCTAGAGAGAGGCGAGTCAATTAGACACTTTCTGGGGCGTCAAGCTGCCAACAATCCCGGCCTTTGTAACAGTGAAGAATCACTGCCTGTGTGCTTCCCAGAGGCTCCCCCTTGCCGGAGCAGAAAGGTCAGCAGCGGCAGCGTCATGGAAAAGCATGCAGCAAAGTGTTCCTGGGAAGGTGGATCCAAAGAAGCGGCCGTTTGGATCCTCTGGAAAATAATATTTTGTCAAATGCATCGGCTGCTTTGGGTTGGGCTTGCAGGGGAATGAGCAAGCCTGTGATGCAGGGGATTTGTGCTGCATTGTATCCTGAAGCAGTGGTGGGGTCCAGAGAGTGGAAGCTCAGAGTCTGGGAGTTCACAGCTCCCTGCCTGCTTTCAGACAGGTCACTCCAACTATTTACCTTTCTTGGAATAAAGATCAGAGAGACAAAAAAGGAACCACAGTATTCCAACTGGGAGAGTCCCCCACCCCTCACACTTCAAGGGAAGCACCTTATGTCTCTTGTCCATGATACAAGACAGCAAACTGTGCTGTAAAACCAGGATTCCAGGCTGGATGAGCACTGAATGAAGTGAGGATTTCTATGTGCAAGTGCTGAAGTCTCTCAGATCTAAAAGCAGGTCTCTGACAAAAGGGCCTTGTGTCCAGAAGAGATTTTGCTGGGAAACGAACACTCAGCTCTTAAGTTCACCTTGACAAGTCATTTGGTGTTCAGCAAGGGATATTCCAAGGACAGGTGAAGAAAGGTTCACTTGATACCTCCTCGATACCACCCTGCAAGCAAACTTTCCACTCAGTACACCTGAGAACACACAGGTTGTCATTTAAACACAAGCCCATCTTTAACCCTGCTGTTCACATGATGTGAAGCTGAGATTTCTGCAAAATGCCTGAAAACAGGCAGGTTATCTTCCTTCAAAGAAAACTAGACCCTGACCAGGATTTCCTCATCTGCTGGAAAAAAACAAACAAACAAACAAACAAACAAACAAACACAGAGTTCTCAGAGAAATCTTGAAAGACAAAGCCCATACAATTTCCCAGTTTTCCCACAACCATTTTTCAGACAAAACATCTCAGCAGAAGGTGTTCCTTGTCCAGGTTAGCCCTCCATTGCTGCCTGTAGGGACAAGTACTTAAAAAAAATTTAAAAGGCAACCCTCAGCCGCAAATAAATACCGATTTAGAGGCTTCTTTGCCTAGCTAGAAACAAACTACCTAAGTGAAACTTGGTCCCCATACCTATCTCTACAGAACTTCTGGAATGCTTTCAATCCCTTCCCCCCCCCCCCCCCCCCTTGGTCCTGCTCCATTCTTCATTATCTTTTTGCTGGGAAACTTGGATTTCTTTGAGCAGACTTTTTGGCCAGAGGCTGAGCTGGGTGACACAGAAGGCATCTGCTGGACCTTGCATGGCTCAGGGAAGGTCTTGTCACAGCAGTGCCCTGCTCAGGGCCACCAAGGGCCCCCACCTGCATCCTCCCTGGCAGGTGGCACAGCCTGCTGTGCAGCTGGGGGGCTTTGCTTGCTGCTCTCATGCTGTGCATCCCCACGTTGATGTTTTTACATTCCCTCCTGCTTCAGCAAGTGCAAAACTCCGGAGACAAGCTGTCAATCTCCATCACGTCCGGCTGCCTCAAATGGTCTATTTATACCAGACAGGCAAACGTGGCTGTCCTGGAGTTCAAGGTAACAGGGGTTATTTCTGCTTGGACTAGCTCCTTTCTCAGGGGAGGAAGGCTGGAGGCATCCGAGAGGAACAACTTCACATCAAGGGCTAGCACCAGTACCTTCATGGCTGAGGGCACAGCCATGGGTTCCAAAGGTCTCAGCCACAGCAGCGAGGCCCCAAAAGCCCAGAAGGCTGATATCTATCATAAGACATCTGATCCCAGGTCCCTCTGGGTCCTGCCATGGGAGAGGGGAGCTCGGCAGGTACTGCTGGATTTCTGATTCGTCTTCTCTCCAAGAAAGGCCGCAGCTTCAAGCTTGTTCACACTGGGTTTCTGCACTGAGCTCTGCTTGGATCAGGTGTGAGCCTCTGACTGCACACTGTCAAATTAATGCCACAGTGAAGGCTCCAGCTTTCTCTGAATCACTTCTGTCTCTCCTTACATGTCTCCAGCAGAGTCTGCTCTCTGGCAGCCAGCAGATCTGGTCCAGGATAAAGCCTGACATATCAAATTGGCCCCATTACAATAATTTGAAAAGATCTGAAGAAGAAGAGGGCATTTGTGCCAAATTAGCACTATGGGTCACATGGCCACAGAGCTTTAGATATGGACCAAGGGCCCAAAAGTCACATCCACCAAATCACCATGGCACAGCTCCAGTCAGCACTTCTCAGCCAGCCGTCTTTGGAGTTTAGTCCTTGCTGCAGTCAATGAGGCATTTCCTGTTAGCCACAGTGGGAAGCTGCCCCTCTCACAGGATTCCTGGAGCTCCTCAGGATCCAGACAGCTCACCTGGATCCCACCTCCACTTCACTTCTGCAGGTGCCATTGGTACATTTAACCCCTTTCAAAGCAGATTTCTTCCCATCCATTGGGTCCCCTGAGAGCAGGGAAGGAAATCAAATACCACTAAAACCCAAGTGCATCCTCAAGGAGGGAGGGGCACGTTTCTTAAGGCTTTGCTGTCTCCCCTCAGGCACAAAGATCTCCTGTTTCTGTAATGACACAGGATTCCTGGGGATGGGTCTCCTGAACTCCACTCAGGAATTTTAGGCAAACAAATTTCCATCACTCCAAACACCCCAATCCAGCAACCCTGCCTGTGGACGCCCCCAGCTCACACCTATGATGCCTGTGAGATGTCAGGGAATAAAAGTCCCACAACCACATCCCCCCAGCCAGTAAACCAGACCCCATCTTTGCCCAGAGATACAGTCATGCCCACCACGAACACCTTTACCTGGAGACACAGCCCAGGCACGGCAGTGGGAAGAGATGAAGCACATACCAAGCAATTAGACATAAAATTATGTATTTAAGATGAGCAAACCCATCTGTGGCTGTTAAAAATCCCTTTTTGCTGGCAGTAAAAAAAAAAGGAGAAGGGGAATATAAAGAGCTCAGCCCTCACTGTCTCTGCCTCCACTGGTGGCCCAAACCACTCCACTCTTGGTAGTTTGTGCCTGTCCTCTAAGCCATGCAGACATTTCCATTTCACAGAAAAGCAACAGGTTCATTTTGAGGTCATCTCTTCATAGGTACAACCAATTTCAATGCAGAGGACCAAGCCTCCTCTTTGCCTTGCCAGCACAGACACACAACTCTCATCTGTCCTAGCAGCTGTCCTTGCCCCAGGACTCACCTTCTGGTGGCAGCCAAAGGGAGACAAACACAACGGGAAACTCAGCCAAGATGTTCTCCAACAAGAAAGGTTCCCCTGCAGAAGATGTTTAAATCCCCTTGCTGCCCTGTGCAGCCCAGGGCTGGGTAAGGAGTCAGCTACAGTGAGCATCCCTTCCCTCATCAGTGCCCTTCATTGCCTTTTGTCTTCTCTTCTCAAAAGCCACATGTTCCCCTGTACCAAATGGAAAATCCACTGGTATTTAAAGCCGTGGGAGCATGACAAAATTCCCCGTGCCCCAAAGAAAGGAACCAGCCCAGGATCAAGGCAGGGACAGACCACACCACACATGACAGCCCAAGAGCAAGGAGCAAACACATGAAGAATTTGCAGGGATGTGGAATGACATTTGCTGTCAAATATCTGCTCTTTGCCCCTCAAATCCTGCACAGTAGAAAAAGAGGGAGAGAAAAGAGCAGCAGCCACACATTTTGGCCCTGTCCTTTCGAGCTTCTGAGCAGAAGGAGCAGCCTCTACACAGCAGAAGCAGAGAAATGACCTGGGATGATGTGGGCATACTCAGGTACTGGCACTGCACTCACATGCACGGACTTAAGTCAGCTTATTAAAGCAAGCCCCGAAGATCAGTTTCTCCACAGAGCTGTCTCTTCTGCCAGCCAGACATATCCCAGCTGAAAAATCAGGAGCCCAGTCTCTTTTCAGGCCTTAAGTTTTCCAGACCAGCAGCACACCCGGAAAGGTTGATAAATTCACCAGTCCTAAGGCACAGCCCCAGGGTTTGTCCTGTCCTGACGGTTGCAAAGACTGGCACTTCCCATCAGATAGTTCCCAAGCAGAGTTTGGGAATCAGCACAGGCCAAGGAGTGTTCCCACCAGGAGCTCTGGGTATTTAAGAGCCAAGCCATATCCACACAAATTAGTCTCCACGGCTCATTTAAGTAATGAGGCTTTTAAATCATACCTACCTACTAAATCTTGCAGCCCTGGTACCTAAAATCCAGGGCAGCAAGGACCCAACACTTCAAGGCCACCACGGACTGTGCAAGACACAGCCCTCAGTGCCCTGAGTATTTCCCTGAATCCCCCCCGGGATCTGTGCCCAGTGGGGAGCTTTCCAGAAAGGAAAGATCCCACAAGCAGAGCAGACCCAGGAAACACATTTACCTGCCGTGCTTTGGCACACATAACCTCTGACCCAGGACAACCAAGCAGCAAGGGAACAGGAGCATTGATGAACCCACAGTTAGGTGAAATGGAAGAGCTAAAAGAATCAAGGGCCTCAGCTGACTCCAGGAGACACACCTCTCTGACAAACAAACCAATCCCCTTTGGAATGGCCAAGAGGAGCCCTGGTGCCTTTTCCTGGGTGGGTACCAAGCAATCTGTGTGGCCTGGCTCCCAGAACCCCAGGCAAGGAGACCCAAGAGCAGAATCTCAGTCAGTGTTCTCTGCCTCTCCTACTCCTCTAGGAATTTGCACCTTTCTGTGCCTTCCTATCACCTTCAGGAAAGAATCTCCCAGAACCTCCCCCATCATCTGTAACACTCGTTGGAGAAGAGCCTTGCTTGTGTCTCTGATGGGCACCTTGCACAGCCACTCCCTCGGAGCCGTCACATTCCTGGCCTTTGCAACAAGTCAGCAGTAAGAAAAAGGTCGTTTATGTCTGTCACCATCTGTGTGGCAGTGGATGGGGCCAGGGCTGCCAGAGAACAGCCACAAGTGCTCTGCAGGGATGTCTGTGCAGATATCCTTAGAGATTTGGGGGCAGCCTGTCCTGGACCACAAAGTTATCAGTGGTGGGAGATGTTGAGCAGCTCGGGGCAGAGGCTGCTGGTGGGTACCTGCTGGAGGAAGGACTCACTCTGCTCCTATCTTTCCAGGATGGATCCATCATTTTCAAGATGGACAGACTTTTGGCCTGGCTCTGTCTGAGTGCTTTTTACATCCAGAACAAGCTCTCACCCAGCCCACACAGCTCTGAGCTACCCCACATCCAAATCCCAGCCTACACACAGAGGGCAAACAAACAAACAAACAAATAAATAAATAAACTCACAGACCCAGGTTCAAACCCCAGCATCCCTTTTTCAGCCTGGAGAGGAAGGCGGCGAGGATGCTTGACATGAGATGTGATGTGAGCACTCCCTGCCATCCCACTGAAGCCACCTGGCCCATCCCCTGCTGAGCAGGCACAGCCAGCCCTGGGGCACGCGTGGCCCTGTGCGTGCGGCCGGTGACGGACGGCTCCCCAGCCAGCACACCAGCCCTCCCCACGGGCTCAGGCTCTGCACGAGATCCCTGTCAGGGCCAGGGAGCATGGCCCAGCTCACGAACTGGGGCTGAGCTCTTCCCAGCTCCCTCTCACAATGGGGCAGCAGCACTCAGATGTGTGTGATGTGGGGTTAAGTCTAACCTAGGTGGGACAAGGCTCTTTGCATCTCAAGTGCTCAAAGTGCTGGTGCAGCTGTGGAGGAGTCTGTGTTGCCCAGGTGCTGATTTGCCAGGGGACAGGTCCACAAATGCTCCCCCTCCCCCCTCAGCAGTGCTCAGGGCCCTGTTTCACCACCCAGAGCATTAGGAGGGGGGAATATTCACACTCTCCAGGGTCACTCTTGGCTTCTCTGGTCACATATCCTGAAGAAAACCCACCCTAGAGCATGTGTCAGGCCCAGCCTGCCTGCCTGCTGCCAATCCCCCAAACACAAACCCCATATCCTGGCCTGAAAACCTGTCCCCAGCACCCTGCTGTCCCCTCCTCGCCTCTGTATGCCTTTAACAGTTTGCTGGATTACCCATTGCAACTAAAATAACAAAGCTACAAAAGAAGAGGGCAAACAGCCGCGATATTCTGCAGCAATTAGGGCTAAACAGGGGAGCAGGGAGCAGGGAATGAATGGACAATGGGGAGGGCAGGGACGTGGCAGCCCGGGCTTGGACAGGCTGGGTACGAACTGTCCTCAAGAGGCCGGGTGCGAGGCAGGGAGCAGCGAGCTGGACGTAAGGAAAGCAGGGAGATGAAAAGGGTTATTTAAACAAGCACAGGGCAGTCCCCACAGGGCCTCCCTGTCCGCTTGGCTTCATCGCAGAGTGTCCAGGGAAGAGCAGCTCCCTCCTTCCCCCCTCTCCGAGCCCTTTCAGGTGGCGGGGGGACGCTGGCAAGCTGCAGTGGGGTCCGCTCAGAAAGGAAGGAATCCATTAATCTCTCTGGTAATTACTGCCACATATGGATTTGCACAATTACACTTCGTTAATTGGTTATTACAGGCAAGCCAGACTGATTGGGCAGAACGGCTGAGCTTTAACCCCTTCACTGCCCCCCAGGGCCAGCCAAACATCGAGGCAGCCTTCCTCCCAAAACAATGCTGTACTCTCCTGCTGGCTCCCATGCAAAGGACCAGCAAGCACAGCCCTCAGCACCCGGACAAGACATCTTTGCTCCCATGCCTTCCTTTCCACTGGGGATCCCAAAGAAATGGACCCCAGGGGGAAGGAGTGAGCCTGCACCTCAAAACAACCCAACTCCCCAGGCAGCTTCATCTGCTCTGGGTTTGCAGCAGACACACCACGGACTCCCCAGGGTTCTGAGGGGTGGCAGATTCAGATTTTGTTTGTTTTTAGAAGGAGACTGAGATTCCTTGTGCACTTCGGCTTTGTGCCCTCAAGCCCAGCAGGGCTGGTGCCAACGACTGAAGAATCCACCCCTGAGTCTGTCTCAGTCTCTGAACGCAGCTTCTCCTACAGGATCTGCAGTGTAATGTTTTTCTTCCTCCAAACACTCAAAACAGAGGCTTTACTCTAGCAACAAATGCGTACATAACCAGAGTAAAATAAGCTATAACAAGAAATAGAGATAAAGCCCTTGTAAAACTCCTGACAGCACAGGATTTCTGCCAGCTGGGAGTGGAGGCAGCCTGGCCTCCCCACAATGCCACTGTCACCTCTGCCACCCCTCACAGGTAGGTAACGGACCATCCAAAACCTGGCCCCAAAATGTGCTGTTCAGGATCCAGCAATGTATCTGGAGAAAGCCCAGAAGAGGCAGGCCGAGGCGAGAGCAATTTCTGCCAGAACTGTATCAAAGGCTTCCTGTTAAAAAACTGTAACAAGAAAGCAACTAAGAGCTTCCCAAAATCCCCACAGGGCAGAAGGGCTCGTGTGAAGAGAGAGATGTGCTCAGCAGCCACCGACATCAAGGACACTGGCATCCTGGTCCTTCAGAGCTGCTGCACTGCCCCTTGGACACAGGAGAGGGCACAGGAGGAACCTGCTCCAGACAGCTCCCGTCTCTCCCAAGGGCAGCCCAGCGAGGCAGTGCCTTCTGGGCACCAGGATATTGCTTAGCCCAGGCAAGACTGGCCTAACAGTCTGACTTAGAGAGCCAGGCGTCACACCAGGCACACGGTGAGGGCTTTCAGCTCAGCTTCTGAATCACCCCAGCAAGCAGCAGGAGCGAGGAAAGAAACCAACATCACAGCAAGGTGAGAGAAATCGAATTCCAAGCCACCCTCTAGCCTCATCCTGTGGGTAAAAAAAGTCCTTGGGGCTTTGGCTGAAGCAAAAAGCATCTGCAAACAAATATATTCCCACCCTTTCCTCCACTGCTGTCACTGCAGTGATGCCTGCTACAATGCTCTAGGTTTGGCCTAGGAGTAACCTTCTCATTAGCTAATTAAAGTGCTTTTAATGTTCCATCTCCACAGCAAGGAGTAGCCGAGTAAGAAAAGTCTTCTCCCTCGGAGGCCACTGGAGTGATGTGAAAGTTGCAGCACGAGTTGTTCCTGTTGTTCCATGTCTGATTAAGCCCTTTTCTGATCCAGAGATGGGGCAACTGAGAGGTGTTTTAAAAACTTTTATTCCATTTTCAGTCTCAAGTGAAGGGTGAGACCATACAGATGTTATAATTCACGACATCACAATCAGAAGCCAATTATTTCCTAATTACAATACATTATAAGCGTTTCTTGGCCTATCAGCTTTTGCCACACCATGCTGTAAATGCCTTAAAGCCAATCATCTAAAATTACCCCTTGTGGGACCTACTACAATGCATCTTTCATAGTTCTATTTCTCTAAAGTACCTAGTCTTATTTACAAAACCATCCTTTGAAACTCATTTCTAGCTCCATTTCTCTCTCAACAATGTCCATGGACACTTCCAAGTCAACATTTCTTATCTCAAAGTTTACATAGAGATGCACACTACGTGAACCTTCTGTCAAGCTTTGAGAATTCTCTACAAATCCATTTTGCACAGTTCCAGTCCCCTGTGATTTCCCAGCTCCCTGACTTGGCACAGACGTTTCTTTCTCATGCAAAAGCCAGCTCCAAGCTCGCTGTCTGAAGGGGACCACGGCACAGGCAGCATCTCCCAGCTCCCCGCCAGTGGTTTTGGGTGTGCGTGAGCTGGTCTCTGAGGAAGGGAAAGGTTGCAGACCTCTCCCCTAAACCAACTGCCTCTGCAGCATTCAGAATGAATCTTCAGAGCTGTCAGGGGGAAGAACCTGCAACTGAGCTTAAAAAGGTCAGCTGGGAAAAGTCAGCATGGGAAGGATGCTCACTTAATTGACAGATGCAGAGTGGAAGGGGCCAGCCTGGGAGTACCTGCAGCTGGTTTGGGCAGCCCATCTCTGGGCTCTGCTGGCTGCAGCTGGTGACAAATCCTCTGTGGATCACTCCCAGACAGCAGAGTCTGGGGTCTAAGCCTGAAACTGAGCACCAAGCAGGGAGGGATCTTGTGCAGCCTTCCTTCATCCTGAGGGGTGAAAGTAGGCTGACAGATTTTTAGAGCTAGAGACAAGAAGATAGTTTTCTCTCTGTCCTTTACTTACACATCTGCCCAACGCAGGTTGGTTTTGATTTCCAGAGTTCAGAACTTGTGCAAAGATTACTTTCCATCTGACTGGATCAGTTCCAGTGTTGTGCCACTGACGTATAGGAATCAGGCAAATAGTGTGCCTGCTGATGCTAATTAAACTTGATATTGATATGGATATGTGACATATTTACTAATAAAGTAGCAAGAGAGGTGGCTGGCTTATATTTCTTGTGACTTGGAAATATATAAAGGCAAGTAAATATATTCCTTTTGGTCATAATATTGATACACACATATTCCAAAAAGCTCATATGCAGCAGAGGTGGTGAAACACATTGAATCAGGTCAAAACGCAAACCAGGTTCAAAGGGATCTGAAATTAATTAGGCCATTAAGACAGTTTTCCTGTGGAATTCTCTCTCTCTCTCTCTGTACATACACACACATATTTAATATATTTGACAAAATCAATATTTATCTAGGGAGAGGTTCAGTTTTTAGTGAACCATCACTTTGTTAAAAGTATATTCTCATGGACAGCTCTTGACTAGCTCTACCAGTAAGTGCCACCTGTTCTTTTTCACCCTTTATGAGCTGATGGCCAGACCTCCTTTAGTATAAGCCATTAATAAACACAGTATCCCCCTCCACACCCTGAAAACTTTCCTTTTCCTCTACTGCAGAAGAAAAACACACGCTCACGGGTCTGGAAGAAACACAGAGGAACAAAAGCTCAGCCTGCCCATCTCCCTGCCCCAAATCAGAGACCTTCAAGGACAGAGCCGCCACCTCCTTCCTGAGCCCATCTGTGCCATCACACCTCCACCATTCCTGTTAAATAGCTTTTCCCAGTGTCTGAGCTCTCCTGCAGTGGAGAGTGCAGCACAGTGTTACGAGGGTTTCTTTCCAAAACCTGCACCCAAATTCAAGTCCCGTAAGGGCTCTGCTCAGCTGGCACTGGTGGCCAAAGGAGCAGCATGCCCAGGAGGCTGGGCACACCCCACAGCTCTTGGCAGTGGTGTCCCCTGCAGCCTCCCAGCCCACAGCTGAGCCCGGGGTCAGGGCAGGACTTACAGAAGTGAGGGAAGGATCCTGTCTCCAGGGAATAAGGAGCCTGCATGCCCGGCTGCATTTCCAACCCGTGTCCTGTCTCTTCAGCAGACTCAACCATGAAGGGAGGTTTGGGATCAGCTCCCTCAGCAGCTCTGGGCTGTTGGAGAAAGAGAGGAGTATTTACATATTACAGAGCAGCATCTTCCCAATCTGTCCTAAGTTACAAATTTACCTCCCAGACCTTGACCAGGGCTGGGGTTTCCTGTGTTTGCTCTTCGGGCTCCTGTCTCTTTGGAAAGCAGGAGATGTTGCAATGCCAGGGGGAGGGCTGGGGAGGGCTGGGCTGCCTGGGAAGGGCCCTGCCACGCCAAGCAGTCGGTCCAGAGCAGCTCTGCTGACAAAGTGTCTCCTGGAAGCCACTTCTCTTCTAATCCCAGCTCCTAAAGGAACGAAACCGAGCCAACAACTGCCATCCATACGGTCTGAGCATCTGCCTCAGTTCTGCTTTCCCCCTTCTCTCTGCCAGTTGACTGTTTTTTCTCATCTGCACCAACTCTATCTGGTAACAAGCATCAAGAAGGTGGCAGTGTCAGCCACATCACCACTGGACTCCCGTGGAGACAAGGCATAGCTGCTTTTGCCTCACCAAAGCTGTCTGAGGACGATGGGGGCAGGTGTGAAGGCATCAATCTTCTGTACACATTCTTGGGCAGCGTCCCTAGCTCTTGCAGGTGACCTGGACAGACCCTTGTCTCCAGGAGGCTTTCAGAAAACAACCAGCCTGTGCTGTGACCGGTTTTTCTGGTGCTGAAGTTAGAGCCCCTGGCTTTGTTCCTGTGCTCGCTTATCTCTGTTACATTCTCTAACCATGCATAGACATCTTCGTGTTTGGATTTTGCCAGCCCTGATGGAGAAGAGCTACAGGCAAACAACATTCCTCTCCCCTGTCTGAACTGATAATCTTGGTCTCTCATCTCCTTGGTGCTCCCCTTCAGGCTGTGTCAACACCGCCGGGGTTGTGAAGGGCGAGATTGCTCTGCCCCCACTGCCCCATCCTGTACACTGTGTGCTGCCCAGCCCAGCACAGCTCCACTAAGAATTCCTCTGGGGTGCCAGCCAGACCTGCTGGGGGGTTTTAACCACCTCCCTCTTCCAGATTTCTCCACATTTACAGCAACAAAACATGCAGGTTCCAAAGCGCAGAGTGGTCTCAAGATATTGCCCTCCAGAGACTTTGAGGATCTGGAGCCTCTGCACAGCTGAGATCAGCAGCCAGGGCACTGCCAAAGCCAAGTTAGGCCACACAGCCCCTTCCACATCAGTGCCAAGTGCCAGGACACCTCCTGCAGGACAGGCAGCCACAGGGAGTCCAGGCATGCAGAGCTAGCAAGGGTGCCAAATCGCTGGTTTGGTTTTGCTTGCATTTTCAGGAAATTCTTAATCTGAAACGGCAACAAATTCCTCAAATTCAAGTTCTCATGGAGCTGAAACCCTGCAGGGCAGTCTGGATTGAAGCCAGGAGGTGAGAAAAAGAGAAATTCCTCTTTAGAAATTCAGTGTGCTCCATCAGCCACAAGCATTGCCCCTCTATGTCCTTGCACTGCTGTGGGTAAGAAGGATCCAAACTCCTTCTTTTCTTTCTTTATTTTGTTTTTAGCCAGGAAGGGCTGCCCAGCAGTCAGATCACTGCTCAGGGACTCCAGATCCCCTCAAATCTGCCAGTGACCTTTCAGATCCACTCTGGCTTGCCTCCCCAGCACCCACAAGAAGCAAAATTTCCTGAGCCCTGAGCTGTGGTGCTCAGATCCCTCTTCCCACCCCTTTCCCTTTCTCAGACCTAACACATTACAGCAGTGCCAGGGCATGGAGCTGCTCCAGAAATGAATCTCCAGTGTGACATGGCACAGCTTTAATTCCACAACAGGAGCCATAAGAAAGGCTGCAAAACACGGCTCTCTCAAAATCTTCAATCTTCACTTGAGGCACTTTGTGTGGCTCTGAGCAGAAGTAGCAGGACATGAACTCTCCAAGCACACAAAAGAGCTGAATCAACGTCCTGTTACTGCAGGCAGAGCCAAACAAACTGATGATGGACAGGACTGTGGGTTCTCGTGTGCAAGGGAAGGATTTACAGTGATACCAAAGGAATTATTTCAGCCCCGTGCTGACAATACCCACCCGCTTCCTTATTCTATTTTATTGATCTTGCCCTAAATACATGTGGCTGGAGGAAATGATGCATAAATTACTAACAAGTTAATTTCTTGCTCCGACACAGACTCACAACAGCCCTTTGAAGGGGAACCAGGAAAGACAATGTGTGAAAGGATAAAGGCAATGAGACAAGCTTGGATGTAATAATCCCATGTGAATGATTATTGCTGCAACTAATGTAATCTAATAATGAAGAATTTACACCAGATGTCCCCCAGAATATGCCGGGCAGACTCGGGATTCAGCAGTGGATCCATTTCTAAGGAAACCTTGTTAGGAGGGGAAAAAAAAATGCTGTTATCTGTTCATCAAATGAGAGGTTGTAGACCTTTACAGTCAGAGTCTAACAAAAGCCTGCCTTGCAAAGTTTCCTGGAAGGGTGTTCAGCAGATCTGATTGTCCATTTGTTTTCAGGTGAAATTGAAGGGGTTGGGTTTGGCCTAGAAAGCTTCTAACAGTCTAGGAGCAGCCTGTTTCAGGGCTGACACCAGGATCTCCCCTGCCTCTCTCTGGAACTCAGAGGGAGCTTCTGGGACTTCAGGCTCCAGGACAGGTGAATAAAGAATGGAGAATCACTTATTTTTATTTATTTTGAACTTGAATCCCTTCAGCTTCATCAAGTACATCCTTAAAAGAGTGCTCCATCCCAGTCCTGTTCATCCCTGTCAGCTACCAACTAGGCATTGATTTCCATGGCATGACTGGCAATCAGCCAAACCAGAGACTCAACATCCACGTGCCCTCTTCATTCAAAAACCACTCTGAGCTACATGTAAAAACAGGCACAAACCACACTTTTTACTCTCCCTCCTTGCCTCTGTTGCTTATTCATCACCTCTTTGAAGGTATTTTGTGCAGGTATTCCAGGCACCTCTCCCGGCTGCACTTTGGGTTTTAAACTGCTGTTCATGATTCCTCTTTAGTAACCACTGTTATTTAAGTAGCTCTGTGGGATGAGGGGGGGGGAAGGGAAGCTTTAGCAAGATCCAGATCCACTAAAACACAAACCACTACATTCAACTTGAAAGATTTGTTTAAGCCCCATTAACTCAATTGGGACTTAACATCTCGTTCCTTGGTTGTTCCCAGAGATCTCCTCAGTGGGCACGTGTGGCACCAGCACTGAGTCGTGGGGACTGTGTGAGCCTGGTGTGATTGTGTCCAAATTGCATCCCCTGTGCTTCTCCTGTGTTCCCCTGTGTCAGGTAGCTGGATGGTGGAGGCTGCTCGTCTGCTGAGATCTGTTTCACAGGGGCTCTCTGATCCGAGCCTGCATGCTGCTGCTCTGCCCTAGCAGGCACACGGCTGCTCCAAAGGGCTTTGCAAACAGTGACCCAAACATAGCTGCACTTAGGACTTGCAAACCCTGATTTTGACCAGTTTGTGTGTCAGGCATCGCCGTGCCTAGAAACGACTTGCAAACAGGACCAAAGATCAGGTCTAATTTTAGTACGCCCTTAGGCTCTGCGTCCCCTGACTGGGCTTGCTTTGATGAAACACAATCATAGGATGAAAGAGAGCAAAAACCCAGCTGGCACCTGCTGGGAGGGCGGGGAGAGAGAATCTGGCAGGCAGGAGGTTCCTACAGAGATTGCCAACACTACTACACATCTGATTTGCTTTTTTTTGGGCAGCACGGTAAATCCAAAGGTGATAAACATTTGGCTTGGCTGGCCAGACAAGATGTGCCTGCATCAGACACTGCACTCACTCTCCTCTCTTCTCTCTCTGCACCTCTCAAGGCAGCTCCTTCTGCTGTGCTTCTCATCTCCAGCCCCTGAGTTTCAGCGAGGATTGAGGCTCTGCTGGAGGGAAGCACATCAGTGGGGATAGCTGCTCCCTTGCAAAGAGCCGTCTGGCTGGCTGGGCTGCTCGCTGCCAGACATCTGGACAGCCAATTTCACATTTCAGTTTGCAGCACAGCACAAGGATTGTTGTTAGAGGGTATCTTTGAACCTCAGGAAACTTGGTTATGTGTAGGATTTTCAGGACAACAGCTTTATTTACAACTCAGTGCCACGGAAAGACAAATGTTTAACCAATCTGGCAATGACTTTGTTCTCCAAATACTTTCATTGAGGAAGAGTGACTCTGAAGTGAGAAAAACCTTGCTGTTGTCTGGGCAACAAAAGAGGTTAGTAAAGATTCTTGCCTACTCTTTCTCTAGCTCTGAAGTCGTGAAGAAAGCGCTACAGCCCAGCTGTGCTCTTGAACCAAAGAGCATTTTGTGTGCTTTTCGTACCAGTTTCTTTCTCTAAATCCCCAGTGGTTTCACTGTGCCATGGAAGATGCAGGTGAGATGGCTCAATACATTCATCAGCCGAGCACCTGCAGCCCCAGTGAGTCAGTGCCCTGCAGCAGCAGTCAGGCTCCTCTGTCCCAGGGCGGGCAGAGCAGCCCCAGCTCCGGGCTGCGATAACCCTCGGGAGCTTCCCAAACCCATTCCTTGCCCCCAGTCTCTCTCCAGGGAAGCCCACAGCACCTCATGGGAGTGGTGGGCTGTGGAGAACGTGCACCCTGGGCTCACCAGCTGGGTTTTAGGGAGGTGGTCTGCTCTGCAGGGCCCCTGTGGGATGGAAGGGGCTGCTGAGGGCATTTCTGTGTCTGCTCTCTGTCACGGGGAACGGGGCTTGCCTGCACCGGAAACCACGCTAGGAAAACATGCAGACCTTGGTGGAAGCTACAGCAATTAGGTTAATTAAGGGCTGGGGCAGGCCCATATGTTTTCTGATCTGTTGTTTTTCAGGTCCCCTATTGCACCTGTTCTCACAGCATCCAAACACCCTGAAGGCTTAGGTTTTCCCACTGGAGACATGGGAACAGAAGGATGGCTGTCCCAGATCACAGCAAAGGCCTGTTTGGCCTCCCATCAAGCAGCAGAAAGAGAAGGCAGGGGGGTGACAATAGGACATGTCATTCCCCTGGTACAGGTCCTCTGCTCTTCCTGGGAAGGTCCCAGAGCTCTTTTCTAAGGGCTTCTGCATCATTCTGTCACCATCCCTGGAGGGATTTACCAAACATGTAGATGTGGCACTTTGGGATGTGGTTTAGTCACCCAAACCCCTGGTGTGGCTTGGAACACCCTTTCAGACATGGGGTGCCACTGCAATGGGAGCCACCCAGGTTCCTGTCAGAGAGCCCCTGCTTATTGCACAGGGTGCACAGCAGCAGCTTCCACCTGCAGAATAACCCAGCCTGAGACAGGGGTTTGTAGCAGACAGCTTCTCAGGGCTCTTCAAATCCTATTTTCTAGGATCCTCTGACAACTTCTTTCCTCGGGTCTAAGCTCAAGGAGAAATCTGCTCTTCAGAGTTAATTTTGCTCATTGAAAAATCTGGGGGAGCCCATGTTCCTAAAACTCCTCCAGATGATTCATCCCTGCGCAGTGCATTTCCCTAAGGCAGAATCACTTTCTAGAGCTTCATGGAAGCAGAGTACCTGCTGTTTGCAAGCATCTCCATTTCCCCTGCTCATGCAGGAACATGAATAAAGTGCTTTTAAAGTCTATGGAGTCTCCATCACCCATTTCTGCCACAAAAAGGCTGACCTGCAAGACTTTCTCTCACTTAGGAGGCAGGGAAGGATGTTGTGAGAGTTCATTCACCATTAATGGGCTGAGAACCAAAATGTGCCGTGTGCATGCAAACAAACAGGAAACAAAAGTGACAAAACAAAAGCTTTGACTGATCATTGTGTGTGTGTGTGTGTTAGTAGCTTTGTCTGGCAGCATTTGAAGCACTTTTGTCAGCAACTAAAGGAACCACTTCTGAATTTAATGCAGCCAAACTGGACAAATAGCAGTCTGGAGAAAATGAGGATCTCTGATTTCTTTTCAGCAGAGCCCAACGCTTGTAAGCAGTTGCAGTTACTTTACAAGATACTTTGTACACCTGGTAAGTTTTAAAAATGCAGATTTGAAACTCAGTTGTAGGGTTAGAAGAGAGAATAGAAGAACCTCTGCTGCATCTGGTTGTTTCCAGGGATTGCACTGATCAAAAGTGATCTGCTGTGAAGTAACAGAGATCTTCCCCATGCTCTGACAGTGATTCAGCAGTTCCTACCTTACCCGCAGAGCTTTCCTCTGCTGCCTTCAGCAGAAATGCAGAGAGGACTGGAGAGGGCCCTTTCTCTCTTTAGGACTTTGCAGGACAACCCCCACTGCCCTCCTGCTCAAACTGCACCATTTCCCCACAGGATATCTTGGATGTTCGTGCAAGGACAGCATTCTACCATGTCTGATTTTCGTGTTATCTGGACTGTTTGCACTGACACGAGATGAGGTAAAGCAGGGACACCGCTTTTTCCTGCTGCATTTTCACCTTGCTTTGGGCCAGCCTGAGCTTGATTTCCCAAGATCCTGAAGTGAATACATCCTGCCTGATTGCAGCCCCTCCTTTCCCAGAAATCATCCTATGGAATAAGCCCTGAACAATGTTTTTCCTGTCTCCCATTTAACCCTTTCCCTTCCACCCAAGTGCTCCATGGCCCAAGGCCTGCTCCAGAAGGCATGAATTCAGTGTGATTCCCTCATCCTGCCCACTCAGAGGCTGTCAAAAGCCAAAAATGACAGCACTGGAGTGCCAGAAGCAAGCAAGTCACCTGCAATTTCACACCTGCCATCGCTGCTTTCATGGCAGCTGGCGAGGCGAGAAGATTATGAAGGTCCCACTTGGCCCCAGCTGAAAGTCAAAGCAACTGTTGGGCTTTTCAGGGAATGTCCTTCCCTGAAGTAGGAAGGCAGGTAGAAAACCTGCTGGCAGCTGCCCGGGGGCATCTGCTGCCTTGCTTAGGAGGCATTTGTGCTTTTTGCACGCTGTCCTGTTCTTGGCAGCAGCTTCTCTGAGCTGGAAAAAGCACTGGCCATCATCAGCTGTGGAAACACTTTCTGGGCTGCAGATTTCTTTCTGTGGAGCCACAGCTGAACTGTACTGGCCAAGTCTGTGTCTCTTCTAAGTGAGGTTTAATAGTGCCAGGTGAGTAGCAATAACCATCCAGCAGGTTTTGACTCCACTGGTCAAATCTAACCTGCAATTTTGATTGTTTCTTCCTACAGGTGTGCAGGAGAGCGGCCATAAACCAGGCTAGGGAGCTCCACAGGACAACTGTGCAAATGCTGTGACAAGCTGGGCTCTGGTAGCTTTTTTTCCTGCCTTCCACCAAGTTCCTGTTGCCCAGTACCAACAGGAACCTGTCCTGCCTGTGGCTGGGCAAGCCCAGGCTGTATTTCTCATTTGATGTGAGTTATGGCTCCCAGGGAGCAGCAAACTTGTGAGCTTCTCTGTCCCTGACCAAGAGCTCATCACAACCATTTGCTCCTCGAGGTCTGTGGAGGGTCTGTGGGGGCTGAAGACCCCTCACCAAACACCCACCACCAGCCACACAAGTGCAGGGAGGAGAGCCAGCCCCCTGCAAGAACCAGAGGAATCCAAACAGCAGCAAGACTCAGGACAGAAAGCAGAGTCACAGAGGCCCAAGAATGTTGCATTGCACAGACACTGTGTTTGCAGCCTGGCCTCCTGGCTCCTAATATCCTCTGACAGCTCCCAGAGCAGGTTATGGCGATTGGATCACGACACCAAGTCTTGCAGGAGCTGCTGCTCCAGAGTCCTTCTGCCAGGCCTCAGCACAGCACGCGAGGAGCTGCAGGGATGTGCAGCCTCCAGAGCTTGGAGCAGTGGCTTATCTTCACAAGAGAAATACTGGCCAAATGCTGGGTCCAGCGCAGTCCTTAAAAACTGGAGTTTTGGAAGGCAGCTTCAGCCAGGCCCAGGTAAATGACTGCTTGTTTGGTGGCTAGTGGTTTATGAAAACAGAAGGCACAAACCCAATCTGTGTCTTACACTGTCCGTGTCACCACGGCCCACAGAAACACTCACCCCAAACCAAACACTGCCTGTCTGAGACTTTCAGTGGAATTTTGTTTCTAACTCCCCCAGTCTGTCAGCCTGCAGAAGTGAAAAAGCTGAAGCCACCCCGGGTAGCTGGGTTCATCAGGAATGTTTTAAGTTACGCCACAAACTCCATCCCCTTGCCAAGCAGCAGACACACAAAGCCGTGAAAGGACACGCGTGCCTCCCAGTTAATGTCACCTTCACAGCTTCCATAGGTCACAGCACAAGGAGACACCAAAACAAGATGCCAGGCGGAACACGGAGCCCACTCTGAACAATGCCATGGGCCCCAGGGAGAGATGAGGAATTTAAGGGAAGCAGAACAACAGGAAATAAGGAAAGTCCCTCCAGCAAAGGTCCTGTGGCCCATCAGTGGCCGCTCAGCACTGCGCAGGGAGCAGTGACACAATGGATGACTAAAGGCCTGCCTGGCAGCCAGCATTCCCATGGCCATTGTTGCCAGCACTGGCACGACACAGATACAAACAAGAGCTGTGTTCCCAGGCACTGGCAGAGACACATCCACTGCAAATAAAATGACTTCCTGAAGCTCCTCAAGGCCTGGATGCACCATGACATCGTAACTGGGAAATCATATCCTGAGGCAGGAAAAACTGTGCCAGGAGGGGATAAAGAATCGAGCAACCTGGATGAGCACAGGCTGGGTTTTTTTGCCTGTGTGCTGGACCAACATTCATTATGAGGATAGATGTAACTTGAGAGTCACTGCAAGGAAGGAGATCCCCTTCAGAGAGTCTTTGTCTGGCATAGGGGATATATGGGAGAAGTAGAGGATGAATCCCACCCAAATGTGATCTCTCTAGAAGAGCATTGCCTCTAGAAGTCACAAGGCTTGGAGAAAGAAGAGGGATAATTTTATAGTCCCTTTTCTGGCAATAAAGCCCCTGTAAGATCCCAGGGAAAATGGCTAGAAGCACCAGCTCTGGTCAGGAAAGGAGAAGCTGAACTGCCCTGGGCAGCAGGGTGGGATCCATGCTGGATAAGCAGCTCTCTCCAGAGGATGGCCACGCATGTAGAGGACAACAGCAAGGGCAGGCCAGGGGATCCGTGCGGTGCTTTAGCTCTCAAAACAGCTCCTGCAGGGATTCAGAGCAGGGCGTTCCGGGCTAATCTCTGCGTCCCTCAGGGAACCTGAGGATTACTGCTCTGCATCTGCTCACAGGGCTGGGCCCCACCTTGGCGAGGCAGTGGAAGTGCTGACAGCCACTCTCAGCTCTTTAATCGGTCTGGGACAAACAGCAATGGGCTCTGTCCCCTGTGCTGCAGCGCCTCTTAAGTGACTGCCTCCCTCACAGGCCTGATGGCTTCTCTTGAGCCTTGGCTGGGGCAGGAATGCCCCTCAGAGTTCGTTTGGCGGCAGCAGCTTCAGAGCTACAGTGCAGCTTCCCTCGTAGTTTTGGTTTGTTAATTTGAAATTTTGTTAATTTTGAGATTTCTTGGTTAACGTACTAAAGAGCGCGGTGGGTTTGGTGTTGGTTAATTATTAATGTACTTATTTTTTGTTGTGAGATAGGATTAGGAGAAAGGTAAGGTAGGTTCAAAACTTTAAAAGGGTATAAAGAAAAATTTATTAATAGTAATTAAAAGAAAGAGTAATAAGAATTGGAATAAAACCCAACTAGAACGAGGCTCAGTGAGCTCCCTAGAGAAGGGCCCAGCCCCACAACAGAATTTGTCCGGCCCAGCGCAGCTGAAACAGGCCTTATTACTTGTTCCTAAGTCAGAAAAAAAAAAAAAATTCTCGAGTTTCTTTTGTCTTTTTCATGTGTTTTTCACAGAAATGTGTCTAGTTGTCTAGTGGTTAAAAGTTTTATATCACTTCTTTAAATGTCTCCCGTACAAAACCATAACACCTGGTTATCTCAGGGGCTGGCAAAGGGTGACCCCAGCAGTGTCTGGCCACCACTGGTACCTCCCCAGCAGCAGCCACGGCAGGGCATTTGGCTGCACCCAGGCCAGGGTGGGATGGAGGTCCCTAGGCAGCAGTCAGAGCTGTGCTTTCAACTGTAGACCTCTGCCAACTCTTTCAACTTCCCAGCAGAACGGGCTTCAAAAACCTGGATAGGCTCAGGGGTTTGTGCTGTTACTTATGCACCAAGATCCCCTGTTTGCTTCTCTTCCTGCTCTTCTCTCCCTCCTGCCCATGCTTGCCGGAGCTCGCTGCTGGCCCGGGCACCTGGGACACACCACTGGTCCTTCCTCCTCCCTTTCAGACCCGGGGATGTTGGTTTGGGATCGGCTCTGGCTGTGCCAGTCCCAGGCAGTCAGCCCCATCTGCTGGCTGCTATGGAAATACGGGAAGCTCCAAGGGAAATTTAGGTTGGATCTTAGGAAAAAGGTTTTTATTGGGAGAGTGATAAAGTACTGGAATCGTCTGCCCTGGGATGTGGTAGAGTCACCATCCCTGGATGTGTTTAAGAAAGGATTGGTTGTGGCACTCAGTGCCATGGTTTAATTGATGGGGTGTTAGGGCATGGGTCAGACTTGATGGTCTTAAAGACCTCTTCCAACCCAGTGATCCTGTGATTCTCCAGTAATGGACAGCCTTGCTTTTAGCCAGTATTCTCCCTACCCTCACATTCTTCTGTTGAAGCCACAAGTCACAGGGCTGACCCAAATAATTTAAATTATTCACATTTACAAATAAGGGAGTGTTAAATTGAAAACATCTTAATAAAAAATGTTACAAATAGGACAATACGTATCAGGTTAAATGAGAGATTTTTAATTTATAATCATAACTTAAACATAAATTAAGAGTCTCATTTGAACACTTAACAGCTCAAAAAATCATATTTTCAATACATAAACATACAAATCTTAGTATTCCATTTCATTCGTAAACACTATGCAGGCATGCAATCCTTACAAACACTTCCAATTTATTTTCAAATAAATTCTGATCAATTGATCGACAGCCAGAGACCTACTCAAGAACAAGAATTTTACAATACACGTACAGTTAGGAGCACAGAAATATCCACAGTAAAAGCTGCTCAAATAAATACATATGTATATACACATATTACAGTACAGAATCCCACAGGGATGAGATAATTTCTGATCTACCTGCTGTGTTCAGAAACTAGAGTACCCTGTGTAAGCACCATGGTTCCTAGTGCTGTTATAATTTAAAAAATGGTATCTAAGTTTTCTGGGATATGCAGCAGAAATCCAAATAATTGCCCATATCACTGCAGGCATATCTATTGACTGGGACATCTTAAAATAAACTGACTTCCACAAACCAGATCAATAGTTTCAAAGCTGTTCAGTGAATATTTTTTCATCCTGATTCTTCTGTTTCTGCAAGCATAACCCCTGTGACGCCAGAGGAGACACTTCCAGCAGTGTAGTAAGTGATGTGAAATAATGCATGTCTTCACCTCACCTCGGTACCTTTGAGTGGAGCAGAGGAGGAACCAGCCTCCTCTTTAGGCAGCAGTGCACTATTTACTCACCACCTGGACAGGAGATGGCAAGCTCCCAGTTTAGGATAACTACATGGCTGAATGTAGGCAGGATTTGGCCACAAGGCCAGAGTTTTCTGTTTGTCTTCAATGGAAATACCAGACAGCTTGAGTTCAAGATTTCTGAATCATACACAAGGTCAATCATCTTGTCAGCAAAAGGTAAAAACATCTGGACAGCTGCTGATTTGCAGGCAGTTTCATTCTCCAGAAATCTGAGACGTAAGTGAAGGTGGCAGCAATTCCTGTGGAGAGAACAAAATTCCTCCATAAATCAGAAAACTGGCAGAGATTTGTATTTGCTCTCATCTCAGAGGAATTTTGCATGCAGCAGGTAGCAGAACTGCACAAAAGTGTTCCTAATACCATTTGCAGCTGGACAGAATGCTAAGCACAATCATCCTTCAGGAGCTGAACAACCATTTCTACAGCAATAAATCCATCAGTCTTGTTAGGAACTTCCAGGCAATGCCAAGATGCATATTAGGTGTCCCAAAGCACATATTGCTGTGTCAGCAACTGTACAGCAATTAGCAGCTCTGATTGATTGCTTGTGTGATTAAAAGGAAGAGAATTTGTGAGTGAAGCCATCACATGTGCTTACCTGAAACACCTGAGTTAGACATTCTCGCCAGCACTTTGGAAACTACCTTCACTGGCTGTTTCCTGCCAGTTCCTATAAAACAAAAAGTGAAAAATACTTTAATGACAACAGGTTTTTATCAAATGGATTTTAGCAAAGTGATGGCAGTGGTTTTTTCATGTTGTTTTTTGAGACACAACTTACCTGAAAGGAATAAACTTCTTTGCTGCAAGAAGAATAAGAAAAGGTATTAGTATTTCAAGACAAAATCCCTAATTCTTGTTGTCTAAATATTTGGGTTTTACTATTTTTTTTTCATTTTTTCAGATGTTCATCCAAAAGCCAAATATGGCATACATGGAAGGTTCTTGAAAATAATTTTGGAATTTATCTAAGTGTGGGAATTACCACTTTTTCAAAAAGCAAGGTATATGGCTTTGGAGGTTTTGGGTTTTGTTTTTTTTTTTGTTTCCTCCACTGAAATTTTTTTCAGGAAGATAAATAAAGCAGTGGAGCCAGAGGAAGTGCTCACCTTTTCTCCGGAAGCGCCTTGCAAGCCAAAGGAGGAACGATGCTGTGGACAGCAGAGAGGCAGAAGTGGCTGCTATGCCCACAGAGATGTAGCTGGCTTGGTCAGAGGCTGGAAGGATGAAAAGATTTCAGTGAGATCAAGGGGCATGGGTGGTCTTTGAAGCCCTCTCTCCTTCCCTTTCCTCGTGCTCTTCAAGAGGAACCAGAAGTGCAGCTTGTAACACTTAAGTTTTCCCTTGATGAAACAGGACAGCTCCTGCACACAAGGTAAAAAGCTGAATACTAAAATTACCCCATCCATTGCCAAAGTAACGGCAAGGCAAGAAGCTGCCTATACCAGGGTCTGTCTGTAACCTCCAGCCTTGCATAGCAATTTGTGCTCCTCTTATTTTTCATGTTGCAGTGCATATTTTAACTCCCTGTCTGCTACCTTCCTCTTTGAGCAATCCTGCTGAGATCAATGAAATTATTCAAGGATCCAAATTCTGTTCAATCAAACAAAAGTGGAATTGAGCTTTTAGGACCTCAAGCAAAAGCACTCCAGGAAGGCCAGGGGTGCTCCAGCTGAGGACAGAGCTCATACTGCCTTGAATAAGAAGGCAAGGCTGAGCTTTCTGTCTTTTGAAATTACAGCCTCTGAGAGAAAAGCTCTGTGAGGTCCTTTGGCTGAGGAGTTTATTCAAGAAACTATCACACCAAATCAAAAAACCTATAAAATTTTCCACTGAGAAACAGTCTTATGAGTGCAGATTTCCCTACAAGGTTCTGTTTCTCTAGAAGAGCTTTTGTCTGTATTCACAAGCTCATTGAGAGAAATATTTTGTTTAAAAACCAAACATAAAGAACTGAAATCTGGTTTCAGGTTTTTTTTATATATGTATAAGAAATCAGCATTTTCCACAAAGATATTTTAGGATTTCCCCCCTCTTCTATTTTCAAGCATAACGAGTGATTTTGTTGGGCTTTTGAATTCATGGACTTCACTACATGTCCTAGCTCACTGGTTGCTATTACCACCACTACCACCCTTCCACGCCTCATCTGACTAAAAATACAGTGCCACCTCTCTGTGGCTGCTCACAGGCAAAATACCTTCACATGTGGGCAGGCTGGCACTCCAGTTTCCTGAATGGCTGCACTCAAGAACACGGGAGCCATTGAGACTCCATCCTTGGAGGCAGCTGAAGTGGCAGGAGGTGTTGTAGGTGAACATCCCAGCCCCGTGGGAGCAATCCATGGAGCCTTTCTCAGGAGAGCTCAGTGGTTCACACTGTATGACTGAAACACAAAAGATATGGTTATTCCTGCTGTAGAGCAGTGAAGTATGCAAGGAAAAAAAAAATCAAGAAGTTCCAAGCAAACAAATAGTGAAATTTCTATATAATTTCCCATGTTCTGCTTCCATATAAATTTTTTGCAAAAGAACACAACTGGATCAACTAAGGACTTTCCTGTCTTTGGCACAATTTTTTGCACTAGCAGATGTACAATTTATTTTCAAATTCATTTGATATTGGGATGGGAGCTGCTCAGAGCCATGAGCAGGCATTCCAAGGCACAGCTGAAAACATGGGAGCACAGAGTTTAGTTTGGACTCAGGGGTCTATAGGAATATGGATTTCTGTGTGTTCCCCAGTGACCCGAAAACTGCAATTTCCAGCAGTCTTACCTTTGCATTTGGGCACGGGCTTCGACCACTGTCCCTGTGCCGTGCACTCAGTGCTGGGTGAGCCCTCCAGGACATATCCCTCAGAACACTGGAAATCACAGCGTGAGCCCGAGGTGAGCTCTGCAGGAGCGTGGTCACAGCTCACAGAGCCTTCTGCTGGCCGCGGGACAGCCTCACACCTCACAGCTGCAGCACAAGGAGCACGACAGCAATCAGCACAGCTGCTTCAGGACAGCACCACGGCACTGCTGGCAGCCCTGGGGGCTCGGGTGAGCAGGGATAAGGAAATTACCTGCACACGTTGGCTGCTGCCTGTCCCAGGCCCCTGAAGAGCCACACTGCAGTGTAGCTGGTCCCGTCAGGGTAAATCCTTCCTCACAGGTGAACTCACAGGTGGTTCCCCAGGTGAGCTGCACAGAGGGATGGGAGCAGTTCACAGCCCCGTGGACAGGCATTTCCAAGGCAGGACAGGTCACAGCTGAAAGGCACAAGAGACAGCACAAAGCTTAGCTTGGAGTAGGTCAGGATAAACAAACACTCTTCTAGGAGCTGGCAAGAAGATATGCCCTACCTGGAGCTGTCCCCTACAGAGTCATCATACCTCCCTTCAGACCTAGCAGTGCAGAAACAGTGATTTCAGCAGGTTGCACAGTGCAGCCAGAATCCTTCAATATGCACCCAAAACATACAAGTCATTCTGGGAATGGCTCCACATTACTCTCCAGCCTGGACTGCATAAACTGACACTTGCTCCCATTTGGGGTTTAGGGAATAAGGGATCCCTGCCAGAGCACTCCACTGTTAAAGTGTGTTGTTGTGTGTGATGGGGGCACTGCCCCAGAATGTTGTTTGTCATCCTGCACTGCTGTTTCCTCACTAATACACGAGGCTAAATGACTCCCACCTTGAGATCTGCTTATGAAAAGTTCTACCAATGTGGTGGAGATGAATGCTACTCTTTGATTACATTTGATTGAGAAAAGTCTCTTCAGATTCTTCCAACTTTAATCGATGGTCTCCAACCCAGCAAGTCTTACCTTTGCATTTGGGCACGGGCTCCGACCACTGTCCCTGTGCCGTGCACTCAGTGCTGGGTGAGCCCTCCAGGACATATCCCTCAGAGCACTGGAAATCACAGCGTGAGCCCGAGGTGAGCTCTGCAGGAGCGTGGTCACAGCTCACAGAGCCTTCTGCTGGCCGCGGGACAGCCTCACACCTCACAGCTGCAGCACAAGGAGCACGACAGCAATCAGCACAGCTGCTTCAGGACAGCACCACGGCACTGCTGGCAGCCCTGGGGGCTCGGGTGAGCAGGGATAAGGAAATTACCTGCACACGTTGGCTGCTGCCTGTCCCAGGCCCCTGAAGAGCCACACTGCAGTGTAGCTGGTCCCGTCAGGGTAAATCCTTCCTCACAGGTGAACTCACAGGTGGTTCCCCAGGTGAGCTGCACAGAGGAATGGGAGCAGTTCACAGCCCCGTGGACAGGCATTTCCAAGGCAGGACAGGTCACAGCTGAAAGGCACAAGAGACAGCACAAAGCTTAGCTTGCAACAAACCATTAAAAGTATTTTTTCTTTTCTGAAACTTAGCAACACATCCACTAAACAGGAGCAGCTTTAGAAGGGATTCTACTATGCCACCATCTCAGAAAGCAGACAGAAGGGGAAATATTTTTAAATGGGAAACTGGCTCTTCAGGCAAGACTGTTAATTCATCTGCAGCTCATGACAGCAATTATTTACAATCCAAAATTTCCCTATTTTCACTGTTGCTGGGTGACCTTTGATGCTTTCATTTGCTTAGAAAAGTATCTCATTCTAAGCCAACACCTCAGAAAATGATTCCTACAGTCAGGAGTAACTGGCCTGTTGAGAGCTGTCTCACAGCTAGGTCATCTCAATTCCCCGTTTCCACCTAAGAGTTGGAAAAGTCTTTCCCTGCAAGGAACAATGCCAGAACATTCATCCTACTCATCTCACCTCCTCAGGAACAGAGACCTGCGTGCTGAAATAAAATAGCACTTACACCACGTAATGTGCTACGAAGGAATTGGCCAAACTTCCATTTGTTCCTACTGCCAGAGCAGCACTGAGGTGTACAGGGCACTGAGGTGTACACTGAGGTGTACATGTGCAATGCAGAAAGCTCACCTTTGCATGCTGCAAGGGGGGCAGACCAGATCCCAGAAGAGGTACAGTGGACAGATTCCAGTGCAGTCAGCTCATAGCCCTCCTCACACTGAACTTTGCAGGACGAATTGTAGCTGAAGTCCCCCAATGGATGGTGGCACCCAAGGCTCCCATGATCAGGTTTCTTTAGTGGATCACAACTCTTAACTTCAAAGAAGCACAAGAAGGTACGCAGTCAGTCTCTTTGGCTGAGCAGGTAAACCAAGAAGCCAAACTGAACACTAGGTAGCATGAGTTGGCCAAAAAGCAGGATGAAATATTCTTACCAAACTCGCATTCAGGCCCATAGAAGCCAGGGTTGCAATGGCAGGTGTGGTTGTTGATAGTCTCTATGCATTCTCCATGCCCACTGCAGAGAGATGGGTTGCAAGAAGCTGAAAAAAAAAAATAAAGCAAATTATGAAATAATCAACAACAGCCACTAAAAAAAACCTGGCTAGCACTTTGTTTATCTTTCTGACACTAAACAAGCCCTTTGTACAGCAAAAGAAAATCAGAGGGTTTGGTATTTAGGATTCTCCGGTCATTTCACAGAATTTCTGAAATGCACACATTTTACAGACGAGCTCACAGTAAAAGGATTCTGCTGGCTGGCAACTCCAGGACCACTTGTTCTGAGGTAAATATTAGATGAAGTTAAATAACTCATCCCAGCCTCCACCTCAGCTCCCCAGGGTCACACTGGAGTGACCTTTATCACGCTGTACCTGTGTAGCACAAGGCGACCTTCTTTTTCTCACACTGCTCATCATTCCATTTGCCATCATCCTTCCCTCTTTTGATGTAGATCTCAACGCAGTCCTCGTTGTTCCCTTTGCCATTTGGCTCCCCTGAAGCCCAATTTCTTGCTTCTTCTGTCAGTTCTTTGTTGGTTCCAGTCCAGGTCCACACATCATTAATTTTTCTGATTCCAATCCAGTAGTAACCCGGATTGAAGGGTAAGAAGGCATTGAGATGCTTGATTTCCTCCTTGTTCTGGATTGCAACCAGGTTAGTATACTTCTTTCTGCACCACTGCTCTGCTTCGCTGTAGGTCATGTTTGTGTCTGAATAATGGTATGTCCACCCCTTCACCCCCTGCAGCACTGTAAGTCCTAGAATGAGAAGATATCCAACAGTTGGTGTCTGACTTCTCCCCTCCTCTCTCTCTAGAAGAGGACATTTAAGCTCTATAAATACTGCAAACTTTTCAAATCTGAAAATGCATAAAAACTAGTGGTAATTCTTTTATAAACAACCACCTGGCAAGCTTCAAACCAGGCAAGTCAGCTTTGAGTACAAGACTTCAGCCTGTGAAACTATGTCTGATCACACAAAGCTTTGAGACTTATAGGAGCCAATTATGGTTTTGACAGGCAAGCAGGGAAAATGTGCCACTGCATCCAGAGGTTTTTCTGTGTGAACACAGCCTCAGGTTAATTAGGGCAGGTTCAAAAATTCTCTTTGATGCTGAGCTCAAAGAGAACAGTCACACTAATATTGCCATCCCACTAGTTTTCTACACAGAGAAATACACACTTACCATAGGCAAGAAGAGATAGGAACTGCAAGCAAATCATGTTTCTGAGAGTTTTCTCTCTCTTTTAAGCAGATGGCTGTGAGAAATCAAAGAATCACATTTGTAAAAAACTAATAGTGAGCTATCAAAATTCCATATAAACTACTGACCATGCAGTTTTTGCTATGTACTTTTAAACAAGTAGGATTTCCACAAATTATTCATTTAAAAACTGTTTTTAATATCAAGATACTTTAAAATGTTAGCAGCTTTTAAGGAAGATGAACACAGATTTCCAGCTGTCCAGTTCTCCTTTAGCTGGGCAGTGAAACAGAATAGCAGAGCCCATTTCTACTCACATTTTGTAGCTGCAGTGTCCAGGTGACAGAATTCCTCTGCGCTGCTTCCCAGAGACTGTGGCTAAGTGGATGAACTCAGCCTTGAAAAGCAAGTTCAGCTCCAAGTGTCTGGACACTGTAATGCTCTGCCTTTTATCCCTTCAAATAGCCTGTCCTCCACGAGACGGGAAATTCCGTATGGAAGAAAATTTCTTGGAAAATCCCAGGATCTGGCCCTCCTCCACGTCAGGACGGATGTTTCCTCTTGCCAGATCAACCCTCCCAGAAAGACGTACTGTGCTGACAGAGTGCCATTACACACTTTTACTGACAGAAACCCACAATTCCAGGATATCAAGGAGGAGGAGGAGGAGGACAATTAGATTGAATTAAAAGCATGAATAAGCAGATTCCAATATTTCACCTGGCATAATATTTTGCAGTAAGGAGGCGTCAGTTCTTCTGGTATCTCGGTAGGAAAGGCACCAACACTCAAAGCTGGTTGACCAAGTTGGAGCAAAAATGGAAACTGCAGCACAGGACAAGCCCTTCCTTATGGATCTCAGCTGTGCAGAGCTCTCATTTGTGGTCAGGTTGGCCAGCCCCAGGATTGCTGGAACTCTTCACAATACAGGTTCATCAGTCACTTGTAGCAGTCAAGTTTGAAACGTGGACCTTGCTTTGAAGAGTGCCTTGGACCATATTCTTCAATGTCCTGATCTTAATAGAGTTACAGCACCTGAACAGGTGCATATAATATTTCAAGTGGACAAGACAATACACTAGGAATTAATGCACATTTATTGTGTATACCCTGATTAATTATACTGCTGCATAAAGCTTCACTGTTATGGATGGGATTTAATGAGGCTGAACATGCAAAGGACTCAACAAGTGCTGGCAGCAATAGGAGGCCACAGGGTAGCACCCACTTCACATCTGTAAAGCATAGTTTGAAGTTATACAGTGCATGCTGGAGCTCTGATTTTGGAGCCTCAGCCTGTTCTTACAGAATAAAAATCAGTGGCTTCTGGATTCCAAGCTAACATCAACTCGTATCGCCCAATTTTTTCACAAAAAAGAAAGAACTGTCAAGTAGCCAAAGATCTCTGCCCATCAAAGAAATTATTTCAGAAAAGAGCATGGAATAAAGAGTATATTCTAAAACAGCCTCAGTTACTAACTAATCAGGAGAGTTGACTAGAAATTGCAACAAAGTCTTAGAAAGCAAGTCAGTTACTGAAGAGAGTGAGGATTAAAAACAGGCAAAAGAACACTTTCTAGCATGTGTGAACTAGCAAAGCTAGAAACAAAAATCAAGAAACTCTGGGAAGCTGAGGTTAGCTTTTGGCTGGCCTGGGCAAGCCTTGCTTAGAAGCACCACACGTCCTGAGGCTTCCAGGCAGCATCAAATCAGGGCTGCTGTTTATTTAGCCTCAAAGTAGGAATGAAAACTCTTCCTGTTTGCCAGCCCTTCTCTGTTAGGAAGGCTTTACCACCTGAAGGACACAGACAGAAGCTTGTATTTTAATGCACCTGTACAGCATATTATGCAGCAGGGCCTAATTTCAACATTATTCTATTACAAACTAATGTTAATCAGTCTGAATAAGGCAGGGGGTTTTGTTGTTTTGTTTTGTTTTGTTTTTTTTTGTTGTTGTTGTTGTTGTTTTGTTTTGGGTTTTTGTTTGTTTGTTTGTTTGTTTTCTAAAATATTGGTCAGCTGTTTACAACTGTATGCACAGAAAATTTACAGACAATTTCAGGACAGTTTTTATGCTCCCAGGCGCCAAGAGACAGAAAATGCTACACCTTTTCCTGGAGATTCCCTTTCCCAAGTCATTTAATGAGCTTCCTACTGGTAAGCACTCATCCTTGTCATGGCAGAAACTCTGAAGAAAGCTCTGAGGAAACGGCATCAAAATTCATTTGCCAGTGGAATCTCCGGAGGAAGGAAGAGCTTATTTCATAGTTTACAGTCGTCTTCCTTTGCAGGGGCTGTCTGAGACCTCTTGTCTCCAGCAGATAAAGAAAGCCCCACAAAAAATAACAACACACCAAAGCCTACAAGCAATATGCTTGTAAAAATTCCAGCCTAAAAAAAGACTGTTTCTTTTTGTTGGCTGTATTCCTTTGTGCATCATTGCCATGGGGCTCTTTTTGGTTTTTCCCAGGGAATTCTGCTATCCACTGATTCTATTCTTATTTCCCTGTAATGTACTGGAAGATGAAGGCAAAGTTTTCAGGAAAAAAAAGAAAGCCTGAAAATCATTCTCAAAACCCCACAATAGAGGTTAAATCCTCATTATTAAAAGTCAGAGGCACTTCAAAACTTCAGAGGGACTGGGATTCCTATGAGCTAAAGCTCATCTTGGATGCTAAACTACATATATATATTTCAGGAAAAATACCTGTGATACAGTTACTTAGGTGGAACTGGAGATAATCAAGCTAAAATGCCATGCAGCATGACCTTAGCTGCTCTCTGTGCTACTTATTTATTCTCTTCTCAAAGCTATTTCACATTCCTGCTTTTTTACTCTTTTTCCAATTGATTTGGGAATGTAAGAGCCTCGTTTCTTGTGCTGTACAGAGCTGGATGAAGTTGTTGCTCTCTTCTTATATTACATGAGCACAGACATAGTTTCTTAAAATTAATACAATTCCTCTCTGCCAGGAAAACAGGAGACTCTAAAGACAAGTTTTTAGAAATGCTGAACACTTCTTGTTCCTATACACTCCAGAATTTCATTTGCACAAGTGAAGGCCCAGCTTTTTATAGGGAACTCCCCAGATCACCTCTTTTCCCTTACAAGCAGAGGTGCACTGTCAATTATGTAGCCACAACTAATTTTCCAGTTGGAAGGTTCACTTAAGAGGCCACTGTGAGACACAAAGGGTAAGAAAGGGCTATATAAACATATTAGGAATAAAAACAATAAAATCCAGCCAGGTCTGCCATTTAAAGGGCAGCAATTGACAGAGGACATGTCAAATGTCATTTCTTTTATATAAAGGAAAGTTAATATTCATTGCAATAGTGTGGGAAAAGAGAACAGGTCACTTTGTGGAGTGAAGACAATTTAGGTTGGTTACAACCAATCAAGCTACAGTTAAAAGATCCAAACCCTCAGTAATTAACTTTGAGAATATGAGCAAAAAGGTGTAAAAATGTGGACAAAAAGCAAATGTTGCCTCTCTGTATCTCAGAAAAGAAGATCAAGGTAATCAGAAGCCGGGCCTTCCACGTGAGCACCTAGAAAAGACACTAGAACATTGAAAAATATTAAAGAAAACCACTGAAAAATCAGCAGAAGGCTGCTAAGCTGTCAAGAACAGCTGACATGATATGATTGATCTGTTCCTGGCAGATCAACCTGGCTTGTGCCTCAAGGCTGTGTCAGTAATAAAGAAACAATAGTGCACTGTGGTTTGTTATAATTAAGATTTTTAATACCATCCCATGAGACATTCTTATGAGGAAACAAGTGAAACAATGCTTAGCTGAAATCACCAATGAGCACACAAGGGATAGAATCACTACTCAAAGGGCAGATTTTCAAAGAACCCTGTCTGTCCAAGAGAACTGTTTTATTCCCACCCCATTGTAAAAAAGGGTGCTGGAGAAAAGAAATCTTTACAATCTTCTAAAACCCAAAAGATGTTTTAGAGAACTTAGGAGGCAAGTGATCAACAAAGTTTCATATCCACTTGGTGCATAACAAGTAGTGGTAGGTTGATTTGTAGCAACAAAGTTTTAATTGAAAGCTTTCCAAAGAGGCCATGAATTGCTAAGACAGGTGTTTTGTAGAGTCTGCCTTTCTGTTGGAAATTTGTAAGTTTTGGTTTGAGAAACATTTTTTTCAGTGTCTCTATCAGTATCTCAAGAAAATGTAATGCACTGAAAAATTATTTTACTTTATCTGAAACTCCGTTGGACTTGAAGAAATCACAAATCCAAGACAAATACAGAATGTGGTGAGATCCCAGGTGAACAGAGTATATAGATGTACATTTGTACATGTAGAAAAAGACAGAGATTAATTTCCCATGTCTTTTTAAAAGACTGGTTCTTCATCTACAAGATTGCATCTGCATTTACATATCAACAGACAAAACCAGAGCTTTAAGTTCCTCTGAGTAATCCAGTTTTATCTTTCTCCTAGAAGATATTTTTGTCGTTCCTAAATTAAAACACTTGATAAGTATTTATTTCAAAGTGGTTTGTATAATGGACATTTATCCCATGGCAAAGAGTCATAGAACCACTTGAAATTTTGAAATAGTGGAAAAACCTCCAGCTTCACCCACAGTAATACTAGGAGAAGAAAAGTAAGAGATTTAGCCAGCCTGGAGGGGGAAAAGGAGTTCTAGTGCCAGTAGTGAAGGTGTTTCCTGTTAGGAAAGGAGCTTGCAACACTTAATTCTTTAGTAATTAAGAGACAAAGGGTTTAAGGCGCAAGTTTTCCCTGAGGTCCAGATGGGAAGAAAAGATAATTTCTGAAAACATACTCATACCTCAGCCTCTGTGTCTGATTAAGTGTGAATAAGGTAGGCAATGCAACTGCTACAAAGACACTGGAATTTCTCAAGGCTGCCCAAGGCAGTCTCCACTCTGTCTGGAGTGGAACCCCGGGAGTCAGAAAATCTTATCTCCACTTCTCATTTCTGGAATTCTGATGTGACTCATAGTGCTCAATTTCCTCCAAACAGGCAAAAATACACATTGAAGAATCTAACCTGAGGCTGGGGGGTCACTTGCACTGGCCAGGTGTGATTCAGAGCACTGAAACATGAAACAGAGCCAAGGAGCAGAGGAAACAACAACTCACACCTCGAGTTAAGATAAAAGCAGGACTGGCCTTAACACCATATCCTGGCTGCCTGCAGTTGCAGGTGGAACTGATCCCATGCAGAACTTAATTCTTTAGAATTCCACTGTTGGAAATTGTGGCAGAGAAGCTCTTGGAGCCTTGTCACCCTTCATGTACACATAGAATAAGTATATAATGCATGCATTGACTGTTCATTTACTGTCCAGCTCTGTTCCACAGCCCCATGGTCTCAGCAGGGGAGATGTCCCAGAAGTGACACTGTCAGGAGATGCCGGCTCTGAGGAACAGAACAGGTACAGCTTTTGGCAAGTGAGAGGAGTGAGAGCAAGTTTAGGGATTAGGAGATTAAGTAGGTGGTTGAGACTGTAAAAGTGGTCATCGTGAGATACAGTTTTGATTTTGTAGATTCTTTGCATAGCTTCTGCCTAGCTCTGTTCCATGAAAATATTGTGTTGACTTATCAGAGAGCATGTGAGCTTATCAGCAGCTTATCATGGCTGACATGACCCACCAGTCTTCATTTGCTGTATCAGGAGGAAGAGACTACAAAAAAAGGAAGAAGATGCAGCAGCTTCACTTCCTTACTAATGCATTTCACTGTGGGTTTATGAATTCCAAGCTTCAGGTCTGTTCTTTTCAGTGCTCAAGTTCAGCTTCAGGTACATAATTTTTATACATCAACGGACATTTTATTGTATTTAACATGTTTGAGTCCTTAACTACAGCAGTATTCAAGAGCAATCATTAAATCATTAAACACAGCATTCATTATAACAATCATGAAAGGTCCATCACCAAAATTACTGGAATTCTGTGGAATGAAAACTTGCCACTGGCTATCTGAAATCTTCAAGGCAGAAGACCAAAGCACAAGGAACTGCACAGCACTGAGAAGTAAAACCTGACCCAAGAACAGCCACAAAGTGTATCATTCATACCACTCATGACTTTTCTCAGTCAATAGACCATGAGAGAACAGAAGTTCTTGAATTAAGGACTCTTTCAGGAGCTTTTTTTGCCACAACCATATCATCTATGAATTATGCAGAGAAAGAAATTTATATCCATCAGCAGGAAAAATAATTAGCTTTTAGGACAAGTGTCTTTAACACAGGATCATTAGTGAAGTTTACTTTAATTGCCACATAGAATTGTTGTTTCAAGAACAAAGAACTCATCACTTACATTGAAAGCAATGGTGTTAAATTACTTATCTTATCACTTCCCAGACAAGAAAACCCCAAACAAACTGGTGCCACAAGGCTTTTTAAAACTCCAGTTAACTGCTACCAAGAAAATCAGGACTTCCCTTATTTCCAGGACTTGAAAACAATACTTTAACTTTTCCAACAAAGATTTTGCACTTCCAACACTTTTAGATTTCTTGACTCATCAGGAAGGATGATCTGTCACCTGTCCTGAAATTGTTGCACTTTATGTTTGAGCCTAAGAAGTGATCCACAAAGTGAGTCTTCTAAGTGCTGAGCATGTATCCCACCCTACAGACCCTGTTAATAACCCTTCACGTCAAGCACTGGAACAGCCTACCCAGGGAACTGGTAGAGATATTTAGGTACTTAGGGGCATGGTTTAGTGGTGAATTTGGCAGTACTAGGTTTCTATTTGGATTCTGATCTTACAAGGTTTTTCCAAACAAATGATTCATTCTGTGATTCTGGATTTATCCTTCCTGGTGCATGCTAGTTGTGGTTTTTTCCTCTCATTTATCAATAGGCATTTACCCATCATTTGTAGTCACATGATTGCAATCAGTAGCAGAGTCTGGTTATTTGGCCCACAGAAGTAATATCACTTTCACAACAGGTATCAGCAGGAAGAGAAGGAATTGCCATTTATGAGCTATAAAATAATACTGGGCCTGCATACAACATTCTTACTTCAGGCTGTTAAGAGTGCAGTTAATCTAAATCCCCACAACGGGGGTACATAAATACAGTTGGGAAACTACCCTAGTCTCAAAATAAAATGAAAGATCCAGATTTATGCCCACCTGAAGATAAGTAAATTAGGAGTGCAGTTGCTCTATACCCTCTAAAGACAGACAAAGGTTTATCTAAAGGTTAAGTCAAAGGACATAACTTCAATTTGTATCCAGAATTATGCTAGTAAGTCTTCATACCATTACACTCCCCATCCATCATCTTCATTCTGATTTTTTGTTAGGAGCTGCAATCCCAACACCATGACAAAGGAAGGGCATGGCTTCCCAACTGAATGCCTCCAGCCCTAGATCTACCAATCAAAACCCCCTCATATCTCTGCTCCATGAATGCAAATGCGTGAGCTCATCTTGAAGAAAAGCAGCTGAAAGGCCCATCCTGATATTCAGGATGTCACATATCCCACACAAATGAACTCTGATCAATTAAACAGCTCATTCACACTGTTTCTCTCTGCAGACCACAAAGGAACAGCTGGGCCTCAGGAACCATCACCTGCACACTGCTTCCATCGTGCCCCCAACATATGGTGCAAGGCATGGACACCAAGAGCAGGGAAGGACAACCAAAGGACAGCAGAGCCCTGGAAACAAATCTAGAGAGCTGTTTCATTGAACAAGGGGATTCTGGGCATGTCCTGTGTTCTCTCACTTCAAACATTAACAATCCTGTGACAGGCTGGTGATATTTATGGTCATTCAGAAGGAGAACCAGGAGAACGACACCTCCTGGTAGGAAAGTCCAGGCTTTTCAAGGAAAGATACGTGCCATGAGGTCCCTTCTAAAGAAATACCTCTCCAGAAGCCTATTGGAAATTTGTGTTTAAGCCTGGGGAAGAGGAAGCAGCTAGGAAGGCTCAGAAAAGTAAAGAAGGTGCTCAGAGTTTTCTGTATATAGATAGATACAGCTGGTACAAAAACCCCAAATGGATAAAAAAACCTTTTGTGAGTAAATGTACACCAGAAATTAGAGTGGGGCAATGGGGTTATAAAACTGCTTTCTATGAAGAGCAAAACAAAACTTGGTTTTCCCCAGATCTTGTTCAGTTTCTGAAAGGGATTATTATTTATGAAAGCAAGATATGAAGTGTCCAGAAAAGGCCCTTCACAGATGCCAAAGATGTTAACTCCAAGAGAGATAATGTTATTAAACTGCATTTGTTCTGGCCTCTTTGCTAATCTGAGGAGCTGCTAATCAACAGCTGTAAAAGAAGAACCTTTATTAAATCTTATTAAATTGAATGGGCCAAGCAGCAAAGAAGACATGTGATCTTTGATGTCCATGGTAGAATTTACAACAGTGCATTTCCTTTGCACAAGTGTATTATGATCAATCGGATCAACCCCAGGGTTACTCCTGCTCTGGAATTAAAGATAAATTTGCAAGTACAGCTAAACATTAGCCTTCATTTTACTTTCTCTGTTGTGTAAGAGTTACATGTGATGGAAAACACCTACTTCAAAAGCCTTTCCTTAATATTTTCCTGTAATACAAGCATGGGCTAAATGTATCCTCACATCTTGTGCTCTCTGTCAGAGAACTCAATAAAAGGAGAAATTTATACACCTGGAGCTCAATGTGATTGCTTCCCTTTTCCTGACTCTAGTAGCCTGGATTGATCCAATGGCTTGAGAGAATCTCGTGTTGAGTTTCACTGCAGCAGGGTGTGCAGTTAACAGTTTTGCAAAATAGTAATATTACTTTTCTAGTCACTTGCCATTTAGAGATTGAATTGTTAAAAGAAATGAAGATGTTTTGGCATTAGGATACTCCTGGCTCACAGGATCCGATGATAGGAAGGACATAAACAGAGCAATTTTAGTCTTTTGGGTGCAATCCAAATCCTGCAAACTGCAATGCAAAACAAGACCCAAACAATGTTTTTTAGGACTCTGTAGTAGAGACAAGATGACACTTGACCAAATAAATAAAAAAACCCTTGATTTTTTCAGAAAATAGTGCCAAGCCCATGACAAAAGGAAAGTCCCTTTGTGCAGTTTTGTTAGGGACAGGTTGTGTCTGGTTGAAGACCCCTGTCACCCCATGCCATCCTCTCTGTACCCCTGAGGCCCACAAAGTGACGCACCAACAATTCCCACCAGCAGCGGGGAATTTTGGTCTGCAGCTGAAAAGCCAACAGGAAGCTCCTATACCTGGGCATGGCATAGGAAACTACTCTTGGATAAGATGGGTGCTTGGGAAGGGGAAAGCATTAAAGAGAACTGGACAAAGCTCTGCTAGGACTATTACTAAATCACAAAGTTATCTACTCACACTCATGTTGGGTGAAGCCTGATGCCTGTTCTCCTTGTTGAGAGCAAATTCCTTTCAAGTTCAGCTTCTAAGGTATGCCACAAGTATTTCCTTTGCCATCCTTACCACTATTGTTTGTTGTTATTTCCTTCCATGCATCATAACTGAAATGGGGCAATAAAGGTTTTCACAGCCACGCAACGGATTTCTGTGCTTGAGAAAATGAAGGAAACCATTCCAGGGAAAAAGAAAAAACAGAGTTTGTGCGAACAAACAACCTCCATAATGCTGTGTTAGTACAGGATAAATCAGAACATGAGATATTAGGGTAGATTGGTAAACAAAGTAACCAACCACAACCAAACCAGACCTTCCTGGATTACTGGAAACAAACCTAAAGCACTAATCTTACAGGCCTTTAGTGCCAGAGAAAGCAAGCTTAAGCAACCACTTCAATTCCACAAGACTCTCTAAGCCTCATTATCCCAACTAGGCACAGATTTTATCACTTTCTCTGCCTGCCTTGAAAATCCAGAACAGCTGAGGCAGGAGCTTGGTTTCTACTTAAAGCCCTTCACACCTCTTTACCCCTTAAAATTTAGTCAGTAAGGATTTAGCTCTCTAGGACTCTGAGGTTTTTTTTGTTGTTGTTGTTGTTTTGGGTTTTTTTTTTTTTTTTTTTTTTTTTTTTTTTTTTTTTTGTCCCAGGTTTGCTGTTGCTCTGTGCACAGACAAGGTAACTAACAATGGTTTCTGAAATAACAAAATGCTTGAATTTTTTTAAATTAACATTTGTTGCAATTAATAAAGTAGCTCAGGAAGCAGCTTTAGTTATGAAGTAACAAATCTCAAAATAGTCCAACTAACCACCAATTTACATTTACCTTTGTAATATCTCTAAATGTTATATTCAGATGTTATATACTCTTCCTCTATTTTACTGATGTTTTTCATAATTTTCTTAATTTATATAGCATTTTGTTTGTGTATTCAGAGGAAGTATTCAAGTACTAGTTTTAGATTTTAAAGCTATTATTGATGGTGAAGTTAATTTCAACAATAACTTAAATATTTGTATGTATGAAAAGAATAAAATAGTTTAGTTAGAAATTATCGACAATGTAACTTAAAATGTAGTTATGTGGAAGTGCCAGATGTTTTGAAGTTTTAAAAAAATTTCTAGTCTTTAAAATCTGAATTTTCCCTTATTTTGGAGTAAATGCTTGATACAGGCTATGGTCTTACTTCAGCACTGTATGAAAGCAATTATTTTTCCTTTGGTAAATAGTATAGATTTAGTCCTCAGTGAAGTGGTAACAAAAGGAGATGGCTTTAAACTGAAAGAAAATATGTATAGATGGGATATGGGAAAGAAGTTCTTCACTGCGAGGGTGGTGGGACTCTGGCACAGGTTGCCCAGAGAAGCTGTGGATGCCCCATCTCTGGAGGTGTTCAAGGCCAGGTTGGAGGGGGCTTGGAGCAATCTGGGATGGTGGAAGGTGTCCCTGTTCATAGAAGGGGTTAGGAAGAAAGGATCTTTAAAGTCCCTTTCAACCTAAACAATTCAGTGATTCTATGAAATTATTCATTCTACGCATCTGTGACAGCATGATCAATTTGTGTGGGGCTTGCCTAAATCACCAGGTGCACCTATAAAATTAAGCGACCATGAGTTAGATTTGTATTTTTTATTCAGCTTCAGTAAAACATAACCTGAGGAATATTGGCTGTCAGAGCTACCAGCCTCCCTGTGACCCTCTGCTCTGGCATAAACACCTCGCTTTGCCTTGGCCCTGCAGGCGCCATCTACAAAGTCCCCGCTTGTGAAGAGTCCACGGTTGTGAAGGGAGAGATGCAGAACAAGAGCTCTCTGAAGGGCACTTTAGTGTTAGAGGCAGTGGTCAACTTCTGCTCTTGTAGTTTATGAAAAATACTACGTTTCTCTGCTTTTGGTGCCTTGATGTTCAACAGAGGAGCATCAGGTAAACCTAAGCAGAGTTTTATTGCCATTAGGGCTCCTGTCAGGTACAGGCCCCGAGGCTCAGATTACCTCAGCCCCAGGTCAGAAGTTAAAATATTAGTTATATCGGTTTAATGCTTCTCTTGACGATTCGTTGTCAGACTCTGCAACAGAACCACCTTGGTGTTTCATTGAAACCAGAGAATTAGTCATTTACTTTTTTTGAAGCAGATGCTATGCTGCTGTTTTTAAGGTCGTATGTGGCTACCAAGGTAAGAGCGATCTGTAGAAGTGCAGCTTCGCAACTTGACCTAACGACAGAACTCGGCGTGTCTTTATCGGCGGGCACCTGCAAGGAGCCGCCCGGCTGCTGCCGCTCGTCCCCTCACGGCGAGCTGCCGCCCACAGCCCGTCCCGCCTCACGGCCGCCATGGCGCCCGCCCCGCCCCGCCGCCTTCCCACCCCCGCGGCGGCAGCGCCATGGCGGCCGTGCGGGACGTGGAGATCGACCCCGAGGGCACCTTCAAGTACATCCTGGTGCGCCTGCAGCGCCCGGGCGGCGGCGAGCAGCGGGACATCGTCCGCGGCACCAAGGCGGCCGAGTTCCACAGTGCGTGACGGGGCGCGGGGGCGAGCGGGCAGCGGCCGGAGCGGGCCCCCCCGCCCCCGGCGGGTTTGAGGCGGAGCGGGAGTAGCTCAAAAATCCCCTTTTCCCCACTTTCTGCGTCCCCCGTGTGATAGGAAAACTGGGACAATGTATCTGTCGTGTGCCGTTTGGGAGCCCAGTTGAAAGGAATGAGCAGGTGTCTTTGCAAACCGTGGGCCTGCTGGTAGAGAAGGGCAGATATTGAGAGCTGAAAGAAGCACTGTAGGAGGGAACCATAAATTCCATAGGAATTCCACTAATTGACACAGGCTGTTACTCAAGACTATGCTAAATCCCTGGATTTGCAGAAAAAGAACAGAGACACAAGGAGAAAGAAAAAAAGGTGGGGGGTGCACATTAGAAAGGGGGGTCTGTTAGGGCCATTGGGGAAGTCTGTACCTTTCAAGGGAAAGAGAGAAATGCGGCTGGGAAATTAGGATAAAAAGGAGGCTGTGTCTTCTAACAATTTGAGACACCCCACGGGAAATGCCCATGACCTCTCCCTTCATTTGAATAAAATTATAGGACTCCTCTGTCTCCTTTTTGGATATAAACCTCTGGTGTTTGTGGATTAATTTTCCTGACACAATCAGCCTCATTTTGGAGAACGATCTATGCTAACTAACTAAAAAACTAAAGGGCTTTAACTGCAGTTTTTCTGTGCCTCTGAAGAGAAACCTCCCTGCCTTGTAGGTGAAATAAGAAAGTAGCCAAAAACAAGTTCTAGACTATGTAATGCCTAGTTCCTGTTCTAATGTCTCTCACCATTCTTCTTGTGCAGATCATATATTTGAAAAAGTAAATCCTGAGATGGAAAAGCTAGGATATGAGTGCAAGTGCCTTGGAGGAGGGAAAATTGAACATAATAGCAAAGACAAGAAAATCAGGGTATTTGGGCTCTCAACAGTAAGTGCATCTCTCATTTTTCTTCAAATGTTTCTGTCTCTGCTGCTCTGGGATTTTTGGTTAATAGCATAGTGGCTTTTGGCAATTTACATCACATTTTAAACATTAACTGGAAAACTTGCCCTGGCTCACTTGTGAGATAGATTAGAAAAACAATGGTTTTAGGGCAGGAGATCTGTATTATTAATCTAGCTGCCAAATGAAGTGTTAGAGGCAGTGGTCAACTCTTGCAGCCTGAGAAACAGACTTTAATCTCTGCTTTTGGTGCCTTGATGCTCACAGAGGAGCATCAGGTAAAAGCAGAGTTTTATTGCCATGAGGGCTTCTGTCAGGTAGAGGCCCTGAGGCTCAGATGACCTTAGTCCCAGGTCAGAAGTTAAAATATTAATTATGTAGGCTTAATGGTTCTTTTGACTTGAATGCTTGGTGTCAGACTCTAAAACAGAAGTACCTTGGTGTTTTATTGAAACCAAAGAAATAGTCATTAACTTCTTTTGAAACTGTGGTGCTATTTTTAAGGCTGGATGGGATCTTCAAAGTGGTCGCCAAAGCAAGAGTGAGCCGTGGATCTGTTGCTTTCCAACTGATATAACTATATTATCTGTTATTTTTTAAAAGCTTGCATTTTCTAATGCATCAACTTTAACCTTTTCAGTTTAAATGCTTGTTTATTTAAGCAGTTCCTCTTTGGGGCCATCACTGATGAATAAGAGTATGTTTTGTTTGATAATACAACCTTGGGCTCTTTTTTTTTCAGTATTCTAAGTAAACTTTCACGTGAAATACTATGGGGAAAAATATAACCTGCAAATCCCAGATTTCTATCGGTGTACTGCACTATTGTTACATGTATTTCTGAAATAAGAAATCAAGATAACTGTGATCACGTAAGACAATAATGCAAAGGCCACTTTGACCACAACTGCCTTAAATTTCAGTGAAACAGTAACACTGTGACCAGTGGTTTTTAAATGAGGGCAAAAAATCTCATAGGTCATCTGACCTTACCTTGGAGTTGCAATGGCTGAAAAGCACAGATACTTAAAATTGTGCTATTATCAGCTAAGGCAGGATGGGAAATACATAAAACATGAAGGCTGTGATTTCTTTAGTGGCCAAAGTAGTGCTCAAATGCTCACACTTGTTTGCTTATTCCCTTTCCCATCAGCTGAGCCAAATCAGCTGTTTGTATGCTCACACATTAAAGTGGGTCAATGCAATCTCTGTGGTTTAAAGCAACATTCCATAAATACAGTGGCTAATGGCTTGGGAACATTTTAAAACAAACTTTCTGCTGGAGAAATTTTGTAGAAAATGCATTTTCTATTTGACTCCATATAATTTATTTTCTAGAACTTCAATTTGGGGAGGAGGGAATTGGAGAGGACAATAGAAAAATAAAAAATGATACTGCAAGAGTAACTTTTTTAGAGCTTTTGATTTGCATGTGAACAACTTGTGTTGATAAGAACTGAATGGTTCTGAAGACTTCAATGTCCATGTCCAGTTTGTTCTGTCTTGCAGGGCTATGGAAAAGCAGATCACTCAGTCACTGTAGAGATACTGAAGAAAGAGTATGCAGATTATGAAATTACATGGTCAGATGACAAGAAATAAAATTGTGAACACAATGAGCAGTTCCAACCTGGTAACTGTGAGCTGTACTATGATAAATAAAATTTGAAGTATGTTCTATGTGTGTAACCATAAATCTGGAGTGACTGGACTCTGCCATTGTTTGTAATATAATCCTGATATATCTTATTTTTTAGATCATTCCTTTGTGCAGAATCTGAAGTTCTAACCCTTTTTCCTTTTGATGTGCCCTTTAATTAAACATTCCCACACCATCTTACCTCTAATTTGTTTTCATCCAGTCCCATTTCATTGATCTATTGTAGGATACCTAAGGATTTACCATCAACTTCAAACACCACTGGACCAAACCTGTTCACTGATCTTTTGACCACAGTGTTTTCAACTTGTTTTTTTATTACTTTTCAGGTGTTTCATCTTTCTTACCCACATTAAAAAAAAAATGGCGTGGAGGGTAGGGTTGACTGTTACAGTTCTTCATCAATGATCCAAATCTTTGATTTACTCAATGATTTTAAGATCTAGTATTCTGCAGAAGCAATGATCAAAATATTTGATTTTCCTGTAAGAACCTTCCCTGTAGCAGTCTGATATCAATGTAAAATTCTGCCAATGCCTCTTTCATTCTGATTCCCCTGGACTGCTTTGATTTGTGTGAATTTAATAATGCTTTTTTCTTTTTTTTTTTCCTAGCAATAATTATGTGATAGTGAACTACCTCCTCAGTACACCTAGGCAGTGTCTGAATTAGCTAACATCACCCTCCTGTTATGGCAGGATGTTGCCTTTTGTTTGTTGCGAAATTACTTGCTACAATTTTCACTCTTCTTGTTTCATGACAGTTTTCATTTAATTCATTTGTGGATTTACTGACTTGCTGTCTTGAAGGCTTGCTGACTTCCAGAGGTAATTCTAGATAAATTCTCCTTTTCTGTGGTTTCTACTGCACTTACCCAGCAGTATCTGGTGGTATAGAAAAGCCTTTTCTTTTCAGCATGCAAGTGACTCTTACGGTACCAGGAAATCTGAGACTTTAGGCCAGTTTCTCTCACCAAAAATCCTGCTGTTACTCCCTTCTTACAGTTGTGATCCATCTTAAGTCACCTTTCTGTAGCTTTGTTTTGGTTGGGTGGGGAGGAATTTTCTGTTCTCATCCTCAAACCTTTCACTCCAGTCTTCACCAGAGGAGTTCCAGGGGTCTCCATCCCAATAATCTCCTCAGAGCAGAATCTCCTGAACCTGGTGCTACAGGTCTCTTGGTTGGCACCAGATTCCCCCCACTTGCAGCCTGGATTTTCCCCTCCAACACCCTTGCCTGCTCTTGCATCTGCTCTTTGTGCTTCTCTTTGAGTTCCTGTGCAGTGGTTATCTGGCTGCACTTCAGATACAGTGGTAATGATTGCAGGATTGATTTTACTTAGGAAGATTTTGATTTCAGAGCCTGTGTGCCTAATAACCAAGAATAGCACACAAGTCAGTAACCTGCAAATTGGGCACTTCCCAGTTCCATTACCATGGCCTTTTTTGCCCCTAAGCTTTAGTAAAATAACTGTAGCTGCCAGTATACAAAGCTGAGTTTTAAATAGCCTCATTTCCCAAAACTGGCAAATAGTCTTCAAATGGAAGTCATCAGCTAGGGATAACTGTGTTAAAACAAACAAGCCTTTCAATTTTGTTTCCTGAGGTATTTAATGAGTGATTTTAATCTTTGTCTCCACAATACTTACAGGAAAGACATAATTTACACGGGACCTATTATTGTAATGTCGTGTTCAAAATGAGGGGAGAAAAATGCTGTTGATTTGGAGTGAGCTGACTAAAATTGAGTTACCAGCTGAACTCTACCTTTTACCTTTTATTTCTTCACCGAAGGTAGATTTTAATGTGTCATCAAAAAAAAACCCAAAAAATCCCAAAAACTTGGAGGGACCTCCCAATTCAGTTATTTTTTTTTTTTTTAGTGCAGTGTCACATGGGACAATTTAATTTCCCTGGTCATTAAGTAATGCATACAAGCGTTACAAAGGAGTGAAGTTTATTTTCTTCTTTTCTAGTTTGTGAAGAGGAGCAGGACACTGGCCACTAGGGTGGTGAGGATTTCTCAGATCAAGCTAAATGTACATGAGGGAAATTAGTATTTTTTGAAGTTGAAACATCAACAACCTACAAAACTAAATGCTGAATTCTGCTTCCTCTCAGCATGTACCTGCTGGATTTTAAGAACAGAACTCATCTAGAATATGGAAATCCCAATGCTAATTGTGCTGATTTAACCTGAGAAAAAGCATCCTTCATTTTCTAACCAGATTCTGAAATTGGAAGCAATTTATAATGTGTGGGGTTATTTGTTTTTCATGTGCAATCATGGTAAGATTGTGGCTCTGCCATTCTTCCCTCAGAGTTCTGATTCTGTATTTGCAAAAAAACAGCTATGTTTGAACCAAATACTGAGTGAAGGCACAATAATTAAACCAAAGATGGTGTGTTTGATAGTGGAATATTATCAAGAGGACATATTATAGTAGAATATTTTAAGTACCTTCTTCATTTAGTCATCCAAAATTACATTAGATTTTTCTTCCTAATCATATTCTTTGTCATAGAGGTCAACATTTCTTACTACTTGAGGTATAGTTCTCTGGAACTCCACTAGACTAGCAGGTGTAGAACAACCTATTCAGTGGCAAGCCATGATTTATCTTAGGATTGAGTTTGAAAAATGACAAATGGTAATCCATTTGTTTCCAGCATCTCTGATTTGACAGAAAAAAAAAAAAAAAAAGTGCTGTTAACAGTACCTTCTTGATTCGCCAAAGCTAAAACTTTCTTTGTTCCTCAGTCTGTAGTCAGCAGTTATCATCACTAAGTTTCAGAGTTGGTGCAGAAGAATTCCAAAGCACTGTGGCAGTCATGGCAAAACTGACTTTTTTCCTCCCTCTCCTATCCTGTGAGAGGCTAAATTCAGTAGTTTCCAAATCATCCCTTTAAAATAGTCTGAAACAGTAGTGAAGGCTCTTCTGTGAAGTACAGGAAATCCTTTACCACTCTATCTTAATAGCAGCAGGGTCAAAATAGGAACCTTGGGATTGACTTTCAGCACCTTCAGTGATGGAAACTTGATAGCATAATTCAAGTGATTTAAATCACTGCTGTACTAAGTTTCTTTCCATCCCCTCAGACTATTTCCTTCTGCTCTACACTGAATATCCTTGCATCCAGTTTACAGCAGTGGTCACTGTCTCCAAGTTTGTATTTCTGCAAGGGCACCTGATAAAGCAGTGCATGATGACAACAGCTGTCTAAGAGCTTTCTGTCTGGTTTTGGCCAGGGCAAAGCATGCAGTGGATTCCCTTTTTTTTGTTTGAATTGCTGGTGGCAGTGAGCAGTTTTGTAGTTCTTTGGGGGTTTGTTGCCAGTGATTTCTTCAGCAACATCACTGTCTTCAGCCTACAGAAGTGCCTTGTATTGCAGGCTTTTCTGAGTGCTTTCTGTCCTGCCAAACTGGTGTGAAAAGATTGAAGAGGTATGGATGTTCAGTAGTACCCCCAGCAAGTTTAGAAAACAGGGCAATTCATTTCTGAAAAAAATCTTGTTAAAACAGTACAGCAATCTATTAAACTCCTGTAATAGCACATTTTATCTCCTTTTCCAATTGTCTCCTAAACCTCAGTTCTATCATCCTCCAGTATTTCATTTGTAGGCTTGTTGGTTGGTAGAAGGAGCTTATCTTGTGCAGAATATTCTTTCAAGTCAACTTCTAAACCAGCATGGCTCTAATTCCTTGCTGAAATTTTGTTAGCCTGTGACAGAATCTGAATGTGAAAATTTACAGACCACGGTGGTTAATATTGTTACACTCTTTAAGGTGCTTGAATACGTCATGTGTGCATTCCACATGGAAATATTACATGGATTTCTGAGATCCCCACAAATGATAAATACAATCACATCTCCCTCTGCTGGCAAAACAGCAGAGCTCAGAGGTCTGTGGTCCCTGCACGAATCTGGCTGCAGTTAGGCTGCCCAAACCTGAGTGCAAGCTCACCATCTCTTGCACTAATTTTGGATGCTAAATTTATCTCCTTTAGCCACAATATGTCATGTATGTCATTCCCATGTCGTGTATGTCATTCCTGTGACATACAGTTCTGGTGCTGACAGATAATGTGAAAGCCTGGCTGGAGACAATGACTTGCTTAATCTTTGTACATAAATTAATTTTCATAAACAGATGCTGCTTTAAGCAGAACTCCATGCAAAGTCAACACCAGAAAAAACCCTCACTTCCAGTCAGACACCATAATTTGTCAAACATTTCAACAACCACCATCCTTAATTTGTTAAAGGAGAATAAGAGAGGAAAAAGCAAAGAGACATGAGGATTAAAACATTTTTGAGCTATTTTTTTGGAAGATCAGTAGTTTAATTTTAACAGGAATTTTTAAAGGCAATTTCCATAATGCATCGCTGCAGACCCTGATCAATTGTTTTAACCATACTGGTTGTAAACACATTTTTGTCTTCAATGAATTTCTCAAAGAGATAAATACCACCACCAACTCCAAAATAATGCACTTTGCTTGCCAAATACACACGGCCATTTCTATCCAGGAGCTGAGCCAGTGTATCATGCAAAGCACTGTAGTAGTCAGGATTATAGATGGTCTCAGAGGTGAGAATTATATCGTACTTCAAACAGGGTTTGTTGCTGTTTAACAGGAGCTGGCTGACTTGAGACCATTCTCCAGAAAAAAATCTGCATCTGTTGAGCATATCAGGTGAGCTCTCTGCTTTCCTGGGCCTCTTTGAAGGAGGCTTGCTGGCTTTTCTGTCCTTCCCACTGCCCTCACTGACACAGTTGGCCACCACATTAGGCAAGGTTATTTCATCAATCACTGTGCTGTTGTAGTCCTGAAAATGGACTCTGGCAGCTTCACCTTGTAAAGCAACAATTCCCAACAATCCAGCTCCACAGCCAAGATCCAATACGGTCTTGTTGGTAAATTCTATTTCAGCCTCAGAAAAGTAGTCCATGAGATCAAAGGTGCATTCCCAGATTTTCAGCCCTCCTTCGTAGACTCCTGGGATGAGATCAGAGTGGGAAGACACACTTTTGGACACGATGCCTTCGCTGTCAGCATCACCTGAACATGTCATTTCCACTACAGACAGCTTTACATAAGACAGGTCCAATACTGTCTCCATGACTTTATTTTCCAATACTTTGTTGAGATCTTGGGGAATGCTGTGCTCCTTAGCAGCTTTCACACAGAGGTTTTTCTTCAAAGCTGCCTCATCCTGGTACTTAGCAGCAGCCAGCTTCAGGCTGGACTTTGCTGCAAGACTGGCAGTTCCCCTGCTCTTCTCCCTGGATTCCTGCTTGTGTTCTGGAGAGCACAGCAGTAAGAAGTGAGCATCTGCCTCACTGTTCTCATTTTCATCAACAGCAAAATTAAATCGAAAATCCATTTTCAGGAATAAGTTTTTTTTTTAAGTTTAATTTATGACAGCCAAGCTTTTATGTAGGCAATGTTGCAGGACAGAGTATTTCGCTGGTGCAGTATCAGATGTCTTGCCAAGAGCCAGGTGAATTGCTGCTGGAAATAAAAGTAAATAGTCTTATGTATCATTAATATCAGCACAAACCATCTAATTGTAGCATCCTGATTTTCATTACCAGGCTCCCCCGGAAAGTCGTGGAGTCTCCCTCTCTGGAAACATTCCAAATCCACCTGGACGCGTCGCTGTGTCACCTGCTCTGGGGGACACTGCTTTGGCGGGGGGGGGGGGTTGGGCCGGATGATCTCCAGAGCTCCCTTTCAACCCTAACTATTCTGTAATTTTAAAAAACCGCTCTCTAACCACTTAGGTTTATAAACACAGCGTCACAGCAGACCCCATCCCACATACCAGGCAAGGGAATTAGGACAGCTGCCACCCCCGCTAAAACTCGCATTTCAAACTCAGCGTTTCAAGGGGCGCAAACCCAACGCGCGGAGCGGTCCCGCTACCGCGCAGGCCGGGTGAGGGGCTCCGGGAGCGTTTCCCATCCCGTTTTCCCTGCCCCGTTCCCGTACCGACCCGCGGCCGCCGCTCCGGGCCATCCTCCGCTTCCCCCACGTGGAGCCGCTTCCGCTTCCTCGGGCGCGGGGCCTTGTGGGAGCGCGGGGCAGTGGCGGGAAAGGCGCCCCGCGCTGAGGGGAGCGCGGCCGCCGCCATGTCCCAGGCAGACCCCGAGCTGCTCCTGCGGGAGCTGGACGGCTGGGACTGGGAGCTCTGCCGCCGGGAGCTGCCCGCCGTGCTGCCCCGGCTCCTGATATCCTTCCCAGCAGGGCACTGGGGTGGTGTTGGAGGGGTGTGTGTGCGTCCTTCGGAGTTCCACGGTTCGACCAAATGTGTGTGAGGGAGAGCGGTGGGACCTTTGTGAGGGGCCGGGTGCCGGGAATTTCGCTGGAGCCGGGTACGGCCTTTCCCTGGAACAAAAGATTCATAGACTCTAGAGCATCGCGTGTGGTTCATTTAGCGCTGTAGATAACTCCCCGACACACCTCTCACCTACCCCCTCAAAAACAAAAGGAACCCAACCCCCTAAGAAAACCCAAACTACACACCACCGAAAAAAAAAAACAAAACTCAAAAAAAACAACCGTTCAAGGCTTAGTCTCCAATACATTTGGGAATACTTTGTTGATCCTGTGGGTACTCTGGGCTATCACCCTGCGTTGGTTGTGGAGCATCCCCACCAATTTCATGCGAACATGAGACAGTGACAGAAGTCACTGTGGCTTCTGCAGGTGCTTTGAAGGTAGCCTTTACAGCAGAATAAGTTTGATTTTCTTTAACATTTTTACTCAATGTATGAAGAGTCTGAGGACTGGACGGAGCATATTCGTAAGTTATGGTTAAGAAGTGCCTCTTCCTGTGGAGCCCTGTATTGCAATTGCATTAAAATCACTGCAGTGCTTGAAATGCTTCTGCTACAACTTCTCAGTCTTCAGCCATCCTGCTGGACCTTGCACATTGAATAAGCTTTATAAATGTCCCTAAAGACACTGCATCTAAGGCTGCTTTTTCCTTTCTGCTACTTCTGATCTTTAAATGCACAAAAGAAGGGTGTATTTCATCTGGTGTTTTGTTGTCTTTTGGGCTGTTATCTTCCAGGTGACAAAGCTAATAGTTAAAAGAAAATGAGGCTCGTATGTAACTGTTTATGAGTGTTGCTAAAACTGTTACATTGTATATTATGTTGCATTATAAAATGTGCTACTATTTGCAGTTTGGAATGTAGCAAATACTGGATCTGTAAGGTGGCAGTTGTGCTCAGTCTTCAACTAATTTTAGTCAGGTGTGCTGCTATTTTATCCAAAACATGGATTTTTGCATGTTGGAGCTATTACAGATAGTTGATTTTTCAGATAATGTATGTGTGTTTTCATGCATTTCAGATGAGGCAAGTGCTCTGTTGCCTCTCTCAAAATCAAGTGCCTGATTTGTTTTTGCTTTCTGCAGTTCTTTATTTCCTCTGGTAGGTTGCTGTATATTTCTGAGAATTACACATTGTAAATGTTTTTCTTTACAGGTATTTTGAGGATCTTGACTGAAATGTTTTTGCCGCATATCAGCCTTGAAGATGTGGAACGAATTTTTTTCTCAAAAGTATTACCTAAGGTAGAACAGCTTCAGTTAACTGTGGAATTGTCTGTCAGTCCAGTGTTAGAACCTGCTTAGATTGCATTGATTCTTCTTTTGGGGTTGCACAATATCTATGGGATACAAAATTGAAATTGAAGCTTTACCCCTTGAGAGTTTTCACAATGTTGTGTTGAATTGTGTCTGTGATTGTTCTCGTTCTTTATAGTAGGGAGAGAATTAAATATGAAAGTAATGTTCTTTTATATGAAAGCAATGTTCTGCTTTCTATATTCAGCAATAGTCTTGGATTTTATTTCTTTCTGAGAAGATTGGGCTTTTTATAAAATGACCAAGGTGGAGAATTTTTAACTGAGGAAGCTTTTCAGGACAAGTAAACGGAGGAGCTCAACGCTCCTATATCAAGAATGAATGTTGTGAAATTTGTGAATTAATATAGTGAATAAACTTCCAGATCACACTGACCTCACACATGCTTTCTTTTTTGATTAAATGATGGAGAATTTTGTGCCATAGCTGTATTAAAATCAGTGCTTGCATTTTAAGTGAAGTAAAATGGTGCCAAATTACTGATTTAAGTTTCAAGCCTCGGCTTGTCCATTTTAAGAAGCCAGTAAAAAGGGCCACTTGATTTTCCTCTTATTTTATCTCAAGTAACAAATTTTTTGGAGATTACAAGAAAATTGTCTCATAATAGGCATATCCTGAAAAAGAATCACTGTACCACTGTTTATCCTGCACGTGCCTCACTGTCTTTGCAGTCTCAACAGTAACACTCCTCAGATATCCAAAAATCTCAACTAAGGTGGAAATAGGTGTTGTTTTTATGTCACAGACTTTTTTTTTTTGATGTATTCAAAATGTTAATAATCATTCTCCACAAACAATTTTTTTTTCTGAGACAAAAGGAAAATATTTTTTTTAATTATGTGGCTTTAACTAAGTAAAAAATGTTTGGTAGAATAAAATAATATATTTAATAGATAATATTAAATAAATATTATATATAATATATTCTATATATTATTAATGAATAACATATTTCAAGCAAACTAGCTGTGAAGCTTGTTTCAGCAAGAGATCTTAGAAAAAATAATAGCTACAGTATCTTCTGTTTATTATATATATATATATATATATATATGAAAATATATATATATAAAAGTGGTTTTTGCTTCTTGTCATATCATGCTTTATGACTGAAATGCTGTAAAGTGTTTTCTGCTGTGAGTTCTCTCTGTGCCTTCATGCCAAGGCAGCAAGCAGGTATAGAATTGGTGCTATTATTTGCATGTGTACCTTTGTAAGTAAAATGTTTCTGTTTTGTTGTGTTCTGCCAGACTCTACAGTTCTTTGATAACTTGATGTGTGAATTATCCAGCAAGGCCAAAGGACTGACCAGCCAGAGTACAGAGTTATGCAGTACTGTAAGGAATCTGCTACAGGCAAGTCCCATCACATAAGCTGTCAAAATAATGCTTACATCACTCTTTGCTTTTACCTAAACTACTAAAAGGTGCTTAGAAATTTTTTTTGCCAGCTACTGGTGGTTAAAATGTCATTTAATCTTCCTTTGTAGTTGAAGTTCAGTTAACATTTTGTGAATGATTTGATTACATCTAGCGTGTGATGCTAATAATAATTTAAAAAATCATCTCAGATTCTGCTCCAAGTCCCTCCTGCAGATGTAATGTGACTCCCCAGGTGAACCTGGCACCTGTTTATACAGTCACTTCATTCTGAATTTTAACATTTTTCTAAATTGAGAACAATAGTGAAAGAAATAAGGAGTTCTCACAGAGGGTACGGCATCAGAGAAAAGCTCTGGAGCTTCATTCGTCTTTCACAAACTACTTATTTATGCAAATAGCAGTGAACTTTAAATGCAGTGAAAATCCAGGTGTATTTCAGCTAAGAAAAGGTGCTTTTGGAGGTATTGCAGGAGTGATTGATGTTCAGTTTTAATCTCAGACGGTGGTGCAGCTGCTGGAGACGCTGACAGGCTGTGTGCGCTATGTGTGCTCGGTGCAGGAGCTGTCCCTGCAGAGCATCCGCTCCCTCCCTTCCTCCGTCCTCTGTGTGGTGAAGAGCACCTTCACTCACTGCAAGGTAGGGCTCTGCTGGGAGCACAAAAATCCTTCTGTGGGGGAATCTTTGAAATCAGAAGGTTTTGGACAAGTTGCAAAAGGTAGGCCTTAGAGGCAGCAGAACTGGGGTTAGAGCTAAGCAGTAGACATAAGATTCTTTGTCAGTAGCAAAATCATACAAGAAGTAGAAAATAAGGATGAATAGAACAATGGTCAGTGTATTAGCGCTTGGCTAAAATAACTCTCTAAGCAATAGAAAAGAAACACTTTAGAAGAAGATCTTATTTTGAAATTACACTGTTGTCAAAGTATTATTGTTTTAATTTTAGTTGTTAAGTCATTTTCAGAGTGCACTCAGTGCACAAGAACAAAGATGATTTTTCAGCTCTCTGCCCAGCAAATCTGACCTGCCAGTGAGAGGCTCAGACTGGACTATTTCCATCCTTTGCATCAGTGTTAACAAAACATTCTGGTCAGGAGCAGAGTGCTCTGAGGGATCTGTGCAGTCCTGATGGCTACAGAGCCATTTACAGAGCTACAAATGGCAAGTTCCAGAGTGGATTGAGAGTTGAGATTAGCAGGTTTATGTTGCTTGCAGTGAGCAGTGTGTATCAGTTTCAGATGTGGACTGATCTGGATTTTCAGGTGCAACAGTAATTTCCTCTAATCATTGAAAATAAAGCAAGATTATCATAAGGACACACTAACCTTTGGTTGCCTTTCATTTTCACTTTTAATATTTCTTTTTTATAGGAACATTTACATTAGTTTTCCATGTCAGAACTCAAACTCAGATGCCATATCTTTATCTAGTAATTCTAATATAAAAGTATTGGGAAGTCTTTGGAATACTACTTCCTTTGCTGCTGACATTGTCCATGGTTCAGAAATATGATCTCAGGTTCATACATGGAGGGCTGATCCAGAGCCCCCTAAACTCACAAGAGCTAGCCAGACCTCGTTAGTTTCCCACGAGCTGCAAGTGAACATATTTTATATTGAGTGCTCAGGGGCTGTGTATTGAGTTAGAGTAGGTAGGTACATCTGTGCCTTGTTCTTTTTCTCCAGAGGAATGTATGGCAAAGCTCTTGGTGTTTTCTGCATGTGAGGATTCAGGCTGTGAGTCTTCAGCTCTTTTACAAAACTCTTCCTCCCCATTTCAGGACAGTGAATCAGTGTACTATGGGCACCTGCACTTAGTTTCTGACCTCCTACAATCCATGTTCAAGGAAACTTACTCCCTTCAGAAACAGCTGATGGAACTGGTTGATCTGATTTCCATAGGCTCTGCTTCCAGTGAAGATGACATCACATATATGGTGTCAGGTATACGTGGATTTGATACTATTTTAGTCTTGCTCAGTCTTTTTTTCCTTTGGAGAGTATGCTTGAAATTTTAAAACAGGTTTCTGAGTGTGATCAGTTCCTGCTGTTCTGACCAACTTTTTCAGAAAGCAGCATTTTGAACTCGAAATATTTCCATTTTTCTCCTGAAGCTTCCTCTGTGGGAATGTTGTGTAGATTTGTAGGACAGGGGTAGCACCTAAAAATGGAGCCATTTTCCTAATTCATGTCAATGTTCTGGTATTCTCTCAGTATTCTCTTGGGATTGCTGTGAACTCATAAATCTGATTTAACTCTGTTGCTGCTGCTGTTATTTCCTTAGTAATCCACACTGTGCTGGAGATCTGCTCTGTCATTTCCAATATGGACCACGCTCTTCATGCCAATACATGGAAGTTCATAATCAAGTATGTAAGCTAAACTCTTGGGTTTTTATTGTAGTATAGTTTTGAATAATGAGTGTCTCAATTGCTTTGTGCTCAGAGTTTCTAATAAAATTAAAATGAGAGAGTTCAATGTAGCTATTTAATAAGGAAATTTAGAAATTTAGCTTGGAGGTAATATTCCAGCACTGCCAGTGAAAGTAGGTAGGAATTGGTATGAAAAGTAATAGAAACTTGACTTTCTGTATTGCAGTGCAGAAGAAAATTAGCAACACTGTTGTCTGAGTGAGGAGCATTCAGAGAGGTCTGACCTGCAGCTCTGTAGATGTTTTTTGGCTTGAGTTGGCTGTCTCACATTTCCATCCTGCCTCTCCCTTGGGTTTCAGTCATGGCCATGGAGAGAGTTGTTCTCTCTTGAGTTTCTGCTTTCAGTGTTCACGGATATTGCACCAATCGCTGCTGTATAAAAGGCTAAATAGAAGAATGAGTTATTTGGATTTGTAAGAACTCAGTGCATGGTCACTTCTGACAGTTAAATACCTGGCTATATTCATGTCTTTCAGGCAAAGCCTGAAGCATCGCTCCCTGCTGCAGTGCCACCTAAAGCACAGTGACATCCTCAGTGGCCTGTGCAATGACATTCTTCTTTCTTTTGACTCCTGCTTGCAGCTGGCTGAGCAAATGAAGGTGTCAGAAATACAGGTGAGTTAAAAAGCTCTCAAAGCTGCCAGTGAACTTGAGGAGGAGAAATTCTTTGTGCTGTATTATTGCTTGGAGTAATTTGGTTTGGGTTTTTTGGGTGGTAGACAGAATACCTTTGAAACCACATGAAAATGAAGCCCATAGCTTTGTGTAGATTGAGGATGTTTTAGTGAGACACTAAGTTTTCATCATACTATGTGAGAATTTTTTTTTTTATTTTTTAAACTGACAATATCCCAAGGTCGGGCAAATCCTTAATATTGCTCTGAAAGTACTGAAGCATACATACTGAGTATTTTTAAAGTCTTCCCTCCTTAGCTTTAGAGTCTGTAGAGATTCAAATGTGAAATAGGTTTTGAACACTGTTAGCAATCTAACTTCCTATTTTACTGTATTACTCCATATTAACTTTTAGAACTGCTTCTTTTGGACAGGAGGGCACTGACTTCAGGCTGTTCCAGAAGACAGTGAAACTGTGCAGATTCTTTGCTAACTCACTTGTACACTACACCAAGGTAGGTTTTAATTCTTCAATGCTATGTTAGTATTAAATTTAAGCCTCTGGTCTGCAGATGGAATCATTTTGTACTGCATAATATCTTAACAATTTACAGCTCTCCCATATGGACAGTATAATTAATATCCATGCATAACCTGCTTTAGTTCTTCCACCTGTAAATACTCACAAGCCTGTGCAGGGTTACTGCTGGGATTCCCCAGAAAAATAAACTGGAACAGGTTGTTTCATGCAGTGGCACTGAATTAAAATGTAGGAGATGTGCAGTAATTCATGTAATTAATCATAGATTTTATTTTAAAAGTATCTCTCAAAATTGATGGCTTTTGCAGGAATTTCTTGCCTGCCTCTCTGATTCCTGTTCTCAGTTACATCAGCTCTTTCTTCAGATATACAGGTATGTGAAGTACAAATAATTACTGATAGTATCTTAATAACATTTCAAAATTACATTCTTAAATTACAAATATTTTGAGATGTAAAAATGCACTTCTCATTCCAGAGTTGTTGCCATCTTTTTTCATGTACAGAAAGCTGAAATATTTTTAATAAATTAAGTGGTTTAGTGTTTTATAGTTACCTTAACCCTATTCTTGATCAATACAGTGCATGTGCCATGATGACAAACCATTAACTTCGTTGCAACTATTTATGCAAGATTTATTAACAAATTATGTGTAGGATATGCAGAAAAAAGCCTCTACACTAAATGCAGGTGTCAGCAGTGCCTTTTGACAGATTGTTTCTAGCTTAAGACAAAGTTTGGAAAAATATTGTCCTGGAGAAAGAGGGGACCAGAAACAGAGTGCTCTGAAATTTTTCATAACTTTACTGTTGTGTTAATAATCTTGTGGAATCCCACAGAAGGATTCTGGTTTTCCTGGAAGCAGATGCTCTTATAATGCTACAGTTATAAATATCTGCAAGTGGTTTATCACTTTCCTTTCAAAAAGTTTGTTTGCTGCAGTGGTGGTGAAGCATAAGAGAACCCAGACTTCATACTAATAATTGTTTATTCTGTGAAATCAGAGGTCTGATTTCAGCCCTTTGTTGGAATTCAAACCAGGTTCTGTGGTGAGATGTGCACCTGGGTTCACTTGATGTTCCACTGCAAGATTGGGTGAATATTTTTTAATGAATTTCTTCTTCTAAGTTTACTCCCCTTGTAGATTTTTGCCAAGTGGAAGGTTGTAAACTTTTATTCACTCAGGGAAACTGAGCAGGATTTTTGAGTAGGAAAGTAGCATTTTTACAGTTCACTTTATAAGCTGCAAAACTAGAAGATTTTATTTCATGGTCTCTTGCTTTATTCTCATATTGGCTCTTTTTTTCTTTTATTGCCCAAGGTGTTTTTTCATCTTCAGAGAAGCTGTGATACCCTTTTAGGGTCATGTGTTAAGTTAGTGCTGTGATATTTATGGCTGTAAAATCGTGTATACAGTTGTTTTCTTGGCTTTTCCCTTTCACTTGACTCTTTGTGATGTGATATGTTTCTTCAGAGAGATGTTATCTTACACACATTTTCTGTGAGCTTGTAAGGTTTTCTTTAAATGTTTAGTAAAATATTGGATTGTGATGCTTGTTTTAAAGGCTGGATGCAGAGTTGTAACTCTTGGGCTATAACAGATATTCTAAAATGGGGAGTCTTTTCTGTCTTTTATTTCACAGGAACAAGGAAATAATGACTTTGCCTTTTTGTAGTTCTTTTGGAGAAAAGTGATATTGCTGAAAATGCTACTGAGAATATTTAACTTCTTTTTTTTTTTTTTTTTTTTCCCCGTTTCCCCTCAGCAAATTTCCTCCCAGTCTTTATGCTCCAGAGATCTTGGAAGTTCATCAAGATGAAATATCCCAGGTTTTTCTTGTGGCTCTGGACCCTCTCATCACCCAGCTCCTTCCCTTTAGTCCTTTCATGGAACGAGTGTTAAGTGAAAATTTAGGTGGGTTGAAAGTACAACTCCCAGTGCTGTCTGAGGGATCACCATTGACATTCTGACTGTCTGGACCATAACATTCTGTACTCACTTGCTTGTCTCTGGTTCTTTAGTAAGTGCTGTGATAGAGCTGATTGCCTGCTAACTTGGATGGGTTTTATAACAGATAGTTTATGTTGTTGCTGAATTAATCTTTTCCAAAGTACTCATAGCAACTGCACTGTTAATCTGGTTAACAGAAATCCTGTCAATTCTGCTCTTTTGCATAATTTCAATCCACATTTGCCACAAACTTCCAAAGTAGGATGGATTTTTTTTTTTGCTGTTCTGTTGGTAGGGGAAGATAGCTTTTTTCCCCCTAAAGTATTTTCTGTGTAAAGTAGCATGCCTTTAAACGGGGAAAATATCAGCTTTTTGTTTCAACAAGCTCTTCTTGAGTTCTGCCCTGACCAACATCTCACAATTCTGAGATAGCTCTCATCAATTTGCCTCTACACTTGCTTAAAAGTCAGTTTACACACAGAGTAAATATATCCAGGCAACTTCATATCTGAACCCCAAATTTCTACAGGTCTCCCTCCTGAGCAGCAGCTGTCCCAGTGTCTCCTCCTGCTTACCATAATGGACAAGCTGTCATCTCAGCCAGAAGAAGTGCAAACTCTCTGGAACACAGGAAAAAGGTACTAAAAAGGTTTTTGTTGTAGTTCTTCACAACTGTAGTCGTTCCATACAGGCAAACAAAGGGGCTCAGCTGCTGGAGCTTCCTTTGCAACTGAACTTGGAAAATTGTCACTATGGATTTCCATCCTTATGCCAAGACTAACAGGATCTGATGTTCATTGCCTCAGGAGTGAAGGATACAGAGACAGAGATGTCTTTGTTTTTTCAGGGAAGGAGTGGTATTTCAGAGTACTTGTAGGGTAGGAATAAGGCTCTGAAAGTAATTTGTTGATACTTCACTAAGTTAAAGTCTCACACTTTTATGCCTGAACCCTCTAATAATCACCTGAATTGGTAAAAGAGGAAGGCTGTTAGGAACTCAAATCTGGTGTAAAAGCACTGAAGTTATTGCTGTCTTTTCTGGCTGAAGACAAAGTTTGTAATGCCAATGTTGCTTGCAGGATTTGGGACTTACATGTCTGTAACCAAACTGTTCTCTTTTTTTTTTTTTCTTTTTTTTTTTTCCCTTTCCCCCTTGCAGCCTGTCGTTGTTTTCAGCTCTCTTCCTCAGTTTCCAGCAATGTTGTGGAGAGCTTTCTCTCCCTGTGTGTTTGCCACAGGTGGTCAGTACTGGACAGCCAGCAGTTCCCATCACCCTCTATCACTATGTCTGTGTCCACCTGTGCTCCTTCATTGCTTCCACACTCCCATCACACTTCCCTCAGCTGGTAAGATTGGGTTTTGCTTATCAATTCTTCAGCTGTTGTGATGCATAGGTGCTACTTAAAAAGAATGGGTTCTTTCTAATGATGTGGCTCTGAAAAGATGCTCAGAGAGAACGAGAGAACCATCTCAGAGATGGTTTTGTAGAAATCAGCTGTGACACAGCTGCATGGCTGGAGTTCAGTTACATGGCAAATGTCACTTTTGGGAAAGGGGAGAAGAAAGTTCTTGAGGACCTTAGTGGTCTTGGCAATTTTTATACTTTTTCAGAGTAGGAAAGGTCATGTTCTTATAAAAGTTTAGTGCTTTCTTTTCTGTGGTATTCAGGTTGTGTTAATTTTCCCATTTCTCCTCAGGAGTGTGCCCTGCTGGATGCTGTGCTGGGTTCCAGTATGATCACGTCTCTGCTAGCAATGGACGCATGGTGCTTCCTTGCCCGGTAAGATGCTCCTAGTACAAATCAAGCAGGTTTTCCACAGATCCAGTTCATTCTGTTGTTGTACATAATAAGCAGTTTGCTTGAGAGAGATTTTTGTAAGACAGATTTGTCCCAGAATTGGATTGTTTTCAGATACAGAACGTATTTTGAAAATTAGGAGTAGAATTGGCATAGTCATTTTTATGTTCTTGCAAGTAAGAGGAGCATTTCTCTTTAATAATTGATTTTTGAAATGGTTGTCTCAAGTAAATTGTGTCTTTGCAAATCAAGTTTAAATATGTTAGAGGAAATGGCAATTTCTTAGACCAGATTTATGATATTTAGTCTGTAGAAGAATAGGAAGTACAGATTCACAAGCTGCTCTCTCTCATGTTTCAGGTATGGAACAGCTGAGCTGTGTGCTCACCACGTTAATGTGATTGCCCACTTGGTAAGAACCACAGTGATGTTTTCAGTTTGGCACCAGTTTTAATCTGAGTGCTACCAGCAAAGATTCAAATGGAGATTTGAATTCTTCAAATTGGCTTAGTAATTAGCAGAAGCAGTACAGTGAAAATATAAACCAATATGCCCTGCTTATCTTATTTACAGTGTTACTGCTGTGATCCTACATAGCGATTTTCAGAATATCCTGTACAGAATTTGTTTGCTCAGTGGTGATTTTTCCCCCAGTGTAGTGAGGTGCATTACTCTTTTACCCTAATGCAGGTAAAGGCTTGGCCCAGTGACTGCTGCCAGCTCCCTGCCCTGGGTGTGCTGCTGAAGCGAATGCTGTTCCTGATGGCTCCAGAGCATCAGGCAAGTACAGCACCAGCATCTGCTGTTGTTGGTAGAAGAGATTTGAATCAGTGGCCTGTGTTCAAATATTCCCTTTCAGTTCTGGAGAAGTGACAAGATGTTGAGTGCTCATTTGCTGCACTTGTTATTGTACTTGTTATTACTTAGTCTAAGTCATTAAGTCACTAAATTATTACTTATTGTGGATCCCACTTCATGCAGATGTGCTCTTTAAAACAAGAAAAGCACATTGACCTTTCTAAGGGTCTTGCTGGATAGCAACAAATTCTTTTTTTTTGACAAAGTATGAAAACAGCACATCTCCTCAGATTGGCTGAAACTGTGTCCTGTCATCGCATCTGTGATATCTAGGAGTGTTCTTGTGGCATCAGGTATCAAGAGGAGTGTCCTGTCCTGTCAGTGCCTCTCTGTGTACCCTGGAGGGGCTGAAGCCCTCTCTTCTACTCACTAGGGCCATCGCTTCAAGCGGCTGAAAGAACCAGTTGCTTAATCATTCTGATATCCTGTATGTGACAAGGGAGGTGGCAGTTTCTAAATGTTTTTCATATAAAAAGATGGATTTTATTGAAATACTTTGCACAGATTTTTCACATAATTAATGTGAAGCAAACCAGCAGCACATTCTGGTTTCTCATCTTCCGGGCTATCTAATTGTTTTCTGATCTGTTTAGTTTCTATTACCTTTTGTTTCCAGGTAGAATTTGCTCATGAGTTTCCTCCTGAAGAGGATGAGAACTTGGCTGTGTGGCAGCACGTGTCTCTCAGAGCCCTGAATCCTGACCTTAGGGCACAAGTGGCGTCTCAGCTGTGCTCGGCAGGGCTCGCGCGGTGCCGGCAGTGGCTGAGCAGCAGCCGTGCCTTGGGAGGGCTCCCACCTGTGGTAAGGAGATCTGCTTCTCTCTGGAAAAATGAATGACTCTAGTTTTTCAAACTACAAGGGTTCTGTTGCTGTCACCTCAGTTCTATTATTCAGTCTGTTGCACAGCTTTTTTCCATGCCTAGCTGGCATATGCATAAGCAAGAACTCAATTTTAATGTTTTCTTGTATGCAGCACCTTAAGACCTCTACTGTCCTAGTGGAGGTTCTGTGATTCTCTAGTTATTCTAGTTGTTGTTTGCTCTCTGGCTGAGCAGATGTATTTTTCTTCAGGATTTCTGATTTGTGCTGTGCCTTAGCATACAATTCCTCCCAGCTTTAAAGTCCCAGCAAGTTTTATGCAGCATCAAATCTGAAAGATGCTCGCTGGTCTCTTAGATGAGGGAATGTAAGAAACCAGAGGCTTCCACATGAAGTGTCTGCTGCCAGACTTCTCCTGCCAGTGCAGCAAATGACCTGCAGTGTGTGTGAAACTCACAGAAATAATGGATGGTTTCCCAGCTCTGGAATCTTTGTTGGCTGCTCTCCTGCTCGATTAGCTGTTCTGTACAGCTGAAGCAGGACATTGGGCTTCTTGCTACCTTGTATCACTTTAGATGTTTCATATGAGCCTGTGTGCTCACCATGGGTTGGTTTACATGTAATGTGTTTTGTTGGTCTTACACATATTTTCCTCCTAGAACACTGCCCTTTCTGTCCTGCTGGCTGCCTGCAATTCTGCTGATGCTACTCTGGAGGCAGAATTTAAGACATCTGTCTTGGAAATGCTCAGTCAGTTCTGGTCTTTTCTCCAGGTTAAGCAGGTAAGAGAGTTTGCTGCTCCAGCAGTGGAAGCATGTCTTGGAGAGGCTGGTGCTGTTTCCTCAGGTTGTTGTTACTCATTTGTTTGATTGGATTGGACTGTTTCAGTAAAGCACAGTGTACCAGTGCTGCCCATCTGATCTTAGCTGGTTTATCTGTAAGGCAGGCATGAGCTCTGGGAAGCTTGAGTTTGAATTTCCTGAATGTTACATATATGGTTCCTTGTTACTCCATCTGTTACTCAGTGTCACACTCAGACTTGCTCAAGGAGAAGCCTGAAATACATGATTTTGCTTCATACCAGTTACAAATTTGATGTATTTTAAATATTCATCAGAATGTGACCAAAATTCAGGGTGATTTGATTAGAACACAGCCCAGCTCATGGTGACACACAGGGCCAATCACCCTCCTCCTAAGGTGGTCAGGCAGTGTCCTTGTGACCATGTACTTGTTCATGGCTGCAGCTGCATAAAGGAAGGAAAAAAAAGGATTGTCAGGGTTTTCATGCTCCAGATTAAAAAAGAAGGTTTGAGAGTGGGAGTGAAGAGCCAACAATGTGCCCCTTCAGAGGTCTTTTCACACCTCAGCCATTCTGTGAGGACATTTGGCAACTGAAAGTGAAAAGAAATTGTTCAGATAGCCTTTAGGTGCTTATTTTAGTGAGTGGTGGAAGGAGAGGAGGGTTAAGAAATGTTCTTCACAAAAATCAAAGAAAATGGTCTCATAAAATACAGCTACCTAGAAATACTGATATGATTATTTCAATATTTTCTTTGCTGCTTACAATGCAGTGTTTTATGTGTGTGAAGTCAGGCTAACAATTTTGGAATGCTACTGTAGCTTGACATTCTCTCCTAAGCAGTTATTCCATGAGCTAAAATGCAATGTTACTGATATCTTGTGCTCTCTTCAAGGTCTCAGATGAGCCATGTCTCCAGAAGACACTGTGTTTATTGCTTCACCTTTTGGAATTTTTCATCCAAGCATTAGATGCTCAACTGATGACCCAGGTAAAAAAAAAAAAAAAAAATCCTAAAACCCCCAACACCACCTTATGAATAATTCACTACATGAAAACCAACTTCTTTGTGATTTATTGAAATCTCAAATGAGTTATTTCATGGTCTGGCCTTCTCTTAAAGAGGAAATAATTTTCCTTGATTATTTTCCTGGCCTTTAAACCGAGCGCATGACATTTCAGTTAACACTGCTTTTGAGAATCCCTTTCCTCTGTAAGATAATTGAGATATAAGGAAGTATGATAGAAATCATGCTCATTTCTTTCTAAAATGCACCTGCAGCTTTATCCTGGCCAGTTCTATTGGAGGTGCAGCATACCTCCTTCAGGTGTCTAAACTCCATGTGTTTGGATTTAAAGATGAGCCTGCACAGTTTTCACCTGCAGTCTGTCTCATGGGGCTTTGCTGGGATTTGTCTCCTGCAGGTATTTGCACTGCAGTCATCCCTGCTCCAGCTGCATCCCCCGGATCATGTCCGTCTAGCAATGGTGGATTTTCTGTCTTCCATGGGAAAGGTGTTTATTCCACAAGAAGCACAGGTAAATGGAGTTGTGGCCTTAGTGAAATTGCCTTGTATTTTGATAAAAAGACTTTTATTTAAATATACATTTAAGGGATCAAGTTCATTAATTAGATACAGGAATGCCAGGATAGTTGTCTTGGATTAATGGTCTGCAACAGGTTTATTTTTCATCAGGACGTGCTGAATACATGCAAGATGCTTGGAGGTTCAAATGTCAGTCCTTTCTCACTGGTGAGAAGTAACAAGAAGTGAGAATAGAATGTCACCTCCCTCACAGTGGTTCTTTAGCCAGACAGGGCAGTAGCACTCTTGCATTTCCCAAACCTGCCCCTCAGAGCAAGTCTTTAATAATAAATCATGATGGGGAGATATGCACAACTAACTCTTGGGAACTGATGGCTGTTTCTTCCTGTTGCAGAGGCAGGTTGTGCCCCAGCTGTCCTGTCTGTTTGCCTCTCTGCTGGCTGACCAGACCTGGCTGATTCACCAGCACGCACTGGAGGCATTCACACATTTTGCAGAGGTGAGCAGAGCACAACTCTGGGTGCAGGCATTTGGTTCTGTTAACTTCTGTTGTACACAAATTCTCCTGTCTCAAATGTTGGCTGCTCCTTACTGCACAATCTGCATCTGAGTTACAGTGTTGCACACTGAAAGTGCTGAGGGCTGGTGCAGTTGGAAGAGATTTCAGGAGCTGGAAGTGAAGAAGGATTGGGCACTGGTTGCTTAGATTGGTTGCAAGAGGGTAGGGACACCTAGGGAAAATAGAAACATCTATTTTCTTCCCTGTTTTCTATTTTCTAGGGAATCTTCTATTTTCTAGGGAAAATAGAAACATCTATTTTCTTCCCTTCTTAGCATGAATGTACTGAACAACCAATAACATTTTTGATAGGAAACAAGACATGAAGATGTTGTTCCTTGGTGCCTTAATTCTGAAGAAGTTAAGAACAAAGTTGTTAATTTTCTGGCTAAGGTATGTATATTGTTTAACCATTTTACTGCTATCTTAGTTGATGCTGTACATCTGCTATCAGCAATACACAGCACGGGTCTACACTTGCATTATCTGCATGACCGTTAAGTAACTTTAAAATAAACTGTCTGGTTGAACTTCTCTACTTGCTTTAATCAGCAGAATTAGCAACTGCCATTCCTATGCACACTGGTCCTCCAATACTTTCAACTTAAAAGCAAAACATTTATCATCCTTAACCAAAAAATACTTACTAAATTGCACTGTTGTTTTTGAAGGAAGTTACCTATTAAAAAGACAGGATTTGATAATCTGGTTTGATTTCCTTCCCCATTTCTCTTGGATCAGTTTCTGAAATCTAAACAAATATGTATGAAACATCTCAGTGCCTTTTGTATATTAGGAGAAATCCTCTTAGGGCAGGTGGCTGTTGCTGCAGAATAGTGGCATTGGGAAACAGGGGGCAGCTGCAGCTTGAGGCAGGGCTCTCTGGTTGAGCAGCTTTTGGCAAGTAGATAATTTACAAAAGAACTGGTAGCTGCTAGTGATGCTAACCCAAAGTTGTAGATAACCTCAGTCTTTGATCAGAAGAATGTGTGAGAAATAATATTATTTGGACTGCACATTAAAATCCCTCCCTCTCTTCCTTTTGTTCTGGCCTATAAATTTTGCCTATGAAGGCTGGTAATGCTGCCTGGGTTTAGTTACCTCTCCTGGGGCCTTCTCCCTAGACAAGGCAGGTGGAAGAGACAAGAGAAGCACGAACAGAACGCCTGAAGCAAGAAAGGATTACCTGGAGTGCACAGGTTTTGAAAGTGGATGGAGAATTGGAGTCAACAGGAGAGGTATGTGTGCTTCTTTAAACTGTTAATTTCTGTCAGTTCTGAGGAGTGTCTGAGAAGGCTGAGCTGATCTTGCTGCCCTCCATGTTCTAAGAAAAAAGGTCACATGCACTCCTGGCCCTTTGTATATTTTAATGGTCTGTAGTGCCTGCCAGGCAGCAAAAACCCTCACAGGACAAGGGACTTTTGCAGCTCTGTTCCACCTAAGGGGTTTCTTGTGTTTGGATGATCCCCCAAGTCCAGTATTAAATTGATGTTTCATGTTTGCTTAAATCTGCAGCCTGTGGCCAAAAGAGCCTGTCACCCCCCCTCTGAGGAGCAGTACAAGGCAGCAGTAGGCACGATGGAGGGAGCAGTGGAGGCTGTGAAGCTGCTGCTCCAGAAAGGGTCCCCTCCAGGCTGGCTTGCAGTGAAGCTGGAGGCTCTGCACGCAGCCATAGCCACCCTCAGGGACAGCGTGCGGTAGGTGCTCCACAGGGCTTGGGGACAACGGCCCAGCTCAGCTCCCTGGTGGGAGGGAGGAGGTGCCTTTGTGCCAGGAGCGCTGCAGAAGAAAAAGCTGTGACATGGGGCAGTGCTCTACAGTACTGCTGGCTCTTGGTTTGTGTGCCAGGATGGACTGAGGGGTGCAGTGCCAGCCTCTCCTGCATAGCCTGATGGGTTTGAGTGGACACTGCTGGACATCAGAGCTGTGGGTTTGTGTATTGCTTGTTCTTTTACTGCGTGGAGATAAACGTTCCATGACATTGTATTCTGAATACTGAGAGGTTTGAATCTGTTGTCAAAGTAGCAGTGACCTTGTTCCTATCACATGCAGGTACTCCACACTAGGGTAATCCTTTAAAAATAATCTTTATTGGTCAGAAAGAACATGGTGCTTAAGCAGTTTGTGGTCGTTCACTGTATGGTTCCTAGCACCTCTTGTGCCATCCACTGACAACTATACAAACAGAAATAAATAAGTTGAATAAACTGTACATTCATCGTAAAATCATCTCTTAGCTGAAAAGTTAAAAGGAGCCATTCCTAAGGGCTTTATTTTTCTGGGAAAGGAAAAAAAATCAAACAAGAAAACCAAAGGAAAAAGGCACATTAACCAAGAAACTCAGTGTGACTTTCATTTATTGTCAGCAGTTTTTCAGGGAAGGGGTGAGTTCTGGATCAATCTCCTACACCACTCTTGGCCTCCAGTAGCACATCAGCACCATCACGCTGTCCTCTCTCCGGGAGCAGTGGCAGCACCACAGCTGGGCATATTGCTGGAGTACAGGCTCACCCCTGCAGCTTTTGGCACAGACTGGGAAGGAGCATCCCTGGCAAGAGCTCAGGGCCCCACAGGATCTTGTGGCTGTGCAGCAAGTGCCTGCCTTGTGGCAAAAGCAGCGCTGAGGTACTTTATCCATTGTACTCTGGGGAAGCAGCAACTCCTGTCACAGGATCCAACACACCATAAATCACCTTGGTCTTGTTCAGAACTGTTACCAGTTTGTATCATCTTCCCAGTTCAACTCCTCTTCTTCACCCCAGCCTGTAGCTTCAGCCTAGAATCACACAAAATTATCAAGATTAAGGTATGGGGAATGTACTGCTGTGCTTAGCACAGGCCCAGGAGCCAGGCAGGTGCCAGTGTGGCTTGGGATGGCAGAGCATTCATACACAAGGCCAAAAGCCCAAAAATGAAGTGTCAGTATTTGCAGCTTATGGTCTTAAAGAACTTTGTCTTTAAGGTGATTTCTCTTGTAGTTCAAAAGCAGACTTAACAGGGAGTCTTATTTTTTTTTTACTGTTTGCATCAAACCCACTTTCCATTAAAAAAAGGATGCCATACATTAGATGATTTCTTTTCCCCAGGAAAGAGCTGTTTTCTTGTTGTATTCTAACTAAGTTTGATCTCCCCTTCCCACTGACACAGAACTTGCTGCCTTCCCCCCAAAATGGGGTTGGGGTCATGACAGTTCCTGGACACTGTGCCACTTTGAAATGCCATAAACAACTTCAGTTTACAGCCCAGGCTTCTCTCCCCATGCTCCCTGCTGTTCCTGGGGTAGCTCTCTTGAGGCTGAATGAGCAAAACAATCTGAAGTCAACACCTGTTCCCTAAGGGAGTTACATGTTCAATTGGGAATGCTGCCTCCCCTCCTAGGAAACAGCAATTGTCTTTGGAGTCTCCCTGATTGGGCTACAGGGATTTATCTGCTTAAAGAAACTCCAGTTTTGTGACCCCACTGTGTCTTTGAAATAGAGAAATGTTTCAGCTGTTCTTTCATGAAAACAACACACCCAAAAATCTCTACTCTGTAATCCAGAGGTTCAGGTTTCCTGGACCTTCATTTACAATTCTGTTTTGCTAGAAGAGTCAGGAAAAACACTTCAGTCCTGAGTATTCTCTGTGCCTGAAAGCCCCTTCTGTTTGTGGATGGGACCATGTCTGTTCAGCAGCCAGGATCTGGCCTTGTTTTACCTGTCTTGACAAACCAAAACTCTCCTTAACAAGTCCAGGATACAGCAGCACAGAGTAAAAGCTGGAGCTGTAGTAGTGTACAAATGGAGTCCATTCCCTGTTTCCTAACAGAGCTCTCTCTGCTCTATCAAGTGCCCACTGCAGTACCTGGTGCCTGCTAAGATGCTGCGTGCTGAGGAGCCTCTCAGGGCTGCAGTCACCTAAACCTCGAGCCTCTTACCTCAATCACATCAGCTGCTGCAAATTTGGATGAAAACAGCAGAGTCTGGGAGGCACCTTCTCTGCTGGACACCCCACCCGAGTGAGTGGGAACAACTGCTTCTGTCCTTGCCTCAGGTAAAATCAAGAGGGCAGAAGAAGGTTTAATGTCTGGGATCATGTCAGCAAACCAGTCCAGCTCTGGGTCTTGCACAGGTTTCCTCTTCACTTTGATCGTGAATTCTTCTCCCAGGCCAGACTCTGATGAAGACTTCAGCCTTTCCTGAAAGGTTTTTGGCCACACAGTTTCTCCCAGTTGTTCCTCGTGGTCCCACTTGTCATTGCTCCAGCTGTTCCCATGGCAAGACTTTGTGGGGGGACTCAGTCTGAGGCCTTTGAATTCTTTGCTCAGTTGATGGGTACCTGGCAGAGGCCTTTCAGCTGCATCAGCCTGTGTCACAGTGGGGCAGTTTCCTGAGGACAGTTTACTTCTGGGGCTCCTGGGTTCAAAGTCATCCCAAGGCTTCTCATCTATATCATGATCAGCAAAATAAGGTCCTGCGCTGCCCCGCAGCTCCCGGGGCTGAATTTGAATGTTCACAGTTTTCTCAGTGTCTGTCTCCTCTGGCTCGCTCCAGTCTGGCCACTCCTCTGCTGGCTTTTCCGAGGTAGTCAAAGAGCTCCTGCTGTTCCCCAGTGTATTAATGCTTCCAGGAATTCCATTTGGGGGGGGCTGAGTGCCTTGCTCACCTGTGGAAGACAAAGGTGTTACATACCCATTTAAAGACAGCAAGTGCAGGCAGAGATGGAGTTATGTCTAAAACTGCTTGACATTACAGGCACCACCTGGCATGGGAACAAGCCAGTAATTGATTGGAAAGAAAGCTCCTCTTGGATTAGAAAGCAGGGACACCTTCCTGCTTGCAAAGGAGGGAATTCACCTCAGAGCCCTGAGCAATACAAGCTGATTGCTGATAAGCAAGAGGTGGCTGAGAAAAGACCATGGAAGGAAACAGAATCAGCTTTGATTGTCAGGATGAGCTGCCCTGTAAATCCAGAGTATCTGCTGAGCTGTGAAAGGGGTGAAAGCACAGCACAGAATCTGCCATAAGAAAACAAATTCAAGTCCAAGCACCCAGTTTGTGTATGTCAGCTTCCCACATAGCTATTCCCTAGGATGTTAAAGATCACACTCCTCTTCCTTCACTGTTGCCTTCTGTGGTTCACCGAATCTTTCAGATCAGCACATGGGGGGGAAAAGGCACACCTTTCAAGCAACACTTCCTTGATTTCTGAAAGGAAGCACTAGGGTACGTTTTACCTGTCTTTGAAGCCAGGGGATTGTCCTGTTGCATGGGAAGCTTTTTGCCAGGTGCATTTGCAGAGCTGGGGAACGAGCTGGGACTGCTCTTCAGGGGCCAAGAGGTTTGGTTTCTCTGATTGCTCATGCCGTGACTGGGGGAACCTGCCAGGACAAAGGGAAAGAAAGGACACAAGTCCACAAGGTGTGCTGTCGGTCTGAGCTGAACTGCCTGCAGCACTGGAACATTGTTTTTGAACAACACTGAGGCCTGGCACAGCAATCCAACAGCTGCACCTCCTGATCCATATATAACACAATAATCCTCTGTTCCTGCTGCCTGCAGCTCTTGTCAGTACAAAGTTATGGCAAGTGTACATGGTCAGCTTTGGTGAGATGTTCTTTCAAAAAACACACAATGAATAAATTGATTAGGATCAGAGCAGATGCTTTAAAAATTCTGTTTGCCACCTGGCTGGATCCAAAATCCTAACTGCATCACAAATCCCCTGGTACCTGCCTTGTACAAAAGCACTGCACTCGCTCACAGCAATTCCAAGCATAAGCAAACCCATGACACTACACAAAGCCCTTTCCATGCCTGGGCATGGGCACCACAGCTTCCTGGAATGAGAGTCTCTACTCTGAAGGCTGACTGCCAGCTGCCCTCATATCCCAGCCTGAGGTGAGCTGGGTGGTGGGCAGTCAAGGCCATGCTTTGGAGCTGCCCAAGGCAGGTGTATTTCCCTGGCTCAGTGATTACAGCTTGGCAAGCACGTGGCTGCAGATCATTTTTGGGAGCTGCAGGGTATGATCAGTACTGGTGATGACTTGCCAACACCAGCCTCAGCTGTGTGGGACCCTGTTGCCACCACTTCAAAATGGCAGTTTGGGCCAGTGCTGCACTTCCTTCCAGAGGGCTTGTGTGTGTTCCCAGCCAGCTGTGCCTGCCTAGGCTGGGGATCACCAGTGTCTTCAGACACACGTGGCTCATGGGAAAGGACTGCAAGGAACACAGAGAACCCACCCCCTCCCCCAGTGCCCTTCATTCAGGGCACAGCCTTTGAAGGGCTTGAGCAACAGCTTGTTAAGCATCATATGCTCAGCCTCTTGCATTGCTTTGTGCAGATCATCACTCACTGTTGAGGACAAAGGTGGGGGTTTTGTTGTTTATCAATAGTTAAATCAGATTTAATTTTAAGTATAATCTGAAAAATAAACCTGGTTTCAGCCTGCAAATCTAAAGTGGTTTATTTACTACAGTCCACTAAAATAAATAATGTAAAGAAACTAATGCAGTGAGCCATCCACAGATTTTAATGAAGGGTGGTAGCTGCCAATACACATAAACAGGAAGCAAGCACTTAAACTGATCTCTGTCAGGTATTTCATTTGGTATCTCTATGTCTAAAGTTGCACAGGTGCTGACTTTTCCCTCGTTATAAACATTCTTAGTTTCAATATCCAGAGAAGCTTTCCCTTAGCACACTTGGTTCCAAGTTATCTAGCAGGTGCAGGGGCTACTGTCTTCACTTGCATTAGCTGAAAAGCCTCCAGAGAGCTGATAAAATAGGGAAGTTCGTATTCCTTTTCCAATCTATGAATAGAAATTGGGGGAAGAACATAAGATTTACTGTTTTTAAGAACAGGAAGGACAGAGGGAATATTAAATAACTGCCTATATAAGTCCTTTAGAAAGGAAACACAGTTTTTCCACAAAAGACACACACACTCTACCTCCTTTGCTTACAGGAATTCTTAAGTTAAGAAGAGGTTTCACTTTTTCCCAATATATTTGCTGTATTTAAAATACTTTTATATAACTCTTCTTCTGATATCAATTCTGTATCTGCAAATAGCACCTAACTTAAAATCCAAGTTTGGCTGCAAAATAGCTTTTTTTTTCAATTAACCTGTCACCAGGAACAGATTAATAATCCAAGAAATTCTGCCTACGCTGCTGGGACAGAACAGGCAAGCATCCCAAGAACACTGATTGTATCTTTTACCTTCTGGGGAGAGATCAGCAGTTTTCATGAAACTTGGTGCAGAGCTTTTGAAGATCTTTGTTCTTTCTCCACCTACAACTACTTCAGGTCCAAGCAGGGAGACGAGGACAGCAAGGCTGTGCAGGGTTATGGCCACGATGGAGTCACTGGTGTCCCTCAGGCCCAGCAACACCTGCACCAACAACACACTGATGTCAGCACAGCAGAAAAATCTGCTTTTGCACTGCTTGCCTCCTCAAGTGTTACCTTTGCAGCACATCTCATTTCTAATCCTCTACAGCTCCCAGTAGAGACTGGATGTTGTTTCATAGCATAAAACCAGCCTTCCACTTCGTGCTACCAATTAAGCAGCGTGGCTGATGCTAGTGGGTGAATGGGGCTCTCAGCAACCTGGTCTGGTGGAAGGCATCCCTGCCCCTGGCAGGGGGTTAGACAAGATTAGATGGTCCTTAAAGTCCCTTCCAAGCCAAACCATTCAGTGATTCTGTGAAATCCCATATTCCAGGACACACCACCCATTGGTCTGCTGTCCCTAACCTGTGGCAATATGATGTTCTTCAGCTCGTCCCGAGAGAACAGCTCAGCGTAGGCGTGGATGTGGGACAGCAGCACCATCCTCACGTGCTCCTCATGCACCTCAAACAGCTTCAGCAGCACAGGGATCACGTGGGCCTGGAACAGGGCTGGCGACAGCAGGCAGCTGGTCTGGCTCTCCCCACTTTGCTCTAGGGAACAGAGGTGAGGATGGGAAAAGGCTGCTTCACCCACCAGAGACAGCTCACCCAGAAGCTACTGAGTGGTGACACCAGTAGGATCATTGCTAATCCTCCTCCCAGCATCAGCAGAGCAGTGCAAAGGAGGAAGCACAGATAACTGTCCTTTCCAGTTCTGTCTGTTAGAGCATTTGTTCTGCTCAGGGAAACACCACTCTTCCCTTGATTCAATGAAACAACCGCTCTGAATTAATTCCAAACTTGTCAGGAATAATTGTGATGAGGAAGTATTTAAAGGTCACCTTTCTTTGGGCCCAGCAGGTGAGGAAGAAAACTCTTGACAGCTACAGGTTCTGCAAACACAAGCTGATTGAGTAGGAGAGGCACCAGCCGTGATGCTATCAGCTCCTCTGACAAGCCAGCCACCCTGTCCAGCAGGAATCTGCATTCCAGGAGACAGCAATTAGTATCAAGGCAGCCTTCCATGCATTTATGCCTGTTTCCCTTAATATAATTTTCCCCTTTTTGTGTGTGACTCATCCAGAGTCAGTGTCCCACTGCAGCCTCTCCCTCTGTCTGCATTCTGACCTACAGAGAGAAGCCTCTGCTCCTGCCTGAGGCAAAGCTAGCACAAGCCAGGAGCCAGAACCACATCCTGCAAAACCCCACACCCGGATCAGGGGCTGGCACAAGCACATCCAGCTGGCACAGAAACTGCTGGGGCATCAAACTGCTTCAGAGCTGCTGGCATCTCCCGTAAAGAGCTACAGTCAAAACTGCAGCAGAGAGTTTTCCTCTCACTCCACACCCTGGTCCATTGCAAGGATTTTTCCTGCTGCTTTGGAGAAGGCTCTTCTACCCACCGCACAAGGGAAGTTTCCCTTGCACAAAGGGAATCCCATTTTGAAACCACTTCCATCTAATGAGGCCAACAGAGTATAGATTGTGTTTACCAGAGTTTAATTTTGTGCAACTGCTATCAGATTTTTGCTTTAAAATATTAATTTATCAGTTACTGCTGTCTCTCTATGCTTGGAGGAGACCAAGAGAAGGGTGCACATGCTGTGAAGGCCCCTCTGCCTGATGGAAGGGCAGCACTCCCCTATGTTTAAAAAAATTGTTCATCCCTTCCTCAGTAAACACTGCTGACATGGAGAAAGTGAGAAACACTCTGAATGTTCCTGCTAAGGATCTCCATTCTCCTCTTACTTCCTCCACTTAAGCCTCAAACTAATTAAAAATAACTGATGCATAAAATAGGCAGGAAAACAGCACTGTGAGAACACCAAGGCTCTTTTATATGGAAAAAGAAAAAATCACCTTTTCAGGCCTAGATAATTCCACGATTACACAGAAAATTCCCTGACACAAAAATTCTTGGAGACCACAACAGTGGGATTTACTGCAAGATGTTCCACTACTGCAGCTGAGACATCCATTAAAGGCAACAGCTTTATTCTGGGCACCACATGATTAATTCAGCCAACGAGTCTATTTGCAAACTCTCTCATTGGCAGCTACATCACTCTGGAGGCTGGGGAGCATCAGGATGATGCAGAGCCCAGCAGGGACTGCTCCTCCTGAACACCAAACCAAGTCACAAGGAATTGGGAAACAAGAGGTGGAGAGTTTCCTCTTTGATAGGGCTCTTACTTTGGCTGGAGTACCCAAAGTGTTACAGAGTGAACAAGGTTCTGCCAAAGCCACCAAATCTGCCACCTGAGGAAGTGGCTTTGGCCAGGAGCCTTCCCAGGTCCCCCCACAATCCATTTGCAGAAGTGTGCATTATCATTCTGAAATAAGAAGCTTCCACATTACAGTTCCTTCACTTACTTGAAAAATTCAGTTTTCTCCTCCTCAGACTTTAGTGTTAAGGTCTTCAGAAAATTCACAACTTCCAGAAAATCATTCCTAAGCACAAAACCAAAAGCTGTCAAGTGTAATCCTTATTGATGCTTAAACCACCCACTGTGAAGAGAAACCCCCCACCACTCCTTTAGCAGAGAGAAGAGACAAAGGGACCCAAGTCAAATGCTGGGGGATCAAGAGTGGCAGCAAGGAGGTGACAGCTGAAAGGCTGCTGCTCAGCACCTCTTTGGGAGGGTGGTAACACCTTCTTAATTTAAGAAGCCTCTTTGTCAAAGATCCCTGCAAGAGGCAGGGATTAAGTCTGCACTCCCATCCCACCTTCACAAAACTGTTGCTTTGCTAGACAGAAATGAGCAGTACCAAGACCAAGAGAGGCCTGATATTCCTGTCCTTACCTGAAGAACTCGTGAGACAGTAGGCTGGACAGTGGTGGGCGACACTTTGGGTCTGGATTCAGCAGTGTGCAGTGCAAGGTTTGCTGAAAGCTGGAGAGAATATCTGCTGAAACTGAAATCCAGAGCACCTACAGTTAGATTTCCCTCTCCACACTGAACAAGGTATGTTCAGGAGTCCTCTATCCACCCCCCCCAAACTTATTTTTAGCTCCAATTGATAGCAAAAGTGCAAAAGGAAGAGGAAAATAGCATTTCCATTTCCCTTCCTAACCTGCCTGGCTACTGGGCCTCCAGGGTGTGCTGCTGTTCTCCCAAGAAACTTCCTGCTGCCTCTCTGCTGGAAGTGGCAACCCCTTCTCAGCTGTGGCTCTCAAGACTCACTTGCCACATCCATAACCCTTGGGAGGACCAGAGCAGGTTTGGGAGTGCTTGTGTCACAGGGGCTGGTGACCTCCAGCCACATCTGACCACACCCCCACAGAAAAAAAGTCTGCAAACAAGGAACAACACTGGCCAACGAGCCCACAACACTCCTGCCAGCTGCAGAGCAAGGTGGAATGTTCAACCATACAAGGAATGAACCACAGGGCCTGTCACCAGCAGAATAAACCAGTGTCATTCTCACCCTGATCATTGAGAACTGTCAGGAGATTCTCAACTGTTGTCCCAAATGCGTAGGCATCCCTCGCATGCCCGTAGCTGCTGGGCAGGATTTTGAAGTCTGCAGACTGAAAACAAAACAAAATAAAATAAAATAAAAACAACAACAACAAAAACCAGCAAAGCAGGAGCTTATGAAATATGTGGTGTTTTCCGTAAGTCTTTATTCCCACTCCCCACCATATACACTCTAGTTCTTTTTATAGCACCAAAGCTCCACTGTGTACCCTACAAGTAGAATATTATGCTAAAAAAACCTCCACTGGGGAATTTATAACCCAAAGGAGCAACTCCATCATGATGAAACAGCTCCCCGATGAATGCAGGCAGTCAACAGCTTTCAGCATTTCTATGGAAACAGGCAGTAATTAGAGAGCAGAAACGTGCTCCTTCAGCACAAGCAGCTCCAAGGATTCTCAATGGCTAGGAAGTCACTAACAGGTAGGGAAAACGCTGTGGTGAGAGTTGCACAACAATGGGACCATAATGATCTGGGTAATCTCAGCAAATACTCTGATTTTTGCAAAACTTCGGTGATTTAGAAGCAACACAGAGCATTTGAAAAGTAGTATTACCTGTGCCCAACACCATTCCCAAAGCAGGGATGGGACAGAGAGGGGACAAAAGGAACGGAGGAAACCTCAGATATTATCCTAGAGCCACTTCCATGCCATTTAGGCATGAGGAAATACAACATGAATGTAAAAATATTTCCTGACCATCAGGGTTTTCTTTGCTGGCAGCAGGAAGCTCCTTGAGCTGTCACTCACCATCTCCTCGCAGGGGATGCACGACTGGTCTCGCACCGACCTCACGTGACACAGGAACTGCAAGGACAAGAGGGGGCCACGAGCTGCCTCCGTGTCCCCTCAGTGCCAAGGAACAGAGCAGGCTGTGCCCATGGGCCGGGCCAGGGCTGGGGGGTGGCAGCAGAAATCAAACCAGGAATTGTTCTTTCTGCTACCAAGCAGTGAAAATGCCACCAGCACAAGTTAAGGAGGCATTTAAATTATTTTCCTTAATGGCTCGTTTCAACCTGAATCTTCCTGCTATTTTTTTATATCAGTCCAGAAGGGCAAAGATTTCTCACTCTCCAGCCAGCAGTGTCCCTTAGAAAAGCAGCTGGGTTTTGGCTAATGGAGAATTAATTTGTGTGGACATTTTAGTTTATAGTAATGGTGTCCTCAGAGCAAAGATTCAGGACAGAGCTGGAAGAGAGCCAACACATTTAATAGGAAATCCAGCTAAGTGGAAGGACTTGGGCCTTCACCCCCATAGATGGCCAGATTCCACAGGCCAGGAATCCTCCCCTGGGCATCCAGGGTGCACTTGCCTTGGCTCTTACCTCTGGGGTGGCTTCACTGAAGTTACAGACTGTTTCCATTCCTCCCAGCTTCCAGTGCCCATCCTCACTCACAAACACAGATGACAAACAGACGTTGTTATGCGTTAGGTTTCCCTAAAACATAAAAAACCAAAAAAAGGGTAACTGACTTGGGGGACAGATGAAGATGTAGAATTTTAATCAGCACTAATTAGGTACTGCAGGGGACTGAGGGAAAGCTGCCAAAAACCACACAGTTCCTCTGGGACTTTGTAGGTGACCAGCAGGTGCCAGGCAGGAGGGCCAGCATTTTAGAGCAGACAAAGCCCTAATTGTCACAGCCCCTGCAATGCAACTGTAAATCCAGGGAAGTTCTCCAACTGTGAACACAAAACCCCAGAGCTACAGTCTGAGCTGAGATTTACCTGCACTCCTGGGCAAACACACAGTGCCCAGACAGGGCAGCAGTGACACCAGTCTCTGGCATGGGGCATCAGCTGTACACAAACACCAAGCAATCCCATTTCCCTAAAGCGAGAAGTACTACAAGCAGATCCATGAACTGAGAACTGCTTCTTCCCTCATTTCCACAACATTTTCAATTACCCTTCCTCCTACAAAGCAGGCAAGTTTAGCAGTTTCAGCCTACAAGAACCGTGGGGCACGTGTCTGTCTTTTTTGGGAGGAATCAGCAGTGAGTCACCCAGACACAGCCAGGTACAACGCTCTCCTGTCACATTTCCTCCATCTCCCACCAGAGCCTGATGATGCTGCCAGGGGTACCTACCCTGTCATGGAGGAAGATGAGTGCCAGCAACACATCGTAGATGCCTGCACAGATTTCTGCAGCAGAGAGTGTCTCCAGAACCATCTCCAAGGGCTTCACCCGCTCCGTAACCAGGTGGATCCCATTCGCTTCCACGGTGCAGGAGAGGAAGCGCAGAAGGCAAGGGTGGCGCAAGGTTTTCAGGTGCTTCCAGGAACAAAGATGTCTGTTAGACCTCCTCTGAGACAGCTCCTCCAGAAGCAGAGCTTAGTCCTGCCCCCTTAGCCATGTTATCTCATGGAATTCAGACAGCCCATCCCTGCTCCTCACCAAGCACCCAGCAAACTTCCACACTCAGACTGCAGAACGTTTTATAAGACATTGAAACAGAATCATAGAATGGTCTGGGTTGGAAGGACCTTAAAGACCATCTTGTTCCATCCCCTTCCCACAGGCAGGGACACCTTCCATTATCCCAGGTTGCTCCAAGCCCTGCCCAGCCTGGCCTTGACAATTCCAAGGATCCAGGGGCAGCCACAGCTTCTCTGTGGGCAACTTGTGCCAGGACCTCACCAACCCCACAGAGAATTTCTTCCCCTATATCCAGTCTAAACCTACTCTCTCTCAGTTTGAAGCCATTTCCCCTTGTCCTGTCGCTACATGTTCTTGTCTCTCCATCTGTCTTGTAAGCTCCCTGCTGGCACTGGATGGAGAAAATCTTACACAGAATAAAAGTCTTACTCAATAATAAATATGGTATTTTGGATGGGATTCACCCACAAAAAACCCTGAATTGCATCTGCAGGAGGAGGCAGCACCCTGCAAAGGCAGGCAGGCACTGCTGTCTGAACATTGCTGCCCCAGCACGCAGCACACAATGAACTCTGCACCTGCCAGCCCCCTTCTGCCCCATGGCCAGCTTGCCTTCCACTTTTCTCCTGACCTCTCTCCCAAGGTTTGACCCCGTTAACTGATTCCCATCCTGCCAATAAAAGGAGGGACAGCTGTGGAGCGTGTCCCAGGCACAGTCAGTACCTTGGCAGCTTTGTTGACCTTCTCCTCGCTGTCTCGCTTGTACACGAACACGGAGGCCAGTTTGCCATCCTGGAGCACGGCCGGGTAGATGGCGTGCCCGGTGGGCAGCGTGAACGGCGGCTCCTCCAGGCTGTAGCTCTTCAAAGCACTGTTCTCCGAGCCCATGCCTTGCACAGGTCCCCTGCTCACACCAACAGGCCCCGGCTGAAGGAGGATTTGCTTTGGGCAGATTTAGTTCCAGCGGGCGCCGTCCAGGTCACGTTCAGAGCATTTTCTGCAAAGCACAGAACAGCCGTGAAGAACCTCCTCCTGCCAGTATCCTCCCCTTGAGCTTAAGGACAAGAATAAAATCCCCAAAGTTTACCTTGTAAAGGAAACCCAGTGGCCAAAAGGGTTTGGATCAACAGGTGAACGGCTCTCACCAGTGGGGCTTGGACTGCACTGGCACCTGTGTCAGCATCACCACCAGCTCTGACACAGTGCAGCACCCACAGCCCATCCCTGGCCCGGCAGCCAAGCTGAGGTCCACCAAAAGCAGGATCCACCAACACCCCCAGCCACACAGACACCCACTCCAAGGGTTTAACTGACACTAAGCACAGTCAGCAGTTAGAAGGTGTGACTGCCACTCCACAAGGAGCCTCTGGCCTTCTAAAAAACACCATTCTTCAGTTCTCCAAGCCAGAGAAGAATTCAGTGAAGGAGGAAGGGTTACAAGCTGTATTTCAGGAGGCTACCTATAGCCAGGCACCCTCCTCCAGGAGCATGTTTTCCCCTTTGATTACTTTCTCTCCATGTGACAAATATTCCTTCTGCCTGCCAACCCTTCCTTCCTCCCACAGCCTGTCAGGAAGAGGCTGACACAGATTTCTGTGCAGTTTCCTCACACACAAAACCAGTAAAACAAACACACTGATTGCAGAGGCTTTTTTGGAAAGCACTGACCCAGCACATGCTCTGTCATCAGGCTTGTGATCACAGGCCACGGGTGAGACCAGAACCTGTCTGCACACAGAAGTCAGCAAACCTTCCTCAGGAACCAGAGGGACAGAGCAAACCCTCAGTTTTCAGGAAAAGTGGGGGAAATTTCCCACCCCCAAGCTTTTGCTTTATTGTGGTTGTTTCCAGCCATGACCTGAGGCTTCAGGAAGGCAACAACGCAGGAGTCTCCCAGCTCCCCAGCAGAGCTGTTCCACCCAAGCTGCGGCTCTGGCCTCTCACCTGTGTCTCCAGTTAGGTCTCCCCCGAGCCCTGAGGTCAGAAGTGCTCGGGGCCTTTGGATAGAGAGTTGGTCTGTTACAGTTCCCTGGCTCCTTTAACCCTCCAGAGGGTACCACCTGAGGGTACAACAACCCCTGCAGCCTGCAATGGGGGGGAACAGGGGCTTTTAATTAATTCTGTGTCCTGATCCACCTAAAACCTGAATTGGATTAACTACAGAACTTGCAGCTTCCTCATTCTCTCCCCTCTGGTGTCAGGTGTGAATCTGCACCTTTTCAGCACTGATTCCTTAAATGGGACATTTAAGACATAAAGGGAAAGTTATGGAAGTCTAAACTGCAGCTTCCCAGCACTACACAGAGGGGCTGACAGGTGAAAAAGAAACACAATGCAGCATCAGCACACATCTCTAAACTGGATTTTTCTTTTTTTTTGGGTGAACTCCCTGGCACAAAAGCATTCATGCTGCCTTCAGACAGAACATTCTCCTCTCCAGACAGAGCCTTGGAGCTCTTCCCTGGCTGCCCCAGGTTATCCCTCCTCACCTGTGTGCAGGGCACCAGCTGCTGCTCCTGGCACAGCCAGTGCATTCCTCTGCATTCTGCTCTTCCCAGCTGTGCCTCATTTAGTTGTTCTACCTCAATGATTCCTCACTCAGGACACCTGAAAGTATCTGGGCTGACCTGATGCCTCAGGTTCCTTTAAATACACATGGACATATTTAGCTTCAGAGACACACAGAGCTCAGGAACAGAACCATAGAATGGTCTGGGTTGGAAGGGACTTTAGAAGGTCAACTCATTGTGGCCATGGGCCATTGTGGCCATGGGCAGGGCCACCTTCCACTATCCCAGGCTGCTCCAAGCCCCATCCAGCCTGGCTCTGGGCACTTCCAGGGATGGGGCAGCCACAGCTTCCCTGGGCAACCTGTGCCAGTGCCTCACCACCCTCACAAGGAAGGATTTCTTCCACACACCTCACCTAATTTTCCCCAGGTTCCGTTTGCAGCCATTCCCACCTTGTCCTGTCACATCTCCCGATGAAGAGTCCCTCTCCAGCTTCCCTGTAGCCCCATCAGATACCAGAAGGCTGCTATGAGGTCTCCATGCAACCTCCTCCAGGCAGAACAACCCCGACTCTACCAGTCACAGGGGAGGTGCCCCAGTCCCCTTATCAACTTCATGATAGCCTCCTCTGGAGTTGCTCCAACAGTTCCATGTTCTTCTCATGCTGAATATTGCAACACCAGAGTCACCCTCGTGCCTGTGACGCACCTGAGATCTGCTGTACGACAGCCAGCTGCGAACACACCGCCCCTCTGGAGGGAAGCTCCTCTCAGCATCAAACACGGAGCAGCCCGTGGCACCCTGGGCTTTCCAGCTTTTCTTAATGGCTATTGAAACTCCAGCTGGCAAAAGCATCTGCAAAGGTTTATTCGCAGGTGTGGCTCTCCAGAGCCAAAACAAGCCATTACTCACGCAACTATGTAAGAGCATTAACCCTTTTGTACCTTATTTTCAACAGATTGTAAAGGTGAACGTCAGATGTAATACACAGAACACCCTGCGACAGAGAGGAGCCCGGCAGGGAAAGCCAGAGGGATTGGTAGTAAAGGACAATGTGGATTTGCTACCAGAAAGAGGTGGAATTTCAATTTAGCTTCCTTGCGGAGTGAATGACAGCAGCATACAGAGTATTCACCCGAAACACACACCAGCTCACAGAGGGGCTGTTCCCGGCTTTCCAGGCGCTCTGCCCGCCACCTCCTGGGCCAGCAGAGCCTCCGGGAAGGGCTCTCAGCGGGGCCGGAGGCTTCGCTCCCAAAGGCAGAAGTCTCCCAGCGTGACACCCTCAGATGCCCGCCCGGCACCCCGCACACGCAGACCCTCGCAGGCAGCGGGGCGATCAGCAGCCCCGTGGGAAGGAGCCCGGTTCTACCGCGCTCCCCCAGGGCCGGTCCGAGCCCGGGCACCGGGCAGAGCGCGGTTTCAACACACCCGGGAACCCCGGGTAACGCCGGCTGCGGGCACCGCACGGCCAGAGCCGCCACTGCGGGAGCTCCGCCCGGGAGCTGCAGCCCCGCGCCCGCTGCCCGCGGGTCACACCCCGGCCCGGGGGCGGCAGCGGCACCGCGTCCCCAGCGGGGCTGGCAGGGCCCGGCCCGCCCGTCAGACCCCATGGCGGCCCTCACCCTCGGCCCGCCCGTCCCCGTTCACCTGTCCCCGCCGGACCGGGGCTCCGGTGCCGCTGGGCCCCGCCGGCCGCTCCGCCTGTCCGTCCGTCCGTCCGTCCTTCCGCCCGCCCGGCCCGCCAGCGCCGCCCGCCTCGCGCGCCCCCTGCCGCCCGGCGGCCGCAGCGCCCTCAGCGCGCGGGGGCGCGGCCCGCGGAGCGCCGGCCGCCATTTTGGATGAGGGCGCGTCTCCCTCCGGGCGCCCTCGGGATCGGGGAGCCCTGGAAGCGCCGGGGTTGGAGGGAGCCCGGGAGCTCGAACGCGCAGCCGGCAGCGCCACTGGAACCGCTAAACCGCATCACCCAGCGCCAGGCCCGGACGCCTCCTAAACACCGCCGGGGATGGTGACTCCAGCACCTCCCTGGGCAGCCTGTTCCAATGCCTGACCGCCCTGACAGTGATTTTTTTTTTTTTTTTTTAAACTCGTATCTAATCTGAACTCTCCTGTCTCAGCTGGGCCATTTCCTCTTTTCTCCCACCGCAGGCGCGGCAGAAGAGGCCGAGCCCAGCTGGCTGCCCCCTCCTGACGGGTGGTTGCCGATAGCGATGAGCTCCCCGAGCTCCTCCGAGCTCCACACCCGCAGCTCCCGCAGCCGCTCCTCACAGCATCTCCTCGCTCCTTCACGAGCCTTGTTGCCCTTTGGACACGCTGCTGCCCCACAGTGTCCTTCTTAAAAGACATTTTAAAATATCCTTGTCCTCCCCGTGCCCCGCTCGGGTCCGCCCGCAGCCCGGGAGCCCGAGCGGGACCGGAGGGTGCGGGCGAGGCAGGTGGTCCGTCACGGCCGCGTGAGGGGATCCATTTAATGCCATTAAAGCTAATTGCTCTCCGTGCTGCGGCGTAAAGTGGCTCCGGGGAGAGATTTCACGTGAGTGTTTTGGACGGCGGAGCGAAGGTTGAAAGGAACGGCTCCAGAGCGGTGGGAGGTCTGAGCTGTTCACACGCTATTTCCATATCGCCGGTGTTATTCCAGTTTCCTGCAGCGCCAGGACGTGAGGATGTGGTTTGCTCAGTCGCTCTGAACAGCAGCACAGCCCAGCCCCGTGGCCCCGTCTAGACGCGGGTTTAATGGCCTGGGCTGAGTGTTTAACACAGGTGGTCTGAGCTGTGCAAGCGCCTTGGCTTTCTGTAGTAACTCAGCTCCACGAGTTTAACCTGCACTGAGTTTTGTGCTGCCAAATCCAGCACGAACTGTGTAGAGGATGTTCTTTAGCAATACACTTTTCCCCTGCGTTTCTAGGGAAGCCTTCCAGGGCTTGGACAGCACAGATGATCCCAGACGCACAGGTCTGCTGGACACTGGCTCAGCAATGCCAGAGTCCCTTCAGCACAGCTACAGCTCTGCTCCCTGGATAGCAAAAGGGATTCCCTCAGACCCACAGCCCAACTCTGCTCAGCTGAGCCTCACTGACTGTTCAGGTGAGCCAGGAGAGAAGGTTTCTCTGTGACTGTGCAGGGGAAGGGCTGTAAGGTGACATGTCAGGGATAACATGGGGACACAGTGCCAGGAGGAGCCTGCTCCTCTGGCAGGATGTGCTGGTGGATGGATGATCTGGGGCTTTTTAAAAAAAAAAAAGAAGAAATACGATGGGAGGAGCAGGGTGCAGGAAAGTAAAATGGGTCACAGGATGACGTAGTATGTCATACATTGCAGGGTAACGTAATGCACACAGGAACAGAAACTAAATAAAGTTCAGGTACACCACCTCTATCTGTCAAAGGCAGGAAAGATCCAGAGTCTTTGGCCCAAATGGGACAGACACCTAAAAATATCCTAGCCCCGAAGTGCAAACTAAGGGGAACTGTGAACATTAGTCACCAGTTTATCCAAGGGGCCAAGTGTGGGTTTGTGGCAGGGCAAAGGCAGAAGGTCAGAAGATGTGAATAATTGGAGGTAAAAACTTCTTCATAAGCAACAACTGATTTCTACTCACAGCCTACTCACCCTTGGCTCCAGCTGTAATGTGATTCATGTGGCTGTCAGGAAGAAAAAGCAAACTTTGGCTGTTCTGCATAATTTCTGGTGTGTTTCCTCTGCTGGGCTGTCTCTGTGGAGCAGCTTTCTTTCCCTTTACCTGCTTCTCCCGAGTGATTCCACTGTTCCACACAGGCTGAAGTGGCACTGAGGGGTGTGCCCTGCTCAGGGCCCTGTCACCAGGTGCTGCACAAAAACCCCAGCTGGGCTTCTGCCCCCAAACTTCACCTTTTGCCTTTCCTAATCACAGCCAACTGGGCTCCTCCAGAGAATGACCCCGGGATTAGGATTAGGAAGGTGTGAACCCCTCAAGGGCAGAGGGAAGAGATGGAACCAGCAGGATTACAGAGCTCCTAGCAAATGCCTCATTAGGATTGGAACTAGTTCTTTAAGTCAGTTGGGCAAGAAAAGACTGGCATAGTGGAGAGAGAGACAGCTGGTGACTGCAGAGGGGGATGGGGCAAAAATCACTTCAGTGGATTCAATGCCTGTAAGATCTAAAGGCACTGCTGGGGAGCATTGCCTTAGAATCCCAGAATGGTTTGGATTGGAAGGGAAATTAAAGCTCATCTCCTTTCAACCCTGGCAGGGTCACCTTCCTCTAGACCAGGCTGCTCCAAGCCCCATCCAGCCGGGCCTTCAACACCCCCAGGAATGGGGCAGCCACAGCACACTGGGCAGGCTCTCAGTAGTGCAGACATTCCCCAGCTCAGCCTCTGCCAGGCCAGGGGTTTTGGGAAAGGCACAGGGAACAAAGGCTGCAGTGGTGCTCCCACTGATGCCTTCTCCAGTGATGTCCCACTCCTGCATGGCCACGTGAATTACAACTACAGCACAGCAACTTCTTGCTTCCAATGATATTTCTCAATTTCTTAATAAACAGAAGTGGGTTTCTTTTTTTTAGGGGGCAGGGACCCCAGCATATTTTTTCCAGCTCTGGAAAAGTCCATGTTTTTATTCAAGTGGGTGTCCAGACCAAGTGGCTGCAAACACCACCTTGCGACTACGAAATCCATGCAGGGGAGTGCAGCCCTCCTCTGTCTGTGCAGCTCCAACACCTCCCTTGGCACCTCAGAACTCTTTCAGAAGAAAACCCCACAACCTTAACCTGAAGGAAAAAATGAGATCACAAGAGCTTCAAGGCAACATGAATTGCAGCAGGAAGTCAGCTCAGTGTATTTCATGGGTTTTGAGGATGGTCACAGAAGGAATGGAGGCTGTCACCCCTCAGCCTCTGGCCATGGTGAGTGGACAGCTGAGCTTACCAGTGCTGCACTACAGGAATTCCATTAGAGAACCTGCCAGAGGGGCCCAGAATCTCTTCTATCTAAACAGAGCTTGTCCTGCTTATTCCAGAGGAAGATACATCTTGTTCCTGTTTCATTTAATCCAGAGTGGATACAATTAAACAGGATCAGGGCAGTCTGATTTCAGAATGAAATGCACATGTTGAACTGCAGACAGCTCTACAACCCCCTGGATATTTGAGACCTTGAATCAGGTCCTCCATGAGCTCTCAGGGAGGAGAATATTTGTTTACTTTTGCTTTTCCCCACCCTGCTGCCCTGGAAAGCTCCTAAGAACTGGTGTAGTACAAATAATAATTTAACACAAGATCTTAGGCGGCTGTGTGGAGCACAGCCTAGAAATGAGCTTGTCCATCTGCACAAACCCTCTCTAATAGCTACCAGACACAGGAGCTTCTCAGCCATTGCTTATTTCATTGTGCTATTAACTTTACAGCTTCATTATATCTAAAACACTTGCCTAACCAAACTCATTAATTAATTAGCAGCAGGCTGGGAAAGAGGATACTCCTAGGATGGTTCAGGATTGCTGCTGTAGGGAAAGAAAAGAGGAGCTCTACAAAGCCTGGAAGAGAAACCAGGAAAAAGAGGACAAAAGTTGCAGAAGTTGCTAAAAAGAAAGCAGATCCCTCCTCGCCCTGTTTTGTGCAGCATACAGTACCCAGGGACTGAATCCATAAAATACAGATAATTAAACAGGTCAGACTCTCCCGTCTTCCTCTGACACCCACAGGAAAAGTGATATAGGAAATGTGAAAAGTCTATGTGCTCCTATCTTCCCCCCCCCCCCCTTTCTGGCTCAGGAACTGTAATTAAAGGGAAAATCAGCTTCTCTCCTGCCTTGAAAGTGCAGTGGCACAGCTGGTTTTCATCTTGGCAAGTAGGCTCTGTCCTCAGGCTACTAAGTGCTGAGTAATTTTTACCAAGCTCTGTTTGCAGATAAATGATGTTCTTTTCTTAGCTGCTGCCAGGCAAAGCTACAAATACTTGATCTTTTATTCTTTTCCCATAAACTCCTAACATTGAATACTAAAAATGCAGCCAGAGTTTTTTTCCACTGCCATTTATTCTCAGCATGGTCACAACTGTATTACAATTACAGACACCCACCCTTCACTGGAGCTCCACTGCAGCTCCTCGTTAACCTGAAGCTTCCAATTAAAGGCTCCTTCAGTTTCATTGATAGTTTGCATATACTCAAAGGACCCACTTCATTTTGGTTTTCCCCCAAAACACATTCCATGAGAAGGGCAACTGCTTTAAATAACTTCACACTATTTTCTGGAAAAGCCTGACGAGCAAGTGCCAGTCTCAGAAGCCTGAGTGTGCACTTTGGGGGATTTCTCTCATAGCTATAACTATAAAAATAACTGAAAGCTTTTGACTGAACATGCCACAACCTCTGGGCAAATCCAGTGTGGACTCAGAACAAAGGAAACAACCTAGAGAGGTACAACACTGGAAACCCATTAGTGTAGTTCAAGTTTTCTGCCATGTTTTTTACTGAGATCTTACCTGTTCTAAAAAACTGCATAAGAATTAATTAAAAATGGTAGAGAAAATAATTTTAAAAATACTGCTTCATCTTGGCAACGCTGTTCTTCCACCTACCTCCAGTGAGTGAAGCTCTGAACAAGAAGCCAGCACAGAGAGAAGGCCGAAAACTGGTATGAAATACCATGGCTAATTTTAGACTTGTTTCCAGTCATCCAGCTGGGAACACAGGGAGTAACGGTGCTTATAAAAGTACTTGCACACTTTGTAAAGATAACACAGGGTTTCAAAACAATTTTTATTTCAAAGGTATTTTTGAAGTATATGACTAAGAGTTTGTCAGATTCCCCAAACAATCCCGTGCCTTTGAAGATCACATTCCCAGCACAGACCCCAGTCTTATGGAATTACTAGTGACTGGTTTTGTAGGATCAGCCCCTGATGCAAGTCAACTTTCTGTTTAAGCCATAAAGGAGGGAGGAAGAAGGAGAAAAACAAATCTGCAAATCAACAGGCATTAACAAAAGAAAAAGGATGAGGCAGAGGTAACTTCTCTTTTAAAAAGTAAAAATTTGAACTGCTGCCTTGGTAGCTGTGGCAGAGAGAGCATTATCATCCCTTTCTTCTGTCTGTCACAGTGGGCACGCACAGCTGAAGAACGGCTTTAGCCTGAATTCCGTTTGCAGGTTGTTTTAAAACATGACATAAAACAATCACCACACTGCAAGTCCAGTGTGAAGGGGTCCTGGCTTGACTCTGCTGGCTCACTGATCCCTGCTTAGATCCAGCTTAAACCCCAGAAACGAGCAGGACAGGATGGATTTGTGTTTCCAGATAGGGAAGCTGGAGTAAAGGCTCTGCTCTGGATTCTGAACCAAGGTACAGTGTTTCTTGCTCTTGCTGGCCCTCAGGATGGATGTAGCTGTCTTCTCTCAGCCCACAGAACTCAGTTTAAACACTAGGGTAAAGGTATTCTGTTGTGTACTTTCTATTTTTAAGTGTTTTCAAGCATTTAAAATGGACTGTAAATGTCTGAAGCTCCAGGGGAGTGAATCTGTGCCATCTTTCCATTATTAAAGTGGTGACCCAGGACTGGACTTTGGTCCAAACTATGAGTCAGGGCAGTGCCAGGAGATGGGGCTCAGTGGTGTTCTGTGACTGAAGTGTGAGAGGGAAACAGTCCATGTTAAACACGCTGCACATGGAGCACTCTTCTTAAGTGCCTCGTAAAACACACAAAACATGGGTTAGAAACACATCCACCACTGCTGACCACACAGGTTTTTATATTTAATAGAAATTAAATTAGTAGCTTAATATACATAATGTGACACTTTCCAGTCCAGTAGTTTCCAATTCCTGCTTTCAAGTCACAGTTACTGTACAAAAATAATAACAACAAAGAGCAACCAAAGAGTAAACGCTGTCACTAAAACACCGGACCCAGAAAGGCTAAATTATGTGGAGCTACACATGCCAAAGGATACAGAGTGCTGGAGCCATGGTGGAGCAGTCATGCATGAGCAGGCAGGGTGCTGCTGGCCGGGCTCACCGTGCTCCGTAGCCGTAGTAGAAGGGCTCGTCCGGCCGGTAGCCGTAGGCGGTCGCCGGGCGCCCAGGAACCCCTGAGCTCTGACCGAAGCCATCCACTCCAATGCTACAGAAAACAAGGAGAGAGAAACTGCAGAGCTTTGTATGGCATGGAGAGAACACCAGTGCTGGTGGCTCCAGCTCCTCCTGCTGATGCCTCTTTAGGCTGACCTAAAAACAGAGGGCTGACAAAATTAAGGGAATGAAAAGGTGTTATATTTATTGAAGGGCCTTCAGGTACATTTAGGGCAGACAAAGTACCCCCAGAGGCTACACCCAAAATGGATGATGGGTAACAGGTTTTCACACTTTTATAAGTTTGGTCCATTTGCATACTGGGGGTAAATCTTCCAATTACAGCTTCAGGTAATGAAATCATTAACCCCAAGTTTGCTCCTCCCAACTCCCTTTTGTTTCCATCTCTCAGGGCCTGAGGCAGTGAGGTGTCCTTGACTGCCAGGACTGGAGAGGAATTGTTGTGTCTGCCCAAAATGGGAAAGCAGCAGCTCACACTGTGTGTGGAGTTTAGAGCTAAACACTAAAGAACTACAAGACTACAAATAGATGAAAAATATACAAGCTAAAATCCTAAGGCATCGCTACCACAGAGGTGGTTTTGTGAGCAAACTTTGGCAGCTGTGTTCCTCTTCTGGACACCACTTCCCTGGTGCGAAAAGAAATATTGTGAAGACATGAGTGCAACTCCAATCAGGGAAAGGCTTTCAGGTCCAAGAGGAATCCCAGGAGAGACCAAAGTCTTCTTTTCCCTCCTTTCACAGATTTACTGGTCAAGCACTTTACTTCCATGACTCAGTGTCTCCCTCTGTACATTACAGTTACCATGTCCTTCAGGCCTCTGGCAAAGCCTGTTGTAACCCTGCCCTGCACAGCACATCTGAAGAGTCTCTTTCCCTGCCTTCAGCCCATTTCTGAGGTGCATGGAAAACACCAGCTAAAAGTGAGAATATCTGGTAAAAGATAGTGCTTCTGGTGGGATATGAGACTGGCAGCCAAATGGCAGAAGGAATTAATAACGTACTGAAAAGCTATGTACTAATGTACTAATGAGACAGAGCAATTATTTTTTCACGTAAAACAGCATCTTTTACACCTAAAAAGTCCCACAACAATGAGTTAGATACTAAAACACAAGAACTGCATAGGGAAAAGTGGCACATATTTCATGCTAAACAATAACTCATGCAGGAGGTAGAGGAAAAATGAGCATTGCCCAAGACACTGGATTACTGCCTGTTCATAGCTATGTCACTTCTTAGCTTCCACTTCACTAGGGGGACAAATGGAAAAGGATCCTGATTTATTGTCTGACTAAAGATGCATTGAAAGGAGCCGAACTTCCCCTCTGAAGACTGTCAAAACACAAAGAACCAAAGTGCTTTTGGAGTGGGGAAAAGCTGAACCTCATTACTGCCAATTATCCATATGGAACATGGGTTATGCAACAGTCAAGGCTGGGAAAGAACGACCCCTGCAGAAGATGTACAATGGGTGGGCCCCAGGCCCTGGCTCTGCAAGAGCTGGCACTGCTGAATTGGTTGGGCTGAAAGGGCTCAGCTGCATGGCGGGGGACCACGTCCATCTCTGTCCTCACAAAGACACTTTCCTTGGATTGTATCTCAGTGAGGCCCTAGAAAAGGATTCCTAGTGCCTGGTTTCTCAAAAAACAAGTTCACTCATGGGATATCCTGATAGTCAGGTGAAGGTGGAAGGTGTGAGGCTGAGATTTGTCCTCTGGGATGGAAGGGACACAATCAATAGCCAAGCTGCAGAGAAAAAAAAAAAATCACTGTTTTACTTGGATGTATCTTGAGAAATGCTGTGTCCTGAAAGTGCTTTGCATTTCCACATCTGCCCATGTGTATCTGAATTGGCAACACCCATCTCCTAACTCCTGCACAGAGCCATCAGCCCAACCTTGCAGGCTGATCAGCCCTTCAATGCAGCAGAGTGCAGCAGAGTGGCCCTGGTGCAAAGCCCTGTGAATGCATTCCTCTGGCCACCCATTCCTTCCTGTGTCCACCCCAAAGTCCTCTTACCCTTTTCCAAGCCCATTAGGAAATGAGCTGGTGACCTCTGAGGCATCTTCCCCAGATGCCTCCTTTGTACCTGACAAACAACAGCTTTCTCATTAGCAGGCCTGAAGCTTTGAAAGACTCCTGAAAGAAGAGATTAAGAGAAATCCTGTTACTTTGTGTTTATCTCTCATCTCCAGAAACCCCAAACCCAGCAGTCACCTTAGCCAGTCCCCGCCTCTCCCCTGTCACTGATTTGCAATGTGCAAAGGCACTGACAGACAGACCTCACCCAGGCTGCCCTTGGCTGCAGTATCTCCATATCAGGCTCTTGTGTACAAGCCAACAAGGACAAGCATGAAGCTGACCAGTTTGGCAGTTCAGAAAACAAATAATTTAACAAACTTCTATAAACCAATGCCAATTCCTTCAGGGTTCTTTCAGTACTGTCAGTACCACGAGTTAACAATGTACTAAAAGAAGGCATAGTGGGAATTGGGAGTGCAGGGTCTGGTTCTGTTGTGCTTCTACAAATTCCCAGTGACACCAGATATGTTACACTGCAGAGAAGCAGGACCCTTTAAGGCTACCTTTAAACTCAGGAATTTCATTGCTTTCCTCCAAAGATCCTTAAAACATCTACAGCTGATTTATAATGAAGAGCTATTTTAACAGAAAATGCTTTTCTGAGTTTATCTTTCCATGATGTTTTCTGTGACTATAACAATGTTAGTTGTGGCTAAGTTGTTTTTATTACAAGTGTGGTAGAATAGGGCCTTTTTGCATTTCTGCAAACCACTGCAAAGCTCATTCTGGAATGATATTCAGGTGAGTGAGGAGGCTGTGGGTGCCTAGGGCTGTTGACTGCTAGTCAAACTTGCAGCAGCCGTGCCCAGGCTCACAGCAGTGCCATCCTCAGGTTTCCTGTGGCAAAGAGGGACACAACAAAAACAGGAGCCTGAAACCTGTCCTGAACTCCTTTGTACAGCCCAAGCTGAAGCACCACGGGCTTTTGGGGGTGAGGTGTAATAACGGCCTGAGCCACGCGGTGGCAATGGGCCTCTATCCCTGCAGGCCGAGCTCCTCTAGCCACTTCCAGCTCGGTAATCCTCATTCAAAGAACTTCTAAATGTATTTAAACTGATAACAAGAGCAGGGAAAATATGGTTTCAATCACATTCTCAACAAATCAGTTTTTTAATATTTTTTTTATAAATGTGTAAGTAATTAGGTAAAGATCTCTAGAGTTTAAACATTGAGAGGTATCAGTTATTTCCAAATGGTTCAGACATATGTTAGTGTCCTGAAGAAAACTGGAAGAGATGGATCAGCTGATAACTGCTTTGGACAGTCAAAAAAAAAAAAAAACCCCAAAACCCCCCCCCCCCCCCAAAAAAACCCAAAAAAAACCCCTCAAAAAACAAAAACCACAGAAAATCACATTAAAACACCTTGATCAAATCACTATTCTCTCCTATCTAAATATTTCCATATATTTCCCTGAAGTAACTGAAGTCTTGACCATGCTTGAAAAAAACTGGCTTCACTTTTGCACGTTAGTGCTCTTGAAGCGTAGCAGCTTTGCCTGTTGGATTGTTTGCACTGGCAGCCTGCAGCACAGAGCCTGTCGGAGCCGAAGGGAAGGGTCCTGAGCCCAGGAGGTGACAGAGGGGTGGGACAGCCACAGAGCCAACACGCGCCTGGAGAGCGGAGCCTGGCTCGCTCCCGAGGCTGCCAGGCCAAGGGCACAACCCACCGAGGTGAAGATGGATTTAAAAACAACTCCTGATGAATCCTTGTCCCTTCTGCCAAGAACAGCAGAAGGGGAGAGCCAGCAGAGATGGCAGTTCTGCGGCTGTAAACACTTGCTGGATAACGACTGGCCTGAGATCATGATCTGTGCCATGTGTGCTCAGATTTATACCAGCAATCAGCCTCAAGACTTGTTCCTAGGAAAAACGTGTGGTTGGCTTTATGCTACAGCATCTACCAGGAAACTCAGTGCTCAGCAGAACAAGCACTAATCCTGTCTTCCCATAAATTAGGGACACATAATTATCCACTGGGGCAACAATACTCATGCCTGAGTTGGTATTCTTTCCTCCCAGTGCTCACTGCTATGTAACTGGGCAGCCAGAAGTGCATGCACCCCTGCAGCTGTAGAGTGGCAATGGATGACAGAGCAGCACAACACCCTCAGCAACAAGGCTCAGGCTGCAAGACACTGCAGGCAGCTCTGTCTCACAGAGCATGCGTGCGCACAGAGCGGCGCTCGCCGCCACCCTGGCACAGCACAACTGTGCTCTTGTGCAAAGCTCAGACCCACGCCTGGGGCTGATGGAGTTAAACAGTGAACAGCCCAGCTAATTACTATGTACTGCTAACCTCAGTTGCTGGTTCATTTTGAGACCCTTTAAAATATGAACTGTGTATTTTACCCCTATGCACTCTCTTAATGATTTGTTTTTTTTAGACTGAAATCACTTCCAGCCATCAGTTATACTCGAGGTCTCTACACATGCACTTCTCCTAGCACAAATATTTCTTTTTCCTATTGGTCTGCCAGCCCCTGTCAGAGCAAATTTCACTTTAAACTAAATGCTGTGATACTTAAAACCTCTTGGATTACTCAGGCTGCTAGTGTGATCTATGACCTTCCCCAAATGACAGCTGAACTTTCCAATTTGCTTGTACTGCTAGGGAACTGAGGAACACATGCCGAAGAGGAAAGTGTTCCTGATGTGCATGAGTGAGGAGAGATTTCTGAACAGCCCTGCTTATTGATGCTTGCTCTGATTCAGAGCATCCAAATTAATATACCCATGGAGGATCTTAGGTGCCCTGACAAAATTCAAGATGTAAAGACCAGTTGTGTCCTGTCTCCCAACAGAAAAGGGCAGCCAGCATCCTGCTGCATCCACAAAATTCTTCTGAACTAGATAGGCCTTGGACTAGATAGGCTTTGTGGGATGTGTGGAAGGCTCAGCAGGCTCCCACAGGGAGCACTCCATGGGGAACCCTCTGCTGGGGTTTCCCTCCAGGTGTCTGTGCTGCTCCCCAGGGCAAGGTATCAGGAAAGGCTGGGGAACCCGGGCTGGATAATTAACACCTGGGTAATTAACACCTGGGCGCAGAGTGACCGTGGCACTGCACACCCCACCCTGTCCACACCAGTGCTCACACTGGGACCAGTGCTGCTGCTTGACAGGGGCTCTCACACCACAGCATTACCAGCATTACACCAGGTACTAATTCCTCCAGCATTAGCAGGGCCTCAGAAAGGCAAGTCCAGCATCACTGCGGAGATTCTTGGTCAAAAGTAAATGCTTGAAATCCAACTGAAAGCCCCCAGTAGGATCCATGGAACTTAGAGTGATCCCAGCAGGAAGCACTGCCTGGGAAACAGGTCTGAAGCAGTCTGGCACACATTGTACCAGACTGTCACTGCCTGTGCAAGTGACAGTGGCCCTGGAAAAGCCTTTGAGGGTGAAATACCAGTTTAGGACCTCACACTGCCCAAAATTAAGGCACCCTGGAATCACTGCCCCCTGAAAATGAACTGCAAGCTAAACACATAGAGTGCTTCCACCAGAGCCAAGATTTCATCTCTAATTCTTTTCACTCTAAACTTTTTCTAAAACCCTGTCAATCCTCCCTCCTTACTCTGCATCAACAAGCCCTCATGTCTCAGAGGCTCTCAGCTACTCAGTAGGGATACAAGATTTATAAGCTTATTAAAAATAAAATATATTTTGTTTAAAATCTATAGATTTTTAATTATGTAGATCCTCTGACCTTGGTAAGACCAGCCAAACACTACTTGCAACTCAACTCATCAGCAACCCCACCAAGCCCTATGAAGGACTCACACCCAAAGCTCTCCACATGCTCCAGTGAGCTGCTAGGAGGGTTTACATGCAGGGGTAAACAGGCAGCCTCTGCTGACACACGTGACACCTCTGATCACACCTGCAGCCTTCCAAAACTCCTCTTGAGGATCAGAGGCAGGGGAACCAGAGGGGTTCTCAGCATCATTCAGAAGCCTGGTATCAGTACAATTCATAGCAGTCCTACTCTTTCCTCTGTACCTTCTCCCTCTATACAGTGGCTATTATTGTTTCTAAAAATCAGTCTTCACTCCCAAGCCATCCCCACCTCAGCCTAGGCAGGTGTTCAGAATTGCAGCTGCACATCACTGAAGTCCTACATTTTCTGTTCCATGAACCCACTCACATGTGACAGTACAGTTCCCATCCTGTATTCCCTTATGAACTCTCATGCCATGAACCCCTGTATTCCACAATGCTGGATCGAGCTCCTGTGTGTAATAGACAAAACAAATCATGTTCAAAGGAATACTGAAGGCTGTACTTTCCCCTCAGGAGGTGCCAGAGCCATGGGAGTGCCACAGCAGTCTCTGATCTCAAGACAAGCACAGCATTATAACCTGTACAAATGAGATGCAGCTCACTGATTAGAACACTTGCCAACAAGACACACAGAAGTTTGCCAGCAGCAAAGGCCGTATTTTTTCTCTCATCTCGGTGTTTTTGTTTGTTCCTGAAGTGTTGATGAGAGCTGGTCTGAGACAAAGACTGCAGTGCAGGGCAGTATAATCACAAAGGGGATGCTCAGCCCTGCCAGCACAATTAGCAGACTGGCTGGTCAATGCTGCAGCTGCTTCCCTCCCTTCCTCTCTCCTGAGGTTTCCTCTTCACAGAGGCCAGGCATGGAAAGGCAGGGGGAGCTGGGGCATCCAGGCCCTGACCCATTGCACAATCAGGGATTAAGGCACCCTGTGCATCCAAGCACAGCAGGTGGGAAATGATTTTGAATCCCACAGAACACACAAAGACCTCCAGCTTCTAAAGCCGTCTGCAGGTATGACACATTTAGCTAATCCTCTGCAGGTACCAAGGAACCTTCACACATGAACCAAGACTCAGAGCCTCTGAAGCCATGGACTCTGTGGCCTTTCTGCTGATATTCCCTGGCAGCTGAGTACTGGATGGGACCCCATTCTCCCAACAGCAGCCAGAGCAGGGTAAAGGGCACCACGAAGGGGCACAGGCCTGTTGCTTCTGTCCTTGCTTTAAATCCAGGGATTGAGATGACGATCCCATTTCCTCCTACAAGCCAGTTATCTCTCTGGTTTGCCTTCACTGACCATAAATCTTCTGTCCTTCAAAGCAAGAGCACAAACCATGGGTTATGGAGAAACTCCATACAACTGAGAAGCCTTAGGAAAAAATAGTGTTTCTTTATATAATGTCTTGTAACTGTAGATTCTCCTGCTACTGGTAATGACGTTAAACTATAAACCACAGGTCTCCTAAATTCTGCCTCTCATGACCCCACGTTTTTCTCTTCTATTTGTGAAGCTCTTTTTTTCATGCTTTTTATTCCTCAAGCTTAAGTGGGAGGGGAGTTTTGTGGCAGTGTCTGTGACTGTACCCACTGCATCAATCACCCAAGTCCATCTCTACATTAGCATTAAACATTAATGTCCCTTAAATAGTAATATTGTACCTGCTCACAACACAGAAAGTATCCAAATGAACCTGTGCAATAATACTTTAGCTCCCTCGTGCACCGTAACACAGCTTTTATGGATATGATCATGTCTCTCCTTCCATGTTATCCAACTTTCTTCAGTGTACTTAATGACTTAAAGTTTCCAATTGCTTCTGGACTTGTTGCCCGGTTGTATCTCAGCACAATACTGCTGTTTCTCCCATTTAATTACAAACAAATGGAAAGCTGACAATGGGGGAGAAATGAGCACTGTGTCTTCTGTGTCAGGCTCCAGCTATGCACCAAGCAATAACCACGCCAAAATTCACTGGGGGAAGGCAGCATTAAAAAAAAAAAAGTATTTCCCAACTGAATAGTAAGAAAGCACTGAACCAAAAACAAATGATCTTGCTTAGCCAAATTCAGTGTGAAACTTGCTTGAAAGCTGTAGCTCCTGCCATCCCTGCTCTGCAAACACAGACTGGGATTTGGCCTCAGTTTCTTGCTCTGTCAGTTACCTGCTGTGTGATCCTGGACAAGTTGCTCCTTTTCTCCATGACCTCAGTTTCCCATTGGAGTATTGGAAGAGAAAACAGCCCAGACATTAAAGACAGCCAAATGACAAACTACAGTAATGAGAAGACTCAAATTAGACTGACATAGACAGAAAAGACTTCTGCTTATTCTGTAAAACCCTTTAGGAAAAAAAAAATATTTCTGCTCTGCTAGAATGGCAACCAATCCCCAACAGAGCCAGGGGGCAAAACAGCAGCTCAACGGCTGCAGTTGTGTCATGCAGCCACGTTGTTGCTGTGAAGGGCATCAGGAGAGGTCCTGCAGCGTTCCTGCAGTCAGGCTCATAGCTCTGTCACACAGACAAGGAGTTTCTCAGCCATTCTCTACAGGATTTCTTAAAAGGTCAAGTGCACAGGCAGAGCTGGAACGGAAATCAAGAGCTCTGGTTTTCCATTCTAAGCCTGACAGAAACATCTCCTGTGCTCTTGGCTCAACAACTGTCCAAAGCCACTGATTAGATACATCCATTTCTTAAGAATTAATTAAGAACTAAAACAAATAAAAAAGCCCTGAGGAACAGGCAATAAAAAGCAAGATGTCCTTTCCTCCTCCTCTCTCCTTGCACAGTCCAAAGTGTATGTGTCAACTCCATAAACTGAAGAGTACATTGCCTTAATCTGAACTAGGGATAGGCCTGGCTTGGGAAGCTTTCACACCTCCCTTTCAATTGTCTCCAGCAAGCTCCGTGTTAGGCTGGGTACAGAAAGCAAAATAAGATGCTGAAGTTTCACAGAGATGACTGGTGTCACTGACCAGATCAGGATCTGCTCCAGCTTCCATCAGCCTTCCCATTTCCACACAGGAAGTGTTCCTTGCTTCCTGTGCTACACCAGGTCACTGAAAATGTACTCAGAGACAAGCAGCTGAAGCAAAAATGCAGCTTTTTGGTGGAGAATTTTCCCTTTAAATGTTTATACAAACTCCTCAAGCCTAAGCACAGCTACTCAGTTCTGTCCTTCAACACAAATGGGGACAAAAGTCCCCTGTTGTGCACCAAAGGCTGGAGAAGCCAAGGCCACAAGGCACTGGTGGCACTGTGCTGTCTGCAGGGCAGCCCGGTGGGGCATCCCTCCAGATGCTGGAGGGAAGGAGGGAGGGAGGGTCAAGAAATCTGTTCTGCTCTGAGTTCCAGCTGCAGCCAATAAAAGCTTTCAAAGCCTTCTCTGAAAGTTAACATTGCTGGGGGATTTGCAGCACTCACTCGAGCACACACAGCAAATGCAGTTGCAGTGTTACTACTGATGAAGAAACTTGAAATATTCTTTTACTACCACAGATAATTGTCCGGATTTCAAACACTTTTATATATCAGCACAGGGCCCTAGTGAAATCTTGTCGAGATCTATCAGCAATGATTTTAGTGAAAATCAAGAAGAAAATAAATCTCAATGTCTCTTACCAATTTTTTTCCTTAGGAATAACACTGAAAACATGGCAGATACAAACACAGACAAGGAATGTGTTCTTGGAGATCTGTATCTTGGAGTAGCATTATTATATAAAAAACTCAACTTAAACAAATGAAAAATCAAATGTTTCCAGATTGATCAGGGAGTACTGGAAAAAAATAAAATTTAAAAAGCTCAAAATCCCAAAGGCAAATAAACCCTGTAAGCCAATTTATTATTTTTTTTAAATCTCAGAGTTAAAAAACCATCATCTTAGTTTTCCAGGGGGAAAAGAATGGGTGAGTCTTTGGAGTTGGACAGTTGAGGCTGATAAACACAGAATCAGAATAAAATTTTAGAATCAAAACAATTTTAAGTATTTGGCAAAGAAATTAATTTGATATATTAATTTTTATGCTAGAGACTTGCTCAGAGCAACTGAACATGTTCAGTTCAGATAATAACCACAAGAAATATCCCACTGATATATGGGCCTTTTTCAAACTCCTCATTTTAAGTTTAATTTTGAATCCTGTGAGCATGCTTAAACCCAGCACACAAAACACCCCTCACTTTATTACAGTTTTAAATCTTTCTTCCAGATCTGGCCTTGCAACCACTTGTCTTGATAAAATAGGTCACTTGAAAAAGGAAAGCTCAATAAAATGAATTACAAAACCAACAAGATTAAACTGATTGTGCTGTTTTTGTACAGTGCAGCTGAATTCTGCAAATATGCTGCTGGCTGTGGTTTGGCATTTAACAGCATGTGATCAGTGAGAAGGAGGAAATTTTATTCTCATTAACTGTTGCAGATTTACTGCAGTGAAAAAGGGCTATGTAACCTGAGAAGTGACAGAATGGAAAGATCAAAGCAGCAGTCTGGAAACTAAATAAACCTTCTGGCTACTTCCTGCAAGGAAAATTCACTCTGGCAATGTAAAACAGAGTCCAGTTAAAATCTACTCTCAGTTTTATGAGCTGTCACAGCAGCTTGAGTGGTTTGGACCAGTCAAGTTTAGAACATTATATTTCCTTGTTTTTGTCTCAGATACTTCTGTAAGCAGTTTTATAGTTTCTTTTTCTTTTTTTTTTTTTTAATTTTTAAAGAGAAAAATAAAATTCTTTTCTTTTGGTTGAAATCGAGAAGGTCACAGCTAAACTCATTAAAAACAAGCAGGTCTTCATTTGCACATTCCATTCCCCTTTACTACATTTTAATATTTTACTTTGAGATTTATAAGCAATGTACATTTGCTTTAATAACTCTTCCGCATTCTGTTCACTTATTGTTTAATATAAGTGCAAATCAGTTTACAGAGCCCAGATGGCTTGTAACCAGGGAGCCAGTCTATTCCTAGTAGCACATCTGGAGGGACTGAGCAGCAGACAGAACGTGGGAATTAATTAATGTTACATTTCAGAAGAGACAGGCCCAGGGTTGGGGGATTTTTTGGTAAGACATTCCAAAGGACTTGAGCTCACTGCTGCAGCATTTGGGTATTCTTTTAAAATTCTTAATAGCCACCTAAACCATGATGGTTAAATAAGGCCAACTGCAGGTGGAATATAATAAAATAAAAAACAACTAAAAAAATGTAAAAAAAAAGTGACTGCAAGTAAAAGAGGCCCAAGTATCCTGTATTCCAAAAAAGCTGAAGTGCATTAAAACCTCAATACTTATTCTCTTCCCAAACAGCATCTGCAACTTGCTGAAAAAATATGCTATTTTAACTGTGTTAAAATATTCCCCAGCAAGCTATTTCACCTCTCCCATACTGCTGCAATTGTTGGGAGCAATTAAACCTCTCTTACAGTAAATGAAACAAGGGCAACCTGATCCTTCCCAGCTCCAGACCACACACCCTGGCGAGGTGGTGTGGTCTGGTCACTGTGGGAGCAAGCAGGAGAGCCCTGCCCTGCTCCAGCTCTGGCACCTGACTCCGCAGGAGGAACTTCTCTTCTGCTCCAGCTCTGGCACCTGACTCTGCAGGAGGAACCTCCATTCTCCCCCACCTGTGCTTACCTGCCCACCTTGGCTATCAGCTCTCAAGGACTATGGGCACTGGCTGTGTATGGGAGATACATGGAGAGCTGCTTGGGAGCTTTTCCTCATGCTAAGAATACGATGACTACAAATAAACACCCATGTACATTCAAAAGTTGTTGTACATCAAATATTGGATGTGAATAATATTGTCCTTTTAAGGATATTCCTCAATTACAGCCCTAATCTTTCAGTGGTGCAAAGTTCTCCAAACTCTGGGAAAATCTAATTGATGAATATGGGCCACAGGGCAAAATCTTCACCCTCTGGAATAATCAGACCCCTGTCTTCAAAAAGGCTCCAGTAACTGTCCACAGTGTAACAGCAGAATTTGGTCAGACACTTACTAGTGACACCTAAACTGGATTATATGATCAGGCTGCAGCACCTCTAGAAAACAAGGCTTTGAACAGACAGTATGAAAAAATGAAGTGATTGCTAACAGGAATATAATCACCACCCAAAAAACCCCCCAAAACAAACAAACAAACCCAAAACAAAACAAGAAAAAACAAAACCAAAACCAACCCAAAAAACCCACAAAACCAAAAAAACCCAAACCACCAAAATAACAAAAAAAAACCAACAAAAAAAACCCAGAAAGAGAGAGAGTTCTAGTTTAGTACTGATGCAGAAACAAATTACTGTAAGACACAAAGAAATTCAAGCTCTCATTCAAAAGCTCTTAGCAATGAAGCCTTCCTGTCCTGGAAGCACCACTGTCACATTTCAGTGCTGAAGGAAAATAATGACACAGTGAATTTTGGGTCACGTCAGGCCATGATCCAGGCAGCACCTGAAGCAGTCAAGTGAAGTCTTTCAATAAGCTTGTCCCAGACTGTGACCAAAACCCTCCAAAGGGCAGCAGTTCCCACTTCCTTCTCACATTCTTTTAGATGCAAAATCTCAGTTCCAGGGGTATGTAGCACCTGCATAGGCACTGAGGAACAAAAGCTCTCTGCCAGTTCCCCAGGAATAGTCAGTGCCTTTAACTTCTATAAAACTAAACATGTAGGCACAGTTAGGACAACAGAATATGATAAAAAAGGTGACTCTGCTGCCACTAACAAGATTATTGTGGGATTAAAAAAAATAAATACATAAACCAACCAAAATAAACTCCCTTATTTGTGTCCAGGAACTTCATTGGTTCTGGGCTTTTCTTTAAGGCCTTTTCAAATTTGTTTCAGTGGGATTTACAATTTGCTAATACTGATGTGTGATAAACTAATAAAACCTGCCTGCAAGGTTATAGGCCCAATTTACTAATAAAACCTAATTTAATTCTCCTGGGAAATGCAAATTAAATAGTGTCCAAATGGCAGAAGCTGAGTACAACTCTGCTGAACATATTGCAAAGGCAACTAAGTTGGGTTTTGTTTTTAAAATAAGGTTTAATTATGGAAAAGAAGTACTGCACAGAGTTTTAAGAAATATCATTATGGTAAAATGGTTCTAAGTAGAATCATCTTATAATAGTAATTTATACTCTTTTCGGTTTTCTTTCCATTAAGAAAAAGATTTTATACTCACTATATGTCCACCTCTTAAGACAGGGAAATATTACTGCCTGTGTTCAAATAAGGAGGAAAGGGATAGGGGCAGTCTCAGCACAGACCCTGCATGAGAACATTTTTTGTCTAAAGGAGCATGAAACAGTTTGTTCTGCCACTGATCCCTGCTGGTTTTTCATCCTCAGAGACAGCCTGCAAGATGGCTCTTCCCTCCTGAAAGGCTGGGATGGGAATGTTCCAACTTCTAAATAAACTGTGCTGAACTCTACTGAAAATAAAGGATGGATGAGACACACTCCCTGGCAGGGTCACCAAGATCACCAATTCCTTCAGTCCTTTGCTTAGCAAATCAAATTGAAGATGAGGATCTATATGGAATACAGCTCTAAATGTCAAAGTTGGATCTAAGTTACAGGTACAACCATTTAAAGGCATTTTGATAATCATTCACAAAGTGCACAGTTGCCAGCACCTGCTGCAGTTCCTGTAGCTGACCCAGATGGGAGATGTTCAGCTGGGACTCATGACTGGGAATTCACACCACAGTGCAGCAACCAATGGCAGTGAAAGGCTACAGCTCTGGGTTGTTCCACCATGAAAACTCCCCCTGATTCTCATCAGAGTTTCCAAGTACAAAAAGGCCATAGATAGGAGCATTCTTGCCATTCAGTGTGGACTTGCAGCACGTGCAGACATCACACGTGCTTAGCTCAGCTACAGATAAGCCAAGTCCCACTGGGAGAGCTGGAGCACCAGGACCTGTGGCCAGGTCCTGTTTCCATCAAGCCCAGACACAAGAGCCTGGCTGTGCACCCTGGAATTTGCCAAGAGCAGCCACAGCTTCCCTGGGGCCAGCACAGAGCAGCCTGCAAGGGCCTGGCTCCAGGCACTGAGCTCACAGAACATCCCAATGACCTGCCATGGCAAAAACAAGACATGCAGGCACAGCTTTAGGCTGTAAATCCAGGCAAGAGGAAAGATGTTCCACCAAGGACAGAGACATGCAGTCACCCCATAAAACTGGTTGTGTTTGACATGCCAAACCTCACTGCTTCCTGGGAAGAAGCCTCAGTCAGATCTCTGTTGGGAAGAGCTGGGAGTGCACATGCTGGGAACAGCACACACAGAAAGGCCTTGTCTCAGAGAAAATGAGGATTGAGCAATGGCAGCTCTGCTGCATTTTATAACAAGGTTAAAGGATCCTGCACTGGAGAAAAATTTCCTCAGGGAAAAAAAGAGTTCTGGCCAGCTCTAGCATTCCTAACTATTAATCTTTTCAAAGCTACAGACTGAGAAGATTTGGGAACTCTGTTGAGGATATTAACCAAAAATTGGCTTTTGCATGAGTTTACCATTACCTAGTTGTAGCTGGGAAAGGTTAAGAAGTGGCCTCTTCCCCAAGGGGCAAGAAAAATACTGTGGCTATCTCTATTATAAGGTATTTAGCCATCACTATTATGTTTGTGTCTTAAGAAAGTAATTAGTCTCCAGAAGGTGATTAAAATTTGATGAATGACTGTAGATTCTGGAAGATGTCTTTCAGCTGGTCTTTATCCCCTGCAGCTCAGACACTAAGCTGTCATCACATCAGCCAAAGGTGAGGGATTTTTGTTTGCCACAATCATAAAACTTTCATTCAATATTAAGCCTTATCAGAACCAGAAACCTTGAATTCAGATTTTAATAACAGATGAAAATTTCAAATCTATGCCTAATGTCCATCTGCTTCTGAAAGACAGATGATTCAAAGCTGGTAATCTAATCACAAAAGTCTTTTCCTAGCCAATGAAAAAAACCTGGATAGAAGCTGTCAAAACAACCTCCTCAGCCACATCTTTTCTGCTGAATGGAAAACATACCTTACAATCTGTCTGCATTATGCTCCAAACCTTTGAGGAAAACAAGAGATGCTGTTTATGGACTTTATCACTGCTCCTGTGGATGTTACATTCTGAAATAATTCTATTTATAGGCCTCATAGGTAACAGTACAACTGCACTAAGACTATAGTTCAGGGATAAGAGCTGTAAACAGAAGCTGCAAAACACACAAGCTAGATCCCCAGAAACAAAGCATTTCCCAAGGTGGCACTGTCAGAAAAATGGCAGCTACCCAGGTCTTCATTTTTGTGCTTCTTCTGCTTCATGATGACAAGTAACAGAAATAACAATTACCAGGATGTGGACATGTCCAGAACAGCAAGCATGCAAGCAAATCTACAAACTGAATTCAGGGCTAGATACTTTTACAATTCCCTTCGAAGTTGTTCTTTACTTCTCAATGCATAATCATGTGAGGTGGCATTCTCAACTCCTGAGAGTAACACTACTCCAGGTTTCAAAGGAAAAGTCCAAGACACCCCCATGAAGGGAAGGCAGTGTCTTTGAAAAAAAGCCTCTAAGACACTCCACCCAATTCCCCAGATCAACAGATGGTTTTACTGCCAATGCTGCCACTTCATGTTTCCTTCTTGAAAATGACAGGGGAGAACAGCCCCAATGTGGTAACCCAATGAGTGCAGATGCCTATCCATAGTTCAACTATTTTTAATTCCTGTTCTGCTTAACTTCAAAAGTACATCTCCCTACCCTCCTGTAAGGGTGGGGAGCAGCTCTAGGTGTGTAGGTCCAGTGTCTCCTGGGACAGGGACCCCATAAGAGATGCTGGTGGTATCCCTGCTGCATTACAGGAGAGTCAACCACTTCAGCAACTGTACCTTCAAATACATTTGCTGCTCCAATTGTCCTGAATTTTCCCAAATGAAACAGAGTGGAATTGCAATGGCAGAGGGTGCCCTGATCTCTGCTAGAACAGCATCCCCCAGCCAAGGAAGTTCACAATGTAACCGGAGTAACAATACCACACATGGCAGGTGGTGTGGGCTGAGATATCAAACATAACTTACAGGGAAAATCTGCAAGACAGTTTGAGTTTCATTGTGGTCCTTGACAGCCACTCTTCACAGACACAGTTCTTTGGCTCCAAAAGTTAGGATGGTGATGAGAACACACTTAAGCCTTGGTAAGGCACTGAAGGCACCACACCAGTTCAACACAAATTCAGTTTCTCAGTGATGTGCAGCCACTAAAATCATGGGACTTTCTGGCTGCCTTTTCAGCCCTCCTGGAGGCAAGGCGAAGTCCTGATCCACTCTGAGCACATTGCAAGGACAGGAAATAGCCTCAGAGAAATTAAAGAGGTAACATATCCTCGTCCTTTCTCATAGGAATGCAGAAAGGAGAAGAAAGGATTAAATTATTCAAGGCTGAGGAGCAACAAGTCAGCTCACAGTTGTTACCTACCTCAAAATTTTCAGGGTGGTCTTAAATGGCAAAGAGACTCTCTCTTAAATGACAAATAGACTTCAGAACTCACCCCATTGCCTAGCAAAAACTGCTTCTATTACAGAATTGAAAAGCCTAATATAAAAGGCAAAGACCAGAAGACACAGGCATAACAAATAAATGTATAATAAATAAAAAAGTGTAACAAATGAAAAGACCAAAACCAAGCATCTACTCATAATTAGCATTCTCTTTCTGAACTTCCAAAACATGTTACTATTAACTGACTTGCTAATTGTCTATGAAAACCACAACTCAGCTTTCTTGCTAAAAATGTTTCTGAAAACATATTCGAATATTATTAATAGAAAAATGAACCGTTTTTTATAACAAAAATCTTGATTTATTAAAAGCTGGAACTGGTTAAAAATAAATCCTTGACATAAGGTTCTTGTTAGCTTTAAACTGTAAGCATAAAAATACCCCAGAATTATGTTTTGGTATGGCTGAAATGTACACTATATAACACATAAAAAGTGCCTTGACTCGCTATTATTTTTAATTAGGCTCTGTAGCACGTATGGTTTTACCTTCCAACACCAGTTCAAACTGGGAGAAGGGAGCTCCAGACTCATGGGACTGGCAATTCCATGGCTCATGCCTTGGAGCACTAATGCATTTTACATTAGGTCTGAGCATCAGGAAATCCTGGCTGCTGGCGCCAAGCAGTTCCAACCCATAATGACCCACATGTGAGAAGCTGGATTCGCCACTCAGCTGCCAGTATCTATTCTATCAAACAATTCACTCCTGCTCTGCTACAAATAAGACAGAACATTTGCAGCACTCCACACTGTTTCCAATTAGACTGTGTGTCTGGACTGCAGATAAGTCCGTGGAGCAATCATATTGCAAGAAATCTTCCTAGAAAACAGAATTCTAGCCAGAAATCCCAATATTTCCAGAGGCCATCATCAATGGGCCAACCTGCAGTTCTTCCGCTTTCATCTTGAGGTGAGCCTTCAGAATGCCTTAAAACATGCAAGAAAATTCTACAAATACTTAATTTAACTAGGTATACACCAGAGGTATTTTGTTACTCATGTTAGTTGGAACACAATCAAATTAAAAAGCAGGTTACTATTGGAGCTCCCTGATGAGGGGCTGCAATTTGAAGCTGACTGATGTGCCTTCACTTTTAACCAAGGACACTGAAGATGGTTTTGTTTCCCAGCTGAAAACTCTCTGTTTTCAGAGTATCTTGACTGGGGTTTTCTCTAACTTAACTAAGTAAATTTCTCTAGGTTTACTGGAAACAAAGGAGTCTGCAAGCTTTACCCTACCCATTTTCCCCACACCTCCAGGTGGGCTTGAAACTGTTGGGAGCACCCTCCAATGTCCTGGTGAACAGAGAAATCCATCACCTTGTGGGTTGTATGTCCGTTGTGAAGTTAAAAATGGTGAGTCACCCACTGAGACCCCAAGAGCAGCACAGAGCTCACACTTACCTCAGTTTCTCTCCCACCTGCAAGCTCTGCAACAAAGGTTGAACATTTGGAAATGATCAGCACAGGCACCAGCATCCCTTTCCCAAACACAGACTCACACTACACTGAACTTGATGTTTACTGAGTATAAATATTTACTTTTTTCTAGAAGATTCATCTCAAATCCCACTTTTTTTTTTTTTTTCCCTGAGCATGTTAGTTATTTTAATTTGTCCATAAAAATGTTACCACCACTCCAACCCTTACTCATTGTTCAGCTTTCTGGTGCATCACAGGTAGAATAAACCAACAAAAGTAACTCTCCACCACCCTTGATAAATTACAAGAAGCCAAAATAAGGGAGGAAAATATTTTTTGCTTCAGCTGTACGTACTGTGAGTGACTTACATTTTACAAATGGTGAATAAAGATGTTAGTGGTGAAAAGAACATTCTTCCTTTGGAAAGAAACAGCCTCAGCCCCAGGGCTGGGCATATCCAGACAGCTGGATCCTGTTGAAGTGAATGCTGTACCTTGACTATCAAGTGGTTGAACTGTTTCCTGCTCATGAGTGCACAGAATTCATGCTTTATAAAAGGCACTTCTTACACTCTACAGCATCAGGACTTATGAAGATTCCATTCTTGGAAATGAGTCTTTTCTATTTTGAACTCAGGGGTGAAGCTTACTCAGAAATTCAAACTGGAACAGCTTGCCAACATAGACAAGAGGTCTTAGACCAGAGGGGAAATTCAGCAAAACATCTCCCAGAATATCAGCAAAAGCTGATGCCTTTTGCTCCTACAGCCCATTTTCAAAGTGCCCTCAGGAATCTAACCAGGAATACCTTGGGAAGGCTTAGGTTAATGGAAAAACACCCAAAAAAAAAAAAAAAAAAAAAAAAAACCAAAAAAACACCAAACACCCAAACCCACAGCCTCTTATTTTAAATTTAAGAAAGACTTCTTTTAATTTTAAGAATATTGGAAGCAAACATCATCTGGGGAATCAGCATCTCAAGCCTCTCTTTAGATGTTTCCCAGGGTCTGAAGAGTATTTGAGTAGTTGTCATAACAGGTGGTGTATTCTGTGTTATTGTTCTATTCTACAGTTTTGGAAAGCTGTGATCTATTACAACATGTTAGGATGTTAAAATATACATGTGATTCAGACAACAGACTAGAACTGCTTGTGCAGTGTAAATCATTCCTCTTGCTATGGGGGCAAAAATTACTGAGCACTACAAATGAAGCCCTAAAAGAAACTTGAAGAGCCACTGGATGATAATTCTTTAGTAGGAGCAACTTACTTGCCAGAGAAGGGGTGCTGCCCAACCAGGTCTCCATTCTGAAGCTGGTAATCCCCGAAGATATCCGGACTCACGGCTCCATCGGGGGCTATCAGCCCATCTAGGGAAACAAAATACAGTCACTTGTCAAGGAGCAGGATTGAGGGCAAGGGAAAAACCACCTGTCCTGGTTTGCTTTTAGCAATTCAATAGAAATTTAACTTACAGCATTTCTGCGAGGAACAAAAATCAACAATCATACCGAAACCCAGCAACTTCAAGTACAAAAGCATCTTTACTGGGACTCCAAGGAGCTTCAGCCCACTGCCCTGAAAAATGCTGTACCTAAGAAATATTCTCTTAGCCCTTCTTCCTTAAGCCTATAAAAGTTATTTCAAGACCCATCAAAGTAAGCCCAGAGAACAAGTAAAGAAAAAGGTAAAACATTAATCTGAGCCAGCAGCATAAAAATAAAAAAGCAGCAAAGGTCTTAATTGTTCAGACTCTCTACTGCACCACTGTATCTCTTCAAACTTGTTGAGAAAAACAAGAAAGTGACTTCAAACTTATTTATTTTATCTTGCCCATCTTTTAATATCTCAGAGCTCTTTCCAAAAAGGGCAGGCTTTTCATTTGATATCCTCTCAAGAACACAGGTCACAGATTTTTTGTGCTTCCTTTACAACACAACACTGGCATACAAAGATGCAGACATTTGTAAAGCCAGAAGTATTCCTTAAAGGCTTCACAGTCTCTGCTTGCTTTATGAGGAAAAGAAAATCAGGAGCTAACATCTTCCTTCTGTTACATCAATGTAAACCCACAGAGTGTCTTTGAAGTAAAGTCACTGAACTGACCCCAGCTGAATGAGAGCCCAGCTTAACTCTTTACTGCTCCCATTCACAAAACACATTTCAGTATTAAGGGCACAGTTCTTACTTGGTAATTAGTATTAGGCTCTAATCAGATAAAACAAGCTCTTTCATTTAAATGGCCCCTACATCAGTTTGTCTCCATCACTGTATGAAAACGATTCCAAACTTGAAGTGCAGAAAGCATCCCCATAAAACCAGGGCAGAAACAGGTACATCCAGACTGATACATTAAGAGTTTAAGAGAGGGAAGACAGAGATTCCTAATGATTAGGAAGTTACAAATGCCATTCCACTTTAAAGAAAGAGAGATAAGATCCAGGGAGTCACAGGCCACTTAGCTTAACCTCTGTGGTTTCCAAACTACTAAAACTGCCTGCACAGGAAGCAGTGGAAAGTTACAGACACAAGGGCTTAGAGATGATGACTCTGGCATTCAAACAAATCTCCCTGTGCTTTATGAATTTACCTGATGTTTTTTGAAGATAATATAGTGACAAGTGATAAAAGGAATAGAATTGACACATCTAGATTTCTAACAGACATTTGATGAGGTGCTACAGAGATTCATTTAGAAGATAATACCTCATGGGAAAGTGACTGAATGCAAGGCAGCAGATTGCAAATGAAAAATGCCAGCCATGATCAGACCACATTTTAGCAGCATCAGATTGCTGTACAGGGCCACGTTCTAATTGCAGACATGTGTGTACAGTATGTGAAGGAGTATGACTTGACAAGCAAGTGTTCTGGCAGGGATCAATATTCCTGTCTCTCAGCATGTTCAGCGGGACACAGGTGCCCTGTGACATCACACAAATAGAAAATGTCCAAAGAAGTGAAAGGAAAATTGAAATGGCCTTTATTAAGACTTGTGCCAAGTTTTTCTAGCTCACCTCCTAGTCTGTATGCTCCACTGAACTGAAATGAGGGGGACCATTATCACTTTTATACCTGCAGCACTTCAGTTCAAAAGCAATCCATTTAAGTGACTATGCATTTTAAATAGCCAGGCTAGGTTAAAACTTCTCTTCTTTGAGAACAGAGAAACTTAAAAATAACATATGTCTCTGTATTAATAAATAAGCACTACATTTTAACTCTGAGGCTACTGCTACCACTACTTAAAGTGTCTTCAATCAAGAGTGTTAACAGTCAAACCATAACACTCAGAGTTATGGCTCACATGAATTTATAGGAAAATGAAAGCACATGGAGAGCATCAGCTGCAGAAAATGTGATTACACAGTTAAAGGACATCTGTTGTTATGTACATTTCAACATAAATTAGGTCATGTACTTTCAGAGCAAGAGGCACTGAGCTCAGAAAGGTAACTTCAGAGATTCTACCACATTTTTCATGTAGATTTAAATTACTGTGCAAAAGAGAGATTGGCCTGTCATGAAATAAGGAACTCATCTTGCCATCGGTGAGCTCAAGAACAATTATGGTCAAGGTGGGACTTGTACTGACAGCCATCAGTGTAGATCACTTCTAAAATTATCAAACTGAAATACAAGTATTTCATTTCTGACTGCATAAAGATTTGTACTTTTGGTGAGTTTGGGGTTTTTTTTCACTAAGTAATGATCTGTCCTTCAGAAATCCAAATCCCTGCTCCAACTGGTGCCTTAACCTGTAGCCTTTTCAAAGGAATATCATGTCACTTTTGAGATGCCACATTTCAAAAGCTGAAGTCTAGGAAACTGCAGAAGCACAAAATTACTGACACTTGTTCCAATGAACCTGAGAAGTTAATCTACCTTTTGAATATAATCACTCTTTAAAAAGGGATACCTTTAAAAACAAAAGCACATTTCAAACATCTGCAGAACATATCACCAGAATTCTACCTTTCCTTCCCAGTCAAGTATCAATTCCAACACCAAAAATCCAAAAGGGAAAAACTATGACACTAAGAGGCAAGTTGCTATGGCAGAATAAAAAGAAGCCTTATATTCTGATATCCTTTGAGAACAGTATTTGAAATGCTACTGAGATCTTGCACAATTATTTTCTTGCAGCAACTATGAGTGAAGACGACGGGGTTTAGTGGTTTTGTTTTTCTAATTACTCTTCCTGCAAACTGATCCAGAGTCACAGAGTTTTGTGACTCATGCTTCATGGCAGAGGACTGGACACTTATGTGGAAAATGAAAAACACAGACTCAAACCCAGCAATTAAAAAAAAAAAAAGCAAAAATCCATGCATTCAGTTATCCAGGAGTTTGCAAAGGATCTAAACCCACAAGTTTGAGAGGGTAAGCCAACTCCTAGTTACAAAAAGTTATGAAGACATTTATCCACTGGGCAAATTATTTCATTATTGCCTCCTGCAAAGTTTTATTGAACCCTCCTCCTGAACAGCTGGGAACACTGGATTAGATAAATCAGCATTTACAGAAGAGGTTCACACACTTCCCTAAATCCTAGATACAAAACAGCAAAAATCATACAGATGGATTAAAGTAATGAAATTATGGCCTCTGCTACAGAATCTACAAGTTTGCTGAGACTCAACTGAAGTCTTTCATCAATATCTGCAATAAAAATCCCATTGCACAACTAAAACAATAGGCAGAACAAAACTCTGCATAAATCCTATAGCTGTGACTTTAACAGGGATGAGAGGACTTTGTTTAGAGAGCAAACAAACTATGGACACAAGAAACAGGTGGAAAGAACAAGTCTGGGCCACTTTTACTTGACTCCATTGTCATGGTCCATCAGCTCTCTGAGAGAGGTCTACTCATATTCCTGCAGACCTGTAACATTTCCTTAAATCATGGATATGCAGTACTTAATCCATCACTAAAACCCTGATGCCTTAGGATTTTAGCTTTGTGTTTTTCAGATTCTGTACTGCTTTACTGTATAACTCTAAAATTCATACAGAGTGTTAGCTACTGTCTTCACATTTTGGTCAGACAAAATGTGGGCCTGAAACTCAAGGTCACCCTTGATACTTTTCAGGCCCTGAAAAGTATCAACAACTGGGGACTGAACTGGGGAGCAACAAACTGGGGGTACATTACTTCATTACCTGAAGCTGTAATTGGAGGATTAACCCCTGATATGTAAATGGACCAAACTTATAATTGTCTGAAAAACTCATGACCAATGTCCATCCTGGGTGTAGCCTCTGGGAGGCTTCTGGCTGCCCAAGGTGTACCTGTTGAAGGCCTTTAATAAATACCTGCTTTTACTCTCTTAATCTTGTCCTAGGTAGCCACTCCATGGCATCAACCCCAACAAGGAGAAGCCCATCCCTGGCTGGCATCAGTGCTGGCATCAGTGCATCCCAGTGCCACAAAACAGGCACTGTCATGCTGGCTTGAGTCAGGCCCGGTTCAAGCTTCCACTGCAAATGCAGAGGTGGCAATCCCAGTGCTAAAAACTGACAGGTGCTGCTTTACCTGCACTATAGTAGAGGTCAGGTCTCTCCAGAATATCCCCCTCATGGATGTAGGGCTCGATGGGATCATCTCCGTACAGGTACTGCTCGCTGTCGTCCATCTGCCGGCTCTCCACCATCTCCAGCCACTGCGAGTTGTGCCATCGAAACTTCTCCGTCTGGATTTTTTTAGCCCATTCCTCATCATATTCCTGGTAAAAATCACCACGCAGTGGTTTAGGATTAGCTGTTCACAAAGCTGGTGTAACAGGAAATGGCAGGGGAAGCCAACATCAGCAAAAGATGCCAGTTCAGGGTCCAGTGACTAAAATGCTCTGCTCAGTTGCATGTTCTTTGAGCAAAAGGGATTTTGCAAGCATTGGGCATTATTCGGGTTTGTGATACAGCAGTACAATCTTCCCTTCATGGTTTGGGACTTCACACTCTCCAGAAAAAACTCCTGCTTTGAACAGAACAGTTCCATCAGCAGTCTCCTCATTTGGTTTAATTAAGAAGACCCAATTACTGCCAATCTTCAGAGGATTTTTAGTAATTAATTATTAGCACTGACCAAAAACCCTGCATATCTTCATTAGATGAGCATTTCCTAGGACAAGTAGTTACTAAAAAAAATCTATTAAGAAAAAAGGCTATGATAAAACCAATAAATTTCTTTTCTTTCATGATCTCCAGCATGAATTTAATTTCAACTTCATGTCAAATTTTATGTATAATGTCAAGCAACCACAAAAGTGGTAGGCAAGTAAACTCTGAGAAGAACTTCTCCAGAAAGCTGAGTAAAACAGGATATAGGTTCCAGTCACTATGGAAAAACATGCAGGCATGACATTTCAATCTGGATTACAGCCTAATTGCACTCAAGTGATGTGATATTCATGTAAAGGAACACCAGCATGAAGTGAGACAGCCTATGGTCACTGCAATCAGCTGTTCAGAGAAGGATCTTCTGAACAGAGCAGATTTTGGGGGCTGGTGATTTCCACAGAGGGAGCACCAATCCATGGGTAACAGTTCCTCAATCCTGCTGGGAAGATAGAGCCCAGCTATCTCTAGGAAGCTCATCAACATAGAAAATCTGCAGATGGTATCAATTTGGGAATAGTTACAAATAATGCACCACAACTTGTGCTTTTTTAAACCAAAGTATTGTGAGGAAGAATAATATCCCTAACCAGGACGTTTCTTCTTGTGGGAAGAAATATCCTTATGAAACACATCCCACTCCACTGTCTTCTAACCTAACTACAAAGGAGAGAAAAATTGAAAATAACTTCTTAACTCTCATGGTGGTGAACACATGATCTAGACAGACTTTCCTCAGAGATCTAAGCTGGAGTAGTTTAAGGCTTTAAAAATCTGTTTTATCTAGCCATGATGACACACAATTAGTAACAATGCCTTGGTTGTGGAAGTGGGAATTTCTGCTCCTGCCAGACATGTCAAAGTAGATCTGTCTACAACCAGAGGCCATAAAATGGCAGAGAAGGCAGAATCAGCTGGCTTAGGAGCTCAGGTTAAACTTCTGAAAGCTCTATAGTCTGAACTACAGGTTTTAAACTGACTTAATATTCAACCAGCCTTGTCTTCATTGCTGTCATATGTGTTCCACAGGTAACACTCTCTACCCTGTGTCTTTTCCACCTTTGGGCTGGTGGATAACACAAAAGCCAGCTGGCCCTGCCAGTCTGGCAAAGGCTTCTCTGACATTGCCAACAGGTATCCAGAACATCCAAGATTTCATTATTCTCAATTTCTCCAATTCTACCTCTGATCAACACTGATTCCTAGACCTTGCTAACTCCACTCCTCACCATCCTGGCACTCTTGTTCAGTGATCCTGTCCAAAACCTGGTGTCCTGCACAACTTCCACACCCAGAGCAGGTACCACCTGTGGGATCAGTAGATATTCTCAGTGACTAGGGAAGCAAAATTCCACTTTCTGTCTGTCAGGATTCCTGCAGCCTTAGGGAGAGAGAAGAGACAAGACCAAAACCCAACAAACACACTCTTACACCTCATACTGTTTGGAAAAGAACACTTCAGGCTATTTCTTGATTTTTTTCCCCTCTTGATTAAAAAGAAAAACTAGAAGTAACAGTAAAAACTTGTAAAAAGCAAGCTCATCACTGAGATTTATAAAATGACCCATAAAAAAAAGACAAGGCATGACTTTCAATGATGACATCCGACCAGCACCTTGGAAACAGCTCCTTTGCTGCATCTGCCAGAGCTAAACCCTGGGCTGGCTGTTATGTCACCCTCCAGCAGTTGTGAATTACTTACAAGCTTTAGAGAAACATCTTGTACCTGCCAGAAATCATACTGCACTCTCAAGAACACTATTCCCAGAAGTCATGATTGCAAAGAAGGGGAGGAAAATAAACAAATTTAACAAACAGCAAATTAGATTAAGCTCTGTGAAAGCTGAATCCCTTTTACATTATCCTGTTTACTTTTCAAAGTTCTCAAAAGCCAAAAGGCCATCAGCTAAATAATCTCATTCACATTTACCATCAATGCACTTTGAAAACACTTGAATACTCCCAAAGTTACAACCCTAAATGTATCCCACTTCCTGACATCAGAGCTCCACTCACACTACTGTCTGAACATGCTGAATGTCTGTCAGAAATAGACATCAACTTCTTACATCTTCTTGCAAAAATCATTTAACATTTCTCAGATTCTAACTGGTTTTTCCTTCAGCTAATGACAGCAAGGCAGAATATTCCTACATATTCTACATTTCCCATACTATATTAAGAGGTTTAAGACTCCCAGGTATTTTTCCGCAATCATTCATCTAAATTATGGTATTAGCAATTGAACAGCACATTACTTAAAAACCACAATTTATCCATTCAAGTACTTTGACAAGTTTATTCTTGTTGTTCATTCCCAGTGAAAACAGCAAGGTACAAATGTTACAAAGAAGTGACTGCACCAGTTTTGTCAGGAGGAATGATCAGTTTTGTCAGGAGTGTCATTCTGGCAGCAATCACAGAAAAGGAAGATTTGTAATAGCCTAGAATGATTTACAGAACCTCAGCACAAAAGAAGTTCATTTAAGTAGTGTTAGATCAGGAATATGTCTGTAGATTTTCCATGGAAATATGCAGAACCACCACTGGGTAAATGATTAATGGAATAACATCAGAATGGAAGAAAAGCTGTAAATGTAGGACTACAGCCAAAAGGCACAAAGGAACCAAATTAAAGACATTTAGAGCAAAACAATTCCCTAAAACACTGCAAGTCTTCCAGTAATTATATTTTGAGCTATTAAAATCTTTTTTATTACTATTTTGTGAGGGGGGGGTTGTTTTGATTGGGTTTTGGTTTTTAAACACAAAGTCTTTTTAAACAAAAAGAAGGATAAGCCCTTCTTTTTTTACAAGGGAATTTCTGCAAACATGAGACCAGAAAGCTAAAAATTATGGAGATACAGCTATAGCTTTGAGCCCTTTGAGCTCTAGTCTATTTAAATGTTAGTCTACTGGAAAAGCAAGGGAGAATGAGAAGGTGAACAGAATGTGCCTATTTTCCAGCACCACCCCCCCTCAAACACCGCAGTCATGGTCAGAAACTTAAAAGGAGGAATTCTCAAAGCTGATTTTATTCTCTTTGGAGCTCCCTGACATCACTGGTTTTAACATTCGGTTTCCATAAATCCAGAAGTGTCATAGAAGATGTATGGCTTGACTCTGGGAGGAATGTGCCATCCTTTTTGAAGTTCTCCTTCCAGCTTTGTTTACTACTGAACCATTGAAATATTATGAAGCGTTAACTGGCCCATTATCAGAGCGTGTCTGTTCCCTATCAGGGTCCCCTTTGTCACTGGCTTCCGTCACACCTTGTATCTGATTAACACACTATAGGATAACACAGAGCTACACAGATCTGCTTTGTGTTCCCTCACAGCTGATGAAAAACAGATTTTCCTTTTCACTTTAATGTGGCTGCCCTTTAATTGGGTCTGTAATAGGGTTCATTTGATGTGATTCCTCATACTGAAACAAAACTGCTGTGAAATAAGTAGAAGGCTCATTATGCTCAAGGCTCTACTTAGTGATTTGTTACATTCTTCATTAAAAACCTACTGTTTACATGAAAGATTAAATTAACCATTTATTAAGAAAGAAAAGATTTATCTTGTCTAGCTATTCAAAAGTTAGGCATGTGATTTTAACTCTGTGCCTCTATAAACCAAGGAGAGAAACAGATGTTAGGGATCACCTTCTGCAGGTGTCTACCACACCTACCTTAGGGTAAGTACCACTGCAGGACAATTCCTTCACAGGGCAGGAAAAAAAAATCCTTCCACCACTTACACCTGTGCAACCTGGAGTCACTGCTTCACAATCAGCTTCATTACTATAAATATATTCTGACAGGAAGCTCACAGAAATCTGACTGCTGAAACTAATGGCAAGGCAAGGAAAAAAGAGTAATCATTGATGCCCTCTAAATTTAGGTGGCTCCATAAAATGTAGGGCACCCTCAGAGTTCCTATACTGGCAGTAGCAGACTAGAGAAATTTTTCTTCCTTCCCTTTTGGAGGAATGTAAGATATCTCATTGGCAACCTGTTATGTAAGTAACAGATCAGTGGTTTGCTTCACCTTTCTAGTCCTACAAAGCCAGAGAGCAGGCACCAGTGCTGAAAGGGAATCTGTCCAAGGCAGGTTTTATGTGAAGACAAAAACAACCAGGACACTCTTGCCCTATCTAAAGCTGCCTGTGGTTACTCTGCTGAAGGCAGAGCCACAAGAAGCAACCAGCACCAAAGCAGACTGCTGGCAAATTGAACAATGAACAGAGGAAACTTCAGCTGCAGCCCCAGCCCCTCGCTGCCCTTCTGCCCACCCCTCTGTTTTCATGTTTGCTATAGGATAACAGGGCAACAAGATGCGCCACAGAAAGGGGGTCCTGTCAAGTGAAGGGAGAACCTTTTTTCCTGGAGTGACTACAGCACTCTTCATGGAAAGAGGACACCAAGCTGGAGTCAAAGGTTATCTATTTTCAGAGCACGCTGACCATTCAAATAAAGCCCACACCAAATCCCTGTGGCCTGCTCTTCCTTGACTCTAAGGGAGCTGGCCAACGTCTCACACAGCTGGCCCCAAATCCCAGAGCACAGAGGGTTCACAGCACATTCCTGCTTCTTAGGTGAAATTCCAGCATTCCCAACATGGAGGATTTCTATCAGGGAGCTTAGCTAACACAGAAAGATGCAAGCTGTTCATTAACAATGAATTCCATAAAAGGCAAACATTATTTGACATTCATTACAAATACCCAGGGCAAAGAAAGAAAGCTGAAAAAACACCTTAGGCATGAGGCCCTTCCTAAATCCCATGGAAGATGCTGTAACTATCTAAAAGATGTTTTACTGCTGCAGGAAGTATTGTGATCCACTCTTGATCATAAGAGAAACAAGATGGTACATAGAGCAGGTCTGGATTCAAAGCTGCAAAGGCACTGAAGAGGAAAACCAGGGGAAAGGGGGAGGGTCAGACTACAGAGTCCTAGGATCTGATGATGGTTAATTAAATATCCTTTGAATAAATGAGGAAAATAGTTTGCAATAAAACTGAGATAGGAGCAGAAAAAGAGTAAGAAACCTGAGAGAGTAGTAGCTCTCTTGGCTCTTGATAATGTTGCCTAAAGTGAACAGAATAAAACCATCTCAGGTAAGCTGACATCTCTCTCTACAAGCTTGGAGATGCAGTTCTCCAGGCTTTTGAACCAGGGAAAAAGGGAAATTATTTTGCTTGAGACTCCTATACCAGCTGCTGATTCCAGGCCTTCAGCTAAGCCCTGAGAGCTGCCCTACTTTAGGGGTACAAGAACACTGAACTGGCTGCTTGCTGCCAAAGCTCAGCACATGACTGAGACTGAAGCATTCTGAAATCAACTCAGACTTTTTTTGACAAAAGGGATATCAGTGCAAAGCTGAGACTGCCCAGTATATACTGTGCTAAAGCAGCACATCTGTTTCAGTTCATCAGTGGCAGAGTCCAGCCAAGCTATATTAAACAAATCATCACTAGTGTAACATTTCCATAATTTCTGTGACAATTACTTTACTACAGAAAGCATTTCTCCCCTAAGGCTTATAAGCCATGTGATTTTCTCCAGTGCTATTTCAATCACAGTATATACAGCTCACTGATGACTGAAAGAAGCATTTGTCTCCCTGAGTAAAAATTATTTTCAAATCTACTCCCCAACATTTATTTTCTGATTTCCATCAGAGGACCTACTCTTGTCAGCGTGTGTGCAACAAGACTGAAAAGTGAAGGTTTGCTTGTTGTGCATTTAGCACAGATAAGAAGTTCCACCACTCTTGGAGACTGTTCAGACACCTCAGCAGGCACTGCTGATGTAAAACTGCCCCACAACCAAACACCTCTGTGTTTACAGCCTGCTGTAACATTCCTTTAACACCTAGTAAGATCTGAGCTTCTGATAACTTATTATCTTATAATTCCTATCGTCACTATTTAGACTACATTGCCTTTGTTGCTTGTGATTTTTTGTACTGAGAGACACAAGTGCAACCAGATTACAACATGATTGAGAAAGCAATCAATTAATTACTGGTTCTCTCTTTGTCTTCCAGAAAAGAGAGCACATTATGCTTCCTGTTTCCCTCAGGGGCATGGTGTTTATGCAACTTAAAACCCCAACACCCAGATAAAAAAGCCAGAAAGACCTTCTTTGAAAAGGAACTCTCCTAACTCACGAGCTAACACCATTCTAAGTGGGGTATTGCTCCACAAGCAAAGAAAAATATAATTTACCACCATGCCAGCTGCTCTCAGTATGTGTTTGGTGTCTCCTCCTCCACTTCCAATAACCACAGTACCACATCACTTCTTCCCTTTATTCTTCCTCAAGGCCCTGAAAGTCCTGTCCAGTGCTTTTTGAGGAGCCTTTCCCATCCATTATCTTAGCACTCCTCACTGACTCATGGTGAGCATAAAGATTTTGTGTTCTTAAGAAGGTAAAAAAAAAAGCCAAGTATATTTTATTCAGATGGTAATATTTACTATGAAGCTGTATTTTTGTATGCTTATTCTTCTAGATTCTATAAATTTTGCTTAATAATATTACAACACACCTCACTGTAAAGCTTCCCCATATGAACAACTCAACGTGTGAGTCACTTGGAAATTGCATTGGCCTCAAGGTAAAACAAGTGTTTGATGCACTTAGATTGCCCAGCTTCACCCCAAAGATAAAAAAGGTCTTTCCACTGTTTCCATTGGAGATGTCCCTAGAAACAGCTGATTCTGTTAAGCTGAACATGATGCCAATCATAAATAAGTACTAAGTGCAAATTCATCTGAGTTTTAATTTAGTCCTTAATGAATATCAACAGCAACTCTGCCACTGGAGCAGATTTTCATTGCATACCTCCATGAAGAAAAGACAGAGCCAGATAAAAAGAATTCCAGTTCAGAAAATGTTATGTTATTTCACTATTAAATTAGAAGACATTATTAATGAGTATAATAGAAGAAGCCAAACTAGACTATATATAGTATTTTGCAGTGTAAGTTAGGCCTTAAACTATATTGAACTTTTCAGAGAACAAGCTGCAATACACATAATTAAACTGAAAAAGGAACAATGTAGATGACTGAAAAAGCCATAGGTACTGCTGCTCTTGACTTAAATTGTTTTTGACTATAAAATTTAATTTCATGACAGCTACTCTATACCCAAAAGGATGTAGAGTCACTACAATCCTCAACAGCACTTGATAATTCAGTATTCTTTTTTCCAATTTAGCAGTGTAATACAACTGTCCCAAAAGTTGACTGTGATCCATGGATTGTTGGACAAACCAAGTTACATAGCTAAAGGAAACCTATCCAGAAGATGAAGACAATATTACAGTGACTGTTCCCTCAGCAGGGAACAGCCAGCGTCAGGATCGCTGCCACATTTTCTTTTTGAAACAAATATTGGCATCAGGCAATGTAGAGAAGCTGAATAAAGCTGCTGGGTAACAAGAACCGTTTGTTTGGAGAACTAAGAAATAATGAAAGCTTGGCACACTTATGTAATGTGATTAATTTATAAAAGTCTAAAAGCACTTTTAAAAAGTGTAAAGTTAACTTGTATGAATTTTCAAAGTACACACACACTTTTTGGAATTTTGATGCACAGCCTAATGATTGCCACTGTGCCCTGAAAATTCATCTTTTATCCATATGATTAGAAAGTTGCACAAGAAAAATACTTTCGATTTGCAATATATTTAGTTATTTTAGAATTCTCTTGTGGAAAGAGGCTCTGGAAGGACGAAGAAAGCCAGACCTACCGCTATGATATCCAGAGTGTTGTCACAGACCTTGCGGATCTCAGCGTTTTTATCATGCATCAGGTCTATAAGGTACGCTGGAGCTTCTGCAAAGCAACTGTTAAGGAGAAAATAATTTGTTTTCTCCCCCTCACAACCCAGGGTTGTGAAGAGGCAGAGGCAGGAATTTTTCATCTAATGTAGTAAGAAAGCATTTTTCAAATGTTGGTGCTTTATCATTCTGGAATTAGCAAGAGATGCAACTTCTTATCTAATTTTTTAAAGCTAGCAACCTAGGAGTCCAAAGAGGACACAAAGAACAACCACCCAAAAGGCTTCTCAGATATTCCACAGAGATTAAAGGCAAAAAGAACATGAAGAAGTATCCTTAGTATTGTTAGCAACGTAATTACTAATTTGCTATCCCTCCCAGGGCTAATTCAACCCATTCTGAATGCTTCAATAAAGTTCAACATTCAGTTAAAGCCCACAAAATTTCAGACCATGCAACATATTTGTATAATGCTGCAATACAAAAAGTTTGCTTACGCTCTACATATGTTCTTCTATGAACTGTGAATTTAATTATGATTTGCAAAACAAATTCAGACTGTAAATCAGATTGGATAGCAACTAATGAGTCTGCTGGTCCAGTGATCCCCCTCCTACTCCCCTCCCTGCTTCCAAGCAAACTAAGTTTTAATCTTTACTATTAACCTTACAGCACCTTTACATGCTTAGGCTGCTTGGATTTTTTCTTCAGCTGAAATAAACATTTACAAAGAAACCTCTGAGATCATGAGGTTACCGCAAGAGAAACAGAAGTCAAACACCAGCAATGGCAAATTAAGTGCTGCAACTCCAGATGTTTCATCTGTAAAAAGATACGTGTTTCCTTGATGATGACATCTCTGGTGGCTTGGTGGAACACCATCTGATAAAATACATAGATGATCTGGCAGACAAACTCATCATCTTCCTGCTGAGCTGCAAGGAGAAAAAAAATCCACCACCATTTCAAATCTCACAAATAGAAGCTTTTGATGGCTAAAGAGTTGTGAAGGTGTGGGAAACCCCAAATCTATGAAACCACTACTCAGAATCTATCACTAACGGTGTAACTGTTCCTCCTTCCTCATACAAACACCAACCCCTGCCTTGCAAGAAAACAGCAATGTCAATTACAGCTCCTGCTGTGCACAGGTCACACATGGCCAATTTACCGTTCAGCAACTCAATGAGTGCAGGGATGATCCCAGATTTAGCCAGCAGAGCAGCACAGGAGTCATCCATGGACACGGTCCCAATCATGATCACCACTTCCAAAACAAGGTCATCCTCAGCAGAACCTGCTAAGGCACAAGGCAGCAAGTAGAAGTATTACCTCTCTCAGGAATTCTTAATCTACTCGCAGTTGTGTATTTATCTGCAGGCATGATTCTATTCTTCAGCATTCTGTTTTCCTAAACAATCACAAATTATAAAGGTAAATAGACTCTACTCTGAGCACTCTAAATATTCTTGGAGAGACTCTGCTTTGGAAGCCCAACCCAAATTTGTACAGACCTGGTTTCAATTTATCCTTGAGATATGGAACCAGTTTGTATTCCTTCAGCACAAGTTCCCAGTCCAACTCTGGTAAGGTCAAATTTGCAAGTGTTCCCAGGCATTCAATCACAAATTCTTCTTCTTCAAAATTTGATATTTGAGCTGCTAAATCACCAACATATTCCTGAAGAAAATACAGCAACAATCATTACAAATGAATTATGTGGATTTGTGAAGAACTCACATCTCAGCCAAACTAATCTAGTTCTCAAAAGAAAACTAAAGAGATTTTGCTCCTGAAATAAGGACTAATAAGGCAGTTTCAATTCCAGTTGATGAATAATCCAAGAAAACATTTCAGCACTCTTCCCATCCATCCTTTCACTTTCAAGGGATGTGGATCATTTGCTTCAACGTTCCAAAAGTAGTTACTACAACACAGACTTTAAAAAAGCTCTTAGAAAAAAAGAAAAAGAAGAAAGAGAAAACCATCCTGCATTAGTGGCCGTAATGGAGTTCTTTACCTAAAGATTTTAATAAATAACTAGAAGATTTTCTGAGGACATTAAACAGGGGAATAATGGCTTCTACTTACTCATTTTATACTGCTTTAAGACAATTTGATATCCACATTTTAATAGTATGTTGAAAATCTCCATGATTAGAGTGTTGTGTTTTCCTCCTTTCTTTTGAAAGGGTGGCTTTACAGGATCAATATTTAAATATTAAGTATTTTAAATACCCACAAATAAAACACACTTGGACAGTGAGGAAAATAAAAGCACCAGATTTTTCTCTCTAGGTCCAAAAGCAGAAATTTAGGATAACTTAATTGTTATGATGTTCACCCCAGCAGCTGGGGCATTTTTGTTTGTTTGCTTGGTTTTGTGTGTTTGTTTTGAAACCTATTGGAAAAGGCTTAAGACCTGTTTTCCCCTTAGTGGGGGATCCAAACTCTGATCTACCAGCTGAGATAGCATTATAAAACAAAACATAAATCATGGCAGGACAGACAAGGAAACTTAAATTGGACACCCTACAAAACAAACCACAGCAGCTCTCCAGAACCAGACTTTTCCAGAAAGATAAATAACAGAGATCACACTAGGTAAGACCTAATACTTACAATAAACTGGCTTTTAGTTGGCCCATCATGTTGTGAAATATTTCTGATCATCTTCATTAACAATGGATCCTTAAACTTCAAAGCCCGCTTCATGAGCATTTTCAAACCATTTCCTGAAAAGGAACAAACACTTAGGAAAAAGAGAGGCAGTACTGGCAGATCAAAAATCAACATGCACACAAACAAATGCTTCAAGCTTTAAAAATTTAGAATGAAAAAGTGCACAGCAGTTAGTCCAGGCACAGAGACTTCTCTCCCTGTTCCACAGAATAAATATGTTGTTAGGGTTTTAAAAATTTATTTACCAAAGATCAATGCATCGGAACAGACCTGGAGTACTTGACCACATAGAGCAAATCCCAGTGTTAGCATTATGCTTCCAAAAGATCACGCTTGCCTACCTAAAAGGTGCTGCTAGCTCGACTTTGACCTTTAATATAAAATTGGATCTCCCTGCTCCCCCTTCTACAGAGCTATGCACAGAATTTTAAAATGGAATTTCAGGCCACAGAATCTCTTGATTGCAACTTTGAAGGCCAGTAAGTCACTGCAGCAGTTCTTTGGGAATATGCTGAGCACAAGTGAAAGTTGGAGCTACTGAGTAATATTGTTTTATTTAAAACCACTAGTATGAAAATAATGAAACTTTTAAAGAAATCCAGAGTTACTACAAGAAAGTCAGAACTATCTAGACCATGAATCAAAACATTAGAACCCAAAAGAAGCTCAATTATAATAAAAAAAATTAATGGAAAGCTGCAACTGAAAGACATCACTGCTATTCAGTTGATAATGGCAGGTGAAACACCAATCAGCCAAAGATGGATTTTAGGCATCAGGCAGAATAAAATTCTGATGTCCCCATATAGCCATAGTTTTCCATAGCAATGTCATCAGCCTGTTTTTCAGAACTGTGTGCATGTACAAGAGGTGTGGGCATCTCCCTCAAGTGCCACTCCTGCCACTGAGAGCAAATTGTGAGGAGGATGTGGCCATTTGCTTGCCATCATTACCCAAACACATGCATTTTATTTCTTTAAAAACACATATGTACATTTGTAAATAACTCAAATATACATAATTTACACATGTAAGTATAATAAAAGGAACATACAAAGTGTTGTCATCTCCAAACCCCCCACCAAAACCTCAGTTCAATTACCTTCACAGATAAGCTGCACATTTCTTTTGTTGGCAGCAAGGTTAATACAGAAAGAAATAAGTTCCAGGTCAACTCTCTCATCAGGACATTCAAAAAGCATCTTCATTAACTGCCAAGAAACACAAGCACACTTGGGTCATTAATCTTTCCAAAGCATTAGAAAAGCAGTGTTATGATATCAACTACAGTACCTTTTTTCAAAATTAGTATTCAGCATTTCTACAAGAACAGTGAAAGTTACAAAGGTCAGGGGCACGACATGTATAGCTCCATTATTTAGGGATAACAATCCTTTAAAGTGCCAAAAATGGCAATCACTCATCACCTTAAATTAACTTGGCTTAGTTACATTTTATTGCTACCACTGAAATTTTTGTTTGACTGGTTTTTAGTATTTGTGAATGGATAAATTTGTTTTGAAAGCTTAGGTGAATTTAATATAGGAAAAAGAACCCCCACAACTTAATTCCACAGAAAGTCAAATTAATACCTATTAGCTTAATAAAATTATGACTCTAAACAGGTACTTAACTGCAAAATAATTCTACTACTATTTTGCTGTGAGTGACTCCATTGATAGGTAATTTTAGCTGTCTCTGAAGCACTGTTCTTTCTCTTTGCAGCTTCCAGCTAGAGCTGAACACTGCCACATCCCACAGACTCCTCAGCAGTAATCCCATTCTTCTGGTAACATTAATGTAAGTAGACAATCACCTATAATCCTGTTCAAACTGTTCAGCAAATGTCAGTGAATTCCCAGGTGATTCCCAAGGCTCCTAACCTATGGATTGCCATCATTTTACACACCTGGCCCTGTACTGTCCATTACATCACAGGCTGGCTATCCTGGCTCATTTGGTTTAACAGGAACAGGTTTTGAAATGGCATTTGGAATATATGAACATGACTGAAATAAACCCATTTCTTTTCCCTCTGGTTCCAATCCTGGCAGACAAGCCCTGCACAACTTCAGGGCGGGGGGACACCATCCTGTTTGCTTCTAAAACCCACTCAGTTCACAAGACATGGTTAGATTATAATGCAAACCAGTGTGATGACAAGACTGAGATTACTGGAAAAAGAAGCAACTAAGCCTAAAGATAAGCAGAACATAAGGTACAAAAACTGCAGCTCAGAAAGGGGCGGGAGGACAAGAAAGCAACAAATTATCATTAAATTTAATGATTAACTAATCATTAAATATTTGTGTGCTTGCCCCCTGGTGGAAAGACAAGTTTGTAATGCATTAAAAGCTAGAGAAAGTAGGTGAAGAATCTATTTAAAGAGGAGAAAATAAAAAGAAACAATAGGATTGCAGGAATTCTCTCCAAACTATTTTACTCCAGCCATTCTGTAAGTTTACCTATTATCTTATATCAGGCTCTAATTCCAAACAGAACCAAAAAGCCCCAAAATAAAAACTACATTTACAACATAGCTATTTATATCTTTCCCGAGACTTTCATGTACTCATTCAAAGGCTATCATTGATTTCTTCCTCCTTTTCTTAAAAAGGTAGAATCAGATTTCTCTAGGTTGTTTTAAGAACTTATAAAATCCCTGGTTTATTAAATCCTTAAGCCTGACAGTCACATAAGAGGGAATTAACAGAGAAGAAAATTGCCATTTAAACAAGTAGAACATGAGCATTCAAAAATCACCCCCTGCAACTCTTCTGTTACAAAACCTTTAAAAACAGATTTTTAAAACCCTTCAAATAATTTGAAGGGAAACATTCTCATTACTTACACAATACAAAATCTGTGGAAATTAAATGTTTAACAAGATGGGATTACACTGTTAATTACTGAACTACTTCTCTATAAAAGAAAAAATATATCCAGTTTCAATTAAAGCCATTCAAATTTTAAAATAATAGTTTCATGCGAGTTCCATGTTTCCCATTATGTCTTCATTTAATTTGATTGCTTCTTGTGCCACTTCAAAAGGAAGAGTAATTGCTGCCAAATAGGAAATATTAAAATTAAATTTGTTCTGCTTTTACTATGTCCATTGTCATCTTTTACTGATTTAACAGGAAGGCAGTAAAAAGACTGCAGCATGTGCAATGAAGAGGCAGTAGTGTTCAATCAGACAAGTCCCATATTGAGTATCAGATACCACAGACCAGCACTGAAATCACTGTGTCTAGACTCTCTGGCACCTGCCTTCACTTATTTACCAGTGACCAGAGGCCAACCCCCACAGCTCTGTGTTCACATACACCTCTGTCCAACCCCCTCCCCAAGCCCAGCTCCAACATCTTTGAATGATTATGCCAGAACTGCATGCCTCAGGAATCTCTCCTGAGCGGCTACTCCCAACTCTGCTGTTTGAAGTGATGCTCTGGTTTCTGAACTTCAGCAGATAATGGCGGACAGGAGCAAAGGGGGCTGTCAAGAGAGGACGTTTACCAGCATTAAGCTGAAAAGAAGCTTAGAGATCAAAGAGGGCCCAAACAGGACAACCGTGGTGGAAAACATGTGGGCAGCTTTGGAGAACCTTGCACACCGCTCTGCGGTAAAATATTAAATATCACCATGACATCACTGCCTAACCATGCCCTTTGATTGGCCAGGTTATTACCAATAAAGGCTTTTATAAGCATCTGGATGGCATTTGCACCTATTTAAACAAAACACGCATTGCTGAGGTCTAAACAAGAATGAACTGTTAATACTCACTTTTAACTGTTACTAGAGTAGCACCCACTAACTCCTGCAATCCACAAGGATGTTTAGCCGGGACAGCACGCGCAAGCCCTGGGCAAGCACTTCACGCAGCCAGAGTCACCACAGGGGCTGCTTTCTCCAAGCACCTCCTACTACTGCTTAACATTAATTAGTATTTGTTGATGAACACCTCTCCTCAAAGAGACAAACACACCCGAGGGTGCATACCACTACTGAAGAGAGATTTTGGGTTTCTTGGGTAGAATTAGATAGCAGTGAGTCCATTTAAAACAGTAATTTTCTTTTCCTGATGCCTTATCCATTTCCTAATGCTTTCTGCTACCTGTCTTCCTTGATAACCATACTAATTTTGAACATTTAGTAGTAAAATTTAAGCCCTGGTTGCTCAGCTTCTTTTTGAACAGTGTGCAGATGTGACCTGTGACGCATCAATACTCATAGTTATACTTTCCAACTTTGTTGTTTACTTCACTAAAGCCCAGTGAAGGCAGCAGAATTGTTTGCTGCTCCACCAGTCTCTGGACATAGCTCTGTAAGCACTGGGGGTCCAGGAGTCATACCAAGATTCCCTGAAAGCACATCACAAGCAAGTCCTAAGACACTGGTGCAGGAATTTGAGTTTGACTGGTAACTGCTAGAACAAAGGAGGTCCCCTGTATCACACAAATGCCTTAAAAGGTAATTGCTTCTTGTGGTAGAAAAGACAGCAGGATGTTTACGAGACCACTTTGTAACATATATTAGTTATTCCCACCAGTTCTCTCCTCTCTATTATCCAGAATAATCTTGTATATGGAAAAACTTCACCGATTTTGCCGTAAGATAATGACCAGAAACATTCTGATAACTTTCCATGACAACTTTCCATTCTGGGAGTATTTGATGTTAAAAACTCATTTGGCAGGAAAGAAGATACCATGGTGCAATTCTGGAAAAGCTACCAAAGAGCTTTTACACTTAGGCAACACAGACTTTCTCAACCCCAGTCTCACCAGGGCTGAGAAAAAGGTCAGTAAGAGAGGACTTGGTACTTGAGAAAAAAAAAAAAAACAAAAAAAACCCCCAGACTAACAAGAAACAATAAAACACATGCACACAAAATACCAAAAATACCCACAAAAGCCCAAACCCCATGATATTGTGTCTGCTTGAGTCAATGAGTTAAGTAAGAAAATGCAGGCTGAAAGATCAGTGAAGGGCCTTCTACACTCATCAAGTCTTCCTTGCTGTACATGCCTGCAGTTGGAAAAGGAATTATCATGTAGGAATGTAACCCTGCTTGGCTGGTTTCCAGTTCATATCCTGCAATATTGGAGACACTGAAATTTTGATACCCAATGGGATCAGGCAAGAATGCCTTCTAAAACTGTAAAGGAAATACTTTCCACTATGTTCCCTAGGGAGCTGCTCTGCACAAGCTTTAATCTCTCTCAAGCGTTCCCGACCTTCTGTAGGAACCCTCCGTGTCACCTGTAATTTCAGCAGTTCGCTGGTGCAGCTCAAGTGTCAGCAGCAGTGACAGAGATCAGTCACCTCTGCTTTTGCTGGGGACTGTGAAAACCCAAAAACAGTGCCTGTCTGAGGAGGAGCTGGGTGCCTCAGTGCCAAGCAGCACCGTGGCTGTTCCCTTTGTCACCTGCGGGTGTCAGTGCGAGCTCTGCCATGAGCGAGGGAGGGACCCAGAGCACGAGGGAAGATGGGTTTTATCAGCTCATCACGTACCTGAGGGATACAGTCTGTGTATGCAAACATCGATTTAAAGCAATCGTCCATGCTGATGTGATACAGAATGCAAATCGCTACTTTTTTGTTATTTTCGTTTCCTAAAGGGAGAAAAAATATATTATTAGGAGAATTTTTAGCTGTTGTTAAATACTCAAAAGAGGAAAATGAAAAGCAGAACAATCCTAGCTAATAGAGGGAAAATTTAAATCAGAAATGACACGTTAATGAAAGGGTCTTGGCCTGGCCTAGCCAAATGAAACACGTATTAGTGCAAAGAAGGAACCAGGGCAATGGTAAATATTCCTTCATCTTCCCAGCACCTCAAAACACTTCCTTAACCCCACTTTGCAAGGTATTTATTTTGTGAAAGGAATGCTTAATAATGGCCATCCAGAGAAAAGCTTAATCAATTTCCAGATAGAAAATAAAGATTTAGCTGTGAATATTCTTATTTAAATAACAACCTTGTCTCAAAGTGAAATTATAAAGAATACACCGGTGCCAGAGAGAAAAATAAGAACTGCCACTAAGATGTGTTGCAGAAGGAATCCACTGCCTTTCAAGCAAATACTGGTTTTACTCTCCTAAATAACAATATTATCCCATTGGTGCCTTTTGTGTTTCATACAGATCAAAAACTACATTAGTGTATTTTCATAGTGATGTTTACCAAAGAGACTCGCAATGAAATTTGGAGCAGTTAATGTGAGTGGGGTGTGAAGTATTTAACTGAAAGGTTCTATAAAATCATCTTACACAAACATACAAGTGTTTAAGAACACAGATGAATTTGCTTCTGACTCGCTGCTGAAACCCACTGAGCATTCTCAGGTTCTCCTCTAGCCCTGCACGAGCAGGATATTGGCTATGTATGGGATAAACCCTGCATCTGAATGTGTACATTAGTTAAAGCAGGATGTAATAAGGTCACCAACTCCAGATTCATTCACAGCTCTTACACAACTCATCAGCAATACCCTACCTCCCACTTGTATTTAAGCCAAGTCAGAAAATATGTGTAATAATCTGGCAAAGCAAAAAGACCTCAAACAGCAACAAAGACAGCAAAATTTTCTTTCTGCACACATCACTGGGAGCTGGAATTTCCTTTGAGCAGCAAGGATATGATGCTTTTATCCTGAGAATGAGCCCTTTTCAAAACTGAATTATCCAAATAGACTCACGAAAGTCCTCTGGCAGCTGCCATACAAGTGAGTGAAGCATTCTTAGCTATGTTAAATCTAAAATCAGAGCTGACCTTTCCAATCTTTCTAGAGTCTTACCTGCTTGAAAAAACATAACGGGTATCACAATCTTCCATATATTTAATATGGGAGGAAGGATAATGTCCAAATGTGAAAGCTACTCTGATAATTATGAAAATAAAAGCACAGAAGGTAACAGCAAACAAAATGAAATGTGTGTTCTCTTTAGTGCTTCTCCTGTGACTGGTCACCTTACCTACCTATTCACCTGCAGAAACATTGGGAAAACAATAATTTCATGGGAAAAAATTCCCACACATACAGGTAAAGGTTACTCCTGCAAAAATTTAGAAGTACACAGAAGAAATTATTCCTCCAAATTTCGTGGGTCTAAGGAAAAAAAAAAATCTGTTTACACTGCTCTTAACACGCCATGCCTGTATTTAGTACTTAAACACAAGACTCAATTTACAATTACACCTAGCTGCATAATGCAGGAAACTCTGTGTGAAGGCAAGCCAGTATAAAAGAGAGAAAAACTCCCCAAAACACCAACAAGAAAAACTGGAATGAAGTTTGACCAGACCTTCAGCACATATGAACTGCCCAGACCATTAACAAGAATGATGCTAAATGTTACTGTTTAACCTCTATCCTTTGTGGATTTTTAATTCCTCCTTATTTTTACAAGTTTCATTTGTGCTAATATAAAGCATCAGTGAAGGTACACTTACATTTGGTAAGCTCAGCAGCTTCCTGGTACTTGGCAATATTAGTGGCTTATTTTCAATCATAATAGGCTGATACAACAGTAAAGGCCTCCTGTTTTCTTTCTTAGAGGAAACTCTGCATGATTTTCTAACCCCTTTTTTTTCAAAGGTCTAGCTGGCCACAATAACCTTTCTGATGCCTGAACATCTTCTTGGGTGTCAGTGCTAAATGACAGCACTACCTCAATTTCAAAACTAAAATAATTTCAAACCAAAAATAATCAAAAATACCCAGATAATCAACCTAAAGTGAGAAGAATATGTGAAATCCAAATAAACTTATTTTATTTGAATGAACTCCTAAAGAGTTGCTTTCTAATGACCAGCACTTAAATCATTCTCCAAAAGTGCATTCCATAAAGTAGATTTCATGACACACAAAAGGCAAAGACAGCAACAGTTTCCAACAGAAGAACTGAATTTCAATTCCTCCTTGCTGTGCAGTTACCTGACCAATTTTCTCTGAACTGCCCTGTCCTATTGTCACTAGGGGGAATAGAGAAGGGTTTAAAAGTATTTAAGTCACAAACAACCATTGCACAGCCTCAGCAAGGAAGTACTTTTCAACTGTGAATAAACCAAGTGAATTCTACTAACTTGATGATAAAAGTAAACTACAGAACAAAAGCTGTAGGTAAACAGTCTCCCACTAACCCATCTTTTAAGTATTTAATGGTGTATGTGTTTGAAATTTAATTTCATTTTAATTTCCTAGAAAGGAAGAGATTTCAGGCTGATGTCTGCAAGTTTCACTGTTCTATTTCCCTATGGATGCACTTTGGTGAAGGAAAAGCAGAACCTTGTGATTTTGTCAGTTCTCACGCACAACAGTAACAACTCCTGATCCAAAGAGTGAAACACTGCAGGAAAATCAAGAGGAGGTGGTTGTTCCTAAGCACATGACTTAACACAACTGTTCATCTCATGCTCACTTGGGAAGCACACAGCCTGCTGGAGACCAGGTAGAAGGAGTTGGTTGAAGATTAGGAAGAGGATAGACACAGCAGCTAAAGCATTTTAAACTCAAAGCATCACCTGCAGGCTGAAGGTTACACAAAAAGGGAAGAAGTGAGAGACTCTAAAAAACCTACTAAGCCAATTCCCATCCTTTTACATTGGTACTTCACTTCCAAAAATATCAACTGGCAGCTGCTGACTATTACTTGAATATGTCAGTACCAAGCTTCCTTTTTCTAATTATTGTCTACTCATCTGAATGCTAATTAATTATCCCTGAGTCAAGCATTGCATAAAGACTTGGCTATAAAAATTTCAAACCCTGCCCAGCACCTGGCTGGAAAACAGCTTTCCAAAGCACCCAAGTGATACCTTTCTGCTATTTTTGACCACTGCTGAAGGCCACATGTGAAAAAATAGACATTGCAAGGAAGACTTCCTTATGACTGGGTAGAGTAAGGATCAATTATTGCCCTAACTAGAAAAAGCAAGAGGAAAAAAAAAAAACCCCAAAAACAGAACTCTGCCAAACGTGTTCAAAAAATCACCAAAGTTTTGGTGGGTTGCCAGAAAACTGTGGCCTACATATGCTGGTAAGTTTTGAGCATCAAGCTTTTTATGACTGAAGGTGGAATAGCCAAATGGCCTAAAGCAGTAAGGGCAGCCCTGGAAAATAATGGCCTAGTCATTATGGATTCTTCTGGTATTTATAATAAAACACAAACCATAATGAACTCATTGGATATGAAACATGGGGGTCACAAGCACTTTGATAGGATTTCCACAAGAATCTACCATTAATTAACCAAATAATTATTTGAAAGTGTAACTGAATTAGCCTTAGTTCTTATACAGCCATTCCTGAGAAATTGGTCATTCCCAGCTGAGTGCAGTTAATGCCTTAACAAACCAGTCATTAACTGCAGTTACTGATTTTGTGGGAATTACTGTGTTATAAAATACACTCAACAGTTTATAGAAACAATACTTAAGATTTTTTTTTTTTTTTTGCAGCTGTAGTTCAGCTGGAGCAGATGGGATGGAAAAATATCAGGTCCCTGGGGCTGTTTTCACAACTAGTTTTCTGCAAATTAGAGAGGGAAATAAATACATGATGGGTTCTGAGTTCAAAATGGCTTCAGATTTTTAGCCTTTGAACATTAATAAGAAGCCATGTGCCAGTTCTGGGGACCAATGCCTGAATTCCATGTTTAGTTCTTACTATGGTTAAAGGTCTAAATAGTATTAATAGCAGAAGCTAAAGAAAAAAAAACATGATTTCTTGATCACAAGATCAAGTCCTGCATTTTGGTTGACTTTATGAGCTTAAAATAAAAAATCCTCCATTAGCTCCATGACAAAAAGAGAAACCCTAAAGCTGTAAGACTGAATTGCCAGTCTCAGCAGCAGTATTCAGCTTTCAAATGCTAAAGTAAAAAGGAGAATATAAATTATGGACTAAATTATTCAAATAGAACACTATCAGTAAATCCAGCAGCCATCACTTCTAATGGAATAATCAATGTCTCCACGTTAGATATGAAATATGCCCTATCACACCCATGTGCAAAACATTAACACTAAATCAAAACCAGAACACAAATGAAGATAAATACCTGTTAAAAAAGCAGAGTGAATCCTTATTTCAGTTTCAAACTCTAACACCCTAACGTGATCTGCTGCAGAATTGGGCAAGTAAGACATCTAGATTATAAGGAATGCCACAAACTGAATATCAGACCTATGTGGTGTCTCACCCTAATGTCAGAAAACAGATTAATCAAGAGTTTATTCAGATGTATCATAATTCTCAGTGGTTTTAGGGAAAAATTGATAGAAAGGTATCTCCACTTACCTCTATCCCGTATCATTCCTCACAACCAGCTCTGAAACAGTTGGACTGAGTTAGTCCATGTGTGCTTTAGACACATATTGGTTTGATTTACATATGTAAATATAAATCATATTGGCTATATCAGTTTATTTTATCAAGAGAAACTGAATGAATTTTCAAATCTGCTTAGACTCAAGGAGACTAGACATTGTAAATAAAACATTATGATAGTAATTACATACTAATAACCCCTCCTGTGCCACCTTTATGTTATTTAAAACTGGCTTCATACCATAAGCCTAATTTAAAACCTCAGTGTTGCCATGGTTGGGTTTGGGGTTTAGGTTTTTTGGGGTTTTTTTTCCCTTCACCCAAAGAACTCAGTACATGCCGCATCTGAAACCTGATTACAATTTTTTTTTTTCCCCAGGAAACAAAGAAAGAACTTTAGTGATGAATCCTAAAGGACTAAAAATGGACTAATTTGAATTATTTAATGTTGCAGCACAAGAAAAAAAACAAAGCTGCATGTCTGGAACCTCAGGCTCCATTTCTTTGCCTGGAATTCTATGCAAGATAGACTGAGAAACATTCAGTAGCCACCTCAGTGTAGCACTGCCACTCAGAAAGACTGGTTGTTAACACACTGCTGTAATTAGGTGTGTCCTTTTTTGAGGCAAGACATACCCAGTTTTTGTCCTTAGGATGGGCTATAACCAATCATACTTGAACCCCTGACTTCACACAGAAACTGGAAGCTGATTAGTTTCAATATCCCATATACCTCACAAAGCAGAAAGAAATCAACTAAAAAATCAGGTCAGGGAGAAATCAAGAGGCAATAGGATCATCCCTGAAAGAAGAAGGTAAAGCTGCTTCTCTTTTCTCCACTGAAGTATTATGTTTTGGGTGAGGCTATGACCAAGAAAGAAAGCAAGAGATAGAAAAAAGAGTTAATGACTGTGGTTATTACCAGAAACTGGAAATCAAACAGGTTCTTAGTCTGATTCAAACTAAGGAAACACACACTTCCAAAGTAAGTGGAAAAAATTCTAAGCAAAGATCTTCTTCTAGAAGTCTCCACCACGCTACATAGATTAAATGGAAATGTAATGCATAATGGAAATGGACATGCATAATGTTTGCCCTATCTGCACTATGATTTCATTACAGTACATCAACTGCTCCAATTAAAATTACTAGAAAATATTGAGACTTCTTGGATCTAAACACACCCTTCTAATCTAGTTTGGCATTCAGTGGGAAAGGAAATAGGTGGAGGTTTTCTGTGCTCCTCTGAATGGATGGTGCACAGCTGGATTCCAACATGCTTGGAGGAGGAACAAACCCAAGGCCGGACAGGTTCTCTTGCCTTGAGAAAGGGATGATTCACCATTGTGAAATGGAAACTGGTTTTACCAGTCTTGAAGATGCTGAAATACAAAGCTGAGGTTCAATTCTACTAAGCCCAAAAAGTGGACTTAAATATTGGTTGAGCTTTTCAGTCTTCCAGGTAGGAAGAAATGAACTCCATATTCTTCAAGCACCCATTTAAAAGGATTTGAAGAGGATATTATCAACTGACAAGGCATTTCTCACCTCAGCAACTGCAGACATGGGGAATCTACAGTTGGTCTCCTGAACTGCAACAATCATTTGAGAAACTCTTAAGTAAGGAACAAACTTGTGAGTTAAGATGCTTCCACATGTCTTGAAGGAAAGCAGAGTGTAACCTTCTCCCTTACATCTGAACTTGTAAAATCCTCAGCAGCTCTAGGACTACTCCAGCAGCAGAATTGTTCCATGTGGTGCTTTGAGGCCGCTCCTCTGCCTGCAGCCTTCACAACAGCTGTGGGAAAGGAGCTCCTCTCTTCCACCCTGACCCTGCTTATGATGATGTTACCACAGATCAGGAAGATTAACAAAAGTGCCCCACCCCTTCATTATGGAGATTTTTCCAAGAAACCAGAACTAGTTGTTTGTGTCCTGTCATGCTTCAGGCATCCAAGTTAAGCTCTGTAAAGTTTTTAGATGTCAACAGTTCAGCAGAAGATTAGATTTACTTTTTACTGTTAAATATTAATTTGCTCTTGCAATAAGTTAAGAAACCATTAAAAGCATCAAATTAATCAGTCACATCTTGTAAGCTCCACAATAGAAATGTGGAATAGAATAGAAACTCATTCAGGGGATCCTTTCCATTTGTGAGTTCAAAGCATTTCCAACAACTCAGCTCCCTCATCTTTAGATTGCTGCCATCTCTCCACTCCTGTCCTTGCTGCTGCCATGAGCATTTTTATTTTCAGTCAACACACATGAAGTTAGTTTCTTATATTCCACTAAAGTTACCCTCTTTACTAAAAAAGCCAGTAACACAGGTAAATTCACACGTGCACTTGTGACTAGCACACCACAGCAAGGAGCTTTCACTCACCTGATAGTGATGAGTCTCTACATTCAGTTCTGTATTTCTCAAAAGAAGAAGTCATTTTTTCTTTGAAGTTTGCTGTCTATATCCACATTCAGAGTATCTAAATTTAAGTTCTGAGTTCTAAGACACATTGTGCACCCACCTCTCCTTATACCACTCAGACATGCTTAGGTCTATGTACACTTCTAATAAGGATTTTGAAAATTTATGTTAAGAGATGATTTTGGTTTGTGGGGTTTTTTGTGTCGGGGCTCATTTTGTTTGTTGTTGAGGGTTTGGTTTTTTTTTAAGCCTTGGCCATACTCACCACAAATGATAAAAAAAATACCATTAAAATAAATCCCTTAATAATTGCTGCTTTCCAACAGACTGGTCCCTGTAGTTGAACTGTTACTTAATGTGCTTCAGCCAGCCTTTACTATAAAGGAATGGAGACACCCCAGGCAATATTCACACAAGTAGTATTGGAACCAGCTGCTGCAGAACCACCTTAGGAAAAAAAAAAGTTTCTCAATTTAATTGGGAAAACAGGAGGAAGCATAAATTTTACTGCCATTAATAACTTCAAGCAATCCCGATATGACTTTACCTCACCCTGATGGCTGGACATGTGCTTTTTGTTAGGGTCTTTGCCACATCTGACCCTTATTGTTTGCTCACTTGATCAGGTAAGAAAATGTATGTTTCTTTATAGGATAAACGAGGCCTATTAAAGTCAGAAAAAACATTGCAGTAGCCTATAAGAAGCTCCGTTTTTCAACAGATGTGTGAAGCTCCATAATAAGTTCATTACAAAAAGGCCAAGTGAACTCATAAAGAGAGCACATCTACTTTAAGCCTTCTTAAAAGAAGCTTTCATAAAAGGAATAGAGCATTAAAAACCCACAGCACTCCGTTAATTAGAGAGCAAAGTACTACTTGGCTTTTTAAACAGCAGTCACCTTATAATCCAGCTTGGCTGCATACCATATCAAGCCTTGATTGTTAAGAAGCCAAACGTACAACTGTTTGGCAATTCTTTGATTGCTCATTAAACCTAACCTGTAAAGAATGGAAAAATATCAGAGGAATTTCAGCACAGAAATCTAGAATCACAGAATCTCCCAGGAAAGATTCCATCAATGAATCCAGTGAAGACAGGCTATTCACTGAGGACTAAATGTGATTGTCACTGCTACTATCTGCTCTGGCTTCTCCAGCTTAAATGAACAAGACAGAGGCCTGACTTACTTTGGAGTTTTTCCACAGCCCGTGAATTTTTATCTAAAATTAGGTGGCTACTGCCCCTCATTGTGCTTATACTAAATCTTAGAACACCAAGAAATTAAGAATATCATGCCAGGATGCTGACATTAATAAGGCAGAGAGGCTGGGCACAATCTGTGACTGGCAAAACCATACTGTTGTTACCTGGGGCTGGCCACACTGTATTTCAGAGTGCTGTATAACAAACCCTCATCCACTTGGCTGAAACACAAATCCACAAAGCCAAAGTGCTTTCAGCCACTGTAACCTGTGCTGGAAAATACAACCCAGAATGTTCCTCACCACCTAAAATCTATTTGAGATTGACTACCTTGGCACTGTGTGGCACATTCACAGCTGTATGCACAACCCTTCTGTATTCCAGGCTCCCTTTGGGCCTGATTTGCAACCAGTCCTGTTTTGTGACCCACCCACTTTTCAGCTCACCAGTATCTGTGTTTAATCTTCAATTTTTAAAAGCAGATAGCAACTACAAGCAACAGAAGAGACACTTAAATCTGGCTTCCAAGCATAATGGGGTTTTACTCTTTCAGCATGGCTTGCACTGGGGAGTGAATTAAAAGAAAATAGCATTTCAAGACAATATGTATTGAGTACACCTAAGAACTGTCCAGCAGCTCTGGGATATGAACACATACATCATCAAAATTTGTTCCCCACAGAGTCAGACCTACTCCTTTTATTCTGATCAGCAACACAGTTCCTTCCCACTGTAACAGCTTTTGCAACATTCCCCGTAATTTGCATCCTTGGAGAGGGATACCTCACTGATGGGAGGGACCAGAAATGCCAGCACTGCCCACCATGCAGGGATGCTGCCAGGAACTGCTTGTGAACACAGCTCCACCATGAGGTTTTAAGGCTGCCTTAACCCCCACAGCAGCACTCAGCTGGCTCTGCTGTACAAACTGCCTGCTGTTCTCATGGCAAATGGGGAACTATTTGTCTCACTTCACAAAGGCTAAGAAACAACTCAGAGGCAGCATAAAATAGCACCCTTATTAGAAGACTATGCATCACAAGCTGTGCCTATATTTAAGAGAGCTGTACTAAAAATTTTGTATTCAATTTGGCCTCTTAACTGAAAACCAAAATGGATTTGGTCCAAACAAAAAGTAAGGGGGTTTTATTTTTCCTTGAATGTTTTCTTCTGTTTGCTGCCAGGGCATTTACTTTAGAAGCCAATTACACATTCAGGGGAAGAATTATGAAAAAGGGTAACATATTCCTTATGTCCAACAGTGGAAGAGCATTTCCAGGAAGCAAGAAAACAGATTTGTATCCTGTTTTTACGTTCAGCTCTATGTTTCCCCCCCTTTCCAAACTCTACTATAATTGGAGCAAGTCACTCCTGTGCTCCACTTCCCTTGAATTCTGCCATGCAAAGCACAATGAGAGCACTCTAAGAGTGAACCAAACCTCCACAGAGTAGTGTGTAGCAGGCTGCTTTGGTCTCTCTTTCCAAGGGGATGACTGGAAGACACTAAACTTGTGTTTTCTACATTTCAGGCAAACATCTAGTTTAAACCACTTGGTGAACCTTAGGCAACTGAATTGACACTTCACATATATTGGCACAGAAAGGAAAGATTGCTCTAAACAGAATTGTTAAGTATTAAAACAAAGCCACAGTACAAAAATCATTCTCTGCAGGGTCCTGGTGAGTCAACATTTAAAAGGTCTTCTTAAAGGATGGAAGTCACACAAAGCAACAAAATCTCTTTTCATAGCTCCTCAACCACCCTATGTATGGAAAAAGCTGAGTACAGCAGACTGTATCTTACAGGCCTCCACAGCTCTGCTCCAGCTTCAGATCTCAAGTCTGAAGCCAAACTTCACTCAGCTGCACACAGCTCTTTGAGAGTCACAGCATAACAAAAATCAGCTGTGGTTGATTAATTTGGGTGCCTGCAGGGAGCAAGAGGAGCTTTGTCATATACAATACTTGAGATTTGTGAAGAGAAGCAAGTGGTGCTGACTGGCACAGCTACATGGGGAAGCAGGCATTGGCACTATTAAAAATAAAAAGCTAATTAAAATGGAAACCAAGACTTAAGCAGAATTTCTCATGTCCATGCTTTCAACAGCAGCCTCAACACTCTGGAGTGTGATGGAAAGAAAGATGGTCCTTCTCCATTACATCCATGGCATACTTATTCCTTTCCTGAGAGCTCAATTGGAGCCAGTTCATCCTCACTGCTTCAGCCTCTATGTCCATTTAAAGCCTTCCTGCTCCCAAGCAATTAAGTGTCCTTTGGGAAAATAGTGCATCTTCCAGAACTGCAGACTGCATTCACCTCCATGCTCAGCCTTAAACCACTGTCAAACAAATCCTTTAATTCTTTGCAATCTCAGCTCTCCCCTTAAACACCTATTACACTTTATTTGTGCCCATCTCAAACCCAGTGCTAAAGACTCACAGGCCCAGCATGCATAAATGCTAAATTTCAGGAGGTTGAGTCAGCACACTTGACCTCTGGAATTAAGAGTTGTACAAGGACTTGTCAACAGCTGTTATGCTGTGTTAGCACTTGGAGATGACCTGCAAATGTAAAGGGAAAGGTACTGACTTGAACAATGTGTGTTTAATACCCAAATAACCTGTATAAATGGGGCATCTGGCACAAGGCTGTTTTATTATTCAGATTGCAGATTTCTCTCAGACAGGATATGACAAGTGATGCATTTGAGAATTGTTTGAATCATCATACCAAGAAAAACCTCACAAAGCACAGTGATGGCTTAAAGAAGCAAGTAATAGGAAATATTTCTACCTAGATTTTTAGCGCATCAAAAGTAAGTATCAACCAATTCTACAGGGAGAAGCAAGAACAAACAGCACATGCCTCTATGAAAAATTACAATTAAAAAAAAAGAGAAAGAATGGTTGAATACATCCTAGATGAGAAAAGAAACACACTGAATATTCTGGAAGTACCAGCAGGACTTGCCTTAATTATCCTAACAGCCACTTGAGAAACAGACTCCTATTTCAGCAACCAGCTCTTCTGAGATAAACAGCCTTCACACAGTCCTAGTTACAACTCTAAGAGAATGGCATTTGAAAAGCAATTCTCCTCTCCATGTTACAAACAGACATTAGAAAGGAGATATTTAACTGTTGGGTTCAGTCTAACTCTAATATTAAATGGAGAATTTCTAGGAGCAGTGATTTGTGTCATGCCATTGCCTGGGCTTCAGATCCTCAGAAGCCCCCCTCAGACCACAGCATTACCTGCTGTATGAACAAAAGGGACAAGTTCCTGCTCCAAGAAGCTTACTACCCAAGCTGAACCAAACTAACTAACCAGATCCTCTCTCAAACAAGAGGAAAGATTTACTCATTTCTCAGTTCAATGTTACCAAGTAACATTGTCTTGAGGATAAAAAGATAAAGGAGTGGGCTTTCAAAAGCCAATTTTCATTGTCTTAGCTCAGACCAGTGCAAACATGGTTGTGGGACAAAGTATAAAAGGATGTGAGGCATTTCAGGCTGTACCAGATAGCTGTTATACAATAATCACCAACAGGATTAAGGCTTCCAAGCACTCTAAGTTTTCATGGTGTTCACTAAACAGCAATAAGGCTGTGTTGAGGTTGAAGTAGAATTAAGGAGACAAACAACCCTAAGAGACTTCACAGCTAGAGGCGAAAGCTGAGATTCACCACTGCATTGCCCTTGCTCCAGCCAGGACCTGGATCCACCCTCTGCACTGGATTTAGCGCATCCCAAAGCCAACAGATTTCAGAAGACTTAGCAATGTCTGGCATCAGTGATTCACACAGACAAGATCCTCTATTCCCGCTCAGCAACCTTTAGAGCCAAAAGCTGCTAAACCTGTAGTGTATCTACCAGAGCAGCCTCCAGGTAGTATCAGCCAAAGAACACACAAAAAGCAATAGAAGACCCTCCTCAGAACTCCAGCATACAGCAGTGATCAAATAGAACAATCCTCTGCTTTTTCCAAACTCCTTATTGTTTCCATGGCTTTCCCCTAGAGACAACAAGATGTTTCACTTGTAACTGATGTACTTACATGATCTTAACACAAGACTGCCAAACTGAAAGTCTAGAAATCAGTACTGCCTAGATTGAAAACTAACAAAATTGGGAGATTTCTGGTCTATCTAGACAAGTTACAAGAGCAAGCATATACCAAGCTTCATTAAAAATTAACAAATATTTATATAATTAGTCTGTACCTACATTAGCTAGGCTCTGTGAAGTTGCTGGCTATTTTTTCTAGGTGCTCCCCCAGAATTACAAACATCATTCATGTGTCAGCTCACATGGCTTTCAGGTACCTACTGAAGTAATTTTTAAAGACTGGAAGATTTATTCTACAGTTTTAGAGGCCCTAGAAGTAAATCTACTGGAAACCTGTGTGTGACAAGATGATGTGAATGCCGAGAAGCTGGGAGCAGTGAGGAAGTGGCAAAGACAGAAGTGACACAGCAACTTTCAGGTACATCATATCATGATGCAAACAGCTTCACTGAAGTGTCTGTGTTAGACCAAAAGAAGACATACCCAGGAGTGCAGTGAGTTTGGGAAGCAAACCAACATGGACCATTTTACTTCTCAGGCCTGTGTCAAAGGAGAGATTCAGTAAGAGTCGAAGAGTGATATTCAGCAGGTCTTCATGTTCACATGGTACCATTTTCACAAGTTTTTCAACAATATCCATTTCAACCTGTATTTCAAGGAAAAAACCAAAACCATAATCCATTCAAACTTACTCTGGCTTCAATATCCAATTTGTAGCCATAACAGTGACTGAATGCAGTTTCATCTGAAGTAGTTTCACTTATGCCTTTGTGGTTGAAGTCTTCTAGATTGGCTTACTGGGAAACATTTATTAAAAAAGGTTTTGAACCAACAATTTCATATGTCTTGGAAACATTCCTCACAGCTGGAATACTGCAGGAATGTGGTAAAGACATCACCTGCAAAACTAGAGTGGGGTGAGCAAACTTATTTAAACTTTAACACATGCAATCCTGCAGCAACTGCCAGTAGAGTCAAAGACAGACCCAACCAAGAAAGACAGAAAATTGGCATCCAAAAAGAATTTGAGACCTTTCATTACGAATTTCAAACGAACCCCTAGCCAGAAGTGTGCATGTGCTCTCAGAAGAGGCATGCCATCCTACGTGTCAATTTAATAAAAGCACGAAAGCCATCTTGAAACATGTATCACTTTCAAATTAAAAAGTGGAATCCAGAAACTGAGTAGTAGTATCAGTTCCTGAGATCATGTTCACTTTACCAGCCAGAAAACACATCTGAACTGGCAAGACTTCAGAAAGTTTTTATCATGTTTTAAGCAACATTTCTGTGCTTTTATTTGACACAACCTCTTAAATGCATTCATCCTTTTGTTTCCCAGATCCTTCTTTGGCCAGAAGGAGGCACATAAAATTACTTGGCATTCTTCAGACTTCTCCATGTACATTACTAGTCTGGTTATAAATAGACACTGAATGAACACTAAGAAAAGAAACTACAGCTCTCCCCACACAGCACAGTGCAATAATCAAACCACTGCCTGGACAGCTTTGATCAGAAACAATCAGATAGCAAGAACTTCTACCTCACTGCTTTGAATTTCAAATGGCCCTGGAACAGCCAAGGAAAGAATGTTCTATAAATACATATGGATTATTCCGTTGTACTTAGAATCAGGTCCTGCACAACTAATCTTGGTTCATTTTGCCTTTGACAGTTTTGTATTACTGCCCAATACAAATATCAGAACAACTTTTCCTTCACCAGTAGCTTTCCTTAATAATACCATGGAGAAAAAAGCATCATCTTTATTATCAGTAAGGAATGCTCAGGTGACCTGAAGCACAGCAACATTTGCAAAACCATCAGAACACTCTGAGATAAAACTGATTCAACAACTTTGCTTCATCTGTCTTTCACTAGAGCAGATGCAATGGGAAAAGTGTGCCAGCAAATCAGTGGGCTGGAGAGCTAATTCTTATTTTCCTAACCAAGCCCCATATATAAATAAGGGAGATACTTCTTGTCTGCAGTGTTCAGTGCACATGCATGCAAAGACCTTTTCATCTCACAATCTCTGTACACCATTGATCTCACACTACCTCTTGAATGGAAAAAATGTATAATTTTCATCTAATAAATTGTAATAGAGGCACAAAGGTGAAGTCAAGCATCTATTAAAGTATCAGCAAAGGAGGTACTTGGCTAGAGTTTGAAGTCACAAAACAAATTATGCTACAATTTCAGAAGTGCAAGACTTCACAAAAAAAACCAAAACAACAGCTAATGAAGAATAACTGCCTCAAATTCTTAGGAGCTACTGGCAGCAGGAAGGAACCAATCTGACACAGGAAATAAGTAAACTAGTCCAGCAAACTCCAGAAGAATAAATATCTCTCTTCCCAAGTCAATACATGGCAGAAACAATAATATGTTGTCACAAGAGTACAGTGTGGGGGCAGAGTCATGGGCATCACCAGAAGTGGGGATATGACAAGACTCTGAGGTGCTGAATTCAAAATTTGGAATTTTGTGGATCATATTTTGCATCATATTCTTTGTTTGGGATGACATTTCCTCAAAACTGTTTGCAGTAGGTTGTGACTGGATGTTGTGCTTTTCTTCCACTTATTTTACTTGTAACAAAATAGGATAATCAGTGCTAGAGATACTCAGTGTGAAAACAGAGATGTTTCCCTCTTCCCTCCAACCACACAAACTTTTCAGAACCCCAACCTTTCCAACATTGCAGTAGAGTGCTACAAGCCTCACCATATCATTTTTGTTCTCCATGAAAATGCTGAGTTTCTTCAGGAAGGTTACAACAAGGATAAGCAGCTCAAAATTATCCCGGTCCAGTGCTTTCACCAACATGTGGACAATGTTCTTGTTCCTCATCTTCAGCTCAATGCGAGTATCCTCAGCAAGGTTTAGGAGCAGGTAAATTGCAACTAACAAAGGTCAACACAAATCACACCAACAGATCATACCCAACACTGCTAAACAAGTCTCTATTTACACTTTAAGTGCTGAAGACAAGACTTTCAGAAGCATAATGATCCCTTTTCAATGCATTTTGAAGGAAATTGTCAGTGAATGCTTTTTTTTTTTTGCCTCTTTAAAAAGCATTAATAAGATTAGTTCTAATCATAGCTCTGAAAAAAAATTAGAATTATTATAACTAGAAGCTTTTTATGTTGTGTGGTTTGTATTTTTTTTTTATTTCAATTCCAACAGGAACCAGTAAAAAGCCCCTCTCAGGAAAGGTTTGCCACTCAGATAATTTCAATCTAACATGAAGTGTATTTTAGTACAAAAACTGAGATAGAATGAAATCTATTCAAAGAGTCAGATACAAGCTAAGTTAGGCAAATTAAAAAAAAACCCATATACTCAACTCCTCCCAAACCAACATCATGAGCAAAGAAGAGTGGATCACTTTTGCTCTTCTTCTTCTGACAAATGGCTTTTAAAATTATTAACAGTGTCAAACAATCTGATTAAGTACTTGTCTTCTCCCCGTTCTTTGGCAACACTCTTCCATATTCATCCACACATTCAAGATGTTTAAGACATCCTATTTATAACAAGAATCAAACAGCATCCCTCAGCCACATTTACCAACAACAAAATAAGTTGCTCTTTGGATTTGGTACCTCTAAGCAGCTGTTCCTGCTTGACAACCAGCCCTTTGTATTTCTTGTAAGTTTTCTCATAGTCCTTTTTCAGGGTTTGATTTTCAGGATCTTCATCAAGTGAATTACAGAAGTTAAGGAGTTCAGAGAAAAGTGATACAGGCTGGATGACAATTGTCCTCAAAAGTGTTCCTCAATCACTAGTGAAAAGCAAGGGATCTATGGAATACCCAGTGTCAAGACTCTTCCTCAGCATCAGCCTGCTACACCTGCAATCCAGGCCATGGCTGTTCTCTCCATCTAGACTGGGATATTTTACACCCCAATAAGCAGCACAGATGTGCTAAGACATCCTGCTGATAAAATACAACTTTTTTTTTTCTTGTGTTGCTTTAGTAGCTTCAGCTTAACCTCTTCCACATCCCAAAATCTTCACACTTGGTCTTTCTCATATCTGCAATTATATTTTGCACTTTCTGGTGAATTCTACTGCTTTTACAGAAGGTGCTGTGTACTCATCTTGTGTAACCCAACAACACTCATCAAGACAAGGCAGAAGCCATCAGGCTATGCCAGAACATCAAAAGGATATCAGCTTTCTTCTTTTTAGCAAGTTCTTCCTGCCAAAGCTCATGTCTCTTCAGTTCATGGTCTATGATATTCATACACAGAGCTCCAATTTTGTAATGTGTGATTATCCCATGAAATTGAGAGAAACTACATTGAAGAAATAATACTTGTGAGGAATAAATGCCAACAACTCCATATCTACTTTGACATCTATGGTAGCAATACTGCACCACATGAAATATTAAAAAAGGTATTTACAGTGTGCCCCATTAAAGCACTTTCCTATTGGAAAATTATTTCAAAACAAGAACAATACCTGAAAACATGAGTATTTTCTCAACTTGTAGAAAGGCAAGAAACAGTCTGTTGTTCCAGATCAAAATAAAAACACATTCCAATTTTCATGCATAAAGGAAAAGGTTTTCCCCTCAGCCCTGCCTTCCACACTGCAAGCGCTTCAGAGCACTCTCTCCTCACCAGAAATAGAGACCTAAAATCAAGGTAAATGCAATTTCTGCTTGAATTATTTCTAGGCAGGGTATGCAGAAACACTGGCATTGCTAAATAAGAGCAAGTGCTCATTTCAGTTTTGAACATTGTTTCTTCCCTGTAGGTGTGCAGATGGAAATTACAGCTGGCAGCTCAGCCACCTTTCATTTCTGACACAAAGCTATGAGTCAGAATCTTTACTAGCTTCATCCCAGCTCACTTACAAACTGCCTCATCATGAGATTTCTTTTTGTTACAAGTGATAAAACTGAGGCACACGCGTGTTTCTGTCTGTTTTTCCTGTTTCAGTGAAGTTTTGTAGCACAGAGCAGAAAACAAATAAAAAGTCATTAAGCAGAGCTACATTCTTTATGTTCCTAAATCCAGCGACTCCACACTCACCTTGAAAAGCAGAAGAAAATGTAAATTATATTGGTAGCCAGTTCAATGCTTTGTTTCCAGTCTTCCCTCAGCACTCTAGCCAATGCACCCAGGGCAGTTTCTGAAGTGAAACAAGATTTAAAGAAGCATAAGCATTTTGTGTTCCTCCTTTTTAGCTTATTATGAGCCTCAGAATTTCAATACACCTTATTCTATCAGTTTTCTAGTGAAACACTTTCAGAGGTATCTCATTTTAACAGGCAAAACTCCTCATGAGTTCTGTTTGGAGACAGTACCAGAGAGTACCTGAGTGGTCATCCTGTCACAAACCCTAAGAGGCAGCAAGATGGAAGGAAAGTGCAACCAAACACCGAATTCATCTTAAAACTACCACTATATTTCAGATCTTGTGGCCTCTGCCAGCTCTGTGTTCCATACTACATTGTGTCCCCTGCCTAACACTATAATTTTCATTTTCAAATCCCCTTTAAATTCTGCCTGGACAGACAGTATTTCTTTTCCATCTTTCCATTTACTTTCCCCCCGAATCTACTTCATATTATTTAATAATTTGGTTTCTCCTTGTCTTATTTAATTTCACTTTCCCAGTCACGATCCCCTAGCTAGTCTCTCTTCACGCACACCATGTTCCTTGATCAGAAAAGCAGCAACTGGGAACATGAAGCACTAAATATTTTCAACAACTCATAGGGACAAGCCATTATTTCATGGCTCACCATTCCCATCCCATCTTCTGTGGTGGCACTACAAGATGGGCATGGATTGAAGTCATCAATACATGAGGGTATAAGGACTCAGCAAGAGACAAAAAGGGCAAAGAAAGAAAATCACAAAATTAACTCATGTCAGCTTGCAAATCCTCCTTTCAAGGCAAGTTTCCTAATCTACAGAATACACCAATACATTCCCATCTCCAGCAGTAATGCCAGCTGAAGTTAATTTGGCATCAAAATAACTAGGATCAGAAAAAAATAGCTGAAGCCTCTAGAGGCCAGGAAGATTTCAGTATTAGGCTCACCTAAGACCAGTCTGAGCAGCATCCATTCGTAGAGAGACCCAAGCCAGCTTTGATGGCCACCTTATTATATACAGAGAAATAGAGCCTAGCAAACTAAAGAAAATCCCAAATAAAAGGTGAACTACTTTTCCCTGGACACAAATGAACAGCACATCAAGAGAAATTACCATTAGGTTTTAAAATTACCATTTATAAGCAGCTCTTCCAAATTATCAGGATTCCTGGCCAGCTGCAGGATGAGGGCAGAGCCACGCACCTTGTCAGGAATGTCCTCGTACAGTAACTCAATGTACTCATCCATGTCATTGATATTGGCAACCTCATCAATCTGAAAGCAGTCAGAAGCAAGGGTTTCACTGAGAGACATGGCAATTCAACACCAGCAATCACAATGTTATTCAGTTGTGACACCAAAGGGCACTCAGCTTCTGAGTACAGATCTTAGGCAAAAATAAAATACAAGTTAAACAACTCCAACACCTGCAGAATCACTGCCAATGAATACCAGGAAATCTGATTCCTAAAAATCAAAGGATGCTCAGACACAACTCTGTGCCCTGTCTGATGTTCCAGATCGCACTGGCTGTCCTGCTGTGTGCGATACTTGGAGGGGCAAGTATGCAAGTCAAATATTTTACCCTTTATGGAGATAATTTTCTTCCATTGTGCAGTATTTCCAAACCAAGTTCTTTGTTTAAAAAACAAGAAGCTAAAAACCACAAGAATTCAGCATTTCCTCTCCCCTCCTCACTTTTGTAACTGCTTTTTGAAGTTGTAAACAGGGTTTGCATTTCTCTTTTAACACCAATATTTACCTCTGTTCCTTCAAATGGGGGTGGATCCTTTGGCTTGCTGGTTTTCTCTTTCTTTTCTACAAAGAAAAAGACATGGGTGCAGTTAAGTTACACACAAACACAGGCCAAATGCATATCCAGTGTTCTCATAATGAACACTCTAAGTTAAATCAAGGTCAAAGTCCTTTTGTGTCCAGCTGACCTGCCAGACGAACAGGTTTCTGAACCTGAAACAGGTTTCTGAACCTGAATAGTCCCTAGGGAGTAAAACAAATCCCCAGCTGCCTTTTGACAACGCAGTCTAAATGATCAGTGATAGCCCTATCAGCTGGGGAGATAGAGGGTAATAAACCTTAGATCAAGCCCAGAGTGGCAACACTCACTCCCACAGTGAGAGATGGCAGCAGCTCTGATTCTGCTTGTGCCCTGTGACACACCAAGACACAGAAATGCAGAGTGCAAAAGGGTAAAACATGCAAAGCTCTTACAATCAAAGCCCATATATAACATAAATCTTCGGTTTAAATTTGTCTCACTAGGAATCCAGATTGAGAACAACATTTCATGGTTGCAAGAAACCTGGGTAACCTAAAGATAATGTAGAATCTAATGTAAAATATTCAACTGTCCCCTGAGCAGAAAGTTTAAGGTGAACTTAAGACATAAATAGGAGTACCAAGAGGCCAGGAAATTTAGTTGACAAGATAAGAGAAATACCCCAGGCTGTCTGCTACACTGGACCAAAGCTTGTCAGGCTCTGAAACTGTCCAGCTTTACACATAGTCCAAATTCAGCCTAGGCACACTCTGTACCCTTGCAAGAGGTGATGGCAGAGGTCTTTCTAGGAAGATCCTCTTAGAGACTTTTGATGTCACTGTAAGTGCAGACTCAATATGACAAGGCTGCACCCAACAGCCGAATCTGTACCTCTCAAGTCCTGCTAAAGCACAAGGCAGCCAGTAAGAATCATCAATACTAAATGTAACCACAATAATAAAATAAATTTGGTTGTTAAAAAGGTAATTTCCTTCAATCTCACTTCAAGATAATAATTGTTACCAAAGGTGATAAAAGATACATGTCCCCTGCTTCACCATCCCCAGAGAATTGGTACATCAGGCACATTGGGCTCTCAGCTAGGAACACCTCACTATTTGTTCAAGGCTGAGGCACCCCTGTCCCAAACTACTTTGTTCCTGTATTTTTTACCTTTTCCTGCTGAGGAATCTCTGCGGTTCTGCAGGTAGTACAGCAGCTGCTCTACTTCTGCAAGCTTGGAGGGGTGAATGAGCTTGCATTCTTCAACAACCTTTCGAGCCAGTGAACCAATGTCTGTATTTGCATTAAGACTCTTCAGCCGAATTCTGCAACACAGACAAGTCTCTTTTCAGTTTTTAAATTTTTTTTATCTTCAGTCCTTTGATTATGTTTATACAGTCAAGAATTTCTCAAAGCAGAAATGATCCCGATACACCCAGTGCCTGTGCCTTTCATGTCAAAGTGGTGCCTCTGAACTCCAAGTGGCAAGCAACTGTCAAACAGATTTGGTGGAGCGTAACTGTTCATGAGCTGACATGCAGCAACATTAAAGGCTGCTGCATGAACAGATCCCTTACAACCATCTTAGATACAAAAGACAGTCATTGATTTGCAATATACCCCATAAAAAGTGCACAAGACCACAAAGGAGTACTGCAGACAAAAAAGCCCCAAATGAGAGACAGCTCTGAGTGTTTGTCTGCACAGGAAGGTTCTTTTGTAGTGCCAGGAGTCTCCCACAGCTCTGGCAGATCTGCAGCCAGGTCCACAAGCAATGAGCAGGAAGAAATCTCTGTGGGCATTAACAACAGGGTGGAAAAAAAAGGAATTCCACCATCTTGCAGATGCAAGTTATGTTGATTCATCTGATGACAGAAGTATGCTTCTGATATCTTCAAAAATCTGAGACAATTTAAGGATTCTCTTTCTTTTTCCCCCAATTATTCTTCTAACATGCACTCACACAGGCAGCCACTTCAGTTCAAATTTTCAAAAAGAAACCAGTACAGAGAGAAAACTCCCCTAAAATAGGTCCAACCTTGCAGCTTGAAAAATGCAGTTATGATAGTTCTCTGGGCTTTTTCAGTGGGGAATATTTTAATGGCCTTGAAAGAAATCAACCAGGCAAAAGTGAAATGCAGATAAAGTAGTGAATTCGCTGGTTGGGCAGGGGCAGATCAAAACAACAGGAGAGCCAACAGCTGGAGCATAAGGTTGTCAGGAAGTTCAATGTACTTCTTGCTCCAACATGAACTACCATTTGCACAGGAAACAATCACTTTTCTCTGCCTCAACTACCCATCATGTAAAACAGGAGTCATCACTTTCCTTTACAAAACACCTTAAAGGACATGGCTGGAAAGCAATTTACAACGCGTGTTTCAGATGTTCACCTTCCCAGGCACATGTTATTTCCTGGCTTTGAAACGCTCTGCTAGTCCAGCACTCAGTTCTATAAAGATGACAAGCTACAATTTCTCAGAGGTAGGTGCTACTCTGAGTTATTGAATCTGTGACTATGAAGATTGAAATAAAATATTAGAGCTTGCTGTGACCTTACATTTTCTGACATTCCTTGCGTTCCCCCAGCATGGGGTCTCCCATCTCTCCCAGAATCGTTGCTTCCACTTCATAATGGACAATGAGGGCTTTCTCAGATGGATGCACATCTATGTTACCTCCTTTTACCTTCCTGTCATAAAGGGAAAAAAAAATGATTAAATGAAAAGCTCAGAAAACACACCAGAGCAGAAATCAGTTACCTGCCTCCTGTGCTATGCAGGCCCTAAACCCAAGTAGTGCTCTCCCTTCCATACCATACTCCATCCCACACAGCTGTACCAAAGCCTGGTGCTAGTGGCATATTCTTGGCTACTACCCGTAGTACAGAATATCCAAGCCACTGGTTAAGCCCTACTCACAGAAATCAGGAAAGAAATCAAAGTTATCCTTTTTACAATGAGTAAAAAGATGCATTTCACCAAGCAGGTGAATTTCCCAGTCAATTCCCCATTACCCTGTCAGTATTGACAAATTTTTGTCTAATGGCCTAATGCAGTCCTCTACACATGGAATTTTTCTGTCATTCTCTTACCTAACTCCTAGTAGTTACAATTCTTTGAGATAGAATTACAAATAATTTGTATTTCAATTTAACTGTTCTCTCTTGAAACACAAACCTCTTTGCTACTGTTCTTCACCTCATTGTGCCTGCTGCCAGGCTTGAGGGATTACAAAAATCAACAGCTGCCATCAAAAGATACAAATCATTTCTATCTGCTTTTCTACAGCTACAGATCCTTGGGAGAAGTATTCTCCAGGGAAGCACTCTGGTGTATGTCAGTGCCAAAAGGGCCTGTCCTGCTCTCTCCTCCTTTGTGCCAATAATTCTGTGTCCATGCAGATCCAAGGCTCCTGAGGAAAGGCTCAGATGGGTGAAGACACAACACATTTGTTTTCAAGCAGTGGTAGAACCACATCCAGAGAATACAGTGACCTTTTTTTATTTGGTAAAGATGACACTTGTTCCTTTTCCACTTGGTACAGCCAATTGAATATGTACAATCTTGCCATAAACCAGGAATGCAAAAACACTGTAAATTAAAACCACCTCCAAAATGTGGGTTTGGCTTTTGGGATGTGGAGTGGGTTTTTTGTGGCGTGTTCAGGTTTTTTAGACAGATCATGTCCAAAAAGAGAATTACAAGTAGCTTCACCAGCAGTCATATCAGCATCTAGGAGATAGCAGGTAGCCATGGCATTGGGTCAATTAGATCAGGGAAAACAACTTCAACCTCATAAAGCTGGAAATGTCAGCAAATCCAGATGCAGCCAGTGCTGTAACCATTCTCAGCAGAAAATGTTTGAAATGTGTCTCCATCTACCCAGCTACTCTGGTGTCCACTTTTCCTTCTGCAGAGTACAGCTGCAAAAAATACCTTTATCTTGAGATACAGCTGCCCAAAAAACCCCACAAACCACAAAAGTGTGCTGTGGGAAACAAAGAGTCCAGTTCAACTACCAACCTTGCAAGGACATAAAGATACTCAGAGCAAACAAAAATATCTCACCAGTGCTGGAAAGTAGCATTTTCCATGAAAGTACAGCAAAACTCTCTTTATGACTCGAGATTTTTTGAAGAGACTTGGGTTGTTCCCCTTTAACAGCACCTTGAAGCAGGTGTTTCATTACAGTTTGTTCTCTGTTCTCACGAGGTCCAGCCTTGCAGGACAGAAAGCTTATGGCAAATCTACTTCAAAAGAATCCAGCTCTCACTCTCCACCTCCAAATATATTTCTCCCACATTAAGATCTATCAGGAGATGCCAACTGCAAACACTCAGGGCTCCTGACAATCAAAGCTCTCGTTAGTGACAGCTTAGTAATATTTACAGATATAAATAAAAGTATGAGTAGAGAACAGTTTGGTAAAATTTTACAAGAATAAAGCTGCTGAACTAACAGTTCATCATTGCCCAAAGGATTAGATCTTCCCATGTTATCCCTGCTCCTGGCACTCACCTTGGAGTTCAACATGAGGACTCATCAGTCCCTGTCACAGTCAATTGAAGCAATCCAACAGAAAACTCTCCATGTTTTGGAGAGGAAGTTTTTCACTGTGTAACAGAACTAACTATAGAAAAGGAACAACACTTCCTATTTCTCATCAGGGAAAAGAAGGAGTGAAACCTCCTCCTTCTGGCAACAGTAAACCACTGATGAGCTTAGCAACCAGGAGAGCCTTAGCTTAAGACTGCTTAAACAGTTTTAGGACTTCCCATATTTAATTTTTTCTTCCAGAGGGATAGATAGAAGAAACTGAAGAACTTAGAGCTGCAGAGATTTTCTGCCTTCTCACACTGACAAACACCCTCTCTGAGCTAATGAAGTCACAAATCAAGGCACAGCCAAGTTTCCCCTCTGAAAATCCTACTTTGTGAAATGCTTGAGGACCTACACTAAAATGTACTCCCCAGACAATGAAGTTGTTTTTCATTTGGAAAACTCTGCATTCATATTGTCAGCATCACAAGGTAAATCTTTATTTACAGAAAAAAATCCCCTCCTCTCCCTCAAAGCTACAAACATCTTCTTTACTGATTTTCTACACATCCTGAGTCTGTAAATCATGTCATAAAACATTTGAAACTGCTGATATTATAATGAGTAGAAGCAGCAATGCACTGGGGAGCTCTCATGCACATCAGCCTGTCCTTTCACTTCACTGCTTGCTTTGTCAACAAGAACCCAGTCAGTTCAAGGTTTAAAAGAGGAAGGCCTTTGCTACAGACAAAAGCTGCAAGCTGAGCTCACATAACCAAAGCTGGAGTGTTAATATCCTTTATTAACTAATTCCTTTAGAGGGAAAAAGCAAAAGCAAACTATCCTAATGAAAAGTGGCACAAACGGTGCATGTGGGTAAGGCTGAAAATCCAATAACAAATCCCAGCAAGTCAGACTTGGTGGGAGGGGGAGTGCCCACGGAGGGTGACAAAGGGAGCAGGGAGCAGAGGAGTACCAGACCTGCACACCAGCCTGGTCACCTTAAACAGCACAGCAGGGTTTGGGATTGTGCTCCCCAAAAAGAGAGACAACTACACCTGTTTCAGGGATGACTACAAAACAAAGATTCCTACAAAATCACGCAAGATGGTACGAACTGAACAGGTAAGGCTAAAAAAACAGGCATTGCTCTAAAGTTACAGCTGTTGATTTAATTAAGGGTGGCATTTGATTTTTACCTATCATGGCATTGCTATGACAGAATGGATGTTCAAAGACTATCAAGAGGGTTTTTTTTTTCCCTGCACTGCTTCCAGCTAGGGAGCTAAATATGTGGCATGTAAATGGAGAAAAAGCAAAACCTAGACAGTCTGAACAGGAAATTCTGCAAATACTAATAAATGGAAAGGAAGTAAAAAACAAGAGCAGGAACTCTGTAGGATTCAAGACGTGATGGAAAAAAATCACCAGCACGATAAGAGGAAGTGACACTGTCCACACATGACACCTGAACAGAGGCCTAGATGACCTGGCATCTTTTGGGATTGATTCCTTTTTGCTCTGAAACAACTGACAGAGATCCAAGAGCTGCCAGCTTAGGCCCTATTCTTTATGCTGACTGGTTTCACTGTCAAATAGACAGATAAAAGATACCATTCATTCATCACACCTGCAACACCAAACCCAGATCATACACTTTATACACCAGTTACCTCTTCCATTCACGTCACCTGTCCTGCCCAATCTGCCATGCCATACTCTTAACATCTCCTCCGAATCAGCCTCCCAGCTGCTCCTTGAACCTGGCCTTACTGTCTCTTATCCCATCCCTGACCCCCAAAGCAGCCACCTGCCCTATCCCAGCACCTAATACACAATGATCCTCTCCACTCATCTCCTAAGTGCACCTACTCTCCTTTGACATTCTCAACCTGCTGGCACTTCAGTGCCTAGTCCCAAACACACCACAAAATGTCGCCACAGCCATCTCCAGACCAGAGCACCCTCCAAACCCCACCTTCTCCCCAGCAGCACCCACCCCACCTCTCTGCCTTTGTAACCTTCACTCATCCCTAACCCTCAACCAAATCTTCTGCCCAACAGACTGGGGTAGGCTGAGGGGGAACAGCCTAAACAAATCTGTCTCCCATTCCCACACCCCTCACCCATCTTACCCAGCACACCACAGCCTCCAGTCAGCCTCCAAACCAGCCACTCCTCACTCGCAATACCTCCACCCACCTCATCATCACCCCTCCCAAAACACTCTCCATTGTCACCTCCCCAGCTATAATCTCCCATCCATCCCCAAGCCAGCCCTCACTACACCTCAGCCTCACACTCCACCCCATTCTTCTCCCCACTCGCCCCCCCCACCACACCCTCAGCTCCACTATACTCCCCCATCCACCCCTCTGCAAACACCCCGCGACACCTGTGTCTCGCACCCCACAGCCTGACACACTCCATCCCTGGGGACAAGCTGCCGAGCCTCAACGGCTACGACTTCCCTCCCCCCGCCCCCACCCAGCACGAACCGCCGTCCCTCGTGCCCATCCTCCCCGGTTACCTCTTGAGGTACCGGGCGTCCTCGCCCTGCATGGCGGCGGTGAGGGGCTGTGAGGGGATGGGAGGGGGGGGGCGGCGGCCCGGGCAGGGCGCGGCCCCGCGCGCGCGGTGCTCGTTACCAGGGAGAGCGCGAGCCCCGCCCCACGCCGCGCGCGCGCGCGCGCTCTGAGCACGCGCCGCCGCTCCCCCGCGCACGCGCGCCGCCCTCACCGCACCCACCCCCCCCCCACCCCCGCCGCCTTTCCCTCCCCGTTAGCGCCCCCTGCAGGCGCGGGGGAGGCGCTGCCCCGCCGTCTCCCGGTCCCTCACGGCCGGGAACAGGCCGCTCCTGGCTTTTTTTTTTCTTTTTTTCCCTAAATATGTACGCAAAAGTTAAGTTTCTAAACTTTAGAAACGCGGCGTTTCTGGGCGTCGGTATGATCAGCTGCGGTTCAAGCTGGTAGAGACTTGGCTGAGAGTGAAAAGTGACCTGACCTCACTACAGTAGAGGCAGGTGGGTTGGTTCCCCTTTACTTCGTCTTCTGTCGCTGTTTAATGCTTATTACTTTGAAATTGATATGCATCACTGCCACCTCCTGCCAGATTATGAAATGGTTTTTCAATTAATCAGCGAGTTGCTTTTGGTGAGAGGTACTTGAGGACACTGCGAGCAGCAGGAGTGAGGGAGAATCTCAGTGTTCACACAATCACGGCGTGGCTGAGGTTGGACGGGACCTCTGGAGATCGTCCTGGCCAAGTCCTCTGCCAAGGCAGGTCACCCAAAGCAGGTGACACAGGGATGCATCCAGGTGGGTTTGGGTTTTGCCTCCAGAGAGGGAGAATCTGCAACCTTCCCGGGCAGCCTCCTCAGCCACGCTCAGTGCAAAGAACTTCCTCATGTTGAGGTGGAACTTCTTGTGTTTCCAGTCATGGCTGTTGCACCCCATCCTGTCGCTGGACAGCACCGAAAAGGGTCTGGCACCATCCTCTTGGCACCTCCCCTGGAGACATTTATATGGATTGATGAGTTCCCCTTTCTTCTCCAGACTAAGCTGTCCCAGCTCCCACAGTCTCTCCTCATCCAGAGATGCTCCAGACCCTGTGTGCAGTATTTATAGGAGGACTGAAGAAGGGCTCTTGTGGTGTCCCGCCCCATTATGGCCCCCTGAGCTGGTCACTGGTCTTCAGCACCAGCTCTTGGCTAAGCCCAGCCTAAAGGCAGCCTTGGTGTTTTGAAACATAATCTTCCTTTTGTGTCACTGACACACAGAGAGCACGGGGATGACACTGCTGTAGCTCCAGACTCCGGCAAAGTGGCTGCAAATCCAAAATCACGTTGGAAAAGTTACATGCTTAGCCAGCACCTGAATTTTCTGTCCCTTTATCTTGTCTCCAAGCCACTCTAAAGAACAAGCACACAGTGTCATATCCAGAGGTCTCAGAAAGGACCTTAATGGGCTGTAGTTTTTTGGAGTACTCTTTACTGCCCTGTAACGTAGAACTGAAAATTCTGTCTACCCAGAGTCGTAGGGGTAATGCAGAAATAAATAATAGACAACAAAGCTTTGGTTTTTATTGTGGCAAAATATGCATAAATACTTAATGTCTACTGATCCCATTAAAGAATTTTTATACTTTCATAATCTGTAACAGAGCAGAATAAAATATTTTGTGGAATCCACACAGTGCCTGCCTTTGTTTTAACAGAAAATGGAAAAAGAAAGTACCCTGTGAAATATGAAGTGCTATCTTTGTGCAATGAATTTACAAAAGATTGCTAGAACATAACACCCTTGTTACTAGCCTCATTTTATTTTTATCACAGTAATATTGTCATAAAGGAAAAAAAAAAAAAAAAAACCAAAACAGCTACCTAATCAGAATGATAATTCTCCAGTGATTTCAGCAGCTCTTTAGATAAGCATAAGCTAAACATTAAACTCTGAAGCCATATAAATACTCTGATATTTACTGAGCACTGAGACCTGACAGTCTTCATTTATTTCACCACAAATTTATCTCATTTATCTGGTCACATATGCCTGTAAATGGAGTCTAGTTTTAGACACCTATGGAAAATAGGCCAAAGATTACAAGATGAGAATGATACAGAAGAATGTGAGAACTGAAAAAATATGAGTAAAGGAATGTTTATTCCAGTTAAGTGTGCCATGATGTTTGGGTTAAAATTGGCTGTTTGTCAGGACCTGAAGGGACAGCAGAGCCTGGAGAGAGTCCAAGTGAAATATCTCAGCTTTGTAGGTATTGAGCCACCAGCACTGCCAAGATCAGGCAATTCTGTTGGGCAGTGACAACCATTTGATGCTGGGTTTAGAAAACTTCATGGCATAAACACCAAAACCCACGTATTGCACGGTGGAGTCTTCTAAAATTAGATTGTAGATCACGTGCTGCCTGAGGTTTTGTTCTACAGCCTTGCCCTGAGCTTCTGATGTTGTTTTGCACAATCCCTTACATCCCTGTCCTTATAGTGTGATGAGGTTTATGGGATGAGGCTCTGGAGATCCCCTCACCTGCATGCTACAAGTATATATGAGGAGGAGGAAAGAGAGGGTGGCATTTGAGCCAGAAGGGTGGTCAAATTGCAAGCAGAAGCTGGAATATACAAGAGGTTTGTGTCTGTTCTTTTGTTTGGGTGGCTTTGGGGCAGTTTGGCTTCTTTTGTAGAACAGTTGTAAGAAATATGGTTCTGGAGTCAGCTTGAAGAGATTTTTTTTTGTAGTGAGGGAATATAAAAGAGGGTGTAAAAGAGCTTGGGAGCTGCAGAGAAAATCAGAATAGGAAGAGAGTGGTGAGAAAGTTGCATGAGGAGAAATTGGGCAAGAGGAGTGAAGCAGTTGGGTAAAAAACGAGGAGACACAGAGGTGTGGAGTGTTCCCATATGGTATATGTATGTATATGTATATATATTTATGGTAGAATAAGCACAGATGGAGTAATTAACAACATTTTAATGCAAAACCTCCCAAATTTATATTTTTTGGTCAAGCTGCAGACATGTATTAACCAGATGGACAGAATACACTCAGTGACATTGGAGCAACACCCACCACATTGCCTCATGGTAAACTTGATTTTATTTCTTCTTAGTTTTTCTCTTAGTATTGAAAAGTACTGATACTAGCAGTGATTTTTAAGTCAAAAAAAAAGTGTTTCGATTGTCTTCAATGAGCATTTGGTATATGATAAGACTCCATGTTGAAAATGTTTCAAATGGTTTCTTTTACATCACTGTGAAAAAAAAAATCAACCAAAATAGCCAACACTGTTTTTCTGTAGCAAATGGAATTGTTGAAATGTAATAGACTAATCTCTTGTGTCTTGTGGAGTTGAGAAACCAAAGCAACCCTGAAATTTGTAATCTGTCCATCAAAGATTGCATCTTGCTCTCAGGAAAAAAAGAATCCAGTGGTTTTGTAGGGAAAAATCATGAATATGGGACATTTGCCTAGACTTTGTAAAATGAAGTGTGCATAAAACTACATAAGACTCTTTACTAGCTAAAATAAAGTGGAGCGCTCTGAAAGGATGACTCCCAGGGAAACACGTTAGGTGATTAGACTGTGCAGCTCCGTAGGGGATGGAGATGATGTTCTGATGTGCTGTCACGCAGTAAGGGACTGAGGAATGGAGGTAATAAACCCTGGGCTTAAACGTTTATACTGGGAGGAGAAAGTGAGACAAGGCAAAGCAAAATCTGATATGCAAAGGGAAAGTCTGGCTTAACTCCTCAGGATGGAATTAATCTTGGAGCACAGATCAAGGTGATTCTTGAATGCCTTTTTGATCAGCAGTGACAGTGACATCTGCACAGGAGAAGGTCATTTTCAGTGTGACACGTGATTGTGCTGGCAAATCCTGGGTGCTTTCGTTTTTCTTGAATGTGAGACTTCACAAAAATGAGAAAAAGATCCTCCATTAAGAGCTTGGTTTGTATTTTATAATAGATTTAAAATACAAGATATTTTTAAATATATTTAAAATACATTTCAAATATATTAAATATATTATATATATAAAATACATTCAAATATCTATAATATATTTACATTAAAATTTAATATAGATATTATATAAAAATATATTAAATATATTTATTGGGTTTTATTTATTTTAATATTAAATATATTAAACGTTTAAATGTTTAAATATTTATTTTTATATATTTAAATAGCTTATAAATATATTTTAAATATATTTATATAATATAATAACACTGAGCTAAGTAAATGCATCAATTTTCAACTCATTCAAACCAGGAAAGAAAATAACCTGTAGGTTTCCATTGTTTTAGATGTAAAAAGAAACATCTAAAGATGTGAGAAGAAGCAGATCTCTCCATAGCGAGCTCACTGTAGGGCAGAGCTCTGTCTTCTCCTTTGGCCTATTGAAATCAGAATTGCTGCCTTGCATGGGATTGATACTCTTTGATGGCCTTGTAGCTCCTTCTGGAGCTGGGGTTGTGGTAAAGTAACCATCTACATGGACTTCCATGTGCCTGACTCGATACCAAGCCTTTAAGAGGGAATTGTGCTGGGAGGAAGGCAGAACAGCACGTTGTACACTGTCGTAGAATCTTTAGAATCGTGCAGGTTGGACAGACTTTTAAGATTGAGCCCAAGAATAAACATAACACTGCCAAATCCACCACTAAAGCACATCCCTAAGTGCCACACCTACTTGCCAGTATGGATGTTCAGTGTTTGTGCTGCACTAGGATTTGCATTCTCCATTTCTCCTCATTTTCTGGCAAACAGCCTGAAAAGATAAAATATAGAAGTGTCCATGCAAGAAGGAACAGATGGCCTCTCTCTGTTCGTGTCATCTTGTGACCCCTAATGACAATGAGGGGGATTTCTTGTGCAAAATCCTGGTTTTGCTGAAATCAATGGGAGTTTACCACTCAGCCCAGTGGGGACAGAATTTCACCTCTTAATGTTTATTAGATGCAGCAGGCAGAAAGCAGACTCGTAGCTATAAAGGCTGTGACATTTTATGGTTCTGACTCTGCAACCACTCAAGCACATGGTTAATTTTGCCACAGTAATAAAGTTAAGCACTAGCTAAAGTGTTTTCAAGGAGGGGTCTCTTTTACACTTGAACAAGTCTATATTTCATCATAAATCAGGAATTCCTCCCCTTCAAAAGAAAAGGATTCTGCATGTGATCATCAAATTGTTTCTACTTTGCACAACAATAATTGCCTTTTTTTCAGTTTTTGTCCAAAAAAGGCAAAGGGAGAGCAAGGAATGAATACCTCAGCTGAAGTGGTGTTGCTCCAGTGACATTTAACTCATTTCAAATGGATTCAAGAGGGAAATATCAATTTTTCAATATTAATTCTAAATACCTCAGACACTGGCTATTTATTAAAAAGTGAAGATTTGCACTTTACAGCCAAAATTTTTTTGTTGAGTTTTTAAACCAACGTGGACAACACCAGCATTGTTCTTCATATTAGGGAAAACTCTTCTACTTTTACACATAGCAGTATTTTTGTATTTGTTTCCACTAAATTTTAGCCAAAGCACATCAGGAGTGTAGCAGAATGGAAGTACAAGGAAAGACATTCAAGCTAGATGAATTCAGACCCAAAATAAAGCATAAAATTTTACTGGGATAGCACTTAACACATGGAATGACTTACCTTAGGATTTATGACTTGATGCTTCCCCATTATTACCAGTCTTTATATCAGGAGTTTAAGAAAGAGAATGTGGGTGAGTGTAGAGTAAATCCTTTCCCAGGGTCTGTCCTGATGCCAATTTGTTTTATTTCCATTGTGGAAGGAACCAAGCAGAGGCTGAACTTCGGTTTGATTTAGTACACTTGCTCCTTTGCCCTGCTTGGTGAGGGAAAAGCAGGAGAGCATTTGGGGCAGCTGGAAGAGGCTGTCAGAGGAGGATGTTGATGGTGTGGGGTGACAACAGAAGACCCAAGAGGTGGAAGGGAACATGGGGCAAAGAATATTCCCTCACCCTCCCAGCTGTGCTTTTCAGGAGCTTGGAAAGCACTGGGGGAAGGAAAAAACAGGGACTGGTCTGGCTGGCCCATGAGTAAGAAAATAGGAGAGCCCAGGAGTTCAGCTCTGGAAATTACTGGTTCTCAGGAGCTTCTGGGTTACAATAATGGAGGTTTAACAGTGCTGTTGAGCTGTGTGTTGAAAAAAGAATCCTTCAGCTTTCAGCTAATTTAGTTACCATCTGTAAGCTGTTTAAGCCATTCCCCTTATTTCACTTTCCCCATTTAATTTTGCTCTTTATGCTTTTTCTTCATTCCACCTCCTACATGTGCATCTGTGCAGGCCCAGAGAAGCACATAGGTGTGTAACTGAGGATTTTCTGTAGAGCAGGAAAACACAACTGTCACTGATGTTCTTTGTGGGAAGAACTACAATTATAAATACGAATAAATACATATAAAGCTACATTACTGTAACTCATCCACAGACTGCTGGCATTTTGCTGTGGGGACCCATGGCCTGTTCCTCACACCAGTGTATTTTATATAGACACAGAAAGAGTGAAACACATTTTTTTAAAAAGTGCTTGGTGCTACAAAACTCCAACATTAGCATTTGTGTAGATGTCTGCGCGTTGTTTTGTACAAAACTCGATTTGCTACTGGATTTCAGATTTCAGAGTTAGCACATTAAAGCTGTCCTTAGCTCACCCAGCTGAGCATCTCATATGTTTCATGAGATTCCCCTGGAAGCCAGGGGCATATCGGTTGTCGTGGCAAGGCATAGTGAGGTGGGTTAATTAGTAGCATTCCAACATATCCTGGGCTTTACTGGCTAGTAGTGAAGAATCCCAGAAGAAGGAAAGCACTGTAATTGTGCCAGATCCATCCTCTGTTTCCTATAGTTTCCCCCTAGAATTTTTTTCATACATATTGCCTCAGTGCCAGTGCTTGTGGTCTCTGAAATTAAAAGCATTTCTCATAAAGGGGATTATGAGATTAAAAATATTGCTCGTAAAGACCACATTGATCCTCACTGGGAGGATGACATACATAAAAACATCAAATTACTGATGTCACTAAATAAAACTAATTCAGGAGATAACAGTACATTTTTAAACAAATAGTGGGGATGTATTGGATTTACAAACTGCAAGAACTTTCCTTCCCAGTGTGCTCATTCTTCATTTATCATTTTATAAGAAAACCCCTTAAACTAAAAGTTAGTCTCATACAAATGTCACTTGCTAGCTTTCTTGCTAATCCAGAGGAAATATTATCCTAGTGGTCCCTGAGGCCCAATGTCTAGGTGTTGGATACATGATAAACTTACTTGAAGCTTTCTCAGTGAGATATAGTCCTCTGGAGACAGCTGTGGATTTAATTTTTCAAGCTTTAGTACAACCTAACCTCTTAAAAATAAGATTTAAGTTTCCCTTGTCAGGTCACCTAAGAGTTTCTTCTTTTATTTTACTTTTTTTTTTTTTTCCCCCTCCTCTGCTACTTGCCCAGGCTGTTAATCCCCAGCCTCTGGAGGAAACATTTAACCATCACAAACCTTTCACGTCTTGATCATTTTTTGGTTCCAAAGGACAGCACACATCCATTTGGCTTTTGAATTGTTCTAGTCTGAGAGTTTATCTAGAAAGTATCAATGCAAAGTAAACAATTTTCGGTCCTGATTATGTAGGTTTCTACATCAGTGCTGAACAGAGGTGGTTTGTGCAGATTTTGAGCCACTCCTCTGTGTAAGAGCAGTAAGAGGTGTGTTTCTAGTCTCTGCACTCCATCTTCCTGTGTGTCTATGCTGTCCAGGAGTTGAGTTTAATCTAGATTTCTTTCCCCTTGATATTTATCACTTAGTGTTTCAGAAATGGTATATTTAATTTCAAGGCATGCACAGAATTTAAGTGGCGAGTTCCTGGTATTGAGAAACTCCACACAACTCAGAGCCAGGTTAAGGATGAAGGCTGATCAAGCCAGCAATGTCACAGACACTGAAATGTATCTGAAATGCAAGGGATATTATACTCCTGATACTTTTACTGATCCACAAAAAATGCTGCTTACAGCTCCCGACCCCCCTCATCTCCCTGCTGTGCACACACAAACACACTCACAGGCTTCTGCCAGACTGTTCCTTCTCAGGAGCTAAAGGTGCCAGAGGTCTTTCAAGGTCACTTGTCATATTTGTTCTCTACAGTCAACTTTTCTTTTTTTTTCCTCTCAGCTCGTTTTTCTTTGACTTCCTGAGGAAATTAGTTTTATCTTGCTTTACCTATGCGTGCATTCATCAGGTTTCTGCTCCCTCCTTCTTAATGCCCTCGTGACATGTTGGCCAAGTGCAATCACCACTGAAAGATGTGCATGGAGTCTGCAAGTTAATTAAGTTTCTAGAGGTTTGTGTGCTCTGGCTGCCGGGCAGATGAGGGAGAGACCTGTGGTGGGGACTGTGCTGAGGGAGAGTTAAGCAGAGTTCAGCTCTTTGGCAGCAGTGAGGGGTCAGTCCCTCCGTGCACACTCTCCAGACAAACAGACAGACAGCATAGAGGAACTACTGGCCAAGCTGTCCCACAGCAGCTCCAGCCTGGCTGCAGCACAGGCAGTTTCTTGTCCAGGGTGGATCTTTCCCAATGGATGGCAAGTGAGAGGAGCTATAGGGCTTATTTCAGATGGAAGCAGAAAGACACGCATCTAAAAGAAGCTCTCATGTTGCTCTGTGGCTCACAGAGCAATCTATTTTCCAGTTCAGTTCTAACAGTTCTGACTGAAATGATGTTCACCAGCACTGCTGTGAAATGTGCCTCTGTATCAGATCAGGGAAAGCCAGTCTGATGTTTGCTATCTGAGCCAACAGCAGGGAGGGATCCACAGAGCTGCAGATTGAAAGTCTGGATCTTTACATCTCTGCCTCTGCAAAAAGAGATGCAGATTGAGAAGGTTAAATGGTCTCTCTCATCAGTAGTCTGCACACAGCACTTCTTTCTACAGCTCTGTTGTTAGCCATTGCACTCTCTTCTTTCTCAGGGTGGAGTTGCTCTTTTGTTGGGATGGTCACACTCCACACAAAGGCTACCCCCTCCTGCCATCACTCCTTCCACATCACATCACCAGTGTGTGCTCTGGTTTTCCCACACTGGGGGGGGGCTTCATGCCTTGGCCTTCTAAGAGTTCAGGAAAATACCTGGTCTGGCTCTGTGCTAAGAGCTAGCCAAAGCACATTTCCTACCTAATGGACTTAGGCTGTTCCCTAAATCTGCTGCCAGTGGCTGTCAAACACAGGATAACACTGTGGTCTGAGCAGATGGGTCAGTCTCACGCCTTAGGTAGGAAGGATCCAGCTGAGAGGAAGTGGAAAGGCATGTTTTTTCTGGCAGTGTTGTGTGCAGAAGGAGCTTTGATGGTGTGGTTGCCATCTTTCTTTCGCTTTGGAATTGAAAATAAACCCTTGAGAGACTTTTCACCAAAGCATTTCTGCCAGAGCTGAAAGACATTGAGGCTAACTTACCTCCCACTTGCCCAGTTCTCCCTGAGGGGTTTCTGCATTGCTTTTTGTGCTGTTTTGTGAGTTTGCAACATCCTCTTTATCCCTGCTCACCAAACCACAATCCCCTCTGATCACTCCTTAAAACTTTCTTCTTATGTGCAGCCTTCAATGGCTGAGACAGGCAGTGTCCAGAGCCCCTTCCTCCTTGGTTAGAGCTGTGCCTGCATTCTTAAACAGAGCTGTGGGGGCACAGGAACTGTGCACACTCACATGCACAAGGCTACAGCAGATGTGATCCTGCATTTTCCCCACAAGTCTCCCCACTCAGCCAGGAGGAGATTTTTGTTAGCTTTCACCTCAAAAAAGAGCTTTACCCTGCGCTTGAGCCAACAGAGGGCAATAGACTCAAAATTCAACATTGAAAAGAAATGCTTTTAAAAGATGACTCTGAGCAGCCCAGCCCTTACTGTATCTGGTGTCACATATCACAGTGAAAGGCAGCATTCCATGCAGGACCTAAAACCTTCTCAGGCTCCATCAATTAAACCACCACATCTGAGGTGGAAGAGACTCAGCAAGGAACTCTCACTAGGGTTCAATGAGAACCAGATGTTGTGGGCACAGCTGTCATGCTTCTTATCAAGAACAACAGAGCAGCCCCTGCTGCAGTTTCATCAGGAAACCTGCCCTTCCTTCCCTTCATCCTCAGCACTGCTGAGCGTCCCTAGCCAGAACCAAATAAAATCCTCACAGCCAAAGCTCAGGAGTCCTCCCCAAATATTGCTATTTGTGTTAGCATACTGTTTGTGGATCTCCAAATCAGGGTCCTGCTGGGACTCTCACTGTGCTTGGGACACAATCTTCAGGCTGCCTCTCCTACTCAAGAGTGGCTTCACTCCCTCCCTTTCTAATGTAATTTAGTTTTGGCACCAGGGCTAGAAGGATTAGAAGGAGAGAAGTGTGTGTTCCCTCCATAGGAATAGAGCCCTGGCCAATTTCAGTTACATTAATTTTAAAATATATTTACCCATAGGGCTCAGATGCTGTGTTTTGTTGCTTTAGATGGAATTCCAGATTGCTAAATTCCAATTGTATAAACGATAACAGATTGCTGCTGTGACTGCACCCATGAAAGCACATGGGAATAGTGCAGGATATGCCCTGAAGGCTGTGAGTCATCCTGACCTACAAGCAGTGAACTCTGCTTTGGAAATGTGGTTCAAAGCAAGGGTTTCTCCTGAGACATCAGAAGTCCTATCCTCCCAAGGCTGGGTCTTTGCCCAAGCTTTGCTCTGCATTTCCTTGACACAGAGTGATTTTGCAAGACTCACCAGTCTGCTGGAGACATTATTCTTGTTTGCAGTTGTAAATGATAGACTGAAACCAAATCTACCTGAATCTGATTACAAATAAACAAATAAAAAATTAGAAGGGAAATAGCCCTGCAAACAAACAAAAACATTTTGTTTGGCCCAACACAGAAATTTTTGTGTGTGAGAAAAGGGCATTATTTCAGCTTCTCATAAACCCAAAGTACTTTTTTTTTTTTTTTTTCTCAATTCCACAGTCAGCTCAAAACTAAATTATTTCCACTGTAATAATTTTGAAGACTGCTAAGTCTGATGGGACCCATGAGTGGCGTTCAGGATTGTGACTAAGATTTCCGGACCTCAGCGAGTCAGACAATTTGTGCATCCACTGTCATATTGCTGTTTTCCAGCCTGACGGGGCATTCACTGCTGCTCTGAATGAGCCACCCCAGAACAATCCAGGCAGCAGGTAAAGGTTACCAGCTGCCACCCAACCTGCAGCTGTTCTTCACTGCCCTCAGAACTGCATGTGTGCTCTCTGCCCATGTATCTTCTGTTGACGTGATCCCATGGTTCTCAGGAACTTTTAAAAACCTGTTGTCACAGAACAAAGATAACTTGCTTTAACCAAATCTATTCCTGACAGCATATGCCAAGCATGAGTGTGAGGGAGAGGAATGACTATAGAGGACTTTCTAAGATAAAGAGAAATCTTACAGCAGTCCTGATGGCTTGTCTGTGTGGAAATTAGATTGCATACCAGGTGTTTTGTAAGCAGAACACAGTCAATTAAAGGCAACATTGACCCTTTGTGATCTATGTGATACGTGGAGCTTGTACACATGTTTTTATTTTCCTCTTCTGTGTAGCTGATGTGTTTCAGAAGTACATGTACAGCTCAAATCTGCAGGGACAGATAGTTACCTACTAATACAAAAGCAAGTCCAACCCCTCGTGAAATATCCTGATGCTCCAACAAGCAGATCCTCCTTGGTTCTTGCAGTAACTCATCATAAACCATCTGATACCTGATTTTAATTGGGCTACTTAGATAGAGATGAGCTGCAGGTGTTTTAACAAGAAGCCTCTCTAGCTGATCCCTCATTTTAATTTCTGCTAAACCTCTTGTCGCAGGACTGCCTGATTTCCTGGGAAGGAAGACACACAGAGGAACTGTTTGCTTACCCACATAAATACAAGCACATTCCTATTTTAGACTAAAAACTGTTCAAGCCAACGACTGGCAGACATTGTGGATGTGTAGACTGTTAGTTTGGTTTAGTTTACTCCACTTTATCCAGACTCTGGATTCTCCAGGGTCCCTACCACCAAGAAAAAGGCTGGGTAGCTGGCTTCAACTTCAGAAAGAGTCAAGGGGCATTTGGGAAAGGAAACCAGGGTTGAGATGTGGCTTTGCTCACATTTCAGCAGTCACACCACAGGTAGTATGGGTGTCATCGTGCCCATACTCAAACCCCACACTTCTTGTTAATGCAGATGTGGGATGTGTAACAGTGCTTGAATTATTCACAGCTTCTGGGTAGACCGATACTACTCCTGTTCAGAGTATCAGTTTAGGAGACAGCGTGAACCACTTGTGAGTTGTTCTTAGCAGAAAATATTAATATGCTGTTGTTTACAAATAGAAAATGAAGCATCCACTTTGTGGGGAAAACAAAACAAAACAAAACCCAAAAAAAAAAAAAAAAAAAAAAAAAAAAAAAAAATCAAACCCTCACCCCCCCCCCCCCCCCCCAGAAAAACAACAAACCCAACCCTGCTATTTATGTGCTCTTTATCACACAGTTCTGGGCACAAATCTGTTTGATCTAATCGTTCACAGCAGTAGGAAGTGCTTTGAAAGTGCTTTAAAAGGCTCAGTGCTCTTGAGATTCACTTGCTTAGCTGCACTAGGATCTGAGGAGCAAGGCTGTGTCCACAGCAACTCATAGATGACAGAGCTGCAACAGGGATTTGATCACATGCAGGTAAAATAATAGTACTGTTTATGCAGCCTTCTAGAGATTTTCACTCTTTTTGTGTAGGCAGGACTACTGTGAGTCAAACCCACCACAATTTTATCTATAAAAGTTATAATCAACATTCACCATGAAAAACTAACCCTGTTTTTCCCAGAACTGTTATTTCTGATACATTTGTATTGGGTGAGAACTGTGCCATGGAAAGACAAGTGTGGGTGCCACAGTGCCCAACAGTTCTTATGGGGTCTATGGTGTCTGGTAAGAGAAAATCTCACTTTGCTGAGTGAATCCAGGATTACCTTTGGCTGTTGTGGCACCCCCTGGTGTGGGTTCTTTGCTTCTTTTTGCCAGGGTTGGGATTAAATGTGTGAGATGGTATTTCTTGTTTGGACTCAGATGTTTATTAGTTCTTATCTCTGTTACAGTCTCACAAACCCTGAGTTCTACAGCACTTCACCCGAATAAACTAAAAATGGAGCCCTGTCTCTCTCTCTACAAGGCCTTTTAAGGATCAACTGTCCAGTTAAGAAATGACACCTAAATTATTTTCACTTTTAATCCAATAACCAACCACCCATGCCCATAATGTGGACTTTTTTATCCAATTACACAAACCCATGGAGAAGAAAGTGAAGAAAAAGGAGCAGCCTCTGCCCTAAAACCTCCATCTTGCTTTATATCTATTACTATATTCTGGAACCTTCAACTCTAGGTTTTCCACCCTGTGATATCACACACTTCTATCCAAACTCCACACCCATAATCCCAGTGCTGTCATTCCATTTTGGAAGCCTTCTCCACAGCCTCAGGTGGAATGCAGTGTTCTTCTGGGGGTAAGTGCCTGTCAGCACAGAAAGCCTGAAATTCTCAGCAGGGTTCCAACACCCTGCAGCACACCTCTCTGACAGGATGAAGCAGGGAGGTCTGCATTATGCATACAGCCACGGCCATCCTAGGTGGCTGTTCCAGGCCCCAGACTGTGGCACGTGACAAATTCCCACATGTCAGCTGTGAGCTAGGCTAGGGAACTGATCCCACTTAAAAGAAAATCAAATATATTTTTCTGAATAAGATTTATTTTCCTTGGTGAAGGCTCGGTCACCTTTGTGCTGTTCTTAAAAACTTGGTCAGATATTTGTCAGGAGGTCGAAGTGTTGCTGGGCATGCAGGGCAGCCCATTTGTATTGGGAACATCCAATTTCCTGACTGTGTTTCTGCAGTGCAGCCTACTGATACTGCAGACACCTGGAACAAACAGCTTGAAAATCTTGAAAAGCTTGCTAGGATCACAGTTTATTAGGACTCACAGTTTGTGTAGAGGTACATCCATGTTCTGTCTTCTGGCCTTCCTCTTGAGTGTCCTGCCCTGAAGAACCAATAGTGAGGGAGAGACACAGAAACAAAATCACCCTGCAAGATGTAAGAGGGAGATTCTGGATAATATCTGAGTTCTTTTGGAGTGAAAGCTGAATAGATTAAGAAAAGTACAATTGAATTAAAGCCACTCCTTTTTGGAGAGGATACACTTTAATCCTGGCTAAGCAATTTCCTGGTGGACTTTTTTTCCCCCCCCCGCTTTCCAGCACCTGCTTGTGTCAGAGGGCGACACTCCAGGGATAACTGTGAGCCAGTGCCAAGAGCCAGCATTTCTCACTCCCCTCTCACCCGCCTCCGTCCCCTGCCACACACCCTGGTATAGAATGACAGCACATTGCCACAATTTAAATTACTCTGCCTCTGTCCCTGTGGAAGGACAGGTCCTCCAGAGAACACCAGCCACAGCAGCTGTCCATTCTCCCAGAAAAAAATCTTCATCATGGCCTATAAAGCAGCACATTTGGCCTTTAAGTCTCGCTGGCACAAGACGGACGAAGAGCTCTGTCGGCACAGCATGTCCTTTGTCTTGCACAAGGCAATCCAGAACGACTTCTTCAAGTGCTACCTTTATCTGCTGGAAAAGCTTCCCCTGGGTGAGTAGCCGTGGGCAGGAGTGTCTGTGTGTGCTCTGGAAAGATGGATCGTGTCAGATGGTGGAGATGGTTACTGGCAGTGAGGAGGAGGAGGAGTAGTTTTGAGAAACCCAACTCAAGAGACTGCAGTGCTCACTAAAGACTTTGGAACTGTGTCTCCCAACTCACTCTAATGCAGTAGTCTGTTGTTTCACCTAAATACTCCACAGATTTTTAGAGGAGGGCAAGGGAAAGACTTGCAAGACTGAATGAGAAGTTTGGTTTCTGGCTGACCATTCCTATTTTTGCCATCATTTGAGTAAAACATGCTTTGACCTGTTTAGAACTTGGAAGGACAAAAGCAAAACTAGCAGAGCTGGCAGGTGGTTCTTTCTTTTGCCTAATACCCGTTTTGTTGTCATTTTGGATGTCCTTAGCTCTGGTGTTTATATTGATTTGGACAAGTGCTTGAAAGGTGGTGATTTAAATTTTTTTTCAAGAGTCTTTGTTACGCAGATCTCTGCAGCAGATTGTCTAACCTACTGTTTGCTCTCTGGGAGGAAAATGCTTCCAAAAATTTGTTTATAGACAAATTTCAATGTCAGCCTCTGGTACAGAATGCCAAGAGGGTTTGGTGGGTTTTTTGTTTTTGTTTTTTTTTTAAGATGTAGAAAATGAATGTTCATTTCTTATGCAAATGTGACCCTGAATAAAAAACAAAATTTCCCTGTGGGAATAAAGCTAAAAAGTACATTTGACTTGAGTCTGTATTATGTTAGCATGTTTTGTTTTAAGCAGAATTATTCATCCTGCACTTAATGTCAAACTTGTAGGAATTTTAAGATGGGATGGATGAGCCTGTGCAATCTGTTTAAATGAATTCTTGGGCGTTCCTTTCTAATTGAATGATCTATTTAGGCAAAAGGAGTATCTTACCTATTTGTGTGAACTGTACAGATGCCAGTGATAACCCTATTCAAGAGGATAGAATGCATTAATCCTGTAAAGACAAAAAACATTTCCATGTTATCTTAGTATTTTTAATGGGCAATTTAGTATTATTATAATATATATTTATTAATAAATATATATTTATATAATATAGTATATTTATTATCTTAGTATTTTTAATGCAGCAATATCTGCAACTATTTAAAATTAAACATGGAAGATAAATACTCCTATCCCTAGTGGTAGGTAGCTGTGAACAATGGAAAGGAAGGAAAGATGGAAAGGAAGGGAAATCAGTTACAGGTTGATGGAATCTCACGAAGTTGATGAAAATGTTATTCTTTCATTTGTTTTGAAAATAAACACAACTTATTAGAAACTGAGTAGGATTTCCTACAGTGTTAACTGTTAGTGTAAGTACCACTGCATCATTTTAAGGTTAGAAGGTACCATTATGAGCATCTAACTTAGAAATGAGTGTAAAAATTCCAGCATCGTGCTTGTAACTTGTCTGGGTCACAGAACACAGAATTTATTTATGAAAACAGAAATACCTTGGTTTAAGTGTTTCAAATGGCTGAGAACCCATCAGGCACCACTCAGCTGTTTCCAGGCCTAATTGCTTCACTCATAAAACTATACTTATTTCTTGACTGAATTTTATTGAATTTCCATTCCTGGCCAACAGGCTTTGTAAAATGTTCCTATCAGATCATAGATCCCCTCTGCCAGGCTTTTCATGACCTGACTCACTAAAACTTAGCTAATGATCTTACAAGCCCATTGCCAGCCTATCCAAATTACTTTGACTCCATGGAAGATGCACTATGAGCCCAGCCTTCAGGTGAATATGCAGCATGTCTCTTACTCCCTGCTTATTGTCATGAAGTAAAAGTGGGCATGAGGACAGGTGGAGTGGTTCATGTGCTGTGAATACACATCCAGGGAAATTCACATCCTGCTATGATGGCAGGGTCTGGATAGGGAGACAGTCAGGTGGGTAAAAAATGTTCAGGTGATTGGCTCAGAGAGTTGTGGTCAAATCTTGAACTCAGTGGAATCCTACAAGGGTCTGTCCAGGGACCTGTCCTGTTTAGAACCATGGAATGGTTTGGGGTGGAAGGGTCCTTAAAGTTCATCTGGTTTCAACCCCCCTGCTATCTTCATCAATAACCTGGAGGAGGTAAAGGACTGCTTTATCCTCACATCCAGAAATTGCAGCCAACTTCCAGGACCTGCCCACAAGCTCTAAGTCAGGGCTGCCATCCAGAGGCACCTAAACAGGCTGGAGGAAAGAGACAGTAGCAACCTAGTGCCATTCAAACCCACTGAAATTCCAACCCAAACACCAAGTTGTATACCTGGATAGGAAAAACCCTGGGCAGCAACACCACGGACTGCTCAGGAAGTGCCCTCCTGGTGGGGTTTTGGTAGGCAGCAGCTGAATGTCCTGGAAGCAAAGGCAGCCAACAGAATCCCAGGATGAATTAACAAAAGCATGGCTAGTTGAGTGAAGGAAGTGATGATCCCCTTTTCTCCAGCAGTCTTTAGACCCTACATATAGAGCCTTGGGCTGCTGGAGCAGGAAATGACATGGAATGAGTTGGAAGACCCTCATTGTGGTGAGGGAACTGGAGCACGTGCCCTGTGAAGACAGACAAAGGGAATGGGGCATGTTCAGCCAGAAGAGAGGCCAAATATCATCCTGCTAGTGCCTACAGGAAGGTCATGAATAAGATGGAGTAAGATCTGCACAGTTGAGTGCAGCGTGAAGACAAGGGCTGGTGGCCATGAATCAAAAGTACCCCTATACTGGCTATAAGGAAAAAAGTCTTTTTATGTGAGGACAGTCAGGCATTGGAACAGGTTGCTCAGGGAAGATGTACAATTCTCCATCACTGGAGGGCTTTCTAAACCTGGCTGTCTAAACCCTGCTGAAGCTCATCTGGTGTGATGTCTGTCCCTGCTTTGAGCAGCAGTTTGGACTAGAGACTTCCTCAGGTCTCTTTCAATTTGGACTATCCTGTGGTCCAGTGCTCTCTGTGATGGAGAGGACAGAACTGAACAGGTCTGAACATCTCTGCATAATGACAGTTTCCAGCTCAGTTCAGAATGGACCTGAACTTCTCAGTCTTCAAGACTGGAGCCAGATATCTCTGTGTAAACAGTGTCACAGGACTGGAGCAACACTGTGACCTAGCAGGGAAGTTAAGCATGTGCTTAACCCGACTTATGAGTAATAACACTGAAACCAAGTCTCACACTGAATCCTGCAGCGCTGCCCAGGCTCAGCAAGGTCCAAAGTTTCCTCCAAACTCTGCTAACTCCATGCTCCCCCCACTCCATTGCTGGGTTCAGTGGTGGAGCTCTTCTAGGCATGTTTACTTAGGAGCTGAGTGTATCTGGTATCACAGCCTGTTAAGAGAAACATGTCACTTTTACAGACCAGGCTAACATTTCTAAATAAAAGACATGAGTAACTTCAGGCCCTGATCCAACAATGTACTTAAATGTGTGTGAGAGCCCTTAAGCCCAGTGGACTTTATTGGAGCTACTCAGATGCTGGAAATTATGCACATGTTTACACGGGCTGTGGGACTCAGTGCCAGTGGGCTGAGATCTGCAGTGGAAAACTGAGAAGATCCACCCCTGGAGACAAATATTCCCGTGTGTGAGGCACGTGGCTAAAAGTAAAATCTGCTTTGGGGGTAGGATGATGTTCATCCTCTATTAACTAGAATTTACATGGTACTCAGACCACAGCAGAGAGGTAGATTCTACCATGCACACAGATAATTCTTTTTCAACTGATGCACAAAGCAGATGTTGCATTTAAAAGGGAGCACTCAGCCAAACTGGAATTAGTTCAGTATCTTGCAGAAAGCAATTGGAGCCACAGAATAATGTTCACAAATAAAAACTTCAAAAGAAATTACTTGCAACATTTACTTCTGCCAGGGAAATTTAGTTGAGGAAACTCTGAAGTCAAGAACTGTAAGTCAGCATACTGCAGGTTGGGATTGCACTGGGTCTTACGTGTTAAGTGGTCCATTTCTTTAGAGATTTAGACCAAATGCCCTGGAAAACAACATTTTTAACTGATCCATAAGAAAATAGGAGAGATCATGTTTTGAACATTGCAGGGCAAAAGGCTCAGGTGGATAGTGTCTGTCTAGCCCACACTGGTTAGCATTCAGCTGTAGATCACCACTCTGCATCCAGACTGTTTGCAGTGACTGAAAATTATTGATGTCTCATGACTGCAGTGACCTTTAGGGAGCCACTTTGTGCCCTCAGCCTGCCTGAGCAGTGGGTTTACTTCAACCATCTTCGCTTGGGGACTTGCCAGCAGATTCAGCTGAAGGACAAGTGTGCCATGAAAAAGTTTCTTCTTTACTGGAAACACATTTCTGACTTTAAATCTTACAAGTTACCTGCCTTAACACTGAAAGCCTCATATGTTAGCCAGCTGCCTGCTTTGTGATGTCTGAGGAACTTGCAGCCTGCCTTGTTCTATCCTGCTCATGCCCTACTTCACGGAATTTATTGAAGGCAGGCTGTGTACCCATAGCAGGCCTCACAAGTATTTAATTTCCTGATGCATGAGGCAGTCCCACACGGGTCGTGGAAAGGAAGATGCCTCTGGCTAGGCAGGTCCTGTGATGAGGGGGAGGCATGGCTGCAACACTGACAGCCACCAAGGATTTGTGGCACTTCTCTTTTGGGGTAGATTCCTGCAAGCTGGCAAACCTCCTCCTCCCCGTGGTGCTGCTGCTGCTGGAGCCTGCATGCCAGGCACAGCTGCGAGGCAGATCAGAGGTGAGGTTGATTGGCTGTGTCTGGAAAACTGGGTTGTGCACTGGGAGAGTTGGCAGTGCTGCAAATTCCTGAGAGGGGGGAGCAGCACTGAAGGAGCAAGAGGTGGAAATCACCTCTACAGATCTCACACTGTACAAGTGAGGCTGTGGGTCCACAGGAGAAAACTTTGGGTGCAGAATCCCTCTTTGCATTGGCCCGTGTCCTTGCATGCCCCGGGGTGGGAGACATGCATAAAAACATCTTTGCACAGTTTAATGCATGGAGAAGCCCCTGTGGATGCTCACCCAGAGCTGGTTTTGGATGCCAGCACGTAGGGCAGGGCTCTGGGGCCCCAGATGGCCCAGGAGGAGCTGCAGTCAGCTGGTGTGTGCATGCAAGTCCTGGCAGGAATTCTGCAAGCCTGATATTGGTTCTGAGTGAGAAATGTGAGAGCAGACACTCCAGATCTGATATCCTGAACACCATATCGTCCCCATGTGTTGCCGCAGGTCAGGCTCATGTTTTGAGTAGATGGACTCTGAATATTTGTTGTTCATGCTGTCCTGGTGTGCAGACAGCCTATAAATGTCCTTCCTTTCAATCTAGCAAAATGGGATAAATCACTGTCCCTCGACAGGTTCATGAAACAACCCCTGGAATCATCACTGGAGTCCTATATGGAAGATCTCGCAAAGCCAACATACAGGGATCCAGTTCTGTTCAGCAGACAGGCTGACCTCTGAAACAGAGCAAAAGCAGACACAGAGAAGACAAGATGGTGCCACTTCTGGATAAGGACAGAGATCCTTACTGGAAAAATCCCAGGCACTGATGGAGTCTTTTTCCCAGGCTCTGGGAGTCACCCTGGCCAAGCTGTACTGGGGATTGGCTGCTGCCCCCTTAGTATTAATTTCTTCAACTAAATGGTTTCTTCTGAGTATGTGAATATAATCAGTGGAGTGTGTAAAACTCCCAGGTTTGACCCTTGCTGGGCTCAGTGCTTCTTGTGGTATAAATTTCTCAGGCATAACATAAATGTGTAATGGATTAAAGCTTTAATAGTATCCGTTCAGCAGTTGACTTAAGCAGGTGATGACAAGAGGGGCTGGTAATGCTGCTTTTGTTGGATGAGGGATATGCTGGGCATGCTGCTTATATGTAACCCAATAGCACTATTCTGTTCCGAGTGGTCCTTGGTGGTAATTATTCCCTATCCTACTTCCTTTGTCCCCCCCTCATTTGCCTCCAAAGTGTCACTCTCCTGCTGAGGATGGGCAGGCACACACTTATCATTCCCCGCTGAGTTTGCTTGCCCTCAATTAAATACATTCCAGGCTTATATTCAGGGCCTCTGGCCTTACTCTCCTCCTCTGTGTGGAGGACATAATTCCTGTTCCCCGGCCTGTACAAGCCTATTCAGCCCCTTCCCAGCAGCAGCTGGCAGTGCTCCCATGGAAGTTTGAAGATGCAGGGACAAAGAACTGCTGCCTGGTCTTTGTGTGCAGCTGGCAGGGAGCTCTCCCTCCCTCTCTTGTCATGAGCTCAGAAGGTGTTTGCTTCTGGAGCATTTCCAGTTCCCTGGGTGCGCTGGGAAGCTGCAGCAGAGCTGGTCTCACACTGCAAAGTGGTGCTTGCAAAGGCTTCAGGCTTCTTCCCAGCGTGACTCTCCCTCCTCATGATTGGCTTTCAGTGTCAGGCTTGGAGTTGTGTTTTTGGTGGAGGGTCTGTCACACACCCTGGGCAGTTGTGTGCACGCACGAGACATTAAGAGGTGATGATTTGCAAGCAAAATTTATAGCCTGCCTCAATCCAAGCTTTTGAGCTTTGAATCCATACTTTTGATATGCTGATGCACATCGAGTACAGAAAAACCCAGGCTGTGGAGGATAGACCTCCATTCTTAAAGAACAGGGCAAAATAGCCCTTTCTGCAGCAAAACTCACAGGTTTTAATGAAACAGCTTCAAAATACTGGTTGCTGTATGTTACCAGCAATGCAGCCAAGCCATGAAAAGAAAATCCAAGCCTCTGGCACACAGGAACCTTTCAGTATATCACCCACTGATTACCTTGCTCTTTGACCTGTGCCAGATGAAAATTTAGGACTGTGTCTTCTAAACTGTGTCCCCCTGTGTACTCATTTAGGCCTGAGACTACCATCTGCTTCGTGGTTCAACTTACTTGCACTGCCACAGACCATACAGTATCACTAAAAATAAACCAGAGCAAGTCCTCATTCATCCACTCTCTTCCTGGTGCGCCCTCCCTGCAGCTGTCAATAGCTGGAAAGCATATCTGAAAATCTGCACAACAGTTAGGTCGGTGATAGCAGAAATGATGACCCTGCACAGTAATAAATGCTGCCCACAGCTTTTCCAGGAAAAAACTAGTCCACTTGATGTCCTTGGCACATGTGTTCACTTCAAACCTGAGGTGATTTTTCACTGACATGAAAACACAGTGTGATGATTGAAATGACTTCTGAACCTGGAAAGCACCGAATTTTCATGAGGAGGGCTGGATCCCTGCAAGGTCTTGTAGGATTCAATCCAACACCTTTCCTTCCACTGTTGCTTTAGAAATGGATTTGGTGTTTTGAAAGCTCAACTTAAGTTTACAGTCTTCATCTGTGGGAAATGGATTTATAGAAAATTCTCAAAACCTGGCAGAAGGCTCACACAGTGTGCATCTGTATGCAAACCTTGAGATAAGAAATGCTGACTTAGAAATGCCATGGAATAGGACAGACATTGTTGAGAGAGAAATGGAGCTAGAAACTAGAAACAAGTTTCAAAGGATGGTTTTGCAAATAAGACTAGATACTTTAGAGAAATAGAACTATGAAAGATGCATTGTAGTAGGACCCACGAGGGGTAATTTTAGATGATTGGCTTTAAGGCATTTACAGCATGGTGTGGCTGATAGGCCAAGAAGCGCTTATAATGTATTGTAATTAGGAAATAATTGGCTTCTGATTGTGATGGTGTGAATTATAATATCTGTATTGTATCACCCTTCACTTGAGATTGAAAATGGAATAAAAGTTTTTAAAACACCTCTCAGTTGCCCCATCTCTGGGTCAGAAAAGGGCATAATCCAACATTCATCATCGTGTCTTTGGAGTGTCGCTGTGTCACTCGATAAAGAGGGATGCAGGACACGTTTTATGGTGCAAAAAGAAAGGAACCAACCCGGTTTGTTTTATTAAACCCTTTTATAGGGTTTTTTAAGAACATCCCCTGTCTATCCCCAATTGGTCAGTAACAAGTTGTTACCCTGTGTTGATTGGTCACTCAAACCCCTGGTGTGTATGTGCAGGAAAGGTTATTTGTGAGAGATAGTTTTCATTTTTCTATCTAATGGTGTAAAAATCAGTTTATACAGGTGACTAGTGTTTATCACAGTCCTAGAGTTCTTTCTCAGGGAAAGCAGGTTGTTTTCCACAGTCTTAGAGCTCTTTCTCAGGAAAAAACAAGTTGTTTTTCACTGCTGCACAACTCTGTTCTCATGAAGAGAGCTTCCTCATGGCTTCTGTCGACTCGAGTCAGGATTCAGTTTGTAGGCCTTTGGCCTGCTGCTTCACTACCACATGGAGCAATTAACGAAGGCAGAAACATCTGTCACTAACAATAAAATGGTGATTTATCTGCTTGCAGTGAAACTTTACGCTCTGACAAGCCAAGTCATCAACGGGGAGATGCAGTTCTACGCCAGGGCCAAACACTTCTACCGGGAGGTGCCCGCCACGGAGGAGGGAATGATGGGAGACTACATCGAGCTCTCCAACACAGATGTTGAATCCTCCCGGGAGTTTCTCAGGAAGTTTGTTGGGGTGAGTCATTTAATCTCATCTTCTGCAAGGAGCAGTGGTGATGTGTCAAAAATGGCGTGCAGGGTGCCCAGGCACACCTGATTTAAATGGCACCGTGTGTCACATTTGATTTGCAGTCACAGGTCAGCACTGTCATTGGGTCTAGTCATGTGTTCTGCCAGGTCATTCATTAGCATGACTACACATTTTGCCTGGTCCTACATCATTATTTACCTGTTTTACATCCTTTTCTAATGCTCCCAAGCTGCAATGAGGAATTCTTTTAGCTGGGTTTGAGTGAGGGATTAATTCTGAGTGTAGGACTGGGACCTTTCATGATAAAATCCTTATTGGCTTCCATGGCAGATTTGTGCAAATTCTTGCAGTCCAGTTGGGAAAATAACTGAGACTAAATGCCCAGTTTCTGGTTTGCCTATTTATAGATATTTCTGAGAATGCTGCAACAAAACCCACTGTCTCCCACACATTAGAAGCATATAGAAGAGGCTACACATTAGGCAAAATATTTTTCCTTAAACATTCCAGTGTCACTGAACACCTTTTCAGGCAGATTGCTAAAGGTCTGTAAACGTCTTGAAAGGTCTGCTTTGGCCTGAATTGCAAGGAGACGCCAAGTGGGATTTTAAGAGCAGTATCACTTTGGTTCTTAGGTTTCTGAAAATCCTGTTGAGTTCTAAAACTGTCTTTAGAAATCTGAAGATCTTTAGAAGTGTGGTCTGATGGTTTTCTGACTGCCCTTCCCTTTTCCCAGGAAGGAGCCCACTAAATCAGCTCAACAACAGTATTAGATGTTAAAGAATCCACAAATAAATTTGTTAAGTTCTCCTGCTGACAAAATGACTAGTGCTATAGAATGCTACCACAGGTCTTTAATTTTCTGCTCAAATGTACATACTTGGGATAGCCAGATGACCTTTTTTTAGCCTTAATGGTCCACTGTGGGAAGAAAGCTCAATAGGTTAATTAGATATTGTATATGGAAAAAAAAATAGGGCACAATTTAAATGGATTGGGATGGAAAATGAGTGTGGCTTGACAGCAGATAGAAATAATGCAGAGCAGTGCAGAGCAAGTGATGGCAAGTTTGCTGTACCTGATAGAGGCAGACTTTCAGGGCCGTGAGCAAGCAAAACACAAGTGAATAGCTGCATGTTTCTGTATCAACAATCATTTGTATTAATGCCGAGGTACAAAAGGCTTCCCAGAGCCTCCCTGTATGGTATCATGCTGTCAACAAACACAAAATGAGAAAATACAAAGGAGGTTCAGTGAGGAGCTGAAGCTGATGGTAACATTTCTGCATGGCGTTTCTGAAAACAGCATTTTCAGAAGGAAAATGAAATGCAGTCGAGGCACATTCCTTAAATTTTATTTAAGTCTTGTTTTAAGGACATTTGTGGAATTCAGGTGGTGCAGAAGTGTGTGCTCAGGGGAAGATTTCACCCTTCCTAGACATCACATAGATGCAGTTTCCTGCAGCAGGTTTGTGTTACACTCTCCAAGACCTGAAAAGGAAAGTACAGTCTGTGACAGAGTTTCACATGCCAAAGGGGAATCATACCCACTGCATCAGCTGTGATGACAGACACAAAATACTCCAGAGCAAAATTCCTACTCCTATAATTAGCCAGGGATAGAAAAGATACTCTGAATGGCCAAGATAAAACAAAACAAAAAAAAAAAAAAAAAAAAAAAAAAAAACACCAAAAAAAACCACACCACCAAACCAGAAAGGAGTCTGCACCTTTTACTTATTCTGATTTCTCTGTTAAAGCCTGTTGTCTGATGAGATGTAGCCAATTGATTACGTTCCTTATGGTTTATTTTTCTTTCTTACTACTGAAATTTGAATCCTGCTCAATCAGATACAGATATTTAGTGGCTTTCTGTAGCAGTGACTTGATAATAAAGCTAATGAAGTGTCTTACCAAGTTTATGGCTCTATGAATTTTTTTTTAACCCATAAGGTGATCAAGATAGAAAAAAAAAATCTGCTTCACCCTAATATACTTTCTCTTTTTAGAAGATAAGTTTAACAAAATTGGAAAATAGGAAAAATTGTTTCAGATGAATTGAACAAATTTTTTATTGTTTCACTCTCTGAAAAACTTTTCTCTTTGCTTTCAAGAGCTCAAGTCAGTTGCAAAATAAAAAATGCTCTTTAGAAATGAAAGCTGACAAGTTTGGTTTCTTTTTTCCTTGAAAGTTACAAAAAAAAAAAAAAAAAAAAAAAAAGGAAGTACTTTGACATTTTCAACATTCTTTCCCATGTTTTTTTGGCTAAAAACTATTCTCTAGATTTGAAATACCAGTTTCACAGAGAGTTTTATTCATTCAAAACTCTACATTCTGGCAAAACCGGTGCTCCATACTTGCCCGGTCCCACTCAAATTACCCCTCTTGAGTTAGCTTGGCTGGCGTGGAAATGCCACACAGTGACATTTCCCTTCCATGACTGATGTTGCATACCTTCAGGTATGGCATTTCTTAGCATGATCCTTAGCACCACTGTAAACTGAGCTACAGATTTCTTTGGAGAAAAGAATTCATCTTGCCTGGGCACATGGAAGGAATTACAGGAAGGGACTGAGGGCTTCACTTATATTTTAGCTTCACGGGCGAGTCGAGCGGGGTTGAAAGTGCCACTGTGCTGGAGTTAAGAGGTTTTATGTGTGTGTGGGCAGAACTCAAACCAAGAGCAACATGGCTTGAGCCAGCAGGGCTCTGCAGACAAGCTCCAGGCTGTCTCAGGTACAGGGTTATCAGCACAGCTACAGCCTTGCATATTTATGGCAGCGTGCTAATGCCTCCATGTCCACACAGCCACTGTGTTTCCAAGTGCCTAATCCGGAGGTAGCGAGTAAAAAAGAAAATAAAGAAAACAAAGGAAGCATTAATTCAGCGTCGGTTGTGAGCTGTAGGTGTGTAAAATATTACAGATGGAGATTATATTGACTTTATGGCTCCCTCTCTGCCCTCAACGCTTTCTCCCTTTCTTGCCCCCAGCTCACCTGTGTGATTGGTTACTTGCTGAGTGAAAACTTCTTGAAAAGTGATTTTTCTCCAGTTTGATCAGGGTGATAGAAGAGATGTTGTTGAAAACATGCTCTTTTTTATTTATTTAGAAGGAAAACCACGGGGATTTTTATCTATTTCTTGAACTCTGATTCCTTTTTTTGTCGTACATAGCTTCACTGCCTTTCTGCTCTTCCAAGACCTGAAGTAGCACTGGGAACATATCCCACAGCTCTTTTATTCCGAATGAAATTTATGAGTGCCCAATTTAGCTTTAGAGAACAATTTTGGGGTGTATATGTGTCCTAAAGGACAGTGATTCTGAGTAATGGGAAGCAAGCAGTCAGAGGGGCAGTCAGTCTCAAATTTTGAAGCCTGTTCTGGCTTACAGTTTTCACTTATACGATTTTTTAAAATAAGGAGTCTGATTTTCAACTCAATTAGACTTTTGGGAAAATGTTTGCCTTCCAAAGAAAATGTTAATACTCTGTCAAAGCCCTAAGCACTTCCAAACTGAAAATATATTAGCTGAACATGGAATTATGTCAACATTTTCATTACAAACGGAGCCGTGGTGTTTCACAGGGCTTCTCAACTGACTGCTGGAAACTCTCACTCCTTTTCAGCAAAGTGTGGGATCGAACTTCATCTCTCATGATCATTCCCTTTCCTTCTTCTCGATGGCACACAGAGATGTGTCATCAGAAGTCCTTGCTGTGACGTGTCATGGGAGATGAATTCCCTGTTTTGAGTGATGAATTCCCTGTTTTGAGTCCCTGCTATGACTGTAGATTCTGTGAAACACAGACGTTGAAGGAATTACCTCACTTTTTGTAGAATTCTGTTGGTGGTTTTGGTAAATCATCCCAGTTTTCTCAGCAGCTTTCTCAAAGATTTTTAGTTAATCCCATCAGTGTAGACCTGTATGTATCTGCCAGCCAACAATATGGAAATCCGCCTTGTAAAGATCCAAGACACAGTTCCTTCTCCTTTCCTGAACTCCTTGTTACCTCTTAGTCTGGTCCTCAGTAAAACCCACGTGCAGGAGCTTGCAAGACCTGAAGTAGCACCAGGAACTGTAAATCAGAACAGGTTTCAAAATTTTAGACTGACTGCACCTCTGTCTACTTGCTTCCCATTACTCAGAATCACTATCCTTTAGGACACATATACACCCCAAAATTGTTCTCTAAAGCTAAATCGGGCACTCATACATTTCATTTGGAATTAAAGAGCTGTGGGATATGTTCCTGGTGCAGCCTGTGGATGAGGAATGGCTCCCATTTTCTGGCTAACTACAAACAGGTAGTCTCCAGAGCCGAGTAGGGTTGAAGGTCTGTGGACTCGTGCACACATCAGGAGATTAATCTTCCTGGGCATACAAATTGGGAGCAGCAGCCCTGGAGACTGGTGAGAGCCCTTGAGGGCCGTGTGCTCTTTCTACAATTACTGCGTGTAATCAGATGCTCGCCTGGGCTATTCATAGTCATGTCATTGACAGTGCTGTCCTTTGACCTTAATAATCTACTGAATTACCCACTGAAGCCAGGCCAAAAAAGTGTGAGTTACATGATTTACGCTGGGTTCATTACAAAGGGGGGGGTCTCCCAATAAGCAGGAAGAGCAAGACTCTTCCATACCTTATTGCTTTGAGTGCACTGAAGTTGCAGCAGGGACTTTGGCCCATGGCTTTTACTTCAACACTCAGTTCCAGAGGACAGGGAAAAGGTGTTTACATTTGCTTTTAATATGTTTGTTTAACAGATAACTTTGGCCAGGGAGCTCCTATCCCACAGTCACTGCATGTGTCGGCTCAGAATTTCTGTTTTACAGAACAGCAGCAGGCTCTTAAGAGCTGTTTTATAGTTAGAATGGAAGCTTTGGGGTGAAATACAGCTTTCATTATAAAGCTTCTTTTACAGCGCTTCATTATTTTCTCATAGTCACAGCCTTTGTGCCACATTTTTTCATGTCTGATCTCTGTCCAAAGCTGACATTTATGAAGAAAAAAGGAACAGTTAAGCAAAACTTAGTCAATCATCCTTCTTGTCTCTATGCCTAAAAGAGAAATTCTGTGTATGCTCCAGCCCAAACTTCTTGAGTTGTCATAAGTTACCTATCACTCCAAGGTCTTAGTTCAAACAGAATTTGTTTTGAGGACTGCACTTTGATCCCAGGGATTCTGTGTAGCTGTAGAAATGCCCATGGGCACTCAGGAGTTCTGTGCTGCAGAAGTTACTGCTTGCATGCAGTATTTGGTGTATGCTTCCTTTTTTATTAGCCTTTACAGGGCACAGAATAAGGCTTATCTAGCCACGTAGTTGCCTGTGAGGTGTGAACATTTGGAGTTGCAAGGACTTTACAAAGAGTAGTGGATCTTCTGAGAAAGCCAGGAGCTTGTAAAAGACTGTTTCTTCTTACACCAAGCAAAAACTTCCTGTACAGCACTAAATGCAGTGAGAAGCCCCAGCAGCAGCAGCCCAGGTATGTGAGAGCCCAGCTTAGCTCAGACAGCAGCACCCAAATCTCTGCTGAATCTTATCAATCTCCTAACAGCACTGCAAAGATAAGGAGAGAAGACACCAGACTGACTGGACACATAGTGGGTAACACAGTGTCTTGGTTTGAACAGACAGGTGTCTGCTAAAGAAGGCAGGAACCTCTCTTGAAATGGGAAATGTAAACCCCCTCCCTCTGAATTATAATTTTGAAATTAAGGAGAAGATATGGGAGCAAGAATAAAAGTTCTTTTACCAGGAAAACTAAAAATACAAATGCAATACTACAAAAAAAAAAAAAAAAAAAAAAGAAAAAAAAGAAAAAAAAAAAAAGAAAACACTGCCAGAGTCAGGAGAGGCCCTGGCAGCCTGTGGGTCAGGGAGGTGGCAGCAGTCCCATCCCATGGTGGCTCAGCCCTCCTGCAGTGCCAGCTGTGCTTCTGCTGGAGCAGGAATCCTGGACAAGGCTGGAGATTTCCTCTAAAGCTCCAGGGCTGCTGGAGATGGGCCTGGTCTTCCTCTGGGAATGCAGTGGAGAAGAAAGCTGCTCCTCTGGGAATGCAGTGAGCAAAGGCTGCTGTGGTGTTCCCAAAATATCTCAGATTGTATCCAGGTAGGAATGCTTGGCTCCTCCCCTGGGTGGAGCATCTCCTCCTGGGCTGATGGAATTTTCTCAGCCATGCAGGGACACTCCCTGGCCATGAACAGAAGAGATCTCCTGGAGGGAGGATTGGCTGTGGGAGAGATAAAGAAAACTGCCCAATGAACAGAAGATAACTGCCCCACCTCTGACAGATGACAAAGAGAATACACCCCAGCTAAATCTTTGAACCTAAGACACGTAGTTGCTGTGATTTTTTTCAGGTGGTATTTTTCAGATTTCCAATAATTTTCTTGTATCCCACAGGGGGTGGGGAAAGCTGGCACCAGCCGTGCCCTGGACTGTGGCTCTGGGATAGGTCGCATCAGCAAGCACGTCCTGCTGCCAGTTTTCAAGAGTGTGGAGCTGGTGGATATGATGGAGAATTTCCTGGCTGAGGTCCCAAACTACCTGCAGGGCAAGGAGGACAGAGTAGAGATGTATTACTGCAAAAGCCTGCAGGAATTCACACCGGCCCCACGAAGATACGACGTCATCTGGATTCAGTGGGTTTCAGGTTAGTTCTATGTGATCCTTCTAGCCTGGCATCTCACAGAACAGGCAGCCTCTGCTCCAGGGAGGTTCTCAGGTCTTTGGGACAACTTCCTAAAACATCACGAGAGACTTCTGAGAGTTCCCCCAGGCCACATGCACAGTGGGTAAAAATCAAGTTGGTTTTTTCAGGTGGAGAAATGTGCCAGTTCTTGGAGAGCAGCCTGCATGCAAAGGTGCAGCTGAGGGTGAGGCCCCACATATGGATTTTCTGGAGCAGGAGTGCTCTTTCTTAGGTGTAGAGAGATACACAGGGCTGACCACACTTGTGAACAGTGGTTTCTGAATCTGCTGATTATCCAGGCTTGGAGGTATTTCAGGAAACAATCAGGGAAAAAGCCATAATGGAATCACCAATACCTGTAAATCAGATCAGGTCTTATTACAAGCACTGATGTTTATCAGACATAGGTTCCCTTAGCTATGTCCCACAGTAGCCCTCCTATAAGAAACATCTGCTTCTTCTCCAGCAGCCACCCCACTGAATGCCCTGTAGCATTTAGAGCAATCAGATAATGAGGGCTATGTACCTAAAAAAAAAAAAAAAAAAAAAAAAAAAAAAAAAAAAAAAGAAAAAATTAATTCTGTGCAGTGGAAAGAAGGTTTTCTCTTAATCTGTGAACCAAAGTGTCCAGGGTGCAGTTTCAGAGGGCAGAAGGAATTATTAATTAATTAATTATTAATTAAGGTATAAGAGGCGGTCTGAACAAATTGCTTTAGACCAGCATAATTTTCCTTTTTATTTTTGCTTTTCTTTAATAACGAGTCATTGCTGTAACTGTAGCTCCTGCCTCACCTTTTGAGCAAATCCAAGTCAAAATGAGGAGGATTGAGCTTAGACCTATCTAAGGCTGTGCTGGTCAGATATGTAGCTCCTAACTAAGGGAGCATATAATATTCTTAGCACAGACACACAGCTGAATCTTCTTTCTCCATCAATGTGAAGGAAATATGGAGTCATCTTAATCATTAATCAAACTTCTACCCCTATCTTGAATTTGGCTGAAATATGCCAACAAATTCATTTGATGGAGCGAGGGCAGGACTGTCTGCTAGAAAGCAGCACCTTGAAGATCTCATTTTCTTCAGAAACTACACTAAAAGCCAAGTAAAGAGAAAAATGAGTTCCAAAATAGATGTTCAAAAGCTTCAATGAATCTTGCCAATGAAATCTTTAGTTTGTCTTATGCATGCATAAGCATGTGAACTCCAGCAGTCATTTTGTAAAAAAAGTAAAATGGCAAGCTTACATTTCATCTAGAAATTACCACTTCCCTTCTACATGAAAGGTATTCAGCTTTAGGTTTGGGGGCTTTTTTATTTTAATTTTCTTGTTGGGTTTTTTTTTGAGGTTTTTTTTGTTAGGAGTGGTTAAAGAAGCTTGACATGCTATGTCAAAATGTGGTTTTGAAATGACAACTTCCATTTATAAAAGTTTAAATCTTCCATCAAGAAAACAAAATAGTTTTACTAGAAAATACAGGTGATTATTTTTTCCAAGTTTTTCATTCAGTTTCAGATCACCTGTCCTGTTTATTCATGTTAGATGTTTCACATGTGAGAGTTCTCATTTTGCTTTTCTCTGAGCTCTACACCACTGTTCTCAACAGAACTCCTGATCTTTGAGACGGAAGGATAAGAAACAGAATCTCACTAACATTGGAAAAAAATCACTATTTTATTATTATTATATGTATATTATTTACATATTTGCAAAAATCACACGAGGTTTGAAGTAACATGAGGAGTTTAATTGAGGTTGTGGAATTGGCATTGCATTCTTTGCTGGGTCTTTGGTCCAAAACTCTTTTGATGGAGGGATACAGTGCTACACAAAGTTACAGAGATTTTTAGCAGAAAAAGGCAGAGAGGACTGGGATTATCTAGTTTGACCTACTCTATATCCCAAGATGTTCTTTTCATTCCTTTACCCCCGTGCTAAGCCAGTAGTTTGTGTTCCATTAAAACATATTTTGAAAGATTCAACCGCACTTCAATTGAGGATTTCAAGAGGTGGTAAACCCCACTTCTGTTGGTAGTTTCCAATGGGTAATTGCTTACACTGTTAAACAGTTGTCACTTATTCCCTATATGAATTTGCTTGGCTCCAGCCTCCTGCCACTGATTCTTATTATAACTTAAACCACCAGATTAAAGAACCCTTCAGCACCCACTATTTTCTCCACTCTCCTCAGTGGCTTCTGTCCACATCTGTTGCTGCTACCACTATGGATCCCAAATATTGATTGGAGTTTGTATTTGATCTCATTTATTTGCCCAAGAATTCCTAGTTAAATCTGGCAGGACTAGAATAATAATTTTCTGCAATAAACAGGCTATGGAGACTCAGATCAAGGCACCCTTCCAACATGTCTGAATGGTTAATAGCGATCTATTTTCCATCTGTCTTGGTTTGAAGAGACAGGTGTCTGCTAAGGAAGGCAGGAGCCTCCCCTGAAATTGAAAATGTAAACCCCCTCCCTCTGAATTATTATAATTTTGAAATTAAGGGACTCTCAGGCAAAGATATGGGAGCAAGAATAACAGTTCTTTACTAGGGAAGAAAAAAAAAAGAAAAATAATAAAATAAACAATGCAGTAATATGAAACAACACTGCCAGAGTCAGAGCAGGCCCTGGCAGCCTGTGGGTCAGTGAGGTGGCAGCAGTCCCATCCCATGGTGGCTCAGCCCTCCTGTAGTGCCAGCTGTGCTTCTGCTGGAGCAGGATCCTGGACAAGGCTGGAGTTTTCCTCTGAACCTCCAGGGCTGCTGGAGATGGGCCTGGGCTTCCTCTGGGAATGCAGTGGAGAAGAAAGCTGCTCCTCTGGGAATGTAGTGGGCAAAGGCTGCTGTGTTGTTCCCAAAATATCTCAGATTGTATCCAGGTAGGAATGCTTGGTTCCTCCCCCTGGGCAGAGCCTCTCCCCATGGGATGATGGAATTTTCTCAGCCATGCAGGGACACTCCCTGGCCATGAACAGAAGAGATCTCCTGGAGGGAGGATTGGCTGTGGGAGAGATAAAGAAAACTGCCCAATGAACAGGAGATAACTGCCCCACCTCTGATAGATGGAAATAGAATACACCCCCCCATTTCCAACCTAAGACACCTTCTTTTCACCTGTAGGATATCTGACAGACAAAGATCTCCTGGAGTTTCTCATCCGCTGCCAGGGTGGCTTGAAGGATAACGGTGTCATCATTCTGAAGGACAATGTGGCCAGGGAGGGCTGCACCCTGGACTGCCTGGACAGCAGCGTGATCCGAGACCTGAACATCCTGCACAGCCTCATCGAGATGAGCGGACTCACCATCCTGAGGGAGGAGAGGCAGGAGGGCTTCCCTGAGCAGTGTGTCCCTGTCTGGATGCTGGCCATGCAGAAGGGCCCTGGCCACTCCTGACTGCCCAGTGATACTGCAGGGACTGGGCTATGGATGAGCCAGGGGACTGGGAAGGAGAAAAGCACCTCCTGGAATCCCCCTACCCATGCACTGCTCCAGGGCAGCAGCTTCTAAGGGGTCAGGAGAGAACCACAAAGCTTCTCCCAGGAATAGTCTGCTCCTAAATCCTACCTGCTCCATCATTCTTTCCATTTTTAAAATCTTTCCTAACCTCCTTGTCAGATCTTTGTTCCATTAAGGAGTCAATACTGTACAAAATTCCTCCAATAGAAAATAATTAGGACTGAAGTTTCTGTAGTAGTTAATAATTTTGGGGTGTTCTGTATGAGGTGTTAACAAGCCTGGTTTTTACTATGGCACTTAAGTCTTCTTGGAATTTAAGGAGGATCTGTCAGATCACTGAAGCAGGAAATTCAAGTAACTTCTGGAAGACTTCACCCAAATTTTGGCTGTCCTCTCTACCTGTACTTTAAAATATTAAAACCAAGAATATAAGGAAAATGGTATCTTTTTGTTGGCATCAGCTATACAGTTTTGGGGTTTTTTGGAGGTTTTTGGGGGATTTGTTGTTGTTGTTGTTGTTGTTGTTGTTTTGGGGGTTTTTGGGGTTTTTTTTGTTGTTGTTGCTGTTGGGGGTTATTTTGGGTTTTTGTTTTTTTTTTTTTTTTGTTTTTGAGTTTTTTTGGGGGGGTTGTTTTTTAGTTTTTTGGGGGTTGGGGGTTTTTTTGGGGGGGGTGTTTGGTTTTGTTTTTGGTTTTTTTGTTGGTTTTTTTTTTTTTTTTTTGCATTTCTGTCAATTTGGACAATAAAACAACCTGGTTAATTTTCCATTTTTAGGAGTTACTTCCTCTTCCTGATGTTTCTTCTGTAGAACAATAGTGGTGCATAAGGGATTTCACACTCCAGAGGAAAACTTGGCTGACAAATATCTGCATGTTTGTATTGAAATTTTGTGAAAAGCTTGCCCCACATATTACATTCTGGATTTTTTTTTTCTGAATGTTCACAGTGGAAACCACTTGAAAGCCTCTCTTTATTATTCATACCACTGTACATTTCTTTCTTTCCCACATTCAGAACAAGCCTGGCACCATATGCAGAGCTAATGGGATTTCACGGAACATTAATAGTAAGGCTGTAAGAAGAACTAATACAGTATTGTATTAATTAACAACTGTGCTAAACTGCAGAGAGTGTTAGTGTAACCCAAAAGCTATGATTTATATTCAAAGAGCAGCTGTGTAAGCCTGGATTTGAAAATACTGACATGCAGCCCATCTCCTTAAGGCTCACAGAAATCATACATTAAGCTTGTTGCCCTCTTTGTAAAGGCACAGAAAGTGCTGTGGGAGGACAGAAGTTCATTTTGCAAACAAATTTGGAATTTGGAATTCTGCTTCGTTCTAAAGATGTGAGGGGGGAATTTTGAAATTTGTTATGAGGGAAAGCTACACAACCACAGTTTTCCAAGCTGATTAATTTTTTTTATCCAGACAAAATGAAACGCTTCTTTTGAATGGAACTTTTAACATAATTTGCACTTAAAATGTTACTGAGGCTTGGTGAAATTTTTAGAAATTAATGATAACATTAGAAACGTTCTGACTGTCAGAATTTTTATCACATCTTACTCCCTTGAAATGCAATCCTGGCAAAGCTTTTCAGACTCTGTAAAGAATTGTACTATGACAAATCTCTCTGTGCTAGGGGAAAGGAGTTCTATAAAACATCCCTCACATGACAGAAGGCACAATTGGCTGTGTCAAATATTGTCAGCTGTGTTAGATTAACTAAAAAGAAGCCTGAAGATAACAAGATAAGGGAGCCTCTCAGCTGGATTTTAGTACACATTGCTGTCCTTTGATAACAAATCTCCAATTTTGATTTTAATTGCATAACTCATCTTCTCTGGCAATATGTTTGCACATGTTGAGAATTACCAGTTTATGGCAGAAGGCTTTCTGCCATCAACCCTTATCCAGTAACTCTTCTGTTAATGTTCCATGGCTAATTGTAGCATTAAGGAAAACCACACTGGTGATTTGGTGAATATTCTGGTGTTTCTTATAGCCTGGAAACCTATGGTTCCCACAATACAGATGCTTCTGGAATGTTTTGACTAATTCTTCCATTCTGATCAGCTGGTGTTGGATGGAAACTGAGTAACATTTTTATCAAGAAAGAGGCATCAGTCCTATAGCAAAAAGAAGGAAATATTTACATATTTTCCTTTATATGGATTACAAATTAATTTGCCCTTCACCATTTTTTTCTTCCAGCCAGAGACCTCTGCCATGGTGCAGAATACTTGGGGACTGCTGGAGATCCTTGTGCAGTGGTGTCTGTGCCAGGCAGGTCTGAGAGGTGTTGTCACTGAAGTGGTGAGAGGATGGCATTGTGGAAACAGGGAAATAAAGAATTTTATACAAACCTAAAAAGCTGCCAAATCTTACAGGGCACAGTAAATCAGCTGGTCATGTACACAGCAGAGTTGGTGCAGTTAAGTCATGAGAGACATGGTTCCAAGGTGGATTTAGAAAACAAAGTGGTTCAGGATGAAAAATGGAATATAAATGGGTGGTATGGTTACCAGTGAAATACATTTTTCAGTATAAAAATGTTCTTCCTGTGTTTTGTGTATCTTTCCTATTAGAATTTCCAGAATGCATATACATAAATATATAATGAAAATTGGTTCCCTTAACTATGTAAGAAGAGAGAAAAATAAAATCTTAATTTAGTAGAAAAACCTGTATTTCATGGTTTCCACATTCCTGGAAATTAATGTTTCATGGCTATGTTGCTTCCACAGTAAAATAGCAAAGCTTTTCTGGTGACATAATGAATCTCAAGAGTAAAGAAACACAAGTCCTTCAGGAGCTTAAATGCATGAGAAAGCTACAGACTGAAAAATATTTTGGTTTCCTCCCTTTCTGAGGCATATTTTAATTCCAGAACTCCCAGTCATCTAGTACAGGCCACCCTTAAATGTCCCTTAATTTGAGTAAGGGCCATTCTTGGCTTAGAAATTCAGGGCTGTCTGCATTTTACAGATAGTATATAATAATAATAAATAATCAACAAATTTCAAACAGAACATTTTGCTTAGAAATCATCTGTGTATCAGTTCTTCTTTGGTGTTCAAGACAAGGATGTTCAAGGCTCTGCCTCAACTTCCATGTTATTTAAACCAATCATTTAAAGAAGTCTTTATCTCCTTGGGAGTTTGAATCCCATTTGTTTTGTGCTCATCTAAGACTGGTTCCCGATCTCGATGTTACCAGAGATTTAATCCAAGATCCAAGGACCCTGTCTGAGACAAGGCTCACAGAACACTGAGGGTCCTTCAAGCTCAAGTCCTCATTCACCACTGACAGGTGCTTAGGGAAATACCCAGCTTGTCCTTCTAGCAGATCTTTCTCCCAGGCAACCACACCAAGCAAAGGTTTAGCCAAAGCACAGTCAACCCCATTTCTGCCAAGCCACCATCGAAGTTCTGGTGTCACTCGGTGTCCCCATATCAGGTCCAGCTTCTATTCTGTGGGACTGAAGGTGAAATATTACCTTTGTTGTATGAATGTGAGCCTCAAGCCCTGGTTGTAGCCTCCAAACACCACTGCAACTCCACAAAATGTAGAAAAACAATTGTTGCAGCATTCTGGGCAGCAATCCCAGCCATGCAGATCCAGCAACCGTCACAGTTCAAGCAGTTCATGTTCCAAAGACAATTCAGACATTGCAAGTGTCCTTTCCTTCCTAACTGGAAGAGAGCACCATCGTTTTGGAGCATGGAGCTGAATGGATGTGCTGAAATGCTTGGTTTCAAAAGTACTGAAATGATATCAGGTGTTTTTAGCTTGACTTTCTTGTTTGGATGTTCATATAAGCTAGTTTGAACTGACATGTTATGTGAGATGACAGTGTAATACACTATATGGTATTGAAATAGTTGAAGTGAAACATGAGTTTCCTACAGAACACACCAATAAAATTGGCACATTCCCTGTCCCTAAACTTAGTGAAACAAGTCAGCAATTTCCAGAGCAAACTGATTTCAAGAGGTACAGCCCTGTCAAGAAGCATTTCCCCAAGATCTCTTTGTCCAGACCTATGCCATCCACTCAGCTCAGCTCAGGCTGGTCTAGAAGCAGCCACTGGAGGCTCTTTGAGAGGCAAGAAGAAGCAGCTGACACCTCCAGAGCACTCTGACCAGCTCAGAGCAGGACTCGACCGAAATCAGAGCCTCCCCCTCTCTCCAGTGGCTCTGCAGTGACAGTGCAGCCTTGTTACAACCAGCTCAGCATCTTCATTGTGATGTCAAACAGGAGTGCAGTGTGTTCTGAGGAGCTGTGGCTGCCAAAAAGAAGGCAGGCTTTGGATAACCAAACACCCTCTGAAAATCAGTCATGGAACCAGCACACTGCATTCAAGGGACACTTCAGCACTGCCTAATGCCAGCTGGAAGAAGCTTTGCCAGTTAGTCCACAAAGAGCCCTGAGGACCTTTGTGCCATTCCCTTGGTTTTTTGCAGGCTCCCCAGGGTGTTTACAGTGGCATATCAGAGACTGGGCCTATCCAGAGGAACGTCACTCTCATGTGTGATTAAAACCAGTTGTGCTGCATCCCATCCTTCTCTTCCTTTGATGCTTTTTCCAACTTGCCACAGAAAATCTTGCCTCTGCTTGTCAAAAATGATTTGTTTTCTGTGGACATCACCACATATCACTGAAGTAAAACAGATTGATTTTGAGAGGAGGTAATTCTGTTGGTCTGAGAACAATAACAACACTCTGCATTTCAAACATGCAGGTTCATTCCTGTCTTTTCCAAATGGCAAATAGGCACCCCCAGCCCACTGTACCAAACAAAGCTCACATTCTCATCACCACAAATAACATTATTTGTATGACACCATACACCCCTAGGCCATGAAGAACAAGGTTTATCGTGTTTGGGATAAGGAAACTGAGGCACAGAAGGGTGATCTGGGCAGCATTACAGCTTCACCTAAGCAGTAGCTGTGAGTGAGTAGCACCTCTACAAACCAGGCCACCAGAGGAACTGCAGAATGTTTAGCAGGCAGACATAAACTGATTCTGGCTGTGCTGGGAACAGATTGAAACAGCCTAGTTGTGGTTAGCCTGCTTAACCCAACCTGGAATGTTCTCCAAAGAGAGGGCTCAGGCTGAACATTATGTTCAGGAATATCAACAGCTTCTGTTCCTTTCAAAGCCTTGAAACAGCAATCCAGTGTATGCCTGCAGCAAAAATAAAAACACAAAATTGGTTAAAAGTCTCTCTTCCCTGCATCCCTCTTCAAAGAAATGTTGAATTTCCAAACATTTCAACCTGTTGTGGTGTCTTCAGGCTTCTGGGACTGAGGTTTATAGAGGTATCTCCATTCAACTGTGCCTCTTCACTGTGACATGAACTGATCTGTAGGTACATTGTGCCTGATTGCTCCTCTCTCCCTCATCAAGTCAAAAATCACAGATCTAGGTTCAAAATCTTTGTTTGGGTTATTCCCCTCTGTGTGCACACCCATGGTAACAGTTTCACCTTTGCACACACCTCTGTGTAGAATAAATGCAGTTTGTACTGGCCAAGGTGATCTAGGTCCTGGCAATGTGTGTGGCTTGCCAGCTTTTCACAAGGCATCTGCTGCAGTGGAACGGGGCCTGCTGTGTGATCTGGATCCCCAGCCACCCAAATAATTCCCTGTTTGCCAAGGAAACTGTTCCTGGATCAGCAATGAATGTCATCTGCTCAACCTGGCCCCATCCCAGGATGCCATGGCAAATCCCCTGGGTGACATCTGACATGTCTGGCTTGTAAAACCCACTCAGATCTGTCCCAGCCTCTTTGAATTAATGCTGCTTGTGTCTTAAGCCTCTCAGTCATGTGAGGATTTTGTAATGTGGGACACAGCATCAGCTGAACTGACCTAGGCACTTCTCCATGGCTGCACATGTCCACAGGGCACACCAGCTGCTTCTCACCTGATTTGGACATCTGAGAGAAACTCATCTGGGGCTAAGGCAATGTCAAGACTTCCCACAATTGGTACTGGGGAGAGGTCAGCACTTCCCTCCTATGATGTTTATCCCAAGGTTATCCCATACACACAACTGTAGAAGAAGCCATGGGCACTGTCTTAGGTCCAGACAAGTAATTCTTTGGTGCCTAAAAGAGGTGGGTGAATTTCAGCTCCAGTCTATGGAAATTCATGGACCCTGTATTCAAGTCTCTTCTTTCTCCCACAGATGCAAACTTGGATCTGCAGCCCCAGCTGTAAAAATCTTACAACTCTGAAAGTCTCTCCAGAGGTCTGAAGTAAAGGTCGCTGGAAATGACTCCATCTTGGATCTTTTGGCATTTCCTTTTCATAAGGTATGGGCACAGAAACTCCTGAAAACCCAGTGGAGTGCAAATCACAGTGAAATTTGGCTGGTACCTCCCTCAGATAGACACTATGTGTTTCCTGAGAGGTGCTTTTTGCACTCTGGATTGATCAGTTTACCAATGAACCAGGGCTGACCTTCTGTTGGGACTTATTAAATAACACTCTAGTTTTATTTATGGATCAGTATGTGAGTGCACTGCTAAATAAACAAGTGACTTCTCCTAAAATTGGGGTACCATTGGCAAACTCTTAAAAAGCCGACCTGTAAAATAAACAGGCTCCAGGAGTTACCTCTTACTCCTGCCACTGCAGGAACTTCAAGGTAACAAGAAGTCAATAAACCCCCATCAACAAAATCCCCACTGGGATCCAGGCAACTGAGACTCTGAAGCAGCACTCATCAAGAGAAACGAAGTGATCCAGTAAAACATTAGAGTTCCCAGAGGAACCATATTTGCCTTGATTTGAGGCAGACCTGACTGCTCACCAAGGGCAAGGAGGCTCCTGCTGGATGGTGTCTGTGGAGTCCCTCTGCTTCCTGACATGCTCCCTGCCTGTGTTTCACCCCTAAATGTCTGTCTGCCAGGGCAGAGGGACACTGAGCAATGAGAGCTTTCTCAACCTACACCACTGCCCAGGTAGGTTCAGTGCCTGTTGCTCTGTTCTCCTCAGGATGATGTCTGATAGCACCTTCTGTTTGTAACATGAAGCAATTCTGATTTCCACAGGCAGAGCAAACCTGGCCTTGGCCCCAAGGCAGCTGAGGTCAGGAGCTAATTACCTCTTTTTCTGGGCTTTTCAGCACAGGCAGCTTCATCCTGCTTCCCCCAACAGACTGCAATCCCTACAGCAAGGAGAGAAACACCACCTCACAAAAGATGGCATGGAGCACCAAGGAGATCCCAATCAGTTCTACAACAGCCAGGACAGGTGCATGTACCACACAGAAAGGATTTAGGAACCATGGTGGATTTACTTTCCACCACTGCCTTCTCAGGTAGACAGATCTCTTTACAGTCAGGCTTCTATGGCCTTTAGCATTTCAGCATTAGAGAAGGTTGTAATAATTAGGACCTTTTCCACCCTACTGTCAGGTAGGGAAGGACTAATTAACTTCATTGCATGTCTGGGAAGCCCAGAAAGCAGAGTACATTCTTCTTGTGTTAATTCAGCTGTTTAGTCCAATGGGTTATTACAGCTGCCTCAGTCACGGGAGCAAGGCCAGCTCCTCTGCAAGACCTTTCAGTGCTATTGGACAAATCTGACATTGGGAATGTCCTGTCTTTCACTGCTGATCAGTGGTTTGGTCTCCAGCTGGGATCAAATGCAAGATGGGTTGAATCTCATCTTGAGGGAAGAGAGAGAGAGAAGGAGAGGGAGAGAGAGGAAAGATCTGTATGAGTTAGGGCAGGGAACAAACCCAGCTCTCCTTGGTCACAGCCATGTCCTCATGCCACTGAGCCATTTTCTCTCTTATTTGTGTAAACCAAGGGGATTTGGGGTTCCAATATGGTAAACAAGGATTTAACTACTTCCTCCGTCCTCCCAAATAACTTTCCCTGAAATTAACATGGCAAACAGAGCCCCTGCTCTGAAAAAACCCTTTTTGTTTGGTGTTGTTTTTGTAACTGATCCTCTGCTGGAAAACAAGCAACTCGCATTTCTGCTAAAAACAACCTAAGGGAACCTCTTAATAATAACATTACAAACAGTCTTATACCCTGCTCCACTGGGTGACAAAAGAGTGGATACCCACCCAAGGGTGGGTTTGCAATCCTGTGGAATAAAGCAGCTCTGGGGCAGCTGGCAGCAGAAAACAAAGATCAAGACAAGATGGAGAAAGAGGCAGTGTCACAGATGTGAAAAACAGGATGGTGCTACTCCTTTTACCTGGAGAATAGTGAGAAACCTCCTGTCTATCACATAGTCTAGGAATCTGTTTTGGAACTGTGCCTTCTAAATGTCTTTACTTAAGGCTAGGCCTAAAAGCACAAAATGGCTTGCAGTGATTTCTTACATAGGTCTCAAAGGTGCAGTGCAGAGAGAAGCAAAAGGAATCCCCTTTGTGGAAGGGAAAATGATGGCCCAGAGCATCAGATCACTGAGCAGCCAAGTTGGGAATCCCTCAATCCTGCCTCCAGACAAAGCTGTTCCTTCCTTGTGTAAGGAGGTATGTTTTTCACAGGCTAGGGCTGGATTTTCTTTGACACAGGTCTCCTTCCCAAAGGAGCAGAAATGAGGGCACACAACTAGCCCTTGGCCACAGCCTCGCTGCTGTGAGAAGCACAGCAGCAAGGAGACTGTCTCGGTATGGTAGGACAGGAGCTCCAGCCAGGACAGCTGAGGTGAAAATCCTGCACAAATCCATATGAGACACCCTTGCAGCTCAAGGCATCCATCAGCTAATCCTCCCTTTGGCAATCTCCCCACTTCCATCAAAGGAGTTCGGGTTACGAGGGCTGCTGTCTTAATGAGTGTGACTCTGAGGAGGATGGCTTCTCCAGGACAAAAATAGAGTACTTTGCAGTGTCCTGGTCACCTTGCCTCTTAAGAGAACCAGGCACTTCACAAGCTGCTGCTGAGCCTCGGGAGGGAGGCGAGTCCTCATCCAGGGAGTTGTGCATGCAGAGCTGGAGCAAGAGAAGCCAAGTGCCTGTCTCATGCTTCAGAATAATTCTGATCTGAACTGGGCACAAGAATGTGCATCTCCCACCACGCAGGTTTTTAAACAGTTTGTGAGGCCAAGGCCCTGGCCCTGGCTATTCACTGTCACACAGACCTAGTAGTGTTCTTTGTTTGGCAGATGGAAGGTGTTAACTCATGTTTCCTGGCCACACTTCAATTTGGCTGTCTATATTTTTACTTTCTGATATTCCTGCCCCACCCAACCAACCAGTTTTGACCATTTGCTGATTCCCCCCATCACTTGTTCCCGTTGGTCGTGATGATGCCTTGTGAAGGCTGACCTAGAACAGAGACTAGACAGAGTTAAAGAATAAAATAGGGATTTATTAAAAGGCCTCAATGGATCCACCTTGGGCAGCACAAGAGCCCAGCCAGGGCTGCACCCAAGATGAACCCAAAATGGTCACAAAATGCACGACCTGTCACGGGGGTCTCTCACTTTGATCAGTTCTGCTCCATTTGCATATTGGAGCTAATTGTCCAATTACAGCTCCAGCCCATGAAATCACAACTTTTTTGTTTTTCTTTCTTCATTCCACGTTGTTTGTGCTCTTGGGCCTGAGATCTGGATCATTTGTCCCTGGTCCCCAGTTAGAGAAGGAATTGTTTTGTCTCCCTGCTCTGTGCAGAGAGCTCAGCATCCCCTAATGTGAAGCCCAGACCCACACACTAAAGCAGCACAGAATCTGAAACATAGAAAAGCTAAAGCCTGAGGCATCAGTGGAGTGGCTCCTCTTTCAGCCTAGAGCTCACAGCATTGTGCTACAGAAATGATCTCAGGTTCTAAGCTCACCTACAGTGACATTCCCTGTTCTGGAGAAGCAAGTTTGGGTTCCCCCTCACTCCTTTCCAACCCTTGGAAGCACAGCTGTCACAAGAAGGGTGGTGGAATGGGTGCTCTCATGTGCTGTTGCAAAGCTGATGTGCTTCAAGAGGGCTTTCTAGTTTCTCATTCCTTTTTTCCCCTGTAACTATTGGAACAAACTGGCCATGCCCCTCTAATCAAAGAAATGTGAGGTTAGCAAGCGGCTCCAAATACATTTCCTGGCAACAAGACAAAAGTAAGTCTACTGAGAAGTTTATGCAGAGGGAACATTTCTTGTATATACAGTTGTGTCTTGTTCTCAGATGCCCATACCAAAGCAATTACTGTATGGGAGATGCAAACTGGCTGGAAGAACCTGCTCATTCTGGATCTGTAATGGAGTCTGTGAGGAGCTCAGCTTCCTGGGGTGGAAGGAGGTAAGTGTGTGTGAGGAAGGGAGGCTGGGACGTGCTCATTTGGGAGGGTAACCTTTCTGGGCTGGGAGCCTACTTTTTAGTTTATTTGGTGGTCTGGGAAAATGTGTCACATCACATTCTTCAGCTCCCATTTACACTGAGGTGGTTACATCACCCCAGAGCCTTAGGTAGCTAACAGGGATGCAGCTGTATAAAGTGCAGGCTGGCCCTCTCATGATGGCAGAAGTGCCATTTGTCCCTAAGACAAACAAAGTTGCACAGGAGAGGTAGAAGTCTTCTTCCAGCCAGGGAAATGCAGATCCAAGGCCAGCTCTGAATTTTGAGCCTGCTCATGGTTGGTATTTTCCACATGTGCTTTTACCCCACCCATGAGCTCCTCACATGAGATCCACAGACACGTTGTGGCCTCTATGTTCCTGCAAGAACAAGGGTTGTCATTTCTGGTTTGTGGAAAAAATACCCAGCACCAGTACCAAGGCTTCCCAAAAGGTAACTCCAATGGTCTGAGCAGCATTTTGATGGTCTGGAGTTGCAGGGCATCTTGGCTTCTTTACAACACTGTATTTTGCAAAGCAAGTGTGAAGGCTCAAGGTCCACAGGAGTTGGGGCAAAACCAGACACAGGGTTGTGGAAAAAGTGCTGAGGGCTGAGGAGGGTGGAAAGGGAGAGCTCCAGAGTTCCATGGCAGAGAATCAGTGGCTCTCCCATCACTCACTCCCTTTTTGGTGCCATCCCATACACAGGAGTGAATACAGAGAACTTTGTGTTCTTGGGTCACAAGCCCTTGCTTTGGCAAGATCAGCCTCAGTGTTCAAAGGGACATGGGGTATTTACTCATGGAGTCCCACAGCACCTCTGAGAGGTGTCCAAGTATATCACTCCCCTTTTGCTCACAGCTGATTACCTCTTTTTCTGCTGGTAAGGCAGTGCAGGGAATCACCTTTCACAGCACAGAGTGCAGCAGTGTCAGAGCCAGGCTGCCTGATGCGCAGCTCACTGTGTGCTCCTCCAGATCCTCTGCTTCCTCTGCAGAATGGTGCATCTGCTTCTGTGCCCCACGTCTCGTGCTTCTGGTCTATCTCAACACCAAAATCTTAACTGCTGTTTAAAACTGGCATAATTGGTTTTGATACCTGCAAGCTCTTGCAGGTGGGGATTCTGTCTCCAAAAGCTGAACCATTCCTCTTGCCATGCAAAGCAGCCATACTTCCACAGAGTTAGTAAATCCATGTGAGCTCTTTAAAAGAAATCAGGAGAGTCTTTCAGACATTTTTAGGCTTTTTTTTTTTTTTTTCCATGCAGCCTCCTTGGTAACCAGTTAAAACAAATTCCTCCAGACTGTAAACGAGAGATAATGGAGTGCGCCTTTAATCTCCATCCGCTACAGATCAAGTTACCTCTTAGAAATTACTTATCCTGGCCAAGCAAATGAATTGGAATTGATGTTCTTAATTGTTTTCTAAATTGCTGGTCCCCACTCCCTTCCTCCCCTTCTCTGCACACAGCTGTTTTGCATCAGGATCTAGTCTAATGGGTACTGTCACTCACACAAGGGGGTGAAGTCATGTGGTCATAAAAGAGAAAGATTGGGGGAAGAGATGGAAATACCACCCAGTGCATTATCTGGCTGTGACACACACAAACTGAATAGAAATAATTCCTCCTAGGGGGCTAGTCCCAACAATGGACACAGTGCTGTCTTGGGCTAGAAAAATGTGAAGACTCACTGCATTCTCTGATGCTCATTTCTCTCTCACAGAGAAGGAAGATGATTAAAGTCCTAGTTTGGGACACAGGAAACCTGAGTTGAAACTGCTGACTCTGCAGCAACCTCCTTTGTCTGGTTTTGTGCAAGTTGCTTTGTTTATGCCTTAGTGGCTGCAATTGTAATGCATAAATAATACAATTCCCTTCTGTTCTCCTCAGGGCAACAATGGTCTTTCATTAGCTGCATCTTACAAAACAGCTTAACCTGCTTACCCTCTCCACAAAGTGCTCCAGTACTCCTTGTGCTTGCATATATCAATCTCCAGCCCACTCAGAACTTGCATTGCAAAGCCTCTGGGCTCTGGGAGCATCAGGCCAGGACTTAACACCAGAATCCCATTCCCCTCTATATCTCCTAAAGTGGGCACAGGTCTCAAGTCTTAAGCACAACCTGAAGACTTCTTGCTTCTATAAAATTCATTCTTGCATGTGAAATGTATGCAAACTATTCCACCAACTTCCCTGTCCTGCTACTACATTCCTTCCCAACCTATAAATGACCAATAATTCCAGTTTTGCTGCCAGCAGTTTTCCTGAACTCAACTGTTCCCTTTTGGACCATCTAATTCCATGGACTGGCAACTGTTTGCATGGACTGGCAACTCTCTGCTCATCAGTCCATTAGGAGTAGAACCCAAAAGAACGGTGGTTGTCCTCTTCTTAAAGCCTCCCAGAAGATCTTTCTTGACAAACAACAGTCTAACACTTATTCTTGTTATGATGTCAGATCAGTTTTGTGAGGGAGATCAGAGATTCAGGGAATTTGCTGCCCACATAAAGTCCTGAAGTGCCTGCTGGAAAAGCAGCAGAGTCTTGGATACCTGCCTGTATATCCTCTGTTGGATGAAGGAGTTTTATACAGAAGGAGTTAAAAACTATGCTAACTGCTGCTGATGGTGAGGAAGCCTGACTATTGTACGGGTGAAGTTTCTTCCCCTCCTTTTCAGTAAGGAAAACATGGATTTCTGAGCTGGTCACTGTGCTGGAAGGGAGGGGGTGAAATGTGCAGGTGTTGGGTGCTGTGAGTGAGATTTCCAAAAGACTGAATATGAGTTAGGAGCACAACTTCCAAGCAGTGTGAATCAGGTACACCTGATTGTCTAAATGTGGGATTCATTCAGCTGCTCAGTAGTTTAAGTGCCCAATTCGAAGCTAGGAGGAAAAGCAGACAAAAGGTGTTCAGAGCAATGCTCAGGAAGGAACTCTGACCTTCTCATCACAGCTTCCTTTTATCACAGGAGGATTTTTGTAGATGTTGGAGCTATAAGCTGAGCTCCTGTACTTTTTGCTTCTTATCACACTAGCACTAAGGAAGAATCTTCAATCAGCATTTTGCTGGAGAGGTGCCAAGAGGAAGGGAACCTGACGTGCTTTGTCTGTAGCAGAGTGTGCTAACAGGAGAAAAAACTCGTTTATGTCTATGGAGCAAACAGCTGTGAGCCTTAGATGGTGCTGCCCTTGCTGACATTGGGTACTTGCTGACTCCTTGAATAGCTCCATTTAAGTCAATATAACTGCTCTTGGAGTGAGGTTCTGCTCAGTGTTAATGAAGATGTCAGACTCTGGCCCATGGGGAATAAATGCATTGAGCAAGAAGGAGCTCTTTTATAACCTCTTTCCTAGAACATGTTTGGAGGCCTACATTTGCAGCTGGTTCCTATCTCAAAACCAGGCCAAACCAAGCTCCCCCTCACCAGAAGATGCAAGCGTGCCCAGACTTTTGGAAGTTCAGCTCCAGATCCAAATGTAGGCCTGATCCAAAGCTGATAGACTCCCACTGACCTAAACAGACACTTGGCCCAAGTCCCCATGACTTGGGCCTATCCTGCCACAAAGCAATACACCACACACCAACACTACTGGCGTGTCTGGGCCCATGTCTGTAGGAATATGATCCCTTTTCTCTTTTTTTCCCCCTTGCTTTAATTTTTTTTTTTTTTTTTTTTTTTTTTTTTTTTTTTTTGCTAGGAAAGGGATTAGTCTCAGGGAGGCATAAACTCCCTTCTTTTCCATCCCTGACTGAGTATCAAACTCCTCCGCTGAGATTTCTCCATGGAGACATTGGGTTTTCCTGGCAGGCAGGGTTGCAAACTAGTCAGAGGAATGTCTACAGCTCTGCAGCTCGAGGGGAGCCAGGAGGCTGGGCATCCCAGCCAAGGGAAATACTGCTGTCGTCCCAAGAACACTTTCATGGAGACTGAGGTGCACACTGGATTAGAGGCAGCTAAGCTGGGCTCGTGTGTTTTTTTTTTTTTTTCTTGGTTTCCTCTTTCCCCTCGAAAACCTAAAGCACGAGGAAGAGAAGTGCACAGACGAGAAATCTGGGGATCCTGGTGGATGTTGAAAAATGTGGTTTGTTAATGGATCTTTTCACTTCTCGTGCTTCTGGCTTGTTCGATGCATACACGCACACAAACACACATACAGAGAATAGTTTGGCAAGCTTGTGTTTTCATGGCACAGCACCAGGAAATGGGAGTTCCCCTCCCAACAGAGAGGATCAGGGCAATGAGGCAAAGGTGGGGAATCAAACCCAGCCTGAGTCTCAGTGGAGCTCTGGCCCGGACAACTCTTACACAAATAATCTCCAGGAGCTCTGAACCCATGTTTCATTGTGGACACAGACAGTGCTGTAGAAAAAACAGACTGAAATTGCTTCTTTTTCATGGCATCTGTAGTGTAAAAACAGTTTTCGTCCAAGACATTTGTGGTCGGAAAATCCTGACACCTCATAAATTATCTTAGAGGCGCAACAAAGCTTCAAAAAGATGAAACTCAGTGCTGAGGTCAGCAGGAATTTTTTTGCATCTTCTGCAGTGGAGGAGCATTTTCAGTCTCAGGAAAACCACCACAAAAAGAGGCAGCAAGAAGGGAGAATATTTCTTGGCACAAGAGCCTCAGTGCTCAGGGGAGTAAGGCGTCTTCTGTTATTTATTTTTGGCCACCTCTGTGTTCACACATCATCAGAACATGATCCAAGCGACCACGGGCACCCGACAGCGAGGTGGCTGCTGCAGTTGGGTGACACTTCCAGGTCCACCCAAACAGGTTAATTACCCTGCATAGTGCTGGGGGCTGCACAGGTTGAGCACCTCCTGACAACACTTTATAGGTGAGGTGGCTGTGGGATAGGGCTGAAGTACTGCAAAACCACAGTCAGCTTCAGTGAGAGCCTGCAAAGAGCACGGAACAGCATTGTGAGGAGTGGTTTATGGTCTCTATCAGCTCTTACCCACAAGCAGTCAGCAGGCATTTTTTAAAGCTGTTTTCCTATTCCTCCTGACTACAAATGCAACCCTGCCGCTGGAGCTCTGCTGCCCTGCTGTGTGAGGCTGAACAGGCTGCTTAATCCCTCACACCTCCCCAAATTATAGCTAGTCTGGATGAGGACCACTGCCTAGCAGTTCCCCTTGCTTTCTGCTTGGATATTTCTTTTTTGTTACACAGAGGAGTTTCCTTCTACCAGACAAGAACCGGGTGGAGAAAGACAACCCTGAGGGCCATGTCACACACAGCTTTTTTCGACGTAAGAACCTCTGCAGCTTAGTTACCACATGTGGTGTTAGGGTGGCACCCAACTGTCCTCTGCAGCACATTAAACTCCAAGTTTCTCAAAACACAGGAAAACTGAGGTGGTGTTTGAAAGGAGAAGAGAAACTTGATGTCTAGGATGGCCTGTGCCTCCCCTGCTGTGGTGTGTGGCTGGAAGGACCTAGCCAAAGCCAGGGAGTGGAGGAAAGAAGGGCTTTTTTTTGCAAGGGGAAAAGTGGAAGAGATGTTTCTGAGAAGGCAGACTGGGGTTTCAGGTCGTTATTTATCCCCTTTACTGAGTAGTCATCAAAATGGCTCCATTTAACCTCCAGCGTTGCTTTTATGTGTCTTATTTTGGAGAGTGAAGTTACAAGGTAAGATATGAACTGCTCTCCATTTCTGTGGGTGGACAAAACTTTCAGATTTAAAACTTCTCTCCATCTGTTCAGCTCTCCAAGTCCCTTGCAAGATCTGACCTCCCTGCCCACTTAGTAAATCAACGGTTTCTAAGGCATGTAGAACTGATTTTATGGCAGCAAGATGCATTTCACTAGATTTATGTTATTAAATTGAAGTGGGGGGAAGCCTCCTTTTATTTGGGGCAGTCCTTGAGTTTTACAGGCTTGTTTGAGTAAGTAATTATTTTGGTAATGCTGGGGCCTCCTTTATTGGATCGTAAATGCATCCTGAACAGCTCTCGGAATAACAAGCAGACCTTTCCCTGAAAGGCTAAGGATTGCCTTGATTAGCAAATCTGAACATTAGTAGTTTACTTTGTGATTAGCTTTGCTGCTGAGAGCTGCCTTGGTTCATTTCTCTGGGACTACTCACAGGATTAAGACTGTGTGTAAATGTTTGCAGGATCAGTGTCACAAATGAAAAAAAACCCCAACCCAAAAGCCGTTTCTTTGGAAACATCCTCTCTGACCATGTTAGGGAAAAGGATCAGATAATTGGGATCTTTATGATGCTTATTATAAAAAATGTTTTGGAACTAGTTCAAGCACCAATCAGAAACCACATTGTTCCACTAAATCACTTTCAGATGCCATTTCAGATACAGAATACAATTACTCCTAGTTTAAAAATATAAATGTTCCCTTCCTAAAACACACACACACACACACACACACACACACAAAAAAAAAAAAAAAAAAACAAAAACAAACTATTTTAATTTCTTTTATTTTTATCTGTCTTGGCTGGAGCACAAGCCTTCCACAGATGACCTATCAACAGTTTTTGTGCCATTTCTTTCTGCCAGGCGTCGCACAGAGCCCACGTACAGTGCAGAAGAGCTGTGACATGGACTTTGGGGCTTTACAGCCAAAAGAGTCCTTACACAAACCAGGAAGCTGGAGGCCCAGGCTTGGATGTCTGTGCACTTAAGAAATCAATTCAAAGCAAAACCTGGAACAAAAATTCTGCCTGAGTGTTGCATTAGAAACCCACCTGAGACGCCTGGAGGAGTTCCTGGCCTGTCGCTTTTGGTTATTGGATTTCTATGGGTTTGGGGAAGCAGACTCCCTCCTCTACAAGGGTGGCTGCTGCCCACATGCAGTGCCTGGTTGTTGGGGGAGCCTGAGGCCCACATGTGCTGAGCTCAAACAGGGAGTCTGGCCCTGCTGGTGATGGGGACCCACCCTGGGCCCTGCTGTTTGTGTGTGAGCACAGGCTGGCGGGGAGCTGGGGAAAAGCTGGTGAGGGAAAAGGCTGCTCCAGTGTGGGCTGAGCACCCTCTGCTCACTGGGGTCAGCATGGCAGGAGCACTGCCCCAGCACAGGAAAAGTTTGGTGTTGGCAGCATCTCCTTCCTTCTGAGCCAACACCCAGGCACCTCTGGAGGGTTCCTCAGCCTCTCTGTAAGGTGTGACTCATTTCCCAGGAGGCAGCATCCCTGCAGGGATATAGGGAGGGAGCCACAACAGCAACAGCTGACCCCAGGACTTGGGCAGGCAGTAGGATGCCTGGCAAAGGTCCTAGTCTGTGCAGCAGAAGCCCTGAGGGAGGGTCCTGAGCTTCAGGCTCTTGTGGTGTAGCTGCTGGGCTGCCCAGAGGACTTTTTCACCTCTGCCAGCACACCGAGTTGACTCTAGGCTGGGACTGTCTGGGATGTGGGTAATGGAAATCTTTCCTTCCTGTCAGGGAGTCATCCTCCGTCACTGCTGACACCCTCGAGAGTGGTTCTGTTTTGGTGAGCCCAGGCAGAGCCTGCAGGAGCTCAGCCCAGGTTCCTGCCGTGTTTTCCAGGCCTTGGGGCCCCTGGGCTGTGCTTATTCCTGCTGTGGGACAGGAAGCTCACAGACACTTGGGAGAGTTGCCCTAGAATCCAGACAAAACCCCCAGAGATGCCAGACCCCCAACAACCTGGCACAAAGCCCTGGGAACTTGGGATCAAAACAGGGATAACAAGGCTTAGGGATGCTTGAGGATGTTGCCATCTTTCAGACACTCCATGGGCCATCCTTTTTTATTTTTTTCTTTTCCTGGGGCAAGCAGAGGGATTTCTCAGCATCAGAACATCACGAGACTCTTGAGGGCTGCATTTTGGAAAAAATATATGGAAACATTTTCATATTTTCCAAAACAGAAGATGCTAAGGGGTTTGTTACTAAGGGAAAATTCCTCCACTGGTTTTGCAACGGCTGAGATTTCTGGGTTTCCTTAGTGCCACTGGTGGCTTCTTTAGCAGGGCTTTGGTCTGACACTGAGAGGAATGGCCTTTGAACTCAGTGGTAGCTTAAATGCAGTGTGTGAAATCCTGGCCCCAGCAGCAGCAAGTGAGATCAGGAACTCGGGCACGATGTGCTAGCTGACATTGCTGGGGCCTCACGGTGGAGTAAGGGATCTTCTCTGAGCCAAAATCTTAGCAGGCATGACCAAAGACCACTTTGCTTCCATGTCTCCAGTGGCTGGCAGGAACAGTTTGAATGGAGAAAAAGCCATTTCTGAAGAAGGGATGTTTCGACTGATATCAGAGTTGAAGAAGCATTTTACAGCAGTCTGAAATAAATCTGAGAGAGGGGATTTTCAGAAGCTCTGGCTGTTCTTCCTAACACCAGTGACTGATTTTACAGTGGGAGCAGAGACAGGCTGACGAGGCTGATACAAGGTGGCTGTAGAAATTGGACCACCAGTGCTCTGGATTTTTACTATTTCTGACCAGAAAACTGGAGCTCTTGCTGAGATTTGATTATTTCTGTGAAGTTTTGTTGTTACAAAAGAGTCATAGCCTTGTTCAAAGACCAGAACATCCCATTGATCCAACTGGGCAATACCCTACCCAAGTAAAGAGCAGCCCACAATCCATTTCTATGAGTATTGTTTAATTATTGCGTATTAGTGTCATTAATCATTTTGTTTTTCAGCAAGATGGCTGTGGCATTTGCTGCAATGTACTGGTCTCTATTTAAAAGAGACATTGCTGACAAATGTTTCCCAGCCCTTGTGTTAAGATGTGCTTCTTACCTCAGAGATGGAAGTTTGCTCTGCAAACAGGACATATTTTTCACTGATGGGATGGGGAAATGTTTCAGGTCCTGATATTGTGAACTAGAGAGGCATTAGTGATGGGCGAAGTGGGAATGGGTTGAACCTAAAGGAGGGTAGATTCATATTGGATGTTGGGAGGAAGTTCTTCACCCCAAGGGTGGTGGGACACTGACATGAGTTGCCCAGTGGCTACCCCATCCCTGGAAGTGTTCAGGGCCAGGATGGACAAGGCTTGGGGCAACCTGGTCTGGTGGAAGGTATCCCTGCCTTTGTCAGGATATTGGAATGAGATGATCTTTGAGGCCACTTCCTGCCCAAACCATTCTGTGACACTGATTTGAGGATCAGGTTTGAGGGACTAGTCATTGGTAGGATGTGATTATTCAAACCTCTCAGGTTTTCTTTTTTCCAAGGTTATATTTCTTGCCCAGCTTACAGAAAAATTATCCAGCACAGTGAGACAACTGCACCTGGAAGCATAACAAAACCTAGAAATTCAATAAAGACGTGCCACATTTCTTGTTCTTTTACCTCTTTTCCTTTCTTCTCTTCCTTTTCATGGCTGCCTCCTCATTCAATAGTAGGGCTTGGAGGCACAGAAAACTGCAGTGGGAAGAAAGCAAATATTGTTTGAGCAGATGGACTTAAGCTCTGGGATCCAAGGAGGAGCTCCAGCCTCGGATCCAAATATCATTGGCATTCCATTTCCTTTTGCCCTGATGGTTGGGCTTGAGCTCTTCTGCACAACAAAGAGAACTCCATTCACCCATTTGGATGTGTAGAAGCCCAAGTATCAGTAGTCATTAGCAGTGGTGGGAATAGTTACACTTTTCTAGGTATGTGCCTCTTCTGGGGCTCACTCCTCATTCCACAGCAATGCCAAGAGTGCGAGGGGAAGCAGGAGCAGCAGGAGCAGAGCAGTGGGCTCAGGATGGTGCCAGAATGCCATGGGTGAGTGTCCTTGCAAGCTGCCCATGGAGAGAGCCCGTCAGCCTGCACCAGCAGTGAAGAGGGCCCTGCGGAGAGCCGGCCGAGTAACGACAATCACACCAATGTGATGGCTACATATCGTTCTCCCGTTATTGCACACTTCTCTCAGTTGCCTACCTGTGACAAAACGTCCCTTCCTATTAGTCCAGGTAGCGTGCGGGGAAGACGTGTAACATACGGCTGGGCCACAACGATCTGTCCATCATCAAACTGAAGACTGACTGGTCCTTTGCTCATCAAAGGTGCTTTCATTCCTCCTACTCCCACAATCTGAGTAGTAGGGGATTGCAGTGGCCAATGTTTTGGCCAACAAGACTGGTTGATAATCGTGACGTCTGCCCCTGTATCTAGCATGAGATCAATTGATACCCTCTTGTTTCCTCTGCAAAGTACCACTCTTTTAAAAGGCCGTGTCGACATGTCCAATGTGAAAAAGCTATCATAACTTGTAGATCCAAATCCGCTTTCTCCTCTTTTTCGATCAGCCTGGCCTTGTGTGCGTAGCTTTTCATTATATTGTCAATGTGTCACAAAGTTCTCAAAGGGGAGAATCTGGGCGATCTTACTGCCTTTTGGAATAGTAACTGGCAGTTGAAGGGCATAGGCCATTATCTTAATCTGCCCTGTAAAATGGGCATTAATTACTCCAGGCAAAACTATTACCCCTTGTTTTCCTGTTGGTGATCTTCCTATTAAAAGACCTCCAACTCGTGACTCTGACGAATAGAGGGGTCCTTTAACCATTGTTGGAATTAACACAACTTTTTTATTAGTCAAGGTAGCTTCTACTGCTGTTGCCACATCCATGCCAAGGCTCCCTCAGGTTGCAGGAACGCAGAGGTATAGGAAGTCGCTGTCTTTATCTGAGGCCCCAGAGCATTGATTTGTGTCTTGGCGCGTGTCTCCGGTGCGCTGCGCTGGGAGTTTCCCTATCACTGACAAGCTGCTGTTGCATGAGTATCTGAATTGCAGGCATGGCACCAGACAGTCTTTGAACAAGTTCGCCGCACGTGTCCTCGCTCTCCACAGCGAAAACATGCACCCGTCGCTGTTTTCTTCCCTCGCGGAATCTTTTGATTTTGGTCAATTGCCTTTTCCTCCTGATAAGGCCTCTGCAATTATATGTCCCTGCTCCCTGATTGCATCTTGCATGGCTGCTGTAAAGGCAGCAGTTTGGTTATTCTGTTCAGCCCTTGTGGAACGTATCAGCATTTTATCAGCCGGGCTTCCTTGTGGCAAGGTTGCTAGGATTGCTTGCGTCCGAGGATTGGCGCCCTCGAATGCAAGAGTGCAAAACATATGATCCTGCAATTCAGGTGACAAATTAGGATCATCCTTTATTGCGGCAGACAGTCTAGCTATGAACTGTCCATATGGCTTAGTTGCACCCTGCCACACCGAGCTGTAGGGTGCTGGTTTCTTCTTGTCTGGTACTGCTAAAAGGGCTCGATGTGCTAGGGTCTGAGCAAGCTGATGCATTTCAGTAGGGTACTGCAATTGTACACTGGTAGTGGCATATGGTCCGTGTCCTGTTAGCATGTCTGCTTGTGGTCCATACAGGGAGTCTCCCACAGTCTGGTGTTTATTTGCTTCTTTGGCTGCCAATCTCCTCCACTCTCCTTCATGCAGGAGATATTGCTTTGGTGTTAGTAGCAGTGAGGCAATTCCAGCACAATCGGCAGGGCAGAGGATGCCAGCAGTCAAGATGAATTGTATTACCTGTTGCACAGCCTCCAGCTGAAGGCTGTGGGTGGTGACTCTTTGCTTTGACTGTTGAAGAATCTTCCAGTCATGAGGTTCCCAAGTGCCTCGCCCATTATGGATGATTACAGAACATGCAATGGTGCTCGCAGCTTCCCATTCTCCTTCTAGGATTGCGTTGCGGATAACCCCAGACCACCTCTGTTGGATGGGATCTTTTCAAGCCACACTGGGGGCCGGTGTTAGGAGCAACAAATGTTCTGGAGGTGCAGTTGGTACTACAGTCAGCGAAGTAGGCTTAGGTTCTGGTGACTTCCAGAATCCTGATGTACTCTCTGCTTGTTTTTCTATTCTTTCTTGTGGAACAGATAGCTCTGTTAGCTTTTGCAAGATTTCTTGAATTTGGTTGTCTTTAGCTGGCCTTTCCGCAGCAGGGTGATTGTCCTCCCACTTTTCTGTCCTCAATAAGTGCTCTTTTGCACTGTTGTCCACTTCATCATCTGACGATTCAGGCAGCGGAGGGTACAGTGAGATGTGACGACATTTTTCCCCACCCAGTCTTCTCTTCCCTGACTTTATCACTCTTCTTGGTCTTGCTCCACCTTCCTCTTCTTCTACTCCTCCCCCTAGGGGGAGTTCAGATGTCACTTCCTTATTCTGGTCATTTGCTACAGTCTCTAGAGGAGTAACTTCCTTTTTCTGCACAGTGTTATTTATTACCTCTTGTAAAGTGGAGCATACAGGAGCTGTTATTCCCTTCATGGGCAGCATATGTCCAACCCCAAAAAAGGTAGCGAGTTGGGACAGCTTGGAAGTTTCTGATTTAAGAGATTCTTGTTGTGCTTCTTTAACATCACCTCCTAGAGCCTCAACAGCCACTGCAGCTACCTTTTTCTCGGCTTTCATCATCTCTAAGGTATTGAATATAGCTCTCCATGTCACCCCTAACTCCATAGCCTCCTTTCCTTCCTTTCCTCCTGCAATACTGATGTCCCAAAGGGCTCTTCCAACTTCACGCCATTCAGCCGCGCTAAAAAAAGAAGGGAAGGCTCGGGAAGTTTTCCTCGCCTGCGTGCCCACCTTACTAAAGCTTCAACTTCAGCTTCTTTAATCTTTTCGCCTCTCTTAGAGAGAATACTTGTAAGCAACTGAATTGCCACGTCCAGTTCCATCGCTGTCTTACCTTGGCAAGGGCTCGATTGGCCACTCAAGCTCTGGTCTCTGGTCTCACATTCGTCTACCAGGACGCTCTTGCCTCCGGCCCTCTGGCTCCCAAATCAGAGTCTCGTCCGATGCACGGAGTCTTCCACATTTAGGCGATCCGCATCGAAGCGTCTTACAAGGGTCCCCGTTCAGGCGCCAGGTGAAGAGGGCCCCGCGGAGAGTCGGCCAAGTAACAACAATCACACCAATGTGATGGCTACATATCGTTCTCCCTTTATTACATACTTCTCTCAGTTACACAGCGAAGCCTCCTGTTCACATGGCAATCACCTTAAGCTTATTGGATATATGTCTCTGGTCGCATGCCAGTCGCTATCGTTTATTGGCCATCGTCAAAGCTATGCATGATCAGGGTCAGCCTACTTTGCGGTTTTCACATCCTGCTTAACATCCTCTTTGCTGATGGCAACATCACTTTACTTCCTCCTTTTCTGTCCTCAAGGTGACCTCAAGGACAAAAGCAATCGCTCTTTATTAGGCCAAGGCTGGATTGCCCAACCCCTGCAAGGGCAGCCCCTGCCCTTTTTCTGTAAGGAAGTTCTCTATACAACAGATCCATACTTCATCTGCACACAAGAACCTGGGATTGTCCTGGGAGGCTGTGTAAGAAATGAGGCTCCATGGTTGGCGAGAAACTAACAACAAACACAATGTGAATAAATCACACAGACTCCATTTTCTTCATGGTGGAAAAAGCTCATTCTTTATTCATATAACTCGTTTTTAGACAGTTTTATAGACCTTGTGTGGAACTCTAATTGGTTAGTACCTTTCTTGCCAATTACTTTATCGGTTAGTAACAAGTTATTATTCTGTATTGATTGGTCACTCCAACCCCTGGTGTGTATATGCAGGAAAAGTTGTTTGTGAGAGATAGTTTTCATTTTTCTATCTAACGGTGTAAAACAGTTTATACAGGTGCTAGTTGTTTTTCACCCAGGAATAGATTGTTATGTTAATGAACTGCTCACACCAGGATTGCTTTCACATGGGAACCTGCAAAGTGCTAACTTGACAAGGCCAGCCACTGAATTTAGGAGAGCAGGCTTGATTTTATGAAGCCTTTCTTTATGATTTTTCTACCTCATTGCAACAAAATACCACGTTGCCTCCTGCCAAGAGACTGGCGAGCAGGGGGAGGCCTGTGGCAGAGGAGAGCTGGGACAAGCACAGAACAGCAAAGGATGTTTGTTTGTTCTTCACTGTGTCTCTCACCAAGCGTAACCAACCCCACCACCAACAAAAGAGATTGTGACCATGGAATGAACCCACCTCTGGGACCCACTCGACGCTTTTCATTAGAAATTTTTTTTAAACAAGACATGTTACTTTTTTGTGCAAACATTTAAAAAGTACCTGTTTTGAGTATTTTTTCTGGATAAAAGAAAAGCAAAGAAAACCCAATCTTTCCCCAAAATGAAATGCATGAAAGTTCTGTTTTCACAGCTTTTGAATGTTCTGAACTTTCTTATTTTTCCAATACAAAATGTATTTGGTTAGATTTTTAAAAAATGTTTTGGAAAACCAGTGTCCAGTTGAAACACATGCACTCGTATATATCTGTTTATTCAGTTCGATTGTGAGAAGTTTATTTCTAAAACATGACCTTATCACCAATATAAAATGTCCTTATCCACTCTGGAAGAGCAAAACAATTCAGAATCATGGAAAAAGCTCATGAGATGCAGGACCAGAAAGCAGAGGAGAAGACTTTAGGAAGGAAACAGAGGGTAATCAGTGAAGAACCACCTAGGTTAAAAAACAAAGCAGGATAAAGTTGCTTGCAGAATAGATTCCCTGGTGTGGAGAAGTGCTGCACAGGAGGGTGAGTCTGGACAGTTCACAGGCCTTGATCCAAGTTCAGGAGGTTGTGCAAGGATGGTGATGACAAGGAGGACGGGGATGTGCTGAGCTCTGATGTATTTCTCTGTTTGGATTGATCTTAAAGTTTTATGCAACCTACCATAAAAAATAACAGTCCTAAAGACTTTTGCAAAACCTGCACGTCACAGGCTTTGCCTGTCCTTGGTCTCTGGAGAGCATGAGCAAGACACTGAGGCCTGGGGGTTTGGTTTCCATGGGATAGTGTCAGAGCTCCCAGGGTTCAGGATGTGCAGGGAAGGCCTGTGAAGGAGGCAGTGCTGGTGGCCCAGGAAACCCAAGGAGCACTGTTCTTGTGCACTGCAGGGAGCCTGGAGATCATCCAGAATGGAGGCAGAGTCTGACTCGTGACTTCTCCACAGCCACGCACCAGACAAAGGAGGAGGATGGAGATGACGTGCTCCATCTCTCTGTCACTGCCAGGCAAACCTGTCCCCAGTTATGCAGAGCCAGCTGCAGCCACCCAGTTCCACCAAACACACTTGTGGGGGGTTTCAGGCACTCACAGGGGCTTTGAAAGCACCTCTTGGGTGTGCTCCAGTAGTGAATAAACACTTCAAGGACACCAAGGAGGTCCCCTGCCTCTCAGGCAGCATGAGCCAAGTGATAAAAATTGAAATAAAACTCCCAAAACCAAGGCAGGAGAAAGAGGGAGAAAATGCTGTGAGGCCCAAAGGGCTGAGGATGTGGGTAGTGCTGGGCTTAATTGTCTTCTTCCCTGCTGTGCAAGGCGGAATGTTCCTGGGACAGCATTGCTGACTTTTGGATTGTTACTGGTTGGGTTTTTTTTTTTTTTTATAATATTATTTTCTTCCCCCAAAGTCAACAGGCAAGTGACATAAAGCAAGCAGAATTGCTGTTCTGAAGCTGGGAAAGTCAGAGATGATCCCTGGCTGGAAAATCCAGGTCTGGGTTTTGAACTCCCTGTGTAGCACAAGGCCATGGGGGCCTTCAGCTGGGTTAGGTCTGCCATGTGCAGAGGGGGCGAGTGGCCAACTGCAGAGTCAAGTTCAGATTTGGATTCTGAAACACGTCCCCCTTGCCAAAAGTCCAAGGTCAGTCCCAGAGGCTCATGAGGGAATAGCCAATTCCAGCCCTTCTCCTCTAAAAATTCATCTGGGCATCTAATGAGGAAAGCTGTGTTTCTTGTGCTGACAGTTAAATATGTGCTCAGGCTCATTCCTCCATCAAAAGTTTACATTATATCAGGTTTAAATAATTTTTTTACCGTGGTTGCACCCTCATTTCACAAGCCTTTCATCCTATTCTCGTTTGGAATGTAGAGAACTTCTAAAGATTGTGAATTAAAGCACGAAGATGTCTCCTCACAACCTGTGACCGTATTTCCATTATCAGGCTTGAATCCACACCACTGACTTGTCTGCAGGGACACAAGGGGGCTGGAAATATCCAGGAAGGACACGTAAAACAAAAGCTTTGAGCTCAAATAATCACAGCAAATCTGTGATTAATCCTTGGTTTGAAAGCTGGAGTTCTCCCCAGACTCATGGGCTGACTGGACCATCCATCAGATCATTGAAAGGAAGCAGTTAGGATTTGATCAACATCTCAAACCAAATCAGTGAGGTTGATTAAAAGTGAATTCTGAACTCTGAGAGCTTTTTCACATTGAGGGTTCTCCTCAAAAGAAATTGCTCTGAGCTCCTCAGCCAGGAGAAAGTGTTCCAAGTCACTTATGCCTCCTCATCCTCATGGCCTCCACAGGCACAAATTTGAAAGGCATTTCAAGGAGATGGCATGAAGTAACCCCAGAGTCTGTGATTGACTCAGGTTGGTGAAAGGGGAGTAAAGGGAGTACAATTACTGGGTAGGAAATAGGGTCCATGAAGCATGCAGGGATTTCAGACACTGGGATTTTTTGCAACATTTATTGGAACAGACAGGCTAAGAGCGCTGAGGGATAAAGGATCCCAAATCAAACAGGCTAATTGGTCTCAAATGGAGTGACTAAGGAACTCTCTCCCTTCCAAAATGGGTCAAATTGCATTTTAGAAGGAGATCTCTGAAATTTGAGTGGGAGGCCTGGATAGAAAAACGAATGGATGAACTCATAATTGACATGGATTCCATTATGGCTAATACCTGTGTCAGGGCTGCCACCGAATACGGCCTGCAAATCCAGTCTGGGGGAATTCCCTTTAGAGATGTGACCCAGGTGAAGTAGACTATTTGCCATGAGCCTGTGAGGAACTGAGACTTTAATTGCAAACGTATGTCTGGGTAACTTTCCAGCAAGTGAAAACTGGGGGATAGAGAGAGACCTGCTCTGAAACAGATGATCCAGGAAGGCTTTCACTGTCTCCAGTGATGTGTTTCTGTGCTCTGTGCTGAACAGAAAATTGTAAATAATGGAAAATTATGCTAAAATACAACATTGGCACAAAGAGCCCTGTGATTTTAGGATGAATAAAGGTGAAATTAAGTTTCCTGTGAATTAACTGTGACATAGTTTTGTCTTTTAAAAGGCAGCAGTCTGATCTTCAGCTCTCTCCTGTACAGGAGGAGATGTAAGGTGGTTTGTGTCGTGAACAGTTGTGCCTGGGCTCAGTTCCAAGCTGAGAAGATGACCTGAAGGACAAGAGCATCACTCACTTGTGATGGGCTACTTGAATTGCCTGTCCTGGTGTTCAGCAGGCGGGGTGAGTGCGCTGCAGTGAGGGTGTAGGCACCAGCTCCTGGAGCTGATTGCTTCCAGGGACAGTAGGGAACACCTCACCCTCCACATCCATGATCAGGATCAACAGGGTCTGTGAGCACAGCAAACCTACAAGACCAAGAGATGGAGTTTATAGGCAGCTCCCATGGGAATTGAGGAGGAGCCCTGCAAAGGCTGCTAACATCATTTCATGTTATTTTTCACGGCAGTGTGATCCCAGCTTGCAGCAGCACCATGTCAGAGCTGGCCTGTAGCACAGGCAGCCAAACCCCAAGGCCAGGGGACAGGCTGCAGAGTTTTCAGTGCACTCAGGGCCTGGTGAATGCAGACTGAGGGGTTAATCTTGTCTGTTGCTGTCTCTTCTGACTGTCCCAAAGGTTTTCCGTGCTTTGGAGAATACCTTTAGTACTAGAAAATGTGTTTGTGCTTTCCTCTGGGACCTGGAAGCATGGCTTTATGCATCATGAGGGGCAAAGAACTATTATCTGTATGACCAGGAAAGCAAAGGGGAACATGGGCTGGCATTGATCCCAAGAACAGGAGGGATGAGCTTGAGGGAGTTTTCTTTTCTGGCAGTGTTTTTGCTTGTCAGGTGACCTTGAGAGAACACAAACTTAATGAGGCAGCAGCTGCCCTGTGGTGGTTGGACAGGACTGTGGCTGGGCCAGTCGAGTTTTGTTGAGGTTGAACAGCTTATTCTGGGTTCTGGTGATGCCTCAGGTTTTAGCTTTTCTATGTTTCAGATTCTGTGCTGCTTTAGTGTGTGGGTCTGGGCTTCACATTATGGGATGCTGAGCTCTCTGCACAGAGCAGGGAGACAAAACAATTCCTTCTCCAGCTGGGGACCAGGGACAAATGATCCAAATCTCAGGCCCAAGAGCACAAACAACGTGGGCTGGAGAGAGAAAAACAAGCAGGGTGGGACTTCACAGGCTGGAGCTGTAATTGGACAATTAGCTCCAATGTGCAAATGGAGCAGAACTTATAAAAGTGTCAGACCCCGTGACCAGTGGTCCATTTTGTGACCATTTTGGGTTGTGCTGCCCAAGGTGGATCCATTGATGCCTTTTAATAAATCCCTACTTTATTCTTTAACTCTGTCTAGTCTCTGTTCTAGGTCAGCCTTCACAAGGCACCACTGGCTTGGGAGAAGCAGCTCCTTGGTGTCCCAGATGGCCAGTTCAGGGGGAACTTGGGCCTTTGCAGGGCTGGAGGAGTTTGACTCCAGAGTGTTGGAGGTTCAAGTTCTGGACAAAATTGAGGAAGACTGTACTTACTGTGGGGAAGGGATTTCTATTTCCTTGAGCAAGCATCCAGGTGAGGAGAGTAATATCTCAAGTGTCAGCTGGGAGTTTGGCTTTTGGAAGAGAACCAAGGATGAGCTGGAACAAACACAGCAACCTGTGAGTGCTGATTTTGCATCCATAACTGCAGTTTTCCATATGACCTAAACATCAGGGTTTGAGGATTCAAAGATTGTAAGTAACTAACAGACTAATTGCTGCTTTGTGATGATGTTTACCAGTTCACACAGACCAAAGCACCAATTTTTGGTCAGGATAATTTTTTTAAGGCAGTGTCTACGACATATGTGGCAAAGGCTCTGGTTATGCCAAGGAGTCCTGAGAATGAAACCAAGAAAAGTCAGGTAGGTCTGCAAAAACCGAAGCATTTCCCATTAAATATTCCCTTAACCAGCGACCACATGTCTGAAAAGGAAGATTTATACAAAATGGGAAGTTTCATAACAGCAGTCCATAATAAAATAACAACAGTGATGTATGCACACATGTTCCAGATAAGATCAAATACCCAGCACCCCCAAGTTGATATACTTCTATTTATTTTTATCCTTATGACTATGAAATATATTTTTTGTTGGACTGACCATTCCAGATAGAAGTGCTGTAGATGATTCTATCAGCTGCTGCTGGGGGTGAGCTCTTTACTTTGCCTGCATCAATGGATCTATCCCTAGTCTTTCCTGCCTGTAACCCTTCTTGCATATCCCAGTCCTCTGCTCCCTCAAGTCCTGCACTCTTTGCTTTACACAACCCTTTCCAGGACCCTGGAATGCACCTCCACTTAGATGTTCTGTTGCCAGCGATTTTGGCAGATAACAGAGAGGCAGAGATTGGAGCAGAGCCATTGAAGCAATAGTGGGATCTGTTGGAAGAGAGGAAGCGCAGAAAGGAGAGAGAAAAGGAGGCAAAAAGATAGAAGTGGAATAGAGGAGAAGTGAAAAGGGGAAGGTGAAGAGAAAGAAATGAGAGAAAAAGCAAGGATATAAAAGAATGACAAATTACTCCTCTGGGCCATGTTATATGCTGCATAATTTACAGTAAATTGAAATATTGTTAATCTATAAAGGCTGTATTGTTCTCTTTTTCTTTTGGCCAGCTACTGACGTAAGCAGAAACTCTGTTCTGGGCTAAAGCAGTCGAGAGCCTTGCAAGAGAGCCTGGTGCCCAGACTGGAGCTGGAAGAGGGATTTGGCCTCTGCTGTGACAACTTTGTGGACTCAGGCCTAGAGGAACCCAGGGAACGTGAAGTTGTTGAGCAAGCTTCAGGAGCTTTTAGTCAGTGCTTCTTCTACAAAAGGTAATAAAAATGCATCTTTAAATCTTGTCCAGGAAGATGTCAGAGCTCTCCTACAGAGTTAATAGGCCTAACACAGAGACCAGCTCAGTCATGACAGGATATAGCATTGTCCTGCTAGGAGTTCATATATCCTGCAATATAGGATATACAAATATTTGTCTTAGGTTGGAAATTTCAAACCAAGACAATATTAGATATATATCATAGGAAAAATGAACATGAATATTATTGCAGGTTCATATATCCTGCAAATCTCACTCCATGAGATGCATAAATGTATCTGGGTGCATATATATATATATATATATGTACTTATAAATGTGTGTGTGCATTGCTGTGTATAAGCTTATGCAGGTATCTGTTTTCTCCCAATAATTCAGTAACTCTGCCTGCAGCTTTGCAGACTCCAGGAACCTGGCCAGCAGGAACAGGGGAGGCTGCCAAGTCCATCAGGTTGATGGAGCCAGCAGGCTGCTCCACCTGCCTGTCTGGAAGCATTCTTTTGCTCTCCTGGGAGCTTCCCAGCACATCTCCATTTCCTCTGGAAGAAGGTTTGCCCATGGCTGCCAGCATCTGTGGCAGGTCTGCTTTCCATGGCTGGTGTGGCTGCAAAGCCCAGAGACCCATGGCCCTTCTCAGCACTGTTTTAGTCATCTCCCAGCTGCACAAGTCCTGAAAATTTCCAAAATGTAGCTCATGAAGCAAATGAAAAGACACAGGCTCTTTGCTGGTGCATAGCTGCTTTATAGGGATAGAGGGGATGATCCCATTAAGAACTCTGCATATGCCACAACCTGGTGAAAACAGTAATAAATCATGGTTTTCTTGTCTTTCAATGGAGAACTTCCTTGTCAGCAACTGAGAAGATCCTAAAGAGTTCCAAGCTGCGTGAGGAGGTAACAAGGGGACAGCTAAAATTTCAATTATTGTTAACTTTCTGTGCTAATATCAAGATTGATCCTACTGATAAAGTAAATTTTTTGCTCATGAATCTGGTATTCAGGTGCCCTGCAGGAGCAATGCAGAGACATAGAAAGGACTTTTCAGCACTTGGTCTCAGCATGGTGCTGTGTTCTGTCTGCTCCTTGCCTGGGACAGTGTCAGAACAAGTGGGGGTTTCAAAATTGATCTGTAGTGGGGAGTGCAGGAGTAATCCCGTTTTCCTCACTGTCCAGACTAAAGAAATTGCTCCAGCCACACCTTCCCTTCTGGGTTCTCCTTCCAAGGAGAGCTTCTTCACAAGGCTTGGAAGCAGAGGCTTGCACAGCACCTTCACTGCCAGTCTGCAGTCATGCCCTGCTCTCTCACTGCCCACTGCATGGTGGTGACCCTGTCTGCGTTTCAGGGTTGTTTTACACCTGGAAGAGCCATCCCAAATTCAGGCACAGTAGTCAGGTGGAGCCCTGAAATGAGAGAGGGGAGCAGCAAAGAGATTGGAGAGGTGGAAAAAAGCATCAGCAGCTAGCCCAGCATGTCCAGTGGATGCACAAGCAGGTACCATCGCTGTGTGTTTGTGAAACAAGCCAAGACAGGAGTGTCCTCACTGATCCTGGCTCTCTCCTGCCTGTCCTGAAGTGTGAGGTGCTCACCCTGGCAAGGAATCCATCACTCCTTGCTCAGCTCACTGGAGTGTGTCACACAAAGACAGGCAGCCCCAGGCTCTTTCTCTCTTCCTTAACACAGAGCCTCCCAGGCCGTGGCAAAGAGCCCTGATAACCTTCCTTATGTCTTTTGGAGCACTCACACTTGTATTGTTCAGCTTTGAATAGAGAGTTTTCAAAATAGTTGGTTCTCCCGACCAATTACAGACTTTTATAATCTCACCAGCCAACCCTGGATCAAGGGTGGGAAGTGCAATTTTGGCAAAAAAAGGTGACAATTCTTCTTATTTTCTCTCTGTTGGTTTAGGTTTGGTTTGTTTTTTTAATATAACAAGAATTCAGGTAAAGAAGAACTGCATGTATAAAGGAGGTGAGGATTAGTGAAGAAGCAAACAGGAGATTTTTCTTTTGCTTATGTGGAAGGGGAGACAAAATATGAGAGCTGCTTGTGGAAACATGGAAGGTCTCCAGTGTAATGAATAATAATTTCAAAAGTATTTTCTGAGATATGAACAGTATTTTGTATGCAAATACCGTCTCAGAAGGTAGTGGGAAAAGACCAACAGTTTTTCCTAACATTGGCTGGGAAACAAAATTTGCAGATCTGGAAGACTTGCCATTTCCATAGGAACCAGATGAGATGAAGTAGAAAGACTTAAGAGAGGTGATTAAAAAGTATTTTATACTGAAAACAAACTTTCTAGCTGAATGATATAAATTACTTTTAAGGGATCAAATGGCTTTCTAGCAAGTTTAAAAAAAAACAAGTTCTGCCCTTTAGTAACTGTGTTAGAGAGCCTTGGAGAGCAACGAGCTCAGCACAACCTTAAAGGAACCATGGACACATGTCTTAAGGTGCTGGAAATCTAGTTTATGCTACCAGAATTTTGGGGGTCCTGTTAAAATTTAAAGCCATGCAAGAAACCCCTACATGCTTCATAAATCAAGAAAGGACCTTCACTACTTTGCATTGCTCTGAACAGAGGTTGGAGGTGAGTGATGTGGGCAGAACACTTCATCCCACTGTTTGGTGTTTGGGAACTTTAACAAGAGAAATAATTATGGGTGATATCCTGCCTAATTTAAGGTTTTGTATTTTAACAAAGAAGGATCCTCCTATTTTGTGTTTTGTTTTGGTTATTTTAGCAGTAATAATTCTGTGGTTTCTGTAGTCACCTTCCCAAAGCAGGGAGCCATCACAAACAAACGAGCTACTTCCTCTGCAGTGCTATTTCTGTTTTGGTTTATTGATGAGCTAAAAAAAAAAAAGCTTTGATCTACCCTCCAGCTTGATATGTTACGAAATATTTTCATCAAACTCTGCCCTTAATTGAACTCATATTAATCTCAGCAAGATGAATGCAGATCTATGTTCTTAGGGGTTTCTGGACAGTCAGATGAGATCTTGCAGTTGATGTTGAGTTCAGTGGACACCACTGGAGGGGCAGAGATATTTCTACAGAAAATTGATTTCAGGATTGGGGGTAAGAGCAAATGCATTTGGCCTGAAGCACGATTAATGCATTGCCTAAACTTTGCCAGTATGTGTTGGTCTTTCTCCCACTGAAGTTGATGGCAAAACTCCCATGGAATTCAGCAAAGTGGGGTGGAATCTATACAGAAATTATTTTTCCCAGAACAGCTTTGCAATAACCAGTGGATTTGCAAACTCTTCACTCTGACACATTGAAATAATTTGGGACTTTCGTTCCATTTTGCTTTAATTGGACTTACCCTGCATCTGAGTCTTCCTAAATGGGTTGCTATGCCTAAAATATGTGCAGGCATGTTTGCACTCTCTGAGGGAACATGGAGGTTAAACTGGAAAGTGAGGTTATGTTAGCAAGGATATTTTCTTTTTATACTGCTTCCAAAGGCAACCCTGTTTTGGGCTCACCACTCTGCCCTGACCGCTCTGTGCCTCTGCATCCCAAATCATGCTGGGATTTGATGATAAAGCACATCCTCTTTCCAGGAGCCCTGCCAACCCCTACATCCTAACTCACTGGTGTTCTGGTACCTTAGGCACTTTGTGGTCAGAAGGCAGACTGCAAATGGGGGTATGTCCAAACCCTCTGGAGGAAGAGAAGAAATTTCTTACAGAGCTGCTGTTGTCCATTTGATTCCCAGTTCTTTTGTTTCAGTGCTCCCTGGGCTGTGCCAGCTCAGACAGCTCTTAGCTGGATACCAGCACTTGCAGGGCCTGATTTGGTTCATGTCTTCTATAAAAGTTTTCCATCTCTGACCAAGGTATTTCACATCAGGGTAAAAATGTGAGTAAATCAGAGCTGGCATCTCTCCCAGACATATCAATTCCCTTAATTCCCTTCTTCCTGTGGCTTTGGGACAATCAAAATAGGGAATGTTTCCATTGCTGTACCTTTATGAAAGTACAATATGTGAACACCATCTCCTGAGTGCATCCAGTGCATTTCCTTGCCTTGGTTACAATAGCTTTCCCTGGAATTTATGTGGGAATCAATCCCTTGGCAGGACTGGGCTCCAGGGAAGATCAAAACCCCCAACGTGACAGTTCATGAAAGAAGGAGAAAGAAGATGGAAGCTGTCACTCCCAGCTGGCCAACACCAACACAGTCCCAAGGCAACGGGAGGTGCCAAGGTGTCTGCTTGAAAAATTTGGAGAAACTTGGGGGAATCACAGAGAGAGCTGCTCTGAGACCAGTTTTCCTGGCAGGAAAAGCCATTTGCAGCAATGGAGGAGCAGTGGAGGCCACTCATCCTCTCTGAGGGGACATGTACTGTCTTTTTTAAGACCCAGGACAAGCTGGCCTTATTCTGCATCCCTGGGGCGAGGGTGCTTTGCCATGGAGCTGAGCTGGGGGGAGTGCAGGGAGCAGGGCGTGGATCCAGGGGTATAAACTGAAGGATCCAGGGGTATAAACTGGAGAGGCACAGGAACTGCTGGGAGAGGGTGGCACAAACAGGGCCTGTAATGAGCCTGTTTATCTCTAAAGCAGTGTTTCTCTCAGACCCTGATCCATGGGCCTTTGGTGGTCAGTAAAATATCCAGCAGTGGCTCATGAAACAATAGGAAACCTTCTCTCTCCCCTCCAGCAGCCACAGAAGCATGCACACAAGCAAAATGGGAGAAAAGAAGAGCTACTATAGGTTAGCTTTCACGTTTTAGTCTTTTGTTTATTTGATTTGCTATATAAAATATATACAAGTTGATCTTCTGATTATTGTGCTTTTTCTGAAAAAGGTTAATCCCTGGACTTGAGAAGTTTAAAAAAAATGTAGCTCTGAGGATGCTATTTTTGGAGCCAATTGCAACAGCATTGAAATGTTGAAAGATTCCTTTTATTTGTTGAAAGATTAGGCTGAAGCCCTTCAGTCTATAAAAGAATAATAAACCCTAGCAGGATAAAATCCTTCATTGCAATGAGGATACAAAAGCCACCTCTCAGTGCTGTGTGGCCCGGGTGGAGGCACAGGGCTGGCAGAGCTGGCATTGATAATTACTGAAGTTATCAGTGCCCAGAAAACAAGATTGTGATCTCTTGCTGCATTCATACACAATCTCATCTTCCACCTCCTGCCATCATCTTGGACAGCATCTCTAAAATGAGATGTGTTCACACGATGTGCCCAGTCCCTTTTAGTATCCTTCAGTCTGGTACAATCCACTCCAAAATGAGTTGTTAGAATGGAAGGTTGGCAAATTATTAAGTCCTGGAGAGAAAATGAGCTCTAGTGACCTCTTCTTCCTGGCAAGTATAGCCATCTGGGCTGCCTGGTGTTTGGGACCAGGCTTGCAACTGAGCAGAGTTTGGTTTTCAGATAATCCCCCTCAGATGAGCAGTTTCTGGGTTATTTGCAAACCACCTTGAGAGCCATCACCAGGACAGAGGCTTGTGCAGCTGTGCCTGCCACTGATGTCATGCACGTTGGCTGCACGTGCAGGAGGGTATGGCTGAGCTGAGGAGCTTTCCAAAGGAATGGCAGGTTTGAGGGGAGCCCAGGGTGCAGAGATTAAATGGAAAAATAAACCTGCACGTAAAGACCAGGCATGCCTTTGTCTTGTCTGCCTGAAACAGCACAGAATCAGCAGTGGGAATGGCAAGAAGCACCTTGGGGCAAGGGGGGAGTGGCACAAACAGCAGGTGACAAAGGTGCCCTGGGCTCCAGGCTGAGAGCCACTGGTCCCTGCAGTCACAGGAGCAAGAACTTCTCAAGCAGTAAATGAGCCTGAGGCCTGATGGCAGCTGTGGGTCATGTCCAACAAGTCCTGTCCAGCCCTTTCCCTCCCAAACTGAGCACTGATCCTGCCACCCCAGCCCGTTCTGCTGGGATGCTGCATTACCTGCCACACTGGAGTATTAGTGGAGCCCTAACAGAGCCTGAAAAAAATCACATGGTGCCTTTCACTGTTGTCTTAGCCAAGTTTCAGTGTGATTAATCACACCGTTCCTGCCTGAAGTTCCCCTCAATCACCACGATTTTAATTCCTTACATTTAATTTCTGGCTGGTGTGTTACATGGAGCAGCAGTGTTCTCATCTGTTAGACGCCTCAGTTTCACCCCAGAAGGTGCCCCCACTCCATAGCAAACGAGGTGATCCCCTTGTGTCTCTTATTTCTTCCCAGGACCGTGGTGAGGATTAATAAGCAGGCATTTGCAAGGCACTGTGTGATCCTCTGAGGAAAGGGTTTATACAGGGGTGAAGTGTTGCCCTGAGCAGAGGTGGGGTGTGTGAGCAGGTCAGCCCGAAGCTGAGTGTGCCTTTGGGGCTGTCAGCAGGCACAGAAAGGAGAAGCTGTCTTCATTCCCCATTTACAGCTCACGTATCCTTGGCATGGAAGCTTGGCTTGGCAGGCTGGTGGGGATGGATATCTCTCAACACCCTGGGAGGGTGACAGACAGCTGGGGTCCATGGCACGTTCAGGTCTTACAAAGTCAGCCCCACTGGGGCTTTGAGAGGTGAAAGGAAATCTGCCTGCCCTTGGGTCTGTGAATTTGTCATCAGAGTGGAGGGGCTTTGAGGCAGTGGGGGCAAAAAAGAAACTCTAAAGAAACTGATTTCTACCCCAGAAATTTAGAACTCTAAAAAAATTGATTTCTACTCCAGCAGAAATGGAAAGCAAGCCTAATCAGAAAGATCCCTCAAACTGAAAAACCTGAAGCTCCTGCTCAGGTGGCGTCTCTGCCTAATGTTTGCAAGGCTGTTGTTGGCAACTTTTCCCTACTGGTGTAACCATCCCCATCCATTTCTCACCAGTGGGCTGATGATGACCCTAGGCTGAGTGTGTGATGTTTGGATGGCTGCAGTTTTGTGGACAGGTCCTACTTTTATCAGGATGCAGGGGTGGTGCTCCAGGGGCAGCCAGGAGCCACTTGTCTAACTCTGACCTTTCAGATTTGGAGGATTTGAGATTTCCAAGTGGTCTGATGAATCAGAACACGCTGACACTTCCTGCCACCTCTCCTCCTGGGGCCAGCTTGAAGAGAGAAAAACAAGCAGGATGGGACTTCATGGGCTAAAGCTGTAACTGGACAATTAACTCCAATATGCTAATGGACTAAAACTTATAAAAGTCTCAGACCCCGTGACCAGCTGTGCATTTTGTGACCATTTTGGATTAATCTTGGGTGTAGCCCTGGCTGGGCTCTTGTGCTGTCCAAGGCGGATCCATTGAGGCCTTTTAATAAATCCCTACTTTATTCTTTAGCTCCATCTAGTCTCTGTTCTAGGTCAGCCTGCACAAGACACCAAGCTCAGCACAAGGAAGCACACACACACACAGACGTGGAGATGCAAGCCCGGCGCTGTTTGATGGCTGCAAAGCTCAGCCCTGCCTGGGTGAGCAGTCACCTCAGCAAGGAGGAGCCGTGGCCAGAGAGATGAAGGATGAGTCAAACACGGGGAAATCAGAGCAGAAGGCAGGGGTTTCCATGACTCAGATTAATTGCAGGGAGGGGGCTTTCATGGAAGAAGGAGAGGTCAGTTACACTGGATAATGCTTTGACTTCAACTTTCCTAGGAAGCTGCAGCCCAGAAGATGTCTTTTCCCTGCCAAACAAGGGCCAGTACAATGACACCCTTCCCCCAGGGCCTCCACCCACTGTCATGCAATCACTGAAAAGGAAGATGATTTCTTCTGTGCCACACATTAACGCTGGAGCTGCCAGAGCGGCGTTCCTGTGCTGCCATGGCCTGCTCCCAGCTCCAGGAATGCTCCAGGAATGCAGGGGTCACTGAATGGGGCAGCTCCACGTTGGCCCCCAAAAACTGCTGTGCTGGAGAGAGCAGCAAAGGGTGGGAGCTGCCTGTCTGCAGCTCACATCTCTGTCCCCTTAGCTCACAGTCGCTGAGCTCTGCCTTTTCCTGCCGTGTTGCCTTCCCTGTCCTTTTTCTCACTGCAGTGGGTCCAGGCTGCACGGATCAGAATCTGCTCAGGATTAGCAGCACCCCATGGGGGCTGCAGCTCAACCCCTGGCAGAGTCAGGCTTGCAGGGCAGTGAGGTTTTTCTATCCTGTGTGACTTCCAAAGATGCGAGCCAAGCCTGGCTCTCCATAACCATCCAGGGGGTCCTGACAGAAGAGGGAAGATCCACCCACAGGGACTGAAATATGGCAGGGGGCTCTTTGGAGAAAGCCCCTCTCCTCTTGCCTGCAGGGATGCAGAAAAGGTGCCTCTCAGGTATCAGGGAATCATCACCTGGTGACACCACGTGTTTTTAATTTCCACACTCTGTCCCAGAAGTCATTTCAGGGAGCTGAGGAGAGGTGAACATCTGGGTGGGTGCTACTGTCCCCTCAAAAGGCAGCTGTGCTTGCTGATCCCCATGTTTCATTTCAAAGCAAGCTCCTCTCCAGGGCTCTCTGGGTACAAGAAAATACCCTAAAGCCTGTAGCTATGGCAAAACACTCCATGGCTACTGTGCAAAGAAATGAGATTCACCCCTGACCGCTGCCCCCGTGGAGAGCTCCTCAAAACACTGCCAGGCTTGCACCAGTGCCTCCGAGGGGAAGCAGCTGCAATTGTTCTCTCTGTGCCCAGAGCTCCCTGGGCAGCAGCCACGCAGCCCAAGAGCTGCTCATTTTGTCATGTGGCATCCATCATGCTGGAGGGACTGGCAGTAATGTCCCTGTGGGCACCCCTGGTGTGGCACAGCCACTGGGACTCCTTCCACCCCGTTCCTCGGGACCCACTGTGTCGGAGTCCAGGACATCCCTTTGGCTGCTCTGGATGTCTCAAGACCCTGGCAGGGGGCTCAGGGACCTTGGCAACAAGTCAAAACCACCTGTGGCTTCCATTTTAGCCCATGGGAGAGGCTGCCAACCTTATATGAGGAATTATAAGCCACAAGGGTTCGAGTAGTGCAATAGGGGAATTGACACAGGGTGGAAAAGTAGAATTTTGGGGTTTTCTAGAATGTAATTCAGGGATACAATATGGAGGAATCTGGGCGTGCCCTAGCCTTTTCTTCCTCCTTCTTGTCCTCCATGTCTCGGTGTGATAGTGACACTTTTCTATTGGTCTAGGATAGGGACACACTGTGCAACATAAATTTTAGGTATTGGTACGCGAACTGTAAACATGGTACACGTAATTTTGAGTTTATAATGTGGGAGACACCCGGGGTTCGGGGCAGACTGCCATGGCTTCTGTACTAGGTGGACCTCGGCAGGTCAGAGAGAAAATATTTTAGATAAGAAGAAATAAACAACCTTGAAAACTCAGCTTCACGCCTTCCAGACCTTTTCTTTGTCTGCCGGGCGAGGGAAAAAGGACTTTCACACTGTTGGGGTCTTGCCAACCTGACCCCGACACCACTGCAGGACGGGCAAGGGTGGAAGCCAACTCCACAGCTGCTTGTGGCCAGTGATGCTTTCATCATCAAAGCAGGAACTTGTGGGGATCAGCGACAGATCCTGTGCTTGGACCAGCAGCTTCAAAGTCTCCCAGCTCCACCCTGTGACCTTCACCAGCCGTGTTTGCCCGAGCTGTGCTGTTTCATTCCCTGGAAGGAAGCAGGATCACTGCAGCTTCCTGGGCCACCAAAGCACAGAGGGGGGTGAGGACTCCATTCCCCATCTCCAAGCGGGACAAGGCAGCAGCGGTGCGAAAGGGTTAAGCCGTGTTGTTGATTGTCACATGGTGCTGGGAATGCAAAGGCAGTGAGAGGAGAGAGAGGCACATCTTGAGTGCACATGTGGCCTCTACCACAAACACTTCAAAGTGCTTCCCTCAGACTGACGGAACAGCCTGACGCCGACTGTAAATGCCCTTGACACGCAGAGTGGAAAATATCAAACGCGGCGGCGTTGCCCGAAACGCGGCCTGCTCTGGCTGGGGAAGGCCCTAATGAACCTGCCCGGGAGAGCAGGAGGCAGCACGGAGGTGTTACGGGTGGTTCTCATTTACGCCGTGTACGGGTACACGCCAGCCCGGCCAACTGGACTTAATCTGAGGCAATTCCAAGCGCTTGAGGACATTTTAAAAGAGGCTGGGACATCAGCTTGAGGCGACTCCATGTCAGGATCCCGCCACACCTTCCCCCACTGCCTTGCTGCCTGCCCCACAAAAGGGTTTCCAGGCTGGAGGTTTCTCTTTTTCCTCAAGGAACCTCTGTCTCCTCCCATCCTTGCGCTACCTCCACTCCACCACCCCCAGCCCTGAAATGCCCTCCCTGATCAGGTGCTTTTGTGACAACACTGGAATCCTTTCCAAGCTTGGCACAGAGCAAATGCCAGAGGAAACCTCATGGTGGCCGTGTCCCTCTCCTGGGGCTGTGAGATGGGGCAGACCTCTTTGGCCCATCTTCTCCAAGCAGGACAGGCCTCTCCTGGGACACAGTCCTGCTCTGATGCAGGGGAGGAAAAGCTCTGAGGATTGCAAGAACAGATCTCGGTCACCAGGAGCATCATGGAGTAACTGGGGGTTGTCTGCCGTAACCTTGTCTGGGGCATCACCTGCCCCTGGGCACACTTGGCTGGCCAGGACATGCACTCCTGGTGGCTTTGGCTGCTGGGGCTGGGGACATGACATCAGCCAGCAGTGCCAGGGAGCAGGGGAATGTGCCCCAAAACTTTGAGGCCATTTTCCCGGGACAGGGGCCCTGATGCGGGGAGAAAGCACCACATTCTCCTTGCTGCACAGAAACCTGCGGGCAGAGGCCAAAGCTCTGCCTGTGCTGGTGGAGGGACATGAGGTGCTGAAGAGTAGCTAAGATACAACAGCTCTTGACCCTGGAGCTCTCTGGTGAGAGAGACACAAAGAGTCTCTGATGGCCCCTTTTGACCATGATCCCAGCAGATTTAAGGGGGGTATGAGCACGAGTAATGGCACTGGACCAAATGTGTGCAGGCGGGCAGATACAAATGTTCTGCCCAGCAGAAGAGGGGACAGAAAGACAGCGGGCCCGTGTGCGGTCTCCTTGGCTCCAGCACAGCACACACATCACTGAGAGGCTGAGCAGGGCTCTGATGACTGTAGGCAGGGATCCATTGGTTATGACACATTTGGCATGAATGAAATTGCCTCATAAAATACTTCTCAGATCAGCAAGAACTTGAGGGATCTCAGGAGGGAATTGAAGGAGAGGAAAGTTCAGACGGTCGGCAGCGAGACCCCACCTTGCATCTTGGAAGCAAAAGCAGACAGAGGAGGAGACCACCAAGGGGCAAAGAGTGTAAAATGGAGGTAGAATGGAAGTGTTGCAGGTCATGGAGCACTGGGCCCACCTCCTGAAGGATCATATGAGCTGGACCACCTTCATCTCGCTGGGAGAGCAACTAATTTTCCAGATAAAAAACAAGGTAAAGCCATTAAGAGGGTTTTAACAGAACGTCTTTGGGGAACACTGTTAAGAGGGAAAACAGAACATGTAGGTGCCACCAAAAACTGCTGAGTCGTGGCAGCACAAATGTTGAAGAGCAAACCCAGAAGCCTGCAGCGAACAACAGGAGCTGGAAATCTCCACTGATGGCAAAAAAAGCAAATGGCTTGGGATTTATGAAACCTCCTGGGAAGGTTTATCCCCCAGTAAGCTCTTGGTGTACCCTCTGCTTGGAAAAGATTCTGTTGCTTTCTTTAGAGCTGTTGGTTTCTTGGAAGGGCAGGAGGTGGAGTGCCCTCTCTCTGATGGATCACGGGAGGAGACCTGGAGGGTGACTTGGCTCAGCTGGCTGCAGAACACGAGGGGATGGTGCCTGGGAGAAGGGGACACTGCTCTGAGGGAACGGGCAGCAAGGGGGACAGGGTCTGGCACTGGGGACCATCCTGGGTGCCGCCAGGGCTGGCGGGGATGGCAGGGGACAGCGGGCTGGCACAGCCGGGGGCCTCCCGCGCCATCCCCGCAGCGACGGAGGAAGATGGATTGATCGCTGAGTGGTGGATTGATGACTGCTGTCAGCTGGTGGCCTGCCTCGCCAGCCAGGCAACGGAAGCAGACTCCATGCCCAGTCTCTTTAAAGGCTTTTTGCCTCGGGATATGATTTATTGTTAGAAAACAAAGGATGTTTAAGGGGGAAAAAAAAGCCAACACAAAATAAAACATCACAATTGATGAAAGCTGTCTTTGGTCCCCAGTGGCTTTTTCCCTTCTTGTGAGCCTGGGAGCTGAGAAGGGATACATCCCCCACAAATAACCCCAAACCAGCTTCCTCTGCCTTTTAGGTATGCAACTCTCCGGTCCTGTGAAGCAGGGACTCCACAACCTATTCGCAGGCTGTCTCCCTGCCAGCGAGCACCACACTATGTGCAAACACAGAAAAGCTCTGAGCAGAGCTATTTATAAGTGGTGAGGGACCAGATTTTTAAAAGCACAGAGGTGCCCAGCTGAAGCCCTTGGTTCTGGAAAAATAACGGCTTCCCTGGGCTGAAAATAATTAGGAGTACAATTAAGGAGTGGAAGGAATTATTTTAACAAAATGGAACGGATGATAATCAGGGAGTGTTTGAGGCTGTTTGGTGAGATGCTCTAAGATCAGTGCTATCCTGGGAGCCTGAACACTGCTTTGCAGAGACCAGCCCAGCTAGGAGGGAAGGTGGAAGCTATTTATCTATATATATGTAGATAAATAGCATTATGGACATAAATATGTGGCAGTGAAGTGCATATTGATGTTGATGATTAATAAAAAAGGAAGACTCTGATAGTGGTGAGTAGAAATCAGCAAGAACCTGGGAAGGGAAGCTAAAGGTAGGAGAGAAAAGCCTTTTGCCACTGGAGTTAATGATTATTACTTATATGTATCAAGAAAAGCCAAATCCTGTCATGAGATCCCTGGCAATAATGGGAAAATATTCATCCTGTGTGTAAAAGAGACAAAGTTATTTGTTCAACATTTATTTTTCCCTTTGGAAGGAAGTGGGATGACACAACCATACTTTATGGAGATAATGAAATACTTTGTATTCTACCAGCGATGAAGCCGAATGTTGAAGAGCAGTGATTAAAGTTAGACATTCTGCAGGATCAGATAACTTGCATCAAAGGATAAACAAATTGGCCTGAGAGCTCTCTCAACCATTAGTGTCGATTTTTAAACAAATCTGGAAACTCTGGGGAAGTTCCAGAGGACTGCGGGAAAAATCTCACACCAGACTAATAAGGCAGTAAATAAGATGGGCCATGAAAACAAGGGGTGTTTGGCAGGACGTGGATCCAGAAAGAATGATCATAAAGAAAACCTTTATGGAACACAGTCCATATGGACTCACAGTATGCTGCATAATTAACATCAATCAGCAGAAAATAAAGACTTTTTACTGTCTGTGATGGGGTAGTGACCTCCATTTACAAGGTGGCATCATCCATGGAGGGTTTTTGCATGATTCTTGGCTTACCTCGGCATGGCATCTCAAGGAAAAAAAGGGAGAAAAATCATCCCTGTGTGAAACTAGCCCCATTGGGATTGGTTTTACTGCCCTGTAACTGAGTCAGTGGGAAATCTGGAGATGTTGTCTGGTGGGGTGACCTTGCAGGGTTCTGATTAACGAGAGGGCTGATCAGGAGAGGGCTGAAGCTCTGCATGGGCAGGCAGATCCCTGAGCTCTGTCTGTGCTCACCAGCCCTTGTGTCGTGGTCACCAGCCCCTGCAGGGGAGGGAGCTGTTGCAACACACCAGCATTCCCATCTGGATTTCCTCTCTCTGAGGCTCTGGGGTTGCTGTACATCCCCAGTCTGGAGCTGGGATGCAGCCAAAGCATGACTCTAGATCTGAGATTTGGGAAGCATTCTGGGATAACCTCATCTAGGCACAGCTTGGGTCCCTTGGCCAGGAGGATTCCGCTCAGCAGTGTGTGTTTTAGCCCAGCTGCCTGCAGGGTCTTCTGCAGCTGGAAGGTTTGACCAGCTGGGATCACAGCAAGCCAGCCCAGATCCTCGGAGCAGCCTCTTGGGCTCATGAGCTCCAGCATCCATCAGCCAGAGCAAAGGTGTGTGTGACACCGAGGGCTGTGCATCCTTCCTGGGGCTGCCCCACAGCTCCAGAGCAGCTGGTCCCAGTCAGGCCTTTCAAGTTGTGATAAGGATCGTCTCATCGTCTCCTGTGCAGAGTGTGTGACAGTCTGTCTGTCCCCTGCAGCCAAGTTTCCACAAGAGCAGTTATTTACAATCCAGTGCTCACACTCAGAGACATGGGCTGAAATGCTGAGACAAACCCTCATGGAACCTGAGTCCAGTTATTCCAGCTCGGTTGTTTCCAACTTACCAGGTTTTTTTTAGTTCTGAATCTTTCTCTTGAGCGTTGAAAACCCCCTTTAGACGTTTCTAATCTGCATGTAATTACCAAGGAGATATTCGCTCTCATTCCTTATTTGCTGTAGGAGTGGCTTGTAGTGTCTTGGGGCACAGGTCATAGCCCCCGGTTTAAAAAAGGGAATTGCTGCTCCTGTAGGGCATAGAGAAGGTCAGGCTGGGAAACAGCTCGGGTTTTACACAGTGCCTTTGAGCCTGGGGTTTTTGGCAGTTTGACTTTTTAGAGATACCACTCTGCACGGCTGGGGCACATCTGCCCACGTTGGGGAGCAAAGGCAAGGGGAAGGTTGGGTCAGAGGAAGGTGACTAACCCAGCACAGCATCTCCCTGGGGGTGACCTCCTTCCCTCAAGGCATGGCCTGGCCCAGAGCAATGTCATTTCTGGGGGATGGTGGCCACGACCATCCAGCTCTGTGGTGCATTTGTGGGGTCAGCAGGAGAGGAAACCAAATTCCCTTTCCTTTGGTGAGCTGTGTGCTCCATAACTCAGGAATGTGAACCACCACATGTTTGGCTGAAAAATGATCATCCTCAGGAAAGAAACAGGTCTAGCATGGTAAAGGAAGGGAACAACTCAAAGCATGATGTGCAGAAATGACACCTCAGGGCTTCAAATTTGTTCCCTGTCAATGCAGAGGAAGAAAACTGACCTAGACACCGGTGAGGTTGACAGGTCTTAAATTTAATCTGCGCTGAAGGCACGATATGACCCTGTGTTCCTGTGCACTGTAAGGCTGCAGCTGCTTTACCCATTGGCTTTTCCTGCTGGACACCTCACAACCTCTCCAGCAGAGTGGAGAAATATTCCTGTCTGTGCACTGTCAAATGTGGGACCCTTCTGACTGAAACCAAGCCCCAGGGAGGGGGCTGTTGCCAGAGGATGCCATCCTTTCTAGCACCTGGTTCTCTAGGCTGGTCTCTGCTGCACAGGAGCCTGTCCCTAAGCACTGTGGTTTTCCTGCCTCCATTATCCTCCTCTGTTCACTGCTAAGCTCCTCAGAAGAGGTCTCACCAAGCTGAGCTTTTTTTTTGTGTCCCTCGAGGCAGACACCTTTCTTCCCTTTTAGTTTTCCTGGATCCCCAAGCCGGGATTTTTGGGATTTTTGGGGTTGGTTTGTCTGCTGTTGCTGCTTTTGCCTTTTTCTTCCTCTTTGTTACACATCACCAGGCAATTCTAATTTCAGACCTTGGTTCCTGCAGCCAAAACTGGACTCTCAATCCACTCGGAGCCGTGCCAGGGGGGTCTGACCCCCACGATATTGGGGGTCATTTCTGGAGGTCTGTACAATGCTCGGGGGCCTGCAGGCACCAGACCTGGCTGATGGTACCATGGGGCCCCACAGGTTTTGCAAGGCACGAAGATTACCTGGATCATTCTGCAGCTGCAGCCACTGGAATAATGATTTTTTTTTTTTTTTTTTTTTTTTTTTTTTTTTTTTTTTTTTTTTTTAGTTTTACTGGTGGAGCCAAAGCCTGGAAGAGGAAAAGGCCCTGCCAAGCCAGCAGAACAAATCCATCTTCCCGGTGAAGCAAACGAAAATGGGTTTCAGGTTAATTGATCTGCCCCAAACAAAGCCTTTTGATTTGGCCTTCCTCACTTCCCCATTCCCTCCTCTCTTCTCCCATTGCAACTGTTTGGATCTGGGATCTGCTGGATTCAACCCAAAGCCACAGAGGGGTCCAGTCCACTTGAATTAGTATTTCCCTGCAGACAAAACCCATCTCTGAAAACTTGTGGGTGCTTTTAGGTTCAATAACTTCCCCTATCACGAACTCCCTTCTCTGACCTTGGTCCAAATCCCTGAGCTGGGCAGGCCCTTTGTTTATTTGAGTAAGATGCTCTTCCCTTTCAGCGCCGATTGTTCATCAAGGCAAGGGCTCTATTTAAGCCGTGCCCTGTGTTTACACAGTTGGCCGACGTGTTGTTGTGAAACTGTTGATTGAGGCCTGTTGGAAGATGGGGAGCGCTCGGCACAGAAGGATTTTGGGCTTCATCCATCTGCCAAACACCAACCAGCCTCTGCTGTTTCCCAGACTCGTGATCCAACCGACTCCGGGCGCCGTCACGGGGATGCAGAAAGGCTCGTCTTCTCACTCAGGGGACACTTCTTGCCAGGCCTGGAGGCACTGCTGCTTCCCACTGAAATGGTTGTAATAATGTTTTAGCATGGGCAAGAGAAAAAAAATAAAGAAAGAAAAGACCTCCCTAAAACTCGTTCAAAGGGCTGGTGGAAATGGAGTCATGGAATTTTTTTGACAAATACAAAACAAAACACGGCCCAAGGCAGGAATCCAGCATGGAAAATTGGAGCCCAGTTAAAGTCTGGCAAAACTGTAAGTGGAGAAACTTCTACTCTCTTCTATCCTGATCCTAAAAAGCTGCCTGATGTCTCTTCTCAGCTGGGAGGAGAGAGTGGGGGCATGGTGGGTTCTCACCTCAGAGTGCAACTGGAATGTGCTTGCATTCATCGTGTGGATGATGATAAAAGAGGCCTGGAGAACAGAAGAGTGAGAGATGTTCCCTAGGGGCCGGAGGCCTTGTGGAGGAAGTGGGAAATGAAGAAACACAAAGTCCCTGCTCTGGTTTAGCCACTGATCCCATGGTACCAAGGAAAACATCAGAATTCACCTTTCTGTCTTCCCTCCTGACTCTCCTTTGGGCACGAACTAAGGAAAGGACCTTCTTCTCTGCCTGGGGCTGCTTTGCAGAACTGGTGGGACAGGAGAGGACTTCAGGCCTGGCCACAGCCCCACAGGCATCTGTGCCACCATGTAAACTACACAGCCCATCCCCCAGCACGTCCAGATGGTAGGGTGGGGGGGGAAACTGTATAATGGTGGTGGCAGAGGGGATCTACTTAGTAATTCCAGGGGGACATGTGCTTTATAGATAGAGGGAGATAGAGGGACCAAATCATTTTCCCTGCTGGGATCTCCGTCTGGGCAGTGCCATGTGCTCGTGGTGAGCAGGAAGGCAGTGCTGACACTGTGCCCCAGGCCAGGCTGGTCACGTCCTGCTCTCTCCAGCTGGGACATCCCTGGCCAGTGACTCAGCCCCTCAGGGGTGTGTGTCTGAGCCACTTCCCCTCGGCCATCTGGGGAGCATCCTCTCCCCACAAGTCATCCTCAGGAGGCCTTTGCCATCAGCTCTGCTTCAGGCACATCCACACGCAGTGTCCCTCTGCCTTCTGCCTCCACAGCTGTGGCCAGAGCTCCTGGCTTGTCCTGCATGGGTTCAGTCATGGCTCCATGACTCCATCACCCTGACAGAAAGAGACTACTCTCTCTGTTGTCCCAAATCTGGGCCTGGGAGAATCAGCCATGGGAAGAGAGTGGGCAGGAACAGCAAGCTGCATGTGGCCGTGGGATATCTCAACACTTAAAGAGAAGAAGCAGGAGGACCCCCAAAACTGCCTGGGCTGGGGGAGGTGAGACAGCAGAGAAGGCTTCTGTGGATGGATGCACAGAGGAACTGGCCAAGGGGGCAACCTGGCACTGCAGAGGGCTAAAGCAAACCCAGTTTGAGGCTCATGTAAGACTTGGTGGATGCCATTTCATGCATTTGGGTTTGTGTCTCACATTCAGATAATCTGGACTGGAGCCAGCACGTTGCCATTTGAGCTACTCCCAGTGCTGCAGCATATGAAGATGAATTATCAGTCTCTGGGCCCTGGGAATAGAAAGCTTTTGAAAAATAAAGTTAGGAGCTTTAGTTGCAGTCTCACCTTTTTTAGGTACCAATGCCCAGCTCCACAAACCTAAGTCCATCTACTGTGAGAGCCTTTATGGACTCCTAAATGCAGGAATGAGTTCCTGCTTTTTTGTTTTGTTTTGTTTTGTTTGTTTGTTTTGTTTTTGTTTTGTTTTGTTTTGTTTTGTTAGGACATTTATTCAGCATTGTCCTGACCAGCCAGGAGGACTGGGCCAATTCTTGGTGCTTTTTTGCCAAAACCATCCTTTAGTCTCAGGTAGCTCCTGGATGCTGGTGGCTGGGATGAGGACAGTGGAGTCTGAGAGCAGACTGTCTGCAGTACCTGGTCTGGATGGAAAGGGGACAGGCTGCCAGCTACAGCGCCTGGACAGACACACTGTGGTTAGAGCAGTCTTGATTTTGAGATGGCAACAGTATTAAATGTGTGTAAAGCAGACAGACTGGTGCTAAAGCACTTACTGGGAACATTAATACACCACGGACCACCCTTCATCATGATATGATGTGGTTCTGTGTATAGGCAAGATATGTAAAAACAATTTAAAATTAATTTAGCTTTTAAACCTTTTAAAAACATATAAACCCCCCAACCTTTTGATATGGGATTGGGCTGTTTTTCCAAGTGGGAAAACGTTCACATCAGGATTGATTTAAATTTTTTTTCCCCCTTTTAAATCATAAACAGTCCCGGTACAAGAAACAGTAGCTGTTATTGATTAAAAGTTCATTTGCCTTGTCTTTGCTGATGATTGATATTTGGTAAGGAGGGATAGAAGAAGGGAAGGGTGTTGTACTTTGGAGAGCAAAAGAAAACGTGTCACATGTTACCTGCATCTCAGAATAATGTTAGTGTTGGAAGGAGCACTGTCCCGAAGAATAACAGTTGTTTTAAGGTTCAGCAGTTCCCGGTGCTTTCTGCCTGTGCTTGACTGAGTTGGACACACCCTCTTTAAAAAGCAATGGGATGCAGGAGGGGAGCAAGGCAACTGCAACCCCAAATGGGATTTTTATGGCCCGTTGAAGGAAAGCAGCTCCCCATGGATCCCACCGCGCCGCTCCCAGCTGGAAAGGCGTCCCTTGGGAGCGTGTGTGCAGGAGGTGCTCGGGAGCTGGGGGGTTTGCCTCGACACCTCAGAATTTTTATGGGGCTCCCCAAAGCCCCAGACTGCTGTGACCAGCTGGGAGTGCAGCTGGTCACAAACCCATGCAGGGATTGTGGCCTTGGTTCCTCCTCCCAGGGATGGGGGGTGTGGGTGCTCCCGCTGCCCTGGGGGCTGCTCCGCAGGTGGGAAGCCCACAGGTTTTATAAAATCTCTGACCTCCTGGAAATCTCTGTTTTCAGACAGTTTACATGGAAACCACGCCAGGATGCTGGAGGTAGAAGACCCCTTCTCTCTTTGGCCTTCAGAGGGGACTCAGTGGGGCAGGAAAGGCATTTCTCTGTCAAAACATTCTCCAGGCAAAAAGGGTTGGAGTCAGAGAAGATGAAATTCTGTGAATTTGTCTCCATTCCCCAAACTGTTGAATTGGGGAAGAGGGGAAAAAGGAAATGTTTTACTGAGACATTTTCAAAGCAGAATGTTTCTGAGGTTTCTTTTCTTGGCCCAGTCTTTGGTTTCAGGACCTCCTTCAGTTTCAGTAAAAAAAAATTAAATTCTTTAAAAAATATTTAAAACATCTGTCAAAACACTAATTTCTCAGTAGAACTGAAATCTGCTTTTTCCAAGACTTCATAATTTGCTGAAAATATTTGTGGCAAATTTTCTTCCCAGCTCATTCCGGTGCTAAATGTCTGTGAAGTGGCAGGGCAGGAGCACACCCTGATTTGCAGAGAGCTCCTGGGCAGCTTTTCCCAGCACTTCTCTGAAGGTGCCTCAATGTGTGAGGAAACTGTGGCAAAAAAAAACCAACCCAACCAAAACCCGACAAACAACAAATTTTCCAGTAAAGGAGCACTGGGGTTGCATCACACGTACTTTCAGACTTTTTAATGGAAATTTATTGATTATAAATAGATATGTGATCCCATGGGAAGGTGGGACTTGTCTCCATCAGCTTGGCTTGCTTAAAAGTTAAAGACTTCATGGAGGTTTTGCTGTCTTGAGTGCTCCTGCCCACCCTGGTGCTCATCTTTCAGGGTGATGGGGTGACTTGCTGCTCTCTCCCATGGCAGGAGGGACCAGATCCCCACAGGGGATGGCTCTGTGGTGATCCTGACGTGTGTCACCCACGTAATGCACCCATCACTGGCACTGATTTACGCCTCAGCACAAGGAGGGTGTTTTCTGTCCCTCTGCCTGTGAAAGGGCAGGTTTATTTACAGCCTCCTGATGTTACTGCTGGCTTTCCCATTAACAGTGTGCCCTGCAACTATTCCCTTGTCCTGGGAACCCCATCCGGCTCTTCTGAAGCAGTTTGCAGTGGCAGGAAGCAGGAACCCATGTGAGACACAGATCCAGAGGCAGGGTCTCTCCAGGGATCAAGTTTGCCCTCGTGTCAGTGGTGCTGGACAAGGGGGCAGATCCTCTGCCATGAAAATTGGTTATTTACAGCAACTCGGCCACGCTCGTCCATGGGAGAGGAGGCTTGGCCCCATCTGTTCACAGGCCTGAACCTCTCCCAGTTTATTTAGATGATGCAAAATCCCAGCCCACAGGGGTCCAAGGTCTGGGATTTTTCAAAGCAGGACAAGTTGGACCAGAAGAGCTTGGGAAGACCCCTCCCCTCCAGCTCATTAATGACTCTGTCAATTACCATTAACCCCTTGCGTGGCCTGGCTTTATTCCCAGTGCCTTTCATCCCACAGCACAGGATTGTGTCCTCACTGCAGCATCCCTCTGCATGTGGGACGTGGCCACCTATCCAGTCACCCCCAGAGACAGGGCAAAGCAAGGATGACAGATCCCACCTGCCACTGGTGGGTCTCAGTCCTACAGGCAAGAGTGACAGGGGACGAGTGACCCGGGAGAGACCCTCCCTCTGCAAGGAATTGCCCAAGGGGTTGGGACTAAACCTGACCTGCCAGGACATCAACCTCCAGCTCCCTCCCTCTCCAAGGTTTCTCCTCAAAGTTTCAGGCTTTGCAGCACACCCAGCCTTGCCAAATCCCCTCTCCCACGCAGGCGTTCCTAATCACGCATAAATACGGCGGTGGATATCGCCGTCTGTGTTGCTCCAGAGAGAGCCTTTGATCCTGGATTGAGAGCTCATGTTTCAGGTGTTTGGGCAAATCAAAAGTACAAAATAGAAACTCCAAATTGCCTTGTAATTTTTAAGAGGCAGATCAGGAAGACACTGCTCACTGGATGGGGAACAGATGTCTCCCTGCCGGCTGCTCCGCGGTCCGGAGGCAGAGCCTCCCCTTTCCCTGGGTACCTGCAAGCAGAGATGAAGGGGGTTTGGGGAACATGTCCCAGAGCTTTATGGGTCCCGTCTGGGGAGGGGGCAAGTCTGTTTTGCTCTGTTCAAGCCCCAGCTTTGGTTCAGTGCTAGCCCCAGCCATCCTCCTCCTTTTCACCTATGTTGTTTTGGGACTGGAGCCCGTCAGCAATGCTGCAGGCCCTTGTCCCAGGGGTTTCACCTGAGAATCAACTCCACCTGGGGAGTAAATCAACTCCCTGTGAAGCAGGTGGGGTTGGCAGCTGGCTGGTCCCTGAGCCAGGCAGCAGGGAGAGGCTGATGGAACCACCTGAGGGATGCTATAAAGGGAAGGGAGGCGCCCCTACCCTCCTTCAGCTCTAGCAACAGTAGGAGCTAGGGGAGGATGGAGTGAGGAGGGCTGCAGCCAGCATCACCAGGGAGGGCAGTACATGGCCCATTTCCAGTGCCACTTTGTGGGCTTTGCCTCTGTGGAAGGGGATCGCTTATTTAGGCATGGTTTTGTTTGTAAGCTCCCTCCACCAGCCTGGAGAATGCAGAAGGGGCACCCCAAGGCAGGGGGTGCCCAGTGATGCCTTGAGGATGCAGATATGTGAAGTGGGGGTGCCCCAAAGGGGCCAGCTGGCTGTGTTGGAGGCAGAAAGTGTGTTTGGTTACTGTTTGGTGATTGCTTCCAGTGCCAGGAGTGGTGGCACAACCTGGTCACCAGATGATGCCTCAGAGCCCCCTGGGGTGAGCCTGAGGCTGGCAGCCAGGCTGGATGCTCCAGGGAGCATGGTGCCTAAATCCCTTTGCTTTGGTGCCTTGGCTGGATCCCCAAACCACTTGAAAGGAGCCAGGGCTGGTGCTCATGGCTGCCTGAGTCAGAGCAGGAGGCAAGTGGGAGCCTGAGGTTGGGGCAGAGCTGTGAGTCACGGCTGCCGGAGCCACTGAGGCAGCATCTGGGGGCCAAGATGATTTTGGACAGAAAAGAGCAAAAAAAAAAAAAAAACCTGCATTTGGCACTGAGAGTAAACCTGAGCAGGGCCAGACCAAGAGGCTGCTTAGGATGGTTGGGTTTCCCCCTGAGGGCTGGTGGCCAAAGGAGGTCTGGACAGCCCTGAGCTGACTTGGTGTTGGTGTGGCAAAGGGCATCCTTGGGCAGTGGGATCCATGGGGCTGGCCCTTAGCCAGGCAGAGTAAGCCAGTGTCCTGTAGAGGAATGGGATGTAGGGCCAGATTTTCTAGCAGTAGTGGTTTTTTACTGCCCTTTGCATGAGACTCATGGCTGTGCCATGAAAAGCCCAAGACATGAGATGCACTGAACAACCCAGCACAGAGCAAAGGTGCCTGAACACAGGGACTGGCCTTGCTGGTGCTGTGGAGGGGTGTGGAGGTGGTCCAGGGCCAAGCAGTGAGCAAAGGTCTTCTGTGGCTTGGGAGGGGATGGAGGCAGAAGCCAGGTCCTGGAAATGGTGTTTGCTCTGGCAGAGCTGGTGGCCACCAACACTGGGCTTGTAGGATGGCTTTAGGGATGTGTTGGAAAGCCAGCGGTGGAGTGTTGGTCTCAAAACATCCCTGATTGTATCAAGAGGGTTTCAGAGGAATTCCTAGGCTAGGCTGGAGAGGAGCACCTCAGCCTTGTCCCCTGTGTGGCCCCCACTGCTGGGTGTGCTGGGGAGCTTGGGTCCGTGGCCCAGTCCTCCTCATCACCCACCCTGCAGCCCCCCAGCCAAGAGAGGTGCTGTGCTGCTGGCAGAGCACGGGATGGGTCTGCTCGTGCTTTGGCCTTCAGCATCTGAGATTTGTGCTCTGGGCAGGGGGTCTGTCACTGAGAGCACAGCTTGGCCACAGTCCCTCGATGGGAGCACACCTCTCAGCCATGCTGGTGTGACCTTGAGCTGACGGGGGCCTGCTCCAGCACCGTGTTTGAGACTTCAGTGCTGTGTTCCCCTAAATCCTCCCAAGAGTGGGAGGGGGGTGTGGGATGTGCTGGGGCAACTGCTGTCAATTAGTCCCCTCTGCTAAATTGCTTCTGAGCTCACCCCCTCCCCCTCCCCAAAAGGCAAGCTGCAAACCTCTCTGAGTTTATGATCTGTGAGTTCATGCAGCCTCCATTAATTTTATGAGTAGATTTTCCTATATTTACTCTCATATATCAGCCCCAAAAGCAGGAGGGGGTGGTGGCAGGGGAGTGTGACGTAACCTGCTCTGACACACATCACTGCTGGGAGGGAGGGAGGGTGAGCACCCAGCCTCTGCCAGTCTTCCCACCTTGTCCCACAGCTTTGGGGAAGCTTCAGGCCTCCCCATGCAGACAGGAACACTTCTGAAGTGTTCCCTGTGGAGGCAGAGCAGCTTTTCCCTGAGGAGCACTGGGAAGGGGCACTTGATGCTCTTGTGTGAGGGAATATAGAAAACTCCATCCCTGATCCAGTCAGGATGAGGAATGGGAAAAGATATAAATCACTCAGGAAAGCAATACAGTTGGGATCCCAAAAGGCTCCAAGTCCCAGAGCATGGATTGCTGACCTAAGCCCCCTTTTGCTCAGCTGGAGGGGTGTGACTTGTGCGTGCTGCGTCCGTGTGTCTTTAGAAAGACCGAGGTATGGTGGGAAGCTGGGATGATAGGCTGAGTCTGGAGTGTCTGCAGGAGGTGTTGACCTGGGGACTTGCCATGGAAGCCAAATGGGTGGTACAGACTGGTTTACTTTCCTTAGAAAACCTTGAGAGCCTTCCCCAGTGAGCAACAAGAAGGGGCTGGGAAAATGCCCCTTTTCTGCTGGAGTTTGCCCAGTGTAGGTGCCTCTGGCATGCAGGGGGTGTTAACCATCCCACATCTCCTGGGGGCAATGGCCTGCCTGGGCAGAATGAAAAAGGGATGTAAACCATCAGGGCTCCCTATAAATTTGTGGGGTAATTGGCAGCATTGCATTTGTGATGAAATCCAAGAAGGAGCTAAGCCCTCAAACAGGGGAGAGCTTTGGGAGGAGGGTGCAAGGGAGCTTGATGGAAACTCTAGTTGTATTTCAGGCTTGGATTCTCTTTTGCTTTCCCCTGGGGACCAGCTGCTTGGATGGGTCCAGCCCAGGTGGGACTTGTTCCCCATCCTGGGGAGTTGCAGGTCTGGGGACCCCTGATGTGAGTCCTATGCCCTGAGAATTGCCAAAGAAGTCCTTGTCTAAAGTTTTGCTTTCTCAAATCACTCCCTGTCCAAGCAGGTTAATCCATCAGTAAACGCTGTTTAAAGTTTTTGGGCAGTAATTTGTGCTGAGTTGTTCCAAGAGGAGCCCATGGGGCTGCCGGGAGCCCAGGGTGGGCTGGGGCAGGTTATGGGGTTGCAGCCCCACAGCTGGCAGAAGGTTCTTGGCTTTGCTCCATGGTCTTTGCCCAGGCCAGCTCTAAGGTGGTGCAGAGCCCTCCCCATGCTGCTGGAGTCATTCTTTTTGAACAAAATCTGACCATCTATGTTCATCTTGCCTGTGCTTTGTGTCTGCTTCCCAGTTGGCAACGCTTGGGAAATTTTTTTTTGCGACTTTCTGTTGAAAGACTTTGGGATTTTTTTTTTTTCCCCCCAGGATAAATTTTGCAGTGGAAAAATCCCATTTTTCAGCTACCTCTCCGCATGGCCTCTGACAGAGCACCCTTTCCCAAACCAACAGTAACCAGACCACAAAAATTGTTCTCAAAGAAGCAATTAAAAGGAAAGAAAAGGGCACCGACCAAGATCTCTTTTTCTTTCTATATTCTGAGAAAGCATGTGAATTACCCTGCTCCCAATTCTTCCCAGAACATCGTAGTAATGTTACAAATTTAGTCATAAATCTGCGGTTGAATTACAGTTATCATTGTAAAACAATAATAACTATGCAGATCCTTATTATGGTGCATTAAGTTACAATGATAGTAAATCTGTCACAATAACCATGGCAACTCTCTCAGGCACGCAGCAGGGCTCCGTGATGTTATTGATAAAATCTGCTGAACTCTGCTGTCTTACCCTCCGCAGAGCCGCGGGGCCGGTTTATTGGGGATGCTGATTAAGTGATGCAAAGCATCTCCCTCTCCCCTGGCACTCATTTGTTCTCCTCGTTTGCCTGGAGAGGTATTAAATGCTCTGGCACGGAGCGCGGGGGACTCGCGTTTGTAGGATGGGTCCAGGCTGAAAGGAACGGGACGGGGGGAAGGGTGGGTCTGGCTTGTTGAGTGCTTTTTTGGGGTGTCTGGCTGGTCTGTATGGGATTTCTGGGATTTTGGTGGCTTTGGGTGGGCACTGGGCCAGCTGCTCGCCCAGAGGTGGCTTTGTTGGGTGTACCTGAAAGCAGAAAGTGGCAAGCAGGGGGTGGTTTTGTTGGGTGTACCTGAAAGCAGAAAGTGGCAAGCAGGGGGTGGTTTTGTTGGGTGTACCTGAAAGCAGAAAGTGGCAAGCAGGGGGTGGTCCCAAAGGAGATGCTGAGCCTTCCCTGGGGCTGGTTAATGGTGCTGGAGTGTGCTGGAGGCAGGTCAGTGGATGGCTGACTCAGGCTGTGGTCAGGCTCAAGCACCCAGCACAGAGACTCTCATCGTGTGGCTGCTGCTCTGACATGTTTTATGGCCTTGTGTCATCTTATTCCTGGTCCTGTCCAGCCCCACTGCTGCCAGAATAACCCACAAGAAAGGCTGTTCTCATGAATTTCCCTGACTTGTTTTGGGGCAAGGGAAGATCACACTTCTCTGGCTGCCTCTGGGAGCCAAACCACAGCAGCTCCTTCCTAGTTTCCATTGACCTCATGCATGTGCAATCTTACACAAACACTTGGGGCCATGCCAGGCAGGGGCACCAGTGTGCCCAGGCAAGGATGTGTGATGCCTTAAGGAGTGGAACAGAGGCTAGGTGGAGTTAAGAGGAATAAAGTAGAGATTTATTGAAGTGCCTTCAAAGGCCATGCCCTGGCAGTCAGTGCCACAGTCGTGGCTCTGCCTGGGTGGCTCCAATTTGGAAGCAAAAGAGAGCTTGGTCACAAGATCTCACATTTTTATAAGTTTTAGTCCATTTGCATCTAGGAGTTAACTGTCCAGTTAATACCTTCAAATTATGAAGTTTCATCCTCCTTGCTCGCTTGCCCACCCTCCTCTTCTCACGTTGTTTATGCTTTGGGCCTGAAGTTTGAAGAGATTGTCCTTGAGTCTCCAGCTGGAACAGGATTGTTTTGTTTTCACCACCCTGTGAAAAGATCCCAGTAACACTTAATATAAAGCTAAAAGCTGCACACCAAAGCAGAACAGAAAAACTTAAAACCTAAGGTATCCAAGGCATCAGTGGCTCCTGGGCCCATCTCTCCAGGCTGTGACAGCTTGGAGGACCCACCTGCAGCATCTCCCTCTCTGTTCCATGACAAAGTGAGGCCATTTCATCCTAGAACAGACTTTGGATTTGCTAACCCAGTTCCCTCTGTGGGCTGCTGCTCCCTGGGGCTTATTTCAGGTGAGCACAGCCCAGGCTGCAGCTGGCAGAGATGGGGGAGCCAGCAAGGCTCTGGGGTGCTGGGAGACTGCCTTGGTGGAGGGCAGGGGGCTCCTGAGCCCAGCTCAGCTGTTTCAGCCACATGGCTGTGCTGGGCCCTGCTGGAGCTGGTGACAGGCTCAGGGACACACTGGCTGCTGTGCCCATGGGTGGCATGGGCTGAGAACCCCCGGGTGAGGGCACACTGGAGAAAAGCCACTCTGCTTGCTGGGCTGGTTCTTGCTTCCTCATCCCTGCCTCTTCCTCATCCCTGCCTCTTCCCTGCCAGGGCTGCCGAAAATGGGCATGTTTCTCCTTTTGTCATTTTTCCATTGTAAGGTTTCATGCTGGTTTAGGAAAAAAAAGGCTACTAATTTATCACTCTAATAGGGTTTTTCTGGCTGAAGAAAAGCCCATTAAAGTCTTGCTAAGTATAGGAACCCAAGTTTCATTGTGAGTGTTTATATTTTCTAATTGCTTGCAGATGATGCCAGTGTGTAGATGGATATTGGAATGTGAGTGCTGGCTGGTTTCTGTGCCATTGCTTCACTGGCTGCTTTGTGCAAGTCTGCCATGGCTGGAGGCTCAGAGCTTATTTGGGAAGGAGTGAAGGTGCTGGGAGGTGCCTCACCTCTGCCGTGATCCTGCAGGATGCCTTTGGTGTTTGCTCTTCTCCAAGCACCCTCTCTGCCCCAGGATGGGTCTGTCTGCTGCTCTTTGGGTGCAGCTGGTAGAGGTCAGTGAAGGTGCAGTGAAGTGAGGCAACCCCAGAAAGACAGCTGGCCCTTCTGAGGGATGCTTATTCTACAAAATACAGCATTTTAAAAAACAATTCCTTGAAGAAAATATTTGCAAATGGTCCTGCTGGGGCATTTCCAGTGCTCCAGTGATTTTATTTAAATATGAAGTTGGGTAAAATGTGTCTCAGTATAAAATAGCCTTCTCCATCCTTACACTGGGAAACTTCCCAGCCCCATGGGAAATCCATCAGGACCCCTCTGTGCGTCAGCCTTCAGAATGAAGGGACTCTCAGGGATGTCCCCATCCCAGCTTCATGTCTGCCTTTGCTCATGCAGGTGAGAGGATTCGAGAGCCTGGCATAAGGTGAAGCAGAGGAAAGGGCTGGCACAGGATGGTCCAGCAGGATGGAGACAGAGTCCTATTGCTCCTGACCTGCAACCAGTGCCCATCTTCCCTTCTGAACCTCACTGTTCAGATCCTCTCAGAACCTAAAGCCCCTCTGAAAATCTTCCTGTTGGCTCTTGGGATCTTTTTAAATCTGTGTAAGGATCTGTGGACAGATTTTTTTTGTTGTTGTTGCTGATTGGAAACTTATCAGTATAATTACACAAGCATATGTTTTCTAGGTTGCATCTTAACACTGTTAAACATCAATCTGGTATTTACTATGAGTTATATTAACTGCTAGTGATGAGTATTACACAAATGCTGACAAAATTATTGAACAAGAGACATCTGAAATTTCAGGCTCCCTACATGTGCCACTGTGCAATGCTTTTCTCTATTACTGAACTGAGAAAAGGGACTTCAAGTATCCAGACCCCTTGATGTACTTATGTGGCTAAAGGCACGATAGATTTCATATGTTGCAAAACCTGAGCTTTCATTTAAAAATAATAACTGGGCTCTCCAGGTGGCCAGCCCTGCTCAGTGCCTTCATTCCCCCTTACCTTGACAAACAGGAAACCCCCAATGGCCAACACACCTTTCACAGGCTCTGAACTCAACCTTTATTGTGTGGGTTGGGTTTTTTGGGGGTTTTTGGGGGGTTGTTGTGGTTGGTTTTTTTTGTTTTGTTTTGGTTTGGTTTTTTGTTTTGTTTTGGTTTTGTTTTGTTTTGTTTCCCAAGTCTGCAGACACTGTCTCAAGAGCTTGCAGTTCTCAAGACAGCTTTTGCCATGGACAGAGGGGACATTGCCACAGAGTGTGGTGGCCTCATTCTGCCATCGCCATGGGGCTGTTTTAAGGTTGGGATCATCCTTGATGTGAAATGGGTGGAAATGGAGTTGATGTGTCACCTTCTCTGTACTGGTACCCTAGGAGCAGCTTCGATGGGATCCTGCTTTCCATTGGATCTGAGGGGGAGGGAGGGTAGGGAAGCTGGAAAGGTTTGGTGTCAGGAGGAGCTTGTTAAATTGGGGAAGTGGGGGGAATAATCTTGGTTTTATGAAAAGGAGCTCTAAATGACTCAGGATGCAATAAAAGCTCCATTTCCAGCTGAGTGGATTGGGTTACACTTTGGATTGAGGAGTTTGGGGGAAATAACACTGTGCTTGTCCTTTGGGGGTGTGTGCAGAGATGGGGCACGACCTTCTCCTGGGCCCAGGGGGGAGATGAGATGTGGGGGCTGGAGCTGGTCTCAGGATCCCTTCTGCTCTGTTTGCATGCAGGATGGCACAGTGCAGTCTCTGGTGGCTGCTTACCCAGGAATGTGCCTCTGATGATACAGGACACCTGGGAGCACTAAATAGTGACTTATAAAGGGCCAGATGAAAATCAAGGCTCATTTTGTTCTGGCTGTTTCTCACAAGTGGAAGTTCTCATCTCTCCAGCTCTCTGAAGGGGCTGGGGATCCTTTTCTGTCTTAGCAGTGTGAAACCTTGGGCCACAGAATGGGAAATGAGGAGGGGACTTAGGTCTTTTATGCTGTTGCTCTGAAGCCTCAAATCTCTCTTTTGAAAAATTGTCTCCCTTAGTTACTCTCTGAGGGGGAAAGATGGATTCTTGAGGAAATCTCCTGGGCTGAAGCTGCTCACCAGGGACCTGCTGTGGTGGCAGCTGTGTGGGGCTGCTCTGCTGGGAAGCTTGGGAAAGCTGCTTTTCCCCATGGTGTTTGTGCTTGTGGGATAGAGCAGGTGACTGAGACAAGCACCATCCAGCAGGGCACCTTGCCCACAGGTGATGGGGGTAAGGCTTTGCTGCTCTCATGCACACCTTCCCTGTGGGCCTGCCTTCTTCAGGTGGCCAGAACAACTGGCTTTGAGTGTCCTTGGTCACCCAGAGGGGGAAGGACTGCATGGAGAGGCAGAAAAGGGCAGGGAGGGGTAAGGGAGCAGCCCTCACTGCTTCACATGGTTGGGAAACCCCCTCAGACCAAACAAACCACAAAGGGGGGAAGGTCCAGCACGGCGGTGTCCTTATTGCAGCCCAGGGAAGGAGCATCCAGCTCCTGCTCCCCCTCAGGTGTCCTCAAGATGCACTGAACCCACAGCTTGTTTTGTGCCTGCTGGTCTGCCTTCCCAGCAAAGGGAGTCCTGCAGACAGCTCTCTGCCTGCTTTTCCCTTTTCCACCCAATAATTTGCTTCCAGATTGGACTCACCCGGCAGTGAGGCAGAGGTTGTTGAGGTTTGGGAGGAACAGGAGGTGAGCAGAGGGATGCTGGGGGAGCTCAGCACCCAATGCCCAGCAGCCTGTGCCTTCTTCTGGTTCTGGTTTCAACCCCTGGGTGCTGCTGGGGCTGGGAAGGGATCCTGGGCTGCTCTGCAAGTCTGGGGCATCCCCGTGAGCACAAGCAGGTGCTGTTTGTTCTCAAGGCAGAAATAAAGCTGGTGGATCAAGGGGATTTTACTGCTTTTAAGGAAAAGCTGCTTCCCTGCCTGCACCTTCCTCCCTGGAGAAGCATTGAGGTGCAGAACTGCAGGGGAGCAGCACCTGTTGGCATCCCCTGCCAGCCCCCAGGGCTTGCTGGTTTAATATTTTTTACATCTAATAGGAGCAAAGAAAGGCAAATAGTCCATGAGGAGAGTCCCGCAGCATAAGCTATTGGAATAACAGATGGAAAGATTATATTTTTTGAAACATTCTTGCTGCAGAGCTGCCTCTTTGAAGTGTGTTTGAGGCAAACACACCATGCCAAGAACAGGGGGAGAAGTTATTTGTGTCAGCAGAGCTGGGAGCTCGGGTGTCTCAGATGCTGCAGAGCCCCAGCTCAATGGGCCACTCAGCCTTGCCAGGCAGGGGATGAGGGTCTGGTAGGACGTGACCACTGCAGACAAATCCAGCAGCTGTGCTCAGCTGAGATGGTGAATATGGGCTTTTCCAGAGCTGGTGCTGCCCGAAAGTGGTGCTAATGTCCTGTGCTTGCTCACAGCACTGCCTGACTACATTTGCACTCAGACTTTTTTCTCCCAGATGATGAATGATTCTGGTGAAGGGAGGAGGATTAAAGGTTTATGGGATTTTTCTCAAAAAAAGTGGAAGACTACAGTTTTTCCTTCCACCTGATTCTCTTGTTCTCAGAATGAAAAATTCCATATTCAGTCAATTTAGGGGAAGATCAAGAGGGAGTGTGGCACCCCCAGGGCTCTGCCTGGGGATGTGGCATTAAACACCAGGCTGTGAGGAAGAGGTGAAGGAAATGTTGATGGAGGCAGGTTGCACAGTTAGCAGGGAGAGGTTTACCTTGGAAGAAGCTCCTTTCAAAGTATGCAGGAAGGAATAAAACCAGGTCAGGCAGAGTGACAAAGCTCTCAGCTCTGTTTAAGAGGCCCCTTTGGGTGAATAAACACTGCTGTGATCTGCAGAAGCTTTTCTTGGGCCCAGACTGTGGAGGAAGGTGGCTCTTGGTGCTGGGCTGAAGGGTTTGCTCCTGAGATGCTGGTGGAGGGCTGCAACACACCTGGGTGGTCCTGACCTCAAAGCAGGTGTCTGGGAAAGGCTGGCCTATGAAGGCAGCATCCTCCTGCTTGCAGGTGAGTGCTTGGTGCCTGCTGTCCTGGGCGTGGACAGAAGAGTGGCTGTGTCCTCCTGCAGCAAGTCAGGAGGGAAATGTGTGGGAGAGGGCCAGGGCAGTGCCTTTTCTGGGTCATGCTGAGTGGGCAGGATGTTTGTGCTGGGTGCAGAGAGGCCACATCGCTCTGGCTTGTCCCCAGCTCAGCCTGGCCAAGCTGGGACTCCCCAGAAGTGTTTTTGTGCCCCTGAGCAAGCAGATGTGACTGGCCTTAGAGCTGCCACATGCTATGGAGAACAGGAGATGTGTGAACCCCTAAGGATGCTGTGCCTCCACGGGATTAGCAGGAGAGGCTGCCTTTGTGCTGGAGAGTTTCCTGAGCTGGTCTGGGCTGAACAACATCAGGGAGAGCATATGTGGGTCTTCTCCATCATGCAGCCTCAACACGTTTTGTCTTCGCAGCAGGGAGCAGCCCAAGCTGCTGGGGGCCGTGCTGTGACAGCAGGCTGTGCTGCCATCCCATACCTGTTTGATCTCGTGGTGCAAAGACGTGTGTGTTATGAGCTTGTGATAAAGTTCCTGTGATAAAGCAGCGAAGATGTGACAGCTCCAGCCAGGCCCCAGCCCGTGCTCTGGGATGCAGATGTTGGCACTGCTGGAGGATGGTCCCAGCAAAACTTCACCAGGGACTTGCAGAGGTATTTGGAAATCTGTTTCCTTTCTGATGGGAAGTGAAGTTTGTGGTGCTGTAAGGTGCTGTGTGGCTCTCCCTGAGGGGAATGGGGCTGTGAGAGGTGCCCGTGAGCTGTGCCAGCCCCACATCTTGGGTCCCCCCTGCCCTTCCCAAGGGCGGTCAGAGGAGCATGAGTGTGGATCCTGACAGCCTGGACAGAGAGAGGAAGCCAGATAAACCTCCCCAGGAATTGTTCTGGGGAGTTTTGAGAAGACTGAGAGAAAGAATTAAAACAACCTTGCAGCTGGTGCTTTGAACAGTCATTTTCTCATAGGAGGTTTACCAAAAGGTGTCTTCTTAATTAGCCAGTGGTGACAGGGTGTTGATTAAATGACCAATCAGGTCCACCTGTATCAGAACAGTGTCTAAAAAGGAATGGGTTCTCAATAAAGTCGGTATTAGCCTCCTGAAGAGAGTTAGAGTTATGTGTCACTTGTGCTCCTGACTCCAGGGTGACACGTGAGCAGGTTTCCATTCCTGGCCTGGGCTTGTTAGCAAAGGCTCTGCTACTTCAGCAAAAAGATTTGATTTGGATGAGGCTGCAGGGTGTGTGTTTGCTCAGGGCCTTCCCTTCCAGCTCTGACCCACATTCTCCCTAAGGAATGGGGAAACTGAGGCACGGGGACACCGACATCCCTGCAGTGCCAGTGGGTGTGGAGCAAGGTCACCTGTGTCCTGATCTTGGCCCAGTGCAGGGAGTGGCAGCACACAGCTCTGCTCCAAAGGAGCCCTCGAGTTCCCCTGTGCTCCAGGGAGCTCTCGGGCAGCCGGAGCTGGCCTGATGGCAGTTCCGCTCCTAATAAGTTAATCTGATGGGTTTTGTCATGAGCAAAACAAGAAATCACGTTTTTAATAATAAAAAAAGGGTCCTGCATCTTGTTAACATCTGGAGTTCAATCATTTCTGTGCTCAAAACTGTGGAATGCTTCAGCACAATATAAATCTTGCCACTTGCTGTACATGGGCTCCAGATGGGGAGGGAGAGTTCATGTTCACTTGTAACCCAGATGGGTGCAGGAGGCTCTGCCTGGAGCCTCCAGGGCGTGTGGATCCCCTGCTCCCATGCTGGGTGAGAGGCCTGAACCCCCCACAGACGGGCTTGGCATGGCTGGGTGGTATCTGGAGAGGGGGGATGTCTCCTCACTGCCTAAAAGCTTGTGCCAAAGGCTTCTCAGCACCACGGAGTGATGGAGCCACAGCCAAACACCCCCACGGGGCCAAAGCAAGGGCCAGGCTGGCCATCTCCACTGGCTGATGCACAAACCACTCCTGGGAGCCAGTGGCAAGGCTGGAGCTGTGTCCCCTGACTGCACCCAGTGCCATCAGGCAGGACCACGTTGGGGTGCTGGGATCCTGAGCCCCCATGGGCTTGTGTCCTCTGTGTCCACCTTGTTTTGCACCCAGATCACTGATAAATACACAAAATCCTGGAGCAGACCCGTGGGACGCCTGGCTGTGAGCATAGCATCAGGCTGGAAACAAAGCATTTATCCTTGCTCTGCTCCTTTGCCAGGCTCTAACCAGTTCCTTCCCTTTTACACAACAGCTAATTTCCTTAATAATCCCTAGAGGCAGGGTTTTCTGAAAATCTGAGTGTACCCATCACACCAGGAACAATTTAATGAAAGCAAGAGAATTCATTCTCTCTGGAAGTTCAGTTTTCACTAAAAAGACACGTAAATTGTACTTTTTTTTGTTTAAAACCAAGATTTTTTGCAGCTTGAGACCAAAATTCTATCTTATTTTTCTAAGTTTTTTGACAATTCAGACAAGTCAGGCAAATCTCCACAAAAATATTTTCTGTGCTTTAAAAAAAAAAAAAAAAAATCTGCTTTTGTCTGAAGAATGACCTGCTATGAACTGTTTGGATGGAAATTTTTCAAGCAGCTGTAGTCAGGGTATTGATGTGAGAAAGGCAGTAGTCAAGCTGTAGGCAAGAGTAGGAAATATGTGCACAGAGAGTTGGGGAAGGTCTGTGCTGCTTGTGGGTCTGTTGGTGGTGTAGGTGAGGCACAGCAGTTGGGCTTTTTCAAATTTTTAGAAGTTTTGGGGATGTCTAGGGTGGAGACACCACAACCAGGCTGGAGCTTGGGTTTTCTGGGATAACATGAAGGTTTACAAGCACTGATGCACAACCTGTGTGTCTGAATCTCTTCAGGAAAGCCACTAAGAATGTTTTCGTTGGATTTTTTTTTTTTTTTTTTAAGGCACGTGTGCACTTCAAGACCCTGCCTACAAAAGTAAGCTCTTAATTTCCATTAAAAACAGTTTGCCTAAATACCTTCTGAGGCTCTGGGTTTGCCAGCTGGTATCTAGGTCTTATCTGGCCCTTTAGGCATTTAGATATCTTTAATTACCTGGCTCTCAGGGACTTCAGCAGAGAGTAGGGATGTGCCTGCTGGCTTTGCTAAGCAGAGATGCTTGCATCAGTGTTCTCAGTGTGGCTCTGATGGATGACCTACTGCTCTGACAACCCCCTTCCCCAGTTTCCATCTTGGCCTTATTTATGGGGAAATCAAGTTCAGGCATATGAAAAGCATTTTTCTTTTTTTATCAGTTTGGCTGGAAAACTCAATCTGCTCCAGGGTGAAGTCAGTGCTGCTCATAGGCAGCTCTTGGTCAAGAGGAGAGCAGTGATTGGGAGGGTCTCGAGGGTGGCTTGCTGCAGGGAATCACAGAATTTCCTCTGTTGGAAGGCTCCCATGAGCATCATCAGGTTCAACTCCCTGCTTCTTGCAGGACTACCCAAAGCTACTGTGCTCCATCCTGCTGGGTGGGACCTGCTGGGTTTGTTGGGTGACCTGGAGAGAGTTTTGGGATCTGCACGAGCTGAGATCACCTGTGGGTTTTTAAGCAATGTGTTTCCCTGTGTCAGGCTAAGTCTGCAGAGGGAGATTTTGGGATCTGCTTTGAAACATGGAGCTGTTCTTAAGGAGGAGAGGTGATTATTGGCGTGGATTTATGCTGGGTGATGGTAAGGAGAGCGTGTGCATGTCCCTGCCTCAAGTGGAGGGAGGATCTGGAGGTGCATGAGGAGGCAGGTGCTGGTTGCCAACACAGCCAGACTAATATGTTAACCTTTGAAACTCCTTTTTCCACCCAAGAAGGTTTGACTTGCCACAAAATGAATGCTTCTACATAAAAATGTCAGGCCTCTTTTCAAAAAGGAGTTTCAGTTCAGTTTTAACTGAAAAACCCAAAAGAACCGAACAGAAAATTAGAAGATTTGGATTGTTAAACATTGGATTCCCTGAATTTTTTTTTTTTTTTTTTTTTTTTTTTTTTTTTTTTTTTAATCAGGCTGGATTGTTTTGGTTCCCAGATTTGGGTTTTTTTTTTCCCTTGGGAAACCATCTACCCTTGATTTGACAGAGAAAGAAAGAGACAGGCAAAATAAATCCATGGCAATCTCTGCCAAGCTGATTGATGGAGAGTGAATATTCCTTCCTGACCTTAAAGTCAGAAATCCAGTAGCCCCAGATACTAGCAGAATGCTCACCCAGCCCCTGGGGTGGTTTTCCAGCACCCCAGGACTCCCACCAAACCCCTTTAACTATCTTAGCTGGGAGAGAACTGAGAGAAGATGGATTGGAAATCATCTCCCTTGGATCAAAGCCACTTGAGGCTTAAGAAGCAGGCGTGAAAGTTTTATCTCTGGCTGCCCCAGGGTGGGTTTGTTGTTGTTGACCACACTGTGGCTCTTCCATGCTCTGATAACCCAGTGAGGAGGAAGGGTCCAGCTCCTTCCTCAGCTCCTGTAACAGAGATGCAAAAGGCAACTCCCTCAGTTTGCTTTTCCCCCTGTCTATGGTTGAATATCTGTAGCTGTTGTTTGCTAAACAAGAGCGCCGGTGGCAGAGGAATTAGAAGAAATCCCTTCTTAATTGGAAACAGTGAGTCTGTGTATTTTTTCAGTTGTCTATTTTGGGCCTTGTAAAATTAAAGTTATTAACTGTAATGCAGCGGTTTCCAGATTCCCACAGCCCTTTACAATAGTGGGGAAATTCATCCCAGGTCACTGGGAGCCTTTAATGAATACATTAAGGCTTATTATTAAAATAAAGTACTTGCAGCTTTATGGGAGACATCTGGCAAGGCTGCTTGTCTCTCTGAAGGCTCCCTGAGTGTCCTCTCCCGGCATGCACCACATCAGGCCCGGCTTTCAGGGGCTGCTCCCTGCATGAGGATTCCCACAGGAGGCTCTGGGAGACACTCAGAGCCTTTGCTGGATGTGATGGAGAGCAGTGGTGCCAGAGCCGCCCCTCTGGCGGCTCCACGGATGTTCCTGGAGCCGAGCTGGCGCTGCAGGTACCGGTGAGAGCCCTGCTGGGATGCTCCTGCTCAGAGAGAGGATGCACCGGCCTAAAGCTGCCTCATTCACCGGTGGGATGGGCAGGCAGAGCTGAGCTGGGCTAACCCTGGGCAGGAGGAGGAGAGGCTGGGCAGAGCCAGCTGGCCTGGGTGCAGGCTCCAGTTCAGAGCCAGCTGCTGGCCAGCTGTGCTCGCCCAAAGCAGCGCACTACCACTGATAAGCGGCTTCGTATCACATCTCGTGGCTGCACCCACAGAACCATGCACAGCCACATCACACAACAACTCCTCGGTGTTGCACGAAAGGCTGGGAGCCAAATCCTTGGGGTTTAGGGCCAGCAAGTTGCCCTGGGCTGGCACAGCTGGCAGCAGGTACCTGGCAGCCAGGGTGCTCGCGTGCCGAGGAGAGAGGAGAGCAAAGCCGGCTGTGAAGGGTCTGGAATGGCTGGGATCTTATCGCTGCTTTATCTCCATCCAGCCTTGATCCCAGCACAAAGCGGGGCCACGTGGCAGTAATTGTGTTAGGAAAACAAACTAATCTCCGAAGGGACAGAGAGCAGCTGTCGGGCTATCGGTGCTATCAGGGAAATGGATGTGGCCTGCCAGCTCCCATCACTGCTCTGCTGGAGCAGGGGCCAGCCAGGGGATGGAGGGGGCAGAAAGGGAAGGAAAATAAGCTTGGGCTGCCAGGCCAGACTGAAGGAGTGTTTGTGGTGGCATTGGCCAAGAAGCTCTTTGCTTGCCAGAATGTTTGAGATGTGGTCTGGCAGGTCAGGTGTGGCAGTGAGGAGAGCCAGGTTAACCCTGGCAGATCCCTTATCACCGTCTGCTCAGTGTCTCCTCTGTGCTCCTTGTCTAATTTAGCAGCACGTTTGAAGAGCTTTCTCTTAATGTGCTCCCCCCAAGGATGGCTCTGTGCCCCAGGCACCGCAAAATCTGCTGCTGATGCAGCTTGCCCATTCCAGGGTTGGGCTTGCCCTCCCTTGCTACCCTACTCCCCTTTTTAGCCCAGCCTGGTGACTCCAGAAAGGGTGCAGGGGCCAGACCCCAAGAGTGGACTGGGGAGATAGAAGAGGTTCCTGAAGATGCACATGGAGATCAGGCTGCAGCAGAAGGAGCATTCCTCTGCAAGATCTCCCCAAATTTGCAAGGAAGCGGGACCATGCAATGGTCAGGCTGGTTTTGAGCTGGTTCTCTCTCCTGTGAAACCACTGGCAGGAAATTATTACAAAGATCCTCCAACTGTTGTGCTTGACCCTCCCCACACCTCTCCTCTGTGCCTGGGTCTCTAGCCCACGAGTTCAGCCATTGCCATGCAGGGAAACACGGGATCTTCCCCCAAATTCTCAGTGTGAGCATCTTTGGGTGCTGGAAGGTGGGGAGGAAAGCAAATGGCAGAGGCAGGGCAGCCCCACAGGGCTCACTTGTGCCCCTGTTCCCAAAAGGCTGAATCAATCCCCTGGCTCTGGATAACCCCAAACCTGGGGAAGGTTAAAATCTAGCTCTGAAGTGTCTGGCTCTGACCCAACACAAACGTTGTTGTTTCTGGATTATATGTTTAAGAGAAAAGAAAATCCCATCATGAAGTAATGCCAACAAGATACACAATTGTGTCTTGTATTTCGTTTGTCCTCCATACTCTGCTAAGGCTCCAATTGAGATGGACTTGAAAAATAAAAATAAAACAGAATTGCACAGCTCCCAAAAGTGTTCCTGAAAATAAATTTTTGCCAGGTTCCTCCCCAGCAGTTAATTAAGGCCTCTATTAAATGCTGACAGGAGCTTGATAGTGTTATATGTTACAGCAGGCTCTGTTCATGGTGTTATAATTATGGCAGTAAAACAGTTTCCATTATAGTCCTCCTTTTCATAAGTTCATAACTTCTGAAAACATTTACTTTTCACATGAAATTTTTGCATGCCTGGCCTTAACCAGGTGAGATTTTTTTTTTAACTTTGAGGAAAAAAAAAAATCCATGTAGCTTTTTTTGAGTTATGGGGGAGAAAATATGAGTTTTTTTCAACTGGAATATAGGTGAGGGGGAAAAGGTAATGGCATATTTTTTCTAAAGAGATGGATAGCAAAAGCCTGTGATACCTGATGCTTGCTTTGGAAATGGATAGGCTGGGCTTTGCAGAGTGCCTGGGGCATTTCCCATTAAAAAAAAAAAATCCTATCCCTGATTTAAAAGCCTTGGTGAAGCCAATGGTAGAGCCTCAAGGGAATCCACTTGTCACCCATTAGACGTGACTCTTGGTTGCAGGTTAAAAATAGAGGTTGGTAATTAATAACACTTCCCTTCTGGCAACATTTTTGAGGTACTGACAGTATTTCTCATCTCTCATGGGGACGAGGAGTCAGTTCTGAAAAATTTTGTGAACTAGAAAACCAAAGGGTAAGATCTTTTAAGGTCAATGAAAATATTTTTCTTTGATAATTTCAAGCTTCCTGTTTTGATAGGATTTTTTTTCCTATAACAGCTTAATTCTGAAGAGAGAAGACCTTTTCAACTAAAGCCCTGGGATGTGTCACTGGAGGAAGTACAAAAGCCAAACATTTGGACAATTTGGACAAGGGTTTGAGCTTTTTTTCCCAGTTGAAACAACTGTCCAAACCACTCTTGCCTGCAAAAAGTAAAATGGGCATTTTCCCACTGTTCCCCTTCCCAGGCCCATTGCACAGGGAGTTTCCCAGCTGGCCTAGTGAATGGTGGGCAAATGCAGGGATGGGGCAAATGGGATGGAGCCACAGTTGCAGGAGCAGCTTGAACCACTGTGAGATCCACTGGACTCTTGATTTGAATTGTGGCTCCAGGATTTTGTCTTCCTTCCCACCATCATGGTCCCTCAGCAGGGACTTCAAAGGCACCAGGAGTCCCTCGGGACACTGAAGACACAGATGAGCTTCTGCTGCAGCCTTCAAAAGCATTTAGGATGATTAAAAGTCTGCCTCCTGATGGGGCCTTTAATCATATGGAAAGTGGGATTTAGGTTCTTAGATTATTTCTCTGCTTTTGAAATTTGCTTTTTTGGGACTGGTGGTTCTTAGTGGCCAGTGAAGGAAGGACAGCTGGGGGTGACATCAGGTGGGAGTATGGCTGGAAAGCAATGTTTTGTCCTTTGGTGCACTGACATGCAGTTTTTCAGGCAGAGCCAAGAGAAAGTTGTCCTGGTGGAGGACGGAGAGGATGAATGGAGGCACAGACCTGTCCCTGAGGGCTGGCAAATGTGCTTTGGCACCAGGAATGAGGGATAAAGCAGGAGTCGATTGGCTGCCCCCAACCCTCCTGGGCTTCAAAAGTGGCTCAAGGAGCACTAAACACAGCAGTGACATTCTTTACCTCCTCTCTAAAACTCGGCCCTGACCGCTACGCTCGGTTCTGTATTTATGTACAGCTTCACATTCCCGGGTGATGGCTGCGGGGAGTTCCCAAAGGCTGGCCGGGATTCCCGCAGCTCCTCTCCCAGCCCGCAGAAGAGAGGCCAGCTCGGGATGTGTGTGTGGCACAGAGGTGGCTCTGCGGGCTGTGCTGGCTGTCCCCTGCGCGGTGCCCCTGCCTGGGGCTGCGGAGGGACCGCTGCCCCCACGGTGTGCTCTGCACAGCCCCTGGCCGGCCTGGCTGCTTTCTTTGGCCTGCTGGGAGCTCGCTTGGCTCTGGCCAAAAGCTGTCTTGACACTGATGTAATCGAAATCCAAATATCGCTGAGGGAAGCTTATCTGCAAACATGCCCAGCCCTGCAGCCAGCAGCCCCAGGCCGATCCCGCCGCCTGAGGCAGCGCCAGCGGGGTTGCGCGCTGGTGTGAAGTCAGCTCCGAATGATGGTGTGTAGGCACGCAGCTGAGACCTGGGGAGGAGATTAGAGCTGGAAAAAGCTGCCTGAACTGCCAGACCCAAGGGTCTTTAATGACCTGGACCCTTTGTCTTTAGGTTTTGCTCCCTCGGGCTTCCCCAGAGGCTTTTCCTGTGAAGGAAGAGGGATGTGTGCACCAAGTGCTACCCAAATACCCTCTCTGGAGCAACTCCAAGGAGACCCGAAGGCACAGGCAATGGAAATCTTGGTCTAGGTAGCAGATCCAATGCATGCCCTTGCTAAAGACCGGAGCCAAGGAGGGATGTAGGCTGCTAGGGAGGATTCAGGCCAAATGTACAAAACAGCAACAAAAGAGAAAATTTCTCCATTGATTGGAGAAAAAAAACCCTTAAACACTCAAAACCGTTGCTCATGGTATTGAGTTGGACAGAAATGGAACGAGGAGAAGGGTGTCAGAAGGTAGGAAATTACACCAGTGCTGCTCCTGTTGAGGGAGAGGCTTGCTCCAGACAGTGAAATTTTCAGAAGATTTGTGAATGCTACAAATACCTTTGGGTGAACAACACCGCAGGTGTGGGATGGTGGAAAGGAGCTCCAAAAGGAAGAATTCATATGTCAGGATGATTCAGTCAGAAGGTTCTGGTGTCTGTGCACAGGCAGCAGTGACTCCTTGGCAATAGAGCATGGCTGCTGTGACCTTTAGAGCCAAGGGTTGCACCCGACCTGAGGTTTTCAGCTAGCTGCTACAGACCAGCTTTCTTCAAGTGTGAATCCTCTCCTCCTCTATGCCTCCATGCCATCCACTGGTGTCAGACACAACGGCACGCTGTGTCTGTAGGAAGCAGACTCTGGCTTTTGGGCTGCTGGCAGTGGCCTTGGTGCCAATTTTCATCTTCTGACCCCACATTTCCAACAGGAGTGGAAGAAACTTGAATAAGAGCTGTTCTTGGTGGGTCCGTGTCACTTGATGTCGGTGCATTCGGACAGAGTTTGTCACTGAGAGCTTGCCCTGTGGCATCAGGCTGGGTGTGCCTTGGGTCTGTGCTGGTGCTGGGTTCAGACTCCCCCGCTCTCCCCACTCACCTGCTCCCTCCACCCCAAGCGTTTCTCCAGACTGCACCAATAATCGAATGTGCAGAGGCAGCAGGGCACGGATCTGTCTGAGCCTCGCTCGCCTTCAGTACCCCGGGAGGGAAGAGAAGAAGTGGGGGCGGGGGAAGGCTTTTATCCCCTTTTAGAAAGCAGGAACATGGGATGTGCATTAGGCTTTCTTCTTCAGGGAGCATGGCTGCGTTTCGCCTCTCACAGCTGTCCCTCCCCGCGCATTCCTGCACAAACCCCTTTTGTTCGCTGCCCTCAGCCAATACACAGGCAGCAACAGCAGCCCAGATGTTCCCTATCAAACTCAGAGCCATGCCAACAAACTTTGGCACACATGAAAGTGCGCTGAGGAATGGGCCTCCGCAAATACCATTTCTTTTTCTCCCCCCCTTCCCACCCTTCCATTCCTGTAAGTATTTTTCAAACGCTAATGGCTTCCACGCCGCGACAGCCGGGCTGCGGGGGTGTCTGGCAAATTCGTGCCGCAGGTACTCCCGGCGCCTCGGCAGGGCTGGGCTGGCCTTGAGCCCCGGCCCTCGTGTTTTCCCCGCTGCCTTGCCAAGGCCAGGCCATGCTCCCATGGGCGACGCTGTTTGCAGGCAGTGACCTGCAGGCGATGCTTTGAGGGGATTTGCTGTGAATCTGTTTTCTCCCAGCACAGTCCGGGCTGGCTTGTGATGACCTAGAAATGCATAATTAAAGTTGCTCTGGGGGCTGAGTGGCCCCTTCAAGCTTGGCTTTGCCACAATCCCAGCGCTCGGTGGGCGTGTGGAAGTGAGTTGTGTTTTTGGCTGGGGTGAGATGAAGTTTTTCATCTCTTTCTCAACATCTCTGCAGGCAATTCCTGCTGCTGCCATTCAGCTGTGAGCCCTGGGTCATGATGCAGATGGGGCCACTGCACATCCCAGGAGCTCTGTTGGCACCACAGGCTGACAGAGATGACCTGGAGGACCAGGAGCTGAGGGACAGCGTGGCCAGGACTCAGCTCTACAAACCAGAACCGACCTGGCTTTGGCCATGAGCAGATGGGAGAGCACATGAATGAAAACCTTCCTCTATGCAGAAGATAGAGAACTACTTATGCTGAGTAAAACAATCTTGAGGCTCTGCACGGACATGCTTTGATGATGGAAGAGCTCCCTGTTGCACCCTGATGTGTAAATGTGGTTAAAAGTTGCTGCAGCTGCCACCCCTCTCTGCTCCTGTGCGGGCTCAGCTCTGGCCCTCACTGCAGGTCTCAAATGGCAGAGCCCCGTCCCACCTCTCTGGCTCCACCACGCAACTCCACGGGGTCAGCGCCAGGTTTGGTGCCAACCACCCCACCCGTGGAGAGATGGGCTTGGGCAGGAGACAGCAAATGCTACCCCTCACTCACTGGAGCAAGCAAAGGCCATTTCTGGCAGAAGAACCATTCTCATCTAATTTTAAACAAGAGAAACCCATTTGTTTCAGCACCAGGGCTCTTCAAAGACAGCTTGAACTACTTTTTAACCCCTCCACTATAATGGTAGTGATGCATTTTTTTTCGATCCTCTCTCACACTGTAAAGATTGAAGCATTTTTGCTCAAATTTAAATTAAAAAAAAAAAAATCTCATCTGGATGAAAACCAGAGCTTGCAAAGTTTCCATGAAGGGTGGTGAGCCTCTCTCCCCAGCAGTGGGCTTATCTGAGATCATCTACTTGAGGAGTGTGCCAAGATTTCCATCCTGGAAAAAGACCCTTCTCTGAGGGTTTTGCATAAGAAGGGGTGGAAGGATTCACTGCACAGTGAATTTGGTTAAGAGAGGAGGACGCACTCAGGGTCCCAGGGGAGAGAGAACAGCTCCATTCCAGCCTGGAGCTGAACAGAGATGAAGCAATGACTGCAGAGAGGTTCAGAGGAACCACCAGATGTGCAGGCCATAGCCAGGGCTGGGGAAGGGGGAGAAAAGGAGTTTGCACAGTTCAGGGGCAGGACTCAGCTCTGGCTACAAGGACATGCTCTGGCAGCAACTCCAACTGCTGTGGAGAGGCCTGACTGGGTGAACTGGGTTGGGTGAGGGCAGGGGCCAATTCCAGAGACATCCTTCCCCCCAGGCTTGTGCCTCTTGCAGTGGTGACAGTGATTCTCAAAAGGCAGTGTCAGCTGCACCCTCTGTATCCTTGTCCTGGCTGTGGACCTCAGAAAATAAATGTAACCTTTGAGAAAAGGTTAAGATAAAGAGGTGGTGGAAGAGAAATGGTCTGAGCTGATGAAAACCCCATCTCAGAGGAAAATTGTGGTTATTTTTCTACAAAGGATTTGTAGGTACTATTTCTAGAAAGTAGGAGAAATGGGGCTCTGGTCAATTTCTCTGGTTCCCTTTATTAAGGAGGGAAGGCAACACACTGAAATTGCCATTAAAATAGTAGTAAGAATAATAAGAAGAACCATAGGCCCTAAATTCTCCTATTTAAAAATAAAATAAAATATAAAATCAAGAGGTAGTTGCCATTTCACATGTGGTCTGGTTTAAATCCTGGGAGCAAGGTGGCCCCTGAGATCTAACCTGTTGGAGTAGAGCCCTGCTGTGTTCAAAGGTGAGGGTGAGCCCTTGAATTTGCTTTCAGACTTGGGCTGGGGCTGCTGAGGTTTTCTCTGAGGTTTTCTGAAGCCCTGAGCAAGTTGGGGAAGATCTCTTTTCATGACCAAACAGTCTGTGGGAAAAATCCATCAGTAGATTTGCATGGAGGGAACAGTTTGGGATGTGAGGCAGATGCTTGCTGGATTGTTTTGTGGCTTACACAGAAAGTCTGCAATTTTTGGGGCTTCATATAAAACCTGCAGGACGAAGGTCTCCTCAAATGAGGATTTCCCCCCCAAAATGAGGCTGATTTCAGCAGTTGATCTTCATTTAACACTCCCAAACCAGATGAAAAATTGCAGACTGAATGTGACCACATGTACTTAGGAGGGGTTTCTAGTTGCTGGTGCACAGGTGTTGCTCCAGGCAGAACACAGATGTGCCCTGATGTACAATGCTAAATAAATAATGCTGCTTTTCTGAGCTGGACAGTCCATGCTGGACTCAAAGCTGCCTTGTTCTCAGAACTCAGGATATCTGCTTGTCCTCCCCAGCTCATCTTCAGTTTCTCTGTTGATGAGCACATTGCTACACTGAGCATGTGGGCAGGGATTACAGAGCCTTTTCTCCTGCTAGGAGAGGGGTCTGGAAACAATTACAAGCTGCTCATGCTTAATCACTGGGGTAAATCTTAAATGCCTGTCTTAATATTTTGCAGGACTGAAGATGGCATCTGAATTTTTGCGGTGTGCAGGTTACCCAGCAGAGCACACAGACTTTGACAGTTCTATTCTGTGCATGTTATGGGGGTCTTGAGAACCCCTCAGCTTCTTGAAATTCAGGTACAATTTCAAAGAAAACTAAAATGCAAAAGGGAAAAAAAAAAAAAACCCTGAAGTTTGCCTGATATTTGTGCAAATTGTCAGCTCAGTCATGTTCTTATGAACCTTTGCTGAACCTGACCATTTGTACCTTGAACTGCACAAGAAGAGAGTATTAAATGAGTTGAAAAAGAAAACATTAAGTCCCCTGTGAAAATGAAGGCAACCAAAATAACTCACAAATCTGGGCTGAAGTCAGTCAATGACAAGACAAAACAATAGAAGTCTTCCTTTACTTCCTTAAATATTGAAATGTTTCACTTCAGCATTTTTGGGCTGAAGCAGTTTGCTTTCTTGAACACTATTTAGTTTGACGTTTTCTTTTTTATTTTCATTTTCAATAGACCTAAATTTAAAAGGAAAATGGTTGTGGTTTTTTACATTGACTTTTTTAAAAGATGGAATAGTCTCCAAGCAAACCAGAAGATTTTGTTACTGGTCAAGCAAAATGTTTTTGGTTGACCCAAAATGAATCGAGCTCTCCTCATTACATTAAGTCTTTCCTCTTAGTTCAGCTCCAAAACCAGAATCTTCCACCACTAGAAGAAACCAACCATCCTTGTTTTCACTTTCCTGCTGCAGCAGTCAGGGATCTAATTTTGGTTGCTCCTGTTTCAATCTTTATTCCCCTCTCCATGTATTGCAGGCTGAGCTCTGTGATATCAGAGTTTGCAGCCAGGGTGTGGTACAGATCTCTCTCCAACTATCTCGGATACCTCACCAAAGAGCTGCTAAGCCTCCCTGGCCAGCAGCCTGCTTGTCTGCAGGCTTTATAGATCCACTTCAAACCCTGCCAGTGACACCAACACTTGGAAATCCTCATTAGTTCGTGGCCCTGGTAAGCCTGTGGGTGTCAGCTGGTGTGTAGTCATGGCATTGTTCAAAAACTAAAGTAAACACTCTCTTCCGCAGAAAATGCTGGGGAAAAAAAAAGAAAAAAAAAAGCTTCTACACAAATATTGTGAAAGGCAGCAGCCAACTGATGGGGCAACTTTCCAATGCCATGGAAAGGAGTTACCCACTGAAGCCTTGGTGAGATCCAAGCACAGCAATCCTTTGAAAACCTCCTCACAGATCCAGCTTTGGCAAAGAGCAGTTCACTGAGAGCATCTATAAACACGTGGGGTTTTATATCTTCTTTTTGTGTGCTTGTTACAGAGACAAAGCATGGACATTTTGTGAACTTTATTGCAGGAAAGATACAATGTTTCATCTTAAAGACTTCCAAATTGTAGCAGGTGTTATCTGCAGGGTGGCCAAGGCTGCAGGTGGAGGCAGGAGCTGGGGGGGCACAGCCCCTGCAGACATGGGCAGAGTTTGCTCAGGGTGACACTGGAGGGCTGCACATACAGTTTGCTGGGCTGTCTCTGAGCAGTGCTGAGCATATCCTGGCTGACCTGGGCCCCCCTCACCTCTCCTTGTGGCTGCAAGGCAGTACCAGGCAGCTGAGGGATGGAGAGGTCCTAACCCTGCACATCTCTGTCTGGTGCAGCTTAAGTATTTGCAGGATGGGGAGGGGAAGCAAACTAATGCATGTCCTGAGGTGCCTGCAGCTTGCTGGTCTTCAAATGGGTTCCTTGGTTCTTCTGCCTTGTATTTCTTCTTTGTATTTGTGTTGTAGATACCTCCAGAGACTCTGAGTGAGGTTGTAGATACCTCCAGAGACTCTGAGTGAGGTTGTAGATACCTCCAGAGACTCTGAACAAGGCTTCACAGAGAGTGTCTTGCTGCAAGGACACAGGAAAAGTGAGGGCTTGTTTTGCAAACAGGTGAGGTGTTGTCACACGTCCTCCTTTGGCACTGAACACATGGTGTCCCTTCAGCCACGTGTGCTGAAGGAGAGCCAAAGTAGCCTGCACTGACTGAGACACAAACAGCAGCACTTGTGGGGCTCTTTGTGGGAATGCAGCGGGATGGGAGCAGCAGCCCCCACCACTCTCTGAGGGTCAGCAGCGTTTCCCCTGCAGAAGGGAGCTGTCTAAGCCCAACGTGTTGTGTTGCAGAGCTGGGAGAGGTGAGAGGACAACATCCTGCTTGTGCAGCTGGAAGGAGAGACGTGAACTGGCCAACACACGCCGGGCTCGGCTGTCACGTCGGGGCTAACTGGCACGTGACGGTAATAAAGTGATTTTCACATCACATAATACCCTGCTGCAAATACATCTTACAAGCACTGCTGGCTCTTGGGTTTGGCAGCCATCTGTCCTCCTGTCTTGCCTTGAAAACACAAGAATTTCCCACGTAGACTCACTCTTTCAGAGGTGAAACTTCTTTTTTTTCACAGGCTTTTGCAGGAGCTGCATGGCTGACTGGCACCCAAAGTGATCCAGCTGTTGGTGCCAATGGGGAGGGTGATGGGGCTGTGACAGCAGTGGGAAGAGCTGGGAATGGTGTGGGAAGCACCACAGTCACAGGAACAAGGCTGGCAGAGGTGTCAGGAGCTGGCCAGCACTCAGACCATAAATGATGCAGAAAGCAATGTCCAAAGTTGCAGGAGCAGCCTGAACCCTGAGTCTGTGGGTCCCCATCTCCTGTGGAACCTGCGTAGAGATCCACACACCTGAAATCTCCAAAACCTGCATCTCGCTCTCCCAGGGCTTTACTGACCTTGCCCATACGATGTTTATTTTTAAAAATACCGGAATGGAGATTCTGTGGTTGCCTTCAGTCAATTCTCTCCATGTTTTACTGCCCTGACTCCTCTAGTCTGTGTCTTGCTTTCTTCTTCACCTCTATCCTCCACAGGCCCTGAAAACACATCACCCTGTATCTTTACAGCTGTGCTTTATAGATTTAAAGACGATTATCATGTCCTCTCCCCCACACTTCTCTCGCATCCAGACTAAACAAGCACAGTTCATTCTCTGAAGCGTGTAACAACAATAAGTTTGTTTGATGAATACTCAATTTGTTTAGCACAGCGGTTCTAATCACTCAAGTTTTGCCAAAGATAACAAACCTTCGGCAAATTTCTCTTCAAATCTTTAGTTTTATCAACTGTTTTGACAGCTAGATTATCATTTTTACACAAAGGGTTAGAATGAAAGCAATTGCTTTCTAGTTTTTCTGTATAAAGATTTGAATTACGACTTTTACATTAGGCAATGCAATTAAATGCATTCTAGAACTGTCATGAAATATTAAACTTGGGGTTATAAAAAGTATTCTTTTAATGATTCGTAGTATCTTTTAAAAGGAATTAGCTGCAAAAGTATTTCTTAAACTATATAAAGTATATATCAGTAATTGCTCATTTCCACTCTTCAGCTCCAGTTGTGCCGGCCAAAATGGTAAGTTTATAATCTTCAGAATATTTCTGGTAGTAATGAATTTTATTTTGTTTTACCAGCTTTTTTAATGGCTCTTTTAATTAGCCATTTTAATAATCCTGTTTAGGTTTTCTTTTACACAAATATTTTAAGATGAGGAATTATTACACAATATGTTTGTCCGTATGGAAATTTTATCTTAAGTACTCACAGTAAAGAAAGAAAGACTCAAAAAACGTCAGTAGGAATTTATTTTCTTAAACATTTATATTGCATGCTGACCTTCCTTCCAGTTCAGATTTCAGGTTTTGAAAGCTGAACTTATCTTAAGGTAAAAGCTCAAAAGTTGAAATGTGAAAGCACGGGGTGGGGGCCTGAAAAGCTGAGAAGTTTTCAGGCTCAGTTTCAAAGCAAACACATCACTGTAATGAGCAGTGTCCTGCAAAAACACCCAGCTCTGCACGGGATGCAGAGAGGAGCAGGTTCAGCCCTGCAATGCTGTGGAGTCCCTGTGGGACCATCTCCCCGCAGTTTGGCTGCTGACAACCCAGAGTACCCTTGGGAAGTTTGCCTTTTCCCCAGAAAATGTGTACAGATCCACAAATCAGAAGATTTGTTGAAAACCTTTGGTTTTATCTTGTTTAAAAAACAGGGAGGTTTATGTCACTTTTTCCCACTCAGTAGCTCTTTAGATAAGTGGATTTTGGTTTTCCTCTATGAAATTCTTAAAAACCAAAAGTTTGCCTTGGTCCCAGAAATGACAGTGCTGATTTAATCCCACTTACCAGGCAGTTATAGGAACATAAACTGAGGAGAAGGAATAATGCTGTACTTTTAATTCAGTCTTCTGCTAAGAAAGCCTGTTCACCTCAGGCTTTGAAGCCTGAGACAGTCCAGCAGAAAATCAACAAAATACATTTTCAAGGATCTCAAAAGTGATTTTGAAGGACAAATGAAATCCTGAGTTATTATCAAAACAAAAGACTTGCTCCTTGCTCACATAGTGCCATAGCTTATCTGGACATGGTGGTTCTTCCTAAGCCAGCCTGTGTTATGATCTGGTAAAGGATGGGGTAGTATTGATGTGGATACAGTTTGATAGATCTTTTTTTTTTTTTTTTTTTTTTTTTTTTCATTAGAAAAAGGGCTAAATTGATTTAGGAATTTTTGGCCCTCTTATTTTCAGGATGCTATTTCCCTAGGTCACTTGAATTATATGCCAGAGTCCTTGGAAGCTCATGATAGAGTCTGAAATGCAAGCAGAAAGGAAACTCTCCTTCCCTATGCAAGCCTTGCCCTGTCTCACATCAGGGCTTAGTTCTTTACTGGGAAAACGTTGCTTTGTGTGTTACTGTGGCAGCGTGCAGAGCAGTGCAAGAATGAAGTTTTAAATATACATCTAACTCAGGGAGCCCTTTGACAGAAGATCTGATTTGGCTCCTAAAAACCCCACAAGTTTTCAGTATGAAACCGATGCAAATTGATGTTATGCCCTGGTACAAATTGCTCCTGTCCTGGGTTGAAATGTCATCTGAGGTCTGACCCTGAGCTCTGACCTGGGCAGCCCAATTTGCCAGCCCATGATGACATTTCCACGTTGATTTGGGAACTGCACAAGAAAAGATGTTTTTGTGATCTGTTGGTGCTGGCTGCTTCTGTTCACCAGACTCCAGGGCAATCAGGCCAAGGGAAAACGGATGCAGCAGTCATGGAGGTCTCCAGCTCTGCTCGTGAGAGAGCAGCTCTTGAAGCACAAAAAGATACAGGACTCAAATACAGCCCCAGATGTAAGAGGAAGGCTTGTGGGGATATCAGCCCAGGAGGTGGAAAAGGTTTCTATTTTCTCCTCATCTTGTCTCCTCCAGCCTGTGCTGGAGCAGCATTTGCCTGGAAAACACTTCATTCCTAGGTGGCAAATGTTCAGTGCCCTGTTCCGCTCACAGGACTTTAATCAGCCGGAGAACATGGCCAGCCTCTGTTTTCTGAGCCTGCTGTTGGTAAATGCTCCGTGAAATGACTTCACCGCCGCCGTAATTGTTCCTGGAGCAAGCTGGCCCAATGGCTGGCAATTAAACCTTGGGCTGATGGAAACTGTTAACAGGGATCGCTGCCTTGCCCATAGCGTCAGAGTTAACAACTCCAAACTCTTTTTACTTTTTCTATAAAACACGTGGGAGCTTTGTGCCCGGAATATCTGCAGCAATAAAGTGGATATGGTGCTTCGCTTTTGCTTGTAGTGCTACAACTTGCAAGAAGAAAGAACAACTGAGGTTCAAGATGAGATCTGGTGTTTGTACTGGGTGAAGCACATTCAGTCAATATCTCTGGGTTTGGTACAGCCCATTATTGTGATTTAGACACCAGATTTAGATGCATGATTCTTATATAGTCATCTCAAAGGGAATTAGGTGCCTACACCTTGTAAGCCAACCCTTGTAGGGCCGGCCAGCACTGTTCCATTGTAAAATTCAAGCTGACACCTGGTTCTGCCATCTGGACTCCCTGGAGTTTGAGAGCATTTCAGTCAAGGTTGGATTATGGTTCTCATTCAGATGTCTCCTGTGCTCAGTCACGTTTCCCAGAGCAGGCATAATACTGTGTGAAAGGCTGCTGGGCATCCCTCTGCCCTGGGCTTACCCAGGAAGGGCTTCCTGCATGAGATAAGCACATTCTCCTTCTCCTCTGCTTGATCAGCATCTCTGCTTGGCACCCAGGCTAAGCTGCAGGTGAAATCCCATCACTGAAATCCCATCAGAAACCCTCAACGCCTGCCAGCTCAGGGAGTGCTCCCCTCGCAGCGGTGTTTATGGGACGCGTTAGTCACGGGAGCTGCTGGAAGCAGATCGCGGAGTCCTGCACGCCCGTGGAGCCATGGATTTGTTCGGGGAGGCAGCAGCGCTCCGGAGCTTGACTAATCCCTCACAGATTGGAGCCGGGCAGGGATGTGGCGCTGCAAACATCCCCGTTTAGTGCCCATCAGGTGTTATTTAAGCCTCCAGGCCCCTGGGCTGCCGCAGCCAAGCCGGGGGCTCGTGCCTTCGTGCTCCCATTTGTGGGGTGAACTCGTCCATGGGGCCTCTGGCAGGCTTGCAGCACCACAGGAGTTTAGAATAGGCAGGAAAATGCTTCTTTTCATGGATACTGGGTGACAATGCTGTAAGTTGTGGGGTCTTTTCAGTTTATACCTAAGGGTGAAAGCGGGTGCATGCACTCTTAGTGCACAATGGTCAAAGCAGATCTTAAAATACACCAGTATAGGCAATATAATATTTTTGCTTCATGGCCTCCCAGTGGTTATAGAAAAAGAGGGAGAGTGACATTTTAAATGGGCAGATTGTGATGGGACAAGAGAAAACGTTTTTAAACTAAAAGTGAGATTGAGTTTAGATCTTAGGAAGTTCTTTCCTGTGAGGGTGGTGAAGCGCTGGCACAGGCTGCCCAGAGAGGCTGTGGCTGCCCCATCTCTGGAAATGTTCAGGTTGGACAGGGCTTGGAGCAGCCTGGTCTAGTGGAAGATGTCCCTGCCCAGCACAGGGTTTGCGACTGGTTGAACTTTAAAGCCCCTTCCAGCCCAAGGCATCCAGGGATTCCCTGATTTTCTCACGATGTTGTCACTGTAACTTAGTAGACACGCTGGAGCAGGATCTCACCTGCTCACAGCTACTTGACAACGAATCATAAATTGCATGGGGGTACGTGTGATGTTCCTTGAAGTTTGTTTGCCTTTTTCGGGAGCGACTTCTCCTCTCCATTTCAACCTCATTAGCCGGGACTCACTGAGCCTTGTTCGCTCACAGACTGGACTCGATAAGCTCAGAAATTTTTTCCAAACTAACTGACTCTGTGATCCTTTACGGCACTAGGTTCTCAGGAGCCGCGGGGACGTGCCCGCTAGAGCAGCTTTTCCCGGAGCACGGGCGAGCTCCATCCCCCCTGTCTCTCTTCCCCCCTCAGGCCGCCATCTTGCCCGGCCCGCCCCGCCGCCGCGGCGGCGCGAGGCCCCCGGCCGCGCTGTCCGCGGCGTTCGCCTGCGGCGGCGGCGCGGCGGAGCCGGGGCAGCCGCGGGGCCTGCGCGGCGGGAGGAGGAGGAGGAGGGAGCGCCATGGCCGAGGCCTGGGCCGGCTTCTCGCAGGAGGAGCTGCGGCGGCTGCGGGGGCAGCGCCCAGGTACGGACCGGACCGCGCCGGGAGCGCACGGGGAGTGGGGGACAGTGGGGCCCGGAGCGGCGCGGAGGAAGAGCCTGGGCCTCGGCATCCCGTTAGCCCTCGCAGCTGCACCTGCCGCCCATCGCCCCATCTCCGCAGCCCCTTCACCACACCTGTGTGCTTTACCTCAGCTCCTCCAGCCGCGTTTCTGTCCTTCCCCTCAGCCTCTCCAGCCGCATCTCTGTCCCTCCTCTCAGCCGCCCCATTCGCATCCCAATCCCTCCCTTCAGCCTGTCCATCCACACCTCTGTCCCTTCTCTCAGCCTGTCCATCCAAACCTCTAACCCTTCCCTCAGCCCCTCCATGCACACTTTATCCCTTCCCTCAGCCCCTCCATGCACACTTTATCCCTTCCCTCAGCCCCTCCATGCACACTTTGTCCCTTCCCCCAGCCGAGCTCTGTCCATCCCCTCGGCTCAGCCGCTCCATCCCCGCAGCAAACGCCTGCGCTGTCCCCGCAGCCCCTCGCTTGCCCCGGGCTGGTCCCTCCCATCCAGCCCCATCTCTCCCTGCTCCCCTCATGCAGCCCCTCTCTCCACCTGCAGCTTCTCCGACAAAAATCCCAAAAATCCCAGACTCTCCAGCCCCTTGTCCTGCACCCAGATCTCTGCCCAACGCCCCCCTCACACTGCCAGGCTCCTCTCTGCTCGCGTGTCACCTCGTTCTTCTCCATTCTTCACTTTATAGCCTCAGTTTCCCCACCAGACAGACAGGGACCCTTCCTTGGCCCTGGATCTGCCTCATCATGGTTATCCCAAGAGTCACCTCACTCCCACCTATGGTTTATCTTCTAGGCCTGTAGTCCAGGCCTCTTATTCCTCCCTCTCCTCACTTAGGGATACCGGTATCATTGCAAATTCCTGAATCTTAGGCTAACAAAACATTCCCAGCTTCCTGAGGTTTCCCCCACATTGCCTTCCCGTGACACCCTGCCTTGTGCTTTCCTTACTTTGGTTTTTGCTTGCCCAGAACAGCTCTGGCAGAGCCTGCCTTTGATACTGAGATTTGTTTTTTAATCCTGTTTCTCCACCAACAGATTTGTACGAGCCCTCGCCACCGCAGCAGCAGCAGCAGCAGCAGCCTCGCCCCCAGGCTGTGCCCAAGACTAGGAAGCAATTGCAAAGGGAAAAAGCCCTCCAGCAGCAAAGCCAGAGGCTGGGGCTGCAGGGAGGAGCAGCCTCTGTCACTCCAGAGCAGCTGCTTTCTGCTCCACAAGCCAAACCTTGTCACCCCCAGCAGCCCGGGCCAGCACCTGGGGATCAGAGGCAAAGGGACAGCCAAGAGCAGCAGGAGGGAGTGACACCGGCAGAGTCTTGTAATGGCAGGGACAGTGCCCAGCCCCGCCCTGCAAAGCCCAGCAGCCAAGTGGAGAGAAAGAAAGTGGAATTGTTAGTAAGTCAGTAAAATCAAGGGGTGGGGTTTGTTATTCTGTATTGATTCATTCTTTGGTTGTGAAGTCAGCTTTGGTGTGTCTGATAGGAAGCTCTGCGAGACCAAATAATTCCTTTTTCTACGAGGCAGCAGCTGTGTGGAGAAGCACCGGTGGCTTCTCTCAAATTCTAAACTCAGAAGGATCCAGGAGGTTCTGTTTTGCAGAGAGGGGCCTTGAGAGGCTGTGGCTGCTGGTTGTGCTGCCTGTGATTTCCCTGCCCAGCTCGGGGCTGGGATCACCTGCCTGCACTCACTGCACCAGGGTAGCAGCACTCTGAGAGCTCAGATTCCTCCTGTGGGTGCAGCTCACCAGTAGGACTGGCTGTTCATCTCATTTTTGTGGTGGGAAAAACACAGACACTGCTTGTCTGGGGAGAAAACAGCTGGAGCTTTGCTGAGAATTTTTTCACACTGGTGAAAGCAAATGACATTTAGCTGCAACAGTCACCTCCTGAATCTGCTGGATTCTTCTCAGACTTGAATTTAAATCTTGCTAGAAATACTTCTGTATGTGAGGTCTTAGGAATAGGGTGATGAAGACAAATCTGAAGAGACGTGCAGCTGAGTTATTCGGGTATTTTTAAGTTCAGGCTCCTTGAGTGAGGGCATGAAGAACATACTGGGGTGGAAAGCAGCAAACAGTTCTTTGTTTCTCCTAAATCCTGATACAGGTTGTGCCCCCTCACTGAGACCTGGCCTTCATCCTTTGGGATGGTTGTATCTCTTAGGAGATGTGGCCTAGGAAATGGAATCTGTATCAGTCTTTCACTGGTGGCAAAAACAAATTCTTGTACTTACTTGCTGCTTGTTTTCATTATAACTCATTCCAACTTTTCATTTGTATCCATTTAATTATTTGGGAGCTGTACTGTAAAGCAGACCTGTGAAAGAATCTGTTTTGTGGAAAAAAGCATTTCCAAAAAAGAGGCTGTGCTGGCAGACTGAACAGATGGTGACAGCAGCCAGTAAGAAACTTGAAACTGCTTCTACCTGATAGGGAAGCACATCCTTTACATGAAAAATTCTGAAAAAGTGCTCTGTGCAGCTTATTTGGTTATGCAGGTCTTAGTTCTGATCAGCAGATTTCATCTGGAAATGTTTTATTGGTCTGAATGGCTTCTTGCAGATGATTCTTCTTTCCTCAGAACCAAAACCTGTTTATTGTTCCTTTGACTTTTTTAAGAGTTTGCTCCAGAATATATGATGGTGAATATTTGTGTTACAATATGGGCAGCAGGGAGAGAAATGAACTTTCTATTCATTTTGATGTTCTTGTCAATGAGCAGGCAGGAAAAATCCCGATGGGAAATCCTCCAGCAGGAGCAGCGGCTGATAGAAGAGAAGAATAAACGCAAGAAGGCACTCCTGGCCAGAGCCATTGCTGAGAGGTGGGGCTGAGCCTGGGCAAGGGCTGACTCTTCATCTGCAACCACTTTATATCTTGAATTGAATTTCACTTTTTCCTCTTCTCTGTGCTCTGTGAGCAGCTGTGATGGACGTTTCCCTTGGATGACAAGTGCTGGCTAAGAAGTTGTGACTAAGCTTTTCACACGTCCCAAGATGCAGCTCTGTGCACAGATGATCACACAACTGGAGGATTAGCTGAAGTCCTTAAATTTATTAGTGAGGTCATGTTTGGAAGTTGGGGTGCTCAGATGCTTGTCAGGGTTCTGGTCCTGATTTGGTTTTTGCTGGATGTAAGGGAAGTTTATTTGATTCATAACCTGTGAGAAGAAGCTATTTCTGTTTGGACTTTTGGCTCATTAGTGTGTGAAAATGTTGAAAAGTGAAGATGACCAGCTTTAAGGAGGTACTGTTTTACCACTGAGTGACTAGAAATTATAAAATTGCACATATTCTCACAGTTGTTAGCTCTTATTCTTCAGGGCAAGAGCTTTATTGGCACTCAGGTAGTTTAAGACTCCAGGGAAGGCAAAGCTTATAGGAAGGAGGTTAGAACAGCTGATAACACTGGATCAGGCACAGTGATCAGTTTTCAGGCTTGCAGTGCTCTCCCAGGTATGTGTTATGTTCTGCCCATCAGAGCCCTTGGGTAGCACAGGTGAACACAGCCTGTACTGTGCTAAAGTCCTGAAAATTTCATTTTCCTTTGCCAGGCAGAGATAAAGCACAAGCACCTTTATTCTGAGTCACTGTAGGACATCAAACATGGGTGTGGCCACCAGGTTTGGTTCTTCCTTCTGGAAATGAAGCCTGAGGAGAGACAAGACACAAAAGGTGACAGCTAGGGAGTTACTTCTGTCACTCAAAGGCCTTCCTCAGGCTCCCAGCAATACCACAGGATGTCTGTTTCCCTCCACCTGCATCACCTGGTCAATTGAGAGATGCTGGCACTGCCTGCACACCTAGTCTTGCTTTCGGGGACTTGCCTTGGGTGTACAGCAATGGCTGAGAGGCATCATTTTGCTGGTGGTGGTGAATGATGGCAAAGTGATGTGGTGTAAAAGCTTGTGGAAAGTCACTTGGCTTGCTTGGGAGTGAAATCCATCAAAGCTTGTTGCCCTTAGTAACATTTCGTTTTCAGGACTTAGGAATGAATGGCCTAGTTGAAAAAGGTTGCATAAGGCTTGATTGAAATCCTTTGTGTTTAATGTAAAACTTTCCATTCACTTCATTGGGATTTGGCTGGGCCTTTTGGGAATAATTTTACAAAATGGAAATCAAGCTTAGGTTAGGTGACTTTTTGGCCCCTACTAACTGGGCTCCTTTGAAAGGGGATATTTGCAGAACTAAAAACCCTTCCCCCTCTCACTTCCCCCCAAGCCATTTCCTGTTTCCTTACACTGAGAACTACTTAGATACAGCAGCTTCTTGTGTGTTTCCACAGTGAAGAAACACAATCCATTTTAGGCACTTTGATTATAGTCATTACATAATTTTGCCGTGGTCCTTTAATAGCAGACATTTTAGATCCCTGTGGATGCTAAAAAAGATCAAAAGCCCTACACCATAAAGGAGAAACTTTCCAAACAGGTCCTAAGGAGGTCAGTTGCTCTGCAAGGGAAATGGGGCCCGGTATGTCAAGAAGAGAGGCTTGAAAAGGAAATTAAAACAACAACAAAAAAAATCATCTTCCTTTTGCAGATCCAAAAGAACTCAAGCTGAAACAGTGAAACTGAAGAGGATTCAGAAGGAGCTGCAGGCTCTGGATGACATGGTGTCTGCTGACATCGGGATCCTGAGGAACCGCATCGACCAGGCCAGCCTGGACTACTCCTATGCCCGGTAAGTGACACCCAGGGAGGGGGAAACAGGGAGCAGCCCTGCCTGAGGGGAGGGGAAAATGCTGTTTCCTCTCACTGAAACACTAATGAAGTCCTGTCACTGTAATAACGTGTAGCTGAAGCGGTCACAGTCTGGGGGGCTTTCAGATCTGGAAGTAAAAGTATGCTTTTTATTTCCTAATTTTTCCCTTGGAATCTGGGAGCTGAAGCAGGTTTTCTGACTGGAGACTGCTGTCATAAGACACAGGTCCTGCTTTAAGTGTGCAGCTGTCCATAAGCCCTGCTTTATTGTTTCAAGGTTGTTTATTTCTTCTCAAGGGGAAAGAGGTTTTTCTTGAAAAGTCCTGAAATGAAAATCCTGTTCAGGGAAATTTGCTTGTTCATGACAGCCCTGGTCCTCCTGGAATCAATGGGACCAATTAAGCTTAAAACGCATAATCCTGCCGAAGCATTTTTGCAACTAGGACCAAAAATTGAAGGAAGAGGGAAGCTTTTAACCCTTCACAACATGCCTTTAATCACTTCTGGGTGTGATGAGTTCCTTAAAGGCAAGAAATTAATGGGAACACCCCATTAGCTGTGGGTAAACCACAACATCAGTAGATAAACAGCAGCATGTTTGTGCAGCCGGTTCATAAAGCAGAAATGTTCACTCGCGGTTTTTGGTTCACCATTCAACATGTTAAATGCTCATTTCTCCTTCTGACTTCTGCCATACCATGACCACAGGCCAATAAAGCTGGTAATTAGTCTTGAAAAAAATAGCAGTGGTAGCTAAAAAAATTAAGATCTCTTTGGTGTAATTATCATTTGAAATGTCTAAGATTAACTGTAGTTAGCGTAGCTGATAGCATGTGAACTCAGAATTTGGTGTCCTCAAGAGGAAAAAACATTTCAGTGGATTTTAGGTTTCATCTGGTTTCTAAAAACATTAAATGCTCCTGAAATCTTCTTACCCAAGTTTTTTAATAATGTATCTATTTGAAATGCTTACTGGCTAAAGAGCATAAGCAGCTCTTGACATTAGGAAAGCAGTTTTTAATGACCATGGCAAAAGGAGATGCTAGTAGGACAAGTAGGTAAACTTCACCAAAATCTTAATGACTTTCATTAGTTTAGTAGGTATTTTCTTGAGGGAGGGATTTGGCAATGTGAGGTAGATACTTCCAGTGTCGTAGTTCTTACGAGCCAAAGCCAATTTACTTCTAAGTGGAGCCTTTTCAAGTGATTTCTTATTATTTGCCTTTTGTTCTAGGGCTAAAACACAAAGCATTTCACTGTGTTAAAAGGTGCAATATTAAATAGCCCTGAGCACATACCTAGTTAGCAATATTTGGCAATTGCTGTGGAATAGAATTTTTGTAAATACAGTGTGACTAATAGAGGGTAATTCAGCCCAAAGGTTTCGCTGTGCAGATGTTTCCAGTGTAGCATTGCTTTTGCCACTTCAGATATCTGACCCAGAGAAATCTTGACTTTCTTGAGGGGGAAACATAAGTGGACATCTTCTGCCCACTGCAGACATAGCCTTTACAGCTGGGTAAAAGTCATGTGGTTATTATATAAAAGAAGATATTTGGGAAGGCTTTTCTATGTCTTATTTCCTTCTGTTTCACTAAGCAAAGGACCTCTTCTATCTTTCTGTTGCTTTGTTTAAGCAGCTACTGGAATCTGGTTTTATAGAAGAGCTGGATTCTTTATTCAACCACCTTACTAATACTAGTTTTATGAGTGCTCTGTAGTCAGGCTGCAAAAGCCCTTGTGTGTTCACTTTCCTGATGGGCAAGATTGCATCTATCTTTTAATTAGAAATAATACACGGGTTCACTGATGTAGTGAAAGATGCATCATTAATGTGGTCACCAGCCATTAAAATGCTAGATATTTTCTGTCTGTTAACTCAATAAATACTTCAAATATCCCCTTTTTGCTGTATTGTCATGACAGGAAGTGCAAATTGGCAGGAGGTGAGTGTCGGGACGGATGCTTGCAATAAAATTCTACATCTGTGTTGATGTCACGTGCTGTGTCAGTCTGTGCTGCCCCTGATTTTCTGAACATGGATATGGGTGGCCAGAAAAGCACATGATCCAAATGTCAATGTGCTCCATCGAGCATCTGTATCTGGGAGGGGGGTTAGAAAAACACCCGACTGCTTTGTGGTGTTTCAGTTCACTGAGTGGGTGTTCATTAGAAGTGTGAAAACATTGCCATTTCTGATGGGTTCTTTCTGCTGCCAGTGATGCATCTCTTCAAACAGGCAGTAAAAATGGGAGCAAGTTAACTCTTGGAATACACCGCAGCAGAGCCCTCAGTGTCCAGAGAAGTTTCGATCAATTCACTCTTATTTTCTTCCCTCTTGCTAATGTGGCAGCATGTCACAAACAGCTGGCACAATGCATTGCAGAGCACGTTGCATTCCAGGGCTTCTTAAAGTACCTGTGCCTGTATTAGTGTGAGGTGCTGTGAGAATTAACCCTCCAGAAATGCTGATGGTTTTGCAGGAAGCGCTACGACAAGGCCGAGTCCGAGTACGTGGCAGCCAAGCTGGACCTGCAGCACAAGACAGAGATCAAGGAGCACCTCACAGAGCACCTGTGCACCATCATCCAGCAGAACGAGCTCCGCAAGGCCAGGAAGCTGGAGGAGTTAATGCAGCAGCTGGACGTGGAGGCAGATGAGGAAAATCTGGAGCTCGAGATCGAGGTGGAACAGATGCTGCAGCAACAGGAGGCAGAAGCAGGGAGACAATCCAGCCAGGCACACAGCCACGCTGGGACAGCCCAGGAGAACCCTGCTCCCAGTGGTGTGGGGCAGGAGAGCCAGCAGGCTGACCATGCTGCTTCTCCTGCAATTTCTGAACAGTCTCAAAACTCCAGGACCAAATCCCTCTCCAACATGGACAGCCAAACTCAGGCAGTAAATGTAACTTCAGGAAGCTCCCCAGCTTGTTCTGCCACATGACTGCTGGATGCAGATAAGCCAGTGGTTATAGATGAGGTACACTCTGCAGGCTTGTGGCTGTGTGTTGTATCTGGGCTTCAGCAGTGCCAGTAATATGCACTTCATTTCTCTTTTCCTTTTTACTGTTTTCAAACTTTAAAGGCTCTTTTCTTTCCACAAGACACATTTAGCATTCATCATCTATCATCATTCTGGTGTATGTTCATGTTCTACTGCCCAGCTCTTCATGGGTTTTTGTACCTTCCTGAAACAGGTCACTTGGAAGTGAACAGTAGGGTTTGTCCAAAGATTTTGAGCTTTTTGATACCCACAGACGCCTGTTCTGAGCAGTGTGCAAGAGAAAGATACCTACAGGAGAAAAACCTGTGTCTGCTTCGGAACACATTCTGACAACTCCAATAGGATGTTTTTCTTCCTTTGTATCCATAAGGGATTAGTTTCCAGCAGTTTCTCCTGCTGTCAAACCCAAGTGCTTACATTAATTGCCTTCGTAGGGGTTACTCTTTCCTGATTTAAGGGAAATTTGCATATTGAGGCAAACTGCAAAGTCAGTTGTAATACCTCGTATTTATCACTTCTTTTCAGACAATGCTGAATCATGAAGCTGTACATTGATAACACTATTAGCTATGAAATCACAGCTGCTAGAGCTTAACAAAAATGATGGGTTACAGTTTAAGACATTGCAGAATGTAGAAGTAGAAACACAGAGTGTGTAACATTTAAAGCTGTTCCATTACAGAGACTTTTCCCTGTTGTAGTTGACTCAAAGTGCCAATAATTAGCCATAATTAGCCAATAATTCATTTTGTAATGAATAATCCCCACAGTATATTGGAAATAAGCCTATTTTTGTAGAACATTTAATGCATTTTCTTGCCTGAAGAGCAGGTTAGTACCCCAAAGAAGTTCAGCTGATTTGCTCTCTTGCTGTTGGAAGGCTTTAAAAAGCTATTCCAGGTGGAGAAAGCCTCAGGAATTAAAAAGAGAACATAGGAAAATCTCCCATAGACTGATTGCAGCTGCAAACTCTGCACTGACAGTTAACCTCTTGGTACCAGGGAAGTGTGGGAATGGTTCCTGGAATACCTGACCTGGACGTGTTGGGTGTGAGTTTATGAATGAGTTGCTGAATGACGCCACCGAGTCTATAAATGGGACAGTGATTGTCTCTATGGCTTGAACAGTGGAAAAACATGTCACTACATTTCAGTTTTATTCTATTAATAAATCAGTGCATCTTGTACGCAGTGTGTTTACTTTCAGTTGTGATATCTGAGACTAATACAGGGATCCAAGCCTGTTTTTCCATAGGAGACGATAAATGGTAGAATCAGATACATCCTTTGGCAACTTTCCGCTGGGTGAAAATAAAACCTCAAAAAAGGCTGTTCCAAAGTATGGAAATGCATGAAGTAAAGACATGGTAGGAAATATCTTGGAAGGAATCTTTTCAACTAACTGGCTCAGGGCAACAGTGGAAAATCTCTCCTAGTGCCTTCCTTACAGGGGAGAAAGTGGGATAAATATGCCTCCTAGGGCAGCCACTCATAATTTGGGCTAATTGGAGTTAGAATCTAACTCCAAAGTAGTATTAGAAATACCTGTGAAGCATTGCCCTGTTGTTGCTGGGACACTGCATTCCCTGTTGTTTTGCTGGAAAACCTGACCTAAAAGCAGAAGATTTGATAGTATTGTGAGAAAATTGTGACTGACTTCCTTTGCTGTGTCTGCTGTCGCAAGACACCTTGTAGCGACCTGCTGATGTTTTTCAGAATGGGATACCAGTAAGTGCAGCAATAATTTAATTGTGCCATTCTCATTTCCATCCTCTGCAGCTGTCCCCAGTTGTTCCTCAAGAGATTCAAAGGCCTAGAAAGTAGGTCTGTTCCTCATTACAGTTGTGTTCAGCCTGTCAGGGACACACAGAAGAGCTTCTGACAGAAGAATTGAATTTGCAAATGGTATTTACAGAAATCACACAGACACCATTTTGCATATAATTTATGTTCTCTGGTAGGCTTGTCACAGGTAGGATTATTCTTTGAACTCTGAAAGTGGTGTTCCAAAAAAATTCCAAGTCCAAAGATTGTTTGACGACAGCTTAAGAATATGAGTTTCCTGAAAGGGAATATGTTAATATGCAACAAAACTGTTTAAGGGCTGAAACATTCTTGTGTGCCATTCTGATAGTGCTGGTGCTGTTTCTGCCTGAGAGGGAAGATGCTGTTAAAATCAGCAGTTTCTATTCTCTTACAAGTCCCTTGTTGAAGTTCTGGCCAGTTCTCTTTGTCTTTAAACTTCTGAGCCTGCAAAGTGAAGTGGACTGTGAAACAGCCACGTGGAGTAACAATAGCAGCCCAGCATCAGACTGCTCTTGCTGGACAGGGAGCTGAAGAGTTAATTTGTTTGATCTCAGCTGTGAAGCCTTTCTCTGACGTGTGATATAAACCACTACCATGGTGTCAGTTCCACTTTGGAAGTTCGCAAATGTTTTGATGGGTGCCAGTGTGCCGGTTTAAAATTCCCCCTGTGCCGGAGCCAAGGAGTCCAGTCCTAATTGTAACAACATGTGTGCTGGTCAGAAATGCCAGGAGATTATTTTGGTGCAACAAAAGGCTTGGGGTTTTTTTCTTGTTTCTCCTTGAAGGAAGGAGAACTGTTGGAATTGAGGCTCTTCAAGCAAATCCATTTCTACCTTTGTGTAGCTGACGTTACAATGTTTGTCCTGCTGCCCCAGGTGTGCACTAAAGGCAGGTGTGCTGTCCACTTTTGTATCTTCAGAAAAATGGAAAGCTCAGCATAGCTCAGGAATGAGTGGGCAGATTTTTAGTGAGTACCTCTTGCACAAGTAGAGGTAAAAGTGTGAGTGTGAAGTGGGCCGAGGTTGAGCACCCATGGCAGGGAAGATGGAGACGTGTGATGTCTGACAGTAACACTGCAGGGCTTGGCACAGGGGACTTTCCTCTGGCAACGTGGCCATTTCTGTGTTGGATCACCATATTACCATTATGGGAAGAACTGGAAAACACCAATGTACACCACTGAGAAAGTTACAAAGCACAGTATAATTATCTGTATTGCATTTTGGCTAGGATGTCAGGATTAGCACTCCCTCCTCTGTCAAGAAATGTTTAAATGAGCACAGATGGTCATGACTCAGCCTGGGCTTCCCATGGATGTGTAGAGCATGGTGTAAAACACTTGGACAACCCCCAATCTGATTATGTCCAGCCAGATGAAGCTGGGCTCTCAAGAGGTTTGAGCGTAGGGGAACTTTCTGGGGAGGGACTCAGGTTCTCCATCAGCCATTTTTCTTCCTAATACCTTCTGTGATGCAGTGGAATCTTTCCTTTGGGCCTGGATCCCATCTGAATGAGGAAAAGCTAGTAAGAGAGAAATGTAGAGACTGGCCTAGTGGTTGGGGGTACTGTGTTACCTGATCAGCTGCATTAGGAACATGCCAGAGAAGGATGCTCATGGCAGCTTAACCTCTGGGGAAGTTCTGGAGCCCAAGAAAGGGGCAGAGCACTGTTGAATTCCTTCCTTTGCTGGGATTCTGTCAGGTCTATATTTTCTGTTTAGGACAGTAGGACCTCAGGGCTTATTGTTCCTAACTCCCTTCTGTCAAGGTTCAAGTTTGGATTAAACACCCACACCTGAGGCCTGGAACTTCACCAGATGCCCTTATGTGGGATCTTGGAGCATCTGCGTGTCCTGGACCGAGCCTGGTACTTGAGTGGGGTTCTGAGTAACAGTGTCTTGGGTATCTGTGCTCCTCCCCTGCACATGCCATGGCTGTGTATAAGGGTTCATGCGGTTGCTGAGAGATGCTAAAATTTTTCTACAGGCCTGATCCATCCCAGAAATCCTGTGTTCAGCACTTTAGTGTTATATCACCATCCCTTTCTAATTCCATGGATATCAGCAGGTGTGGCGTGTAATGGACAAAGGGTTTGCCAGTGGCAGTGCAAACAGGGTGTAGAGATGTGGGCTGGTATTATAGAAACCACATGCTTATTAAGTGCCCTGTTTAGGCTGGTCTGCATGGTCCCATTAAAGTGAGTGTTGGCTCCTTTGATGGGCATGAGACTGGTTTCCTTCATGGTTTCCCTGATTTATGTTCCAGCAGAGAACTCAGACGTCAGTGGGGAAAGACCAAGTAACAAGAGAAGTGAGCCAAGTCTCACCCCCTCGGCATGATAGGACATCAGATCCTTCAAATCCCTGCCTTTGGCAGCCCGTTAGTTACAGGGTTTAAATCATGCCTCTTAAGGCTCAGGTAGAGACACTAAAAAGCCTGGGCCTTTCTGAATTAGGGCCTGGATTGTGTAGTTAGGGTCATTTTCTCAATTAGCTAAACGTAAATCAGTCTAACGAGGCACTTGGGAGCATTGGGCAGGTTTAGTACCTCGTCTCTCCTGCCTCTGTCCTTACCACTCCCACCTGCTTGTTTGGCTGATCAGCCAGTGATTTTATTTTTCCATGCTGCCAGTGCTGAGCAGTGGGTTTTGATGTCTGAGCTGGTTTTCACACGTGGCACATGAGTGCAAGAGGGGAGAAATTGCTCTTGGGCAAATAAGTAAAACACCTCTCACGAGTGGCAGGGATTCAACAGTCTCAGCACTCCAAGCCACACTATCCTTGAGGGGCTGGGAATGGTGTCCCATTGAATAGGCAGTGGTGAGTGGTGACAGGAGTGCAGAAAGTCCAGCAGCAGCAGGAATGTGATATCTGGGACTGGAAAGCACATGTTGGGACTGCAGTTCTAGAGCTGGGTAATGGAACACATGACTCCTTTTCCAGGAGCCTTTTCCTTGGCTCCACCATGTGCTGTTTTCTGGAGACTGATGGAAATTTGGGATGGGATAGGTTGCCCTGTACCCAGTTCAGCCCTGTGCTCTGATGGAGCCTTGAGATCCATTTCTGCAGGCAGCAAGAGAAAAGCTTGGAGGTTCCTCACAGCAAAGAATGAAACCCCAAGAGATGAAAGAACCCATTGCAGGATTTGTGATGCATTGAAGTGGATAAAAATCATCCCAAAGGGAATGCTGCAATGTTGGGGATATCCCTTCAGTCTTTTACATTGTTCAGAATTGGGGAGGATGTGGCAGCATGAAGGAACAGAACCACTTCACCCAGACCGTGCATGGGCTGAAGCCGTGGCCCTCCCTCAGTCAGCTTTCAAGGGCTGGAGCTGAGTAAGAGAAAAACACCCAAACACCAAAAAATGCTTTGTGGGTAATAAAAGTGAAACATGAGTCACAAATAAATCCCTGAGTGATGGGCCTTTTTAACTTTTCCCACATGAGGTTTCTTTACTCTAGCAGTTGGTAAGGGCAGGTGATGTATCATGAACATGACTGATGTGATCCTCTCATGTCCATGTTAGCAGGGCTGAATCTCACCCTTCAAATGTCTGTCTCACATTTTTCTCTGCAGTAATTGGTCTTTGTTCTGGTTTGCTGGTGTTTCCTGATTATGCAGGGCCAAATAGAGCCCCAAATCTCAGCCTGGGAAAGCATTGCTCTGAACTTGCTGTGCCTTGGGAGCCCTCAAATACTGTGAAGGGTTTGTAATGGAACAGCTGCAGACAAGGACACGCAGCAGGAGCAGCTCTAAATGCACAATTGCTGACCTTGTGTTGCTCCTGCATTAGTCCCTAACTGTCCTGAAGGACACCCCACTGAGTTATTTCACCTCCACAGCTTCCTCCTTCATGGACCCAGTAAAGGAGGAGTAGAGCAAAGGACAGAGTCATTCCATGAGCTACAAGCTTAGCAATGGTGCCTGGCTGGTGATGGGTACCGAGCAAGGCTGTGGCTGCTCTGTAGTCCTAAGTCCAGCAACAACAGAAGTAGGAGCCCTTCAGCTGCCTACCATGTAGCTAAAGGGCAGCTGATCTTCTTGGCCACTGCCTCCACGTGGACCACTGTATCCCCAGGAGAAGTGAAGGGATGGAGAGCTCTGGGAGTCATTCCTAGGCAGCAGGTACCAGCAAGTCCCTGCTGTTGTGACTCCTTCACAGGTAGGAGCTGGGTATCCTGCAGATGGTGTCTCAGCAAGCCACATTACTTTGCTCCCTTCCTTTTCCTATGTGGGAGGGAAGCCCTTTGTACTGCCACTGCCCTAGGAGGTCATGAGCCCTCAGCCCATCAAGGATACCTCACTAGAAGTGTTTGTTGACTGCATTTAAGAGTCACAAAGTGGCTGTCCCTTGGATTGTTAGCTTGGGCAACAAACTCCTGGCAGAGCCATGCTGTGAGCCTCTGCCAAAATCTCTGCTGAGTACACTCGCTGCCTTGGGCACACGAGCTAGGTACAGCTCTGCCTTTGCAGGCTTAAGTCACTTTCCCCATTCCAGTATAGACAGACGCTGTCCCTGTCCCAAGGAGGGGGTTAATCCAATTCAGACTTCATTTTCTTCAAAGTTTCCCAGTTTGTGTCTGGAGTAGGTTTCTGAGCATCACCCCAAACCCACATCACGTCCTAAATAGTTCTGTAGCTGTTTAGGTGATGACTCTGGTTGCTGATGGTGCATTTTTCATTGTCTGTGGTGCTGATGGTCTCCTAGAGGTTGTGTCTCTGGCTTGGCTGTTGTGTGAGCTGCAGCTGCTCCCACGTTTTGGTGGTTTGCTTCATGGAGAAGATGATACTCTTTGGCATGAGGATGTGCTCATGAAGAACCAGGTCCATTCCAGGGTTTTTCTAACGTGCTTCTCTGAGCCTCCAAGAAGAACATCCTGCAGCTGTTTTAAAAAGTCATGCCTCATTCTCTGCAGGATTTTCTTCTTGCTTCCAGATCTCTTTTCCCCCCATCTGCTAAAATGCCAGTTGTTTTCTTTTCTTCATTCCTCAAATCAAAATATTTAGCAGTGGACTTTTCTCCATGACACCCCACTGCATCCCTTAACTACTGTGGAGTATTCATCAGACTCACTGACATTAACCAGTTCTGCAGGAAAACAGCACTGCCAAGCAGGCAGGCTCCACTCCTGGACAGTATCTGGTACTGTCAGTGACAGTCCCCCTGTGAGTCTCTCAGGGATGATGCTTTTGCTGGCAGAACTTGAGAAGCTGTTGGAAAATACTTTCCTTGGCCTGGCAAGTTAGGGCCCTCATGGTGGTTCCTTCTGGCCTCAACATTATCAAAGCTCTATCTGCTTTTCAGAGAAGGGAGTCACCATTTGCTTTTCAAGGACTAGTCAGTCTCCTCTGCCACACTGGAGCCTTTCATTACTTGCACCCTTCCAAGCCACTAGTCTTCTTTTCTCCTTCTGTCTTTCAAACAGTTTCCCTTTCTACTTCCAGCAGCTGCCAAGAAACTGCATGGACCCATCTGTCCTCCAGGCCAGGCAAATAACCAGGGCTCCCCAGTGCCACCAGGCTGAGCAGAAGATGGGTGAGCACAGAGTGGTACTGGAAATGCTTTGATTCATAAAACTAAAACTCAGTAGGATGAAACTCACAGCCAGTTTTAGAAGCCCATGACCCTGCTGTTCTTCCCACTTCTCCCAGGCTTTGGGGGTATCATTATACCCTAAACACCATTACACCCTAAGCACTTGCACTCAGAAATCATTGCTTTCACCTACCGTGTCTGTACCCCATGGGATGGCTGCTTTGAGTTGGTCACCTCTGGGAGGTGACAAATGATAACCCAGCTGGGCATTCCATGGAGAGCCAGAAGGAGACTCCCTGGTGGAGGCGAGGCCTGAGGAAGGCATTTGGGATGGCTGCTATCCTCAAACACATCAAAGTTGCAAATGGCTTTTATCAGGAGTCAATAAAACTAATCTAAAGCCCACTTTAATGTATTTGCCACATATTTGAAAGGGAATGGATTTCAGAAATGCTTTCGAGAGTTTTAAAAATTCTTCTGGGCCTGCGTCTTAGAGCTCTTTCCACTCTGGAAACCTGATGCTTTTGTTTCTGGGATCCCAGATGTTCTGGATTCATGACTGAGGGAAGACTGAGAACTAAAACTATTTCTAAACCTCTTCTGAAATATGGGCACAAATAGTTTGGCTTTTTTTTTCTAGCTCTAAACCCCTGTTAAACTCGTGAGTTTTTTTTAAAAACCCAGGCCATGCTTACAGTAAATACCACCTCCTCAGTCAGCAAGAGAGACATCTTCCCATTCAGTTGTCAAAAACCCCTCATTTCCACCTCACTAAGCCTGCAAGACACTGGCCTTTTGACCTGCTGGGGTGCTTGCCCCTAATCTGGAGCTTTAGGGCAGTCCTGTTCTGCTGGAAGAAATCGACCTTTAGTGTTTAAAACAGGAGCAAATCCTTGGCAAGATCAGAGAAATTGTAGTCGTTCTCATTTTCTTTCTTTCTATTTTTTTTTTCCTCGCAGGAGAGTTTAAACATCGCTGCTTTCATTTGGAAAGGGCGAGTGACTTTCCCATGCCGTAATACCCAGCAAGTGTTGAGAGAATGTGGTTACATAAAACCATATTTTTATAAAACCGACAGACTGTCTTGAGAGCTAAGTGTTTTTTGACAGTTTTTATGCACCTGTTAATTCAAAGCTCTTAACATGTGCCAGTTAAAAAGAGCCAGGCACTAAAACATCCACCCTGTGGACGGCCAGGGCTCAGCTGCACACCAGAGCACAGGGAATCCATGCAAGGTAGAAACTTGGCTTCCCTCACAGCACCAACTGGTACAGAGCTAATGCAACTCAGAGCTTTTGCTTCCCAGTCCTGCTTGGCCTCGTAGCTTCCTGCTTCTGCTTTGGACCTGAAGAACAGCTGACATTTCTTTGGGTTTCTTCTGTCTTCTTTTCTCACCTATGTCAGGAAGAAAAATGCCAAACTTCCTGTCAGGGCTACGTCCTTAAAAGACAATACTGACAACACTGACAATACTGACAACACTGACAATACTGACAATACTTCCCCAGGCTCCTCTGCTAAATTTGTGCCTCCTTGTTTTCCTAAAGTGGGGTTGCTTTTGGTGATCAGGTAGAGCCCAGATGGAAACCTGCTGCACTGTCCTCCAATGTGTCTGCTCAGGTATTGTCTCCACTCCAATCCCTGCTCAGGTGATCTCTTCAGTCAGAAAGGAAGTTCTCCTCCTCCTCTTGTCTAATATTTTCCTTCGTCTTCACCCCTTCAATACTACAAACTTTCAATGTATAGATTTTCTCAGGGTCATTTTAAACCTCTCACAGCCAGGTCTTCCCTCTTCCATCTGTGATTTTCTCCCCATACTGTATCTGTTCCCATCACAACTCCCCAGTTTTAGGTTTAGGGTTAGGATTAGGGTCTGGCTCTGCACTCTGTGGATCACCCGATGGCCTCATACCTGTGGAGAAAAGCTTGAAAACTCAGCACCATCTGACATAAAGCCTCAAAAAAAGCCCAGAAGGCAGACAAAAACAAGAAAGCCTGAGAATTTTAAATACTTGCAGATGCTGACACAGTCGTTTCTGTGGTAGAAATGACCAGCTAACCCTAAAATGAGTGGCCACTCATTTTTTGTGCTAGTGACTGTGCATTTGGGATGTGTTTCTGTGTAAGGAAAGGTTAGCATGCCACTGCCACTCTCCTTCTGCGGAAATTTAGTCAAGCTTAATCAAGCTTCCAGCTGATAATTGCACTGCCTTGAGGAGATGGAGCTGTGGCAGCTCTAGACCGTTCCTTTATCTCAAGGCCAAGAGGCATGAGGAGAGTCTCTGGTGTTAAGCCCAAAGCTTAACAAAGCAAACATCAATATTCCTTCTTGCATCTCTGCTAAGTTCCCTAGAGGCTGCGTTGACAGATTTGGCTCATGGTGAATAACCTGTCAGAGCAGCATTGCTGTCCCTGAATGCTGCACGTGAGCTTGAACTGACAGGAGGGTTCTTGAAGCAGGGAGCACGAGGTGGGGGCTTGTCAGGACAATAGATGGGGCTAGGATTCCACCTCAATAGCACTCAGGCTGTTTGTTGCAAAATCACCTGGCAGGACAAATGTGCTCCACGTCAGGTGTGTGCACGCTGCTCTTTGTGTTGAATTAGCTAGAACATGGTATATAGTGTTTTTATTGGCTTTACATTTTACACTGACTGCAGGAAGACATATTACACCCCATCTGGCATAAATCCTGTTGGACCACAGTTACAATTCAGAGGATAAATGGGACCAGGCAGAGTTGTATACACTCCATCAGTGTTTCGCTGCATGAGATCACTACAGTTTTAATCATGTCCTGGGTACCCTCAAACAAAATTTTCTGTCTCAGTACTGCCCAGCTGTGCTGGTATGTGTTATGCTTATGGTGTTTCCTTGAAAAACATGACTCTGCTCCTGCTGAAAGGTTGCATTGCTATTATTTCTTACTCTGCTACTTCAGCAGCTGCTGTGCATGGACTTGACCTGTAGCCCGTGTCTTTTCAGGGTGTCCTTTCCAAGCAAGATTAAGGTGTAGCAGGGGTGATCTCCTGTTCTGGAATGACAGAACTGGAAAGGATCTCAACACAAAGTCCTCTAACTCATAGGCACAACCAAGTCCACCCTGTGTGTCCTGACTGGTAACTGTCTGATAGTTCCTGCCTCCTGCAGTGATGGACAAGCTGTCTCTCAGCAGTGGAAGCTGAGTGGAACCCAAGGTCTCACTGGAAACTCCACTGCCACTCTTGAACCTGGGTCTTCTTGCCCCATGAAGTGTGTTTGAGGAGAATGGCTTTTCTCTTCCCAAGGCACAGGCCTTCCTCTGTGTCACCCTTTAAAGCACGTGCACAGCAGGCTCTGCAGTGAGGCAGGGAGTGAAGTATTCGTGGTGGGAAGCATCCCAAACTCGCTAGATCTGCTGAGATTCCAACAGCACCCGAGCCATCTGTGACTCATCCTCGTGCTTGTGTCAGCTGGTGGAGAGATCCTCAGAGCAAGCAAGGCTCTGATTCCCTGCCTGCTCCCACAGAAAGCAGCACCGGGTTCCTGGTGCTTTGTCCTCACGAGGGGACAGGGCTATGATGCAAGATAAGTTCATAAGAAGAGTATGGTGGTTGTTTACTGCTCTGAAACACGCTCCATTTTCAGCTACAGGAAAATTATGAGTCATTATCCTTGCTGAGAGCTGAGCTACTTCTCCAAACAAACTGACTCCATTTCCATCTGATTGAAATTTGAGAGAACTGCTCATGTCCCAAAGCTGAAAGATTTTATCACCCCTTCACCAGCCCTAGCATACGATGACAGGTTTTTTTTATCGAACCAGAGAATAACTTTGCTGAGAGATCTCCCAGTTTTCACCCATCTGAGGAGCCGTGATGTTTCCTTAGAATCCCTTTGCCCTTTTGCTGCAAAGATGGGTTGTTCTGAGGGCAGAACAGCTCTCTAAGGATTGAGAACAAAGGGAGACTTCAGCAGAGCCTCCAGATCAAGCTTGAAGTAGGAGCTTCTTTCCTTGAGCTCAAAGAATATATGTAATTTTTCATTTTTTTGAAAGTGTATGTTAACTCCATTCAGTTAGAATAACTGCTCATGGGGCAAAATGTGCAAACCTGAGTTAGGATGCTAAAAGTTAATTGCATTGCTCCAAAATGTACAGAGTAAAATCTATGGGGCCTTTCCTTTGGCACTCTCTTTCTTCTTTAGAGAACTTCCTGATAACCCCTTCCTTGGACTGGTGACTGTGCACTGTCTTGGAGCCAAAAAGTGTTTGGCAGAAAGGTAAATCCAAAATATCAGCCAGCAGCGAAGCACTCGGACGCTGCTGCAGGTCTCCAAATTGATTTCCAGGACAGATGCAATAGCTGATCCATCCTGGACAAAGATTTTCCTTTGCACAGCCACGTGCAGCAATGAAAGCAGAAATTTCCACTGATGTTTCTGCCCAAGAACAGATCTGTTGCAGACTTCACCTCCCCTCGATTAAAGTATCTCCGAGTCCAAACTGGACAGCTTGGTTCCCTCGAATGTGGCTGGTCCTGAGGATCCTGGGCTGGAATTTCTCACTGTCAGCCATAGAGGGAGCCGTGATGAGAGGCTGGGATGTGGAAGGAACTTCAGCACAATAGGAATTGCCCGGTTTGGAAGGGAACTGTGCAGCCCTTGCTGCGGGGAGAGCCGGGCTGATCTGCTCCTTAGGGTTTCTGGCCAGAGCGTTCTGGGGTGAATGATGGCGACCTGGGTAGATAAAGGATGCTTTGTGATTTGGTCAGATTCAGATACCTGGGGGAGGGGAGCAGGGAATGAAGCAATTCTGTTTGTTTTGAACCAAAACAGTCCCCCAAAAAAAAGAAATGGAGGGGGGGGAAATTTTTATATATATATATATATGTATATGTATATATATATAAAATAAACAAGAAATACTGAGTCAACTTAGGACATGGTGTTTGATCAGAAACACAATGTTCAATTTTAGGGTTGAATTTCCTTTTTTTTTCTGAAGTCGAGTTTTTCAATAAAACCTCCAAAAGGCTCATTTCAGAAACACCTACATGAAGTCAAACCCCTTTGCTTTGAAAACACTTTGGAATGAAATGTTTTGAAGTTTAAAAAAGAGCCTCCTGTATTAGGCTTGTTGGTTTTGTTTGGTTTTTTGGAAAAGGGTGCTTGTCAAATTCAGCTCAATTTCATGAGTGGTTTATGTCCCTCCAAAATTAAACTCTGGTCAAAAATACTGTTTGCTGCACAAATTCACCCAGTGTATCTATGGATCTGCCGAGGGCAAAACGGAGCCTGTGATTCAACCCGGAGCTGCTGGAACCAGGGAGGAGAACCCAGGGTGTTTGCACAAAGGAAACGATTCAGCTCTCTGCAATCAAACCCCTTCCTTTCCAAGGGCATCTGGAGTCCCCTGGCTCCACGTGGCCCAAATCCCCATTGTCTCCATGAGGAGTTAAAACACGAAATGAAGAAAACACCAAATGGAGAAAGGAGAAGAGCACGGGAAGAAATGGCCCCGACCCATCTGATTTATCTGCTTCCAAGAAAAAAAATACGAGTGTGAGACATGGAAGTTTCTTTTCAGGCACTTTCTAATGACTTGGATGATCCAGTGAAACAAATGAGAGCAGCCAGGAGACTGCTCTGCTCCGAAAGGGCAGGGAAATATTTGCCAATGCAGCAGCTCTGCAAATGTGTGAGGCTGTTAAGCTCCTAATCCCATGTCTTATTTTTATGAATTTTCACACTAGTGGCATATAATGAACGTTGAACCCAAAGACATTAATTACTCGGGTCCTTTTTTTGAGAGGAATTTCGATGGAGTGTAACGTTTTAAATTACAAGGTGTGAAATAAACTCTACAAAACTTACAGCTTTAGTGGAGGAACTCCAAAATCAAATAAAAATGCAAAACCGCTGATGAAGTCCAATTTACTGTAAAATGCCCTGGATCATGGTGTTCCAGTAATTTTTTTTTTTTTTCCCTACATACTTTGGTTAAAATAATTTATATCCGCTGCAGTGTTTATGTACCTTAAGCTTTATTTATTAAAGGATATGTATATTTCAAGCCCAGTTTTAATGAGACATGCTGAAATCTGTAAGGTACAGTGCGACTTTTGTTCTAATCAGCACTAAATCTCTTCTCTTTACTTCTTCTGTGTTGAAAATATTCATGTTGGACGGAAAGGGCCGTGCGTGTATATAAATTTCAGAAACGTATAAATATATATGTAAAGTAATAAGCAAAATTTATTTCTTTTTTTTTTCTATCATCAGGGCAAATACTTCATCATTGTTCAGTCTGGGCACTTAAAATCATGGCTGGATTTTATCCTTGTTCTTAGAATGGGACAATTACTTCTTTTTGTAGGCAAATTATGTATTTGCCAAAGCCTGTGCTTTAGGTTGGCTGAAAATGTTTGGGAATTCACATCAGCTTGACGAACTGTTTTGGCAAAGGAAGAAAAAGAAGTCCAAGGGCTTTGGCTTTGTTTTCTAATGAAAAGTTTTGAGATTTCATTTTGAACCAACACCCTTAAACTAACAATAGCATGAACTAAAAAAAAAACTTGGGAAACCGAGAAACTTCTTAAAATTCTGAATTAAATGGGGCCTTAGAGATGTTCCTTGGGGGAGTTGATTTGAAAGTTTCTTCCTGTGCTTTTGTTCTTGCAAGGAAACAGAAAATACTTTTGCTTAAATAGATGAATTTGAAAACTGTAATGTTTATGGCTGTTCCAGTGTAGGATTAGCAGTAAGTTTGAAAATTATATTCGGTTTAAGGAACTTAATCAAACTTGAGCCATATTTTCAAGACATTGTAGAAAGCCTGTCTTTCACTGGCACCTCAGGATGAGATAAAAGGTATTTAACTGCTTAACCTTTACTGATAGGTCTCAAATATGGATATGAAGCAGGTCATGCAAGTGTTCCATGTAGTCCCTAAACTAGTACTGAAAATGCTACAGTAGTTCCTAAATCCCTTTAAATGTAGTAAATGGTACCATGGGCAGGAAAGTGACTCTCTTTCCATAAAAAATGGCCTTTGATGAAAAGGAAAAAGTCTTTTTGCCAATTTTTGTTTCAATTTAATGAAAGAAGAAAACAGAAAAATCTTTAAAGATTCCTGCCACAAAGAGGGCAAAACCTCTCTGTTTTAAGAAATGTGGCAAACAGAAAATTTCTGGTAAAAACCAGATTTGCTCAACTTTTGTCCAAATATCTGTGTTTCAGAGGAAATCTGCAAAATATAGAAGGTTTCAGGTCTGATGAGCCTGATTTCCTCACCATGCTTCCCTCTGCACAGAGAACCACATCATTTTCTGAAGGCACAAGTTCCCAGCAAAGCAAAGTGAAATCTGGGAGCAGAGGGGGGAGGCTTCACTCTGTCTGTCCCGTGGAAAATGTTTGCTTTAGAAATGAATGCATTTCTCAGAAGTGAACCCCGAAGCCCAGAAATGGCTGAGCAAGGAATGTAAAGGGAGAAATGCTGGGAATCAGGGAGCAGAGTAATAAAGTACAGGTTTGTTCTGTAACAAATTCCAGCACTTGCGAGACTCTTTTAGACATATGGAAGTCCATTTAGGAGGAAAATTGGTTGCAGCCGCTGACTCAGAACCTGTTGGAATCAGTGGAAACATTTCCATTGTCTTCTGTCCTGAAGAAATGGTGTTTCTGTCCTTCCTTCCATCCCTGGCCTGTGCTCACTCTCTGGGCCATATGGATTTCATCTCCCTCAAAGACATGTAAGAGAAGAGGGTTTGGCTGTTTAACAGCACGATGGAGCTGTGTGGACAGGAATGGCTGATTTCTACTTGATTTGCTACAAATCAGGTAACCAGCACCTTCAGAGGAGTCACCTGGTGCATCTGGCTCTCGTATCCCAGAGCTGAACGTGGCTTTAATCACATCAGCATGTCAATTGTGCCCCTCAAGACGAGCTCAGAGGAGTGAGGGTCTGTCTTTCTGCAACCATCTGATTCCTGGATTCTGACCATAATTGCCAGGCTATCCCTGGGAAAGAGCACTGGGTAATTGCTTATCTGGATAGTGCCCCCCCTTCAGCTATTTCAGACTTTTCTAGGGTTAAACTCAAAGCTGCCTGCAGGGAATGAGTGAACCAAGCCCATCAAGAGTTGATCTTAAAGGATTGACTCCTGTTTCTCTTTCTGCAAGGCAGGCTCCCAGAAATGGAGGCACAGAAGGGGATGGATGCTCCCAAGCACTCCCTGTTCTCACAGGGTGTCACCTCCAGACATTCTAGGGATCACTCTCTGCCTCCTGCCACCGAGGCCAGGACAAGTCCCCACGGAAGGGGTGACAACCTGCAGAGCAAGAAATGTTCAAGCCTCGAGAAGAAAACACTGATATTTTCAGACAGGAGCTTGGCTTGAGGGAGTGCACGAGAACAGATGGATCAGTTCTCCCCCACTGCCACCTCAGACCCTCTGTGTGGCCCAGACAGGTCCCTTCCCTTCCCTGCCCCTCATTCCCTTTGGTTCCCTCTGCCTTTCCCTCTGGTGCTCCATGTAGGGTAAGCAGTGCCTTGCACAGAGGTGCCTGTCTCCTGTTTGTAGTGACAACCCCAGTGTCAGCTCCAGCAAAAGTGGATGTGCCACCACAGAAACCTTCCCTGAAGCCAGTTCTGGTATCAGCTGGCTCTGCTCTCCTCCTCTCACCACGGAACTGGGAGTTTCATGGCAATCTTCTCTGGGTATTTTGGACAATGAATGTGTTTCTTGCTATGTAATTAAATTATCCACTTGAGAAAGAAAAAGATGTGGTTTTGTTCCCATTACAAAAACAAACAAACAAGGACTGATATTTATTACAGGCCGAGGCTACTCAACAAGTGTTTTCTGGAACTCTAATAAATTGCTGAAGAAAGTTTACAGCTGGGCCCTAAAGATGGTTTAGTTTTCCAAGGGGCTGGGATGTATTTATTTCCCATTTTCTTAACCCACAGTATGGTGAACAGCTTAACGTGCTCTTTCCAGGGTTCAGATGGTGTCAACCCAAACCCATGCTCTTCACCCCGAAACAGTTAACCACTTCTTAATTAAAACCACACCAATTATTCATTTGCAAGTTTTGCATTTATTTTCCCCCGTTTGCTCAGCCTGCTATTTGGTTTTGCTCCCACTTCATTAAAACAGCTTCCAAAAAATTTTAAAAATAAATAAATAAATAAATAAACAACAAAAAAAACCAAAAAACCAAAAAAACCCTAAAACCTCCAGCCACACACCAAACCCAAACAACAGAAGTAGCCAGCAAGAAGCCTTTCAGCCAAAGTGAGGATCTTGTCCTGTGCAGATGCTGTGAGATCTCTGTCCTGTTGTGTTGCCCGTGCAAGGGGTAGCCCAACAGTTCAGCAGCCAGGGACTCTCACCCTGCCACAGTTTAAACCCTCTCCTCCCTTCGGGCACATCATTTGTGCCCAGAGATGAGTGTGGACAGATGTGGCAGCAAGGCACTTAAACACAAGTTGGTTGTTAAGCACGTGCTTAAGTATTTGGCTGGATTAGGAAACTGGTTTTGAAGGGTTTGCATTTAGAGAAAGCCCCCTAAACATTAGAAAGTTGATTTTTTTTTTTTTCAGTTCATTACTGGGCCTGCCAATGACATCATTCGTTTGCAAGATGAGAAAAAGTGTTTAAACGAGATTAAAAAAAAAATTAAACAAGACACAATTTTAATGGCCACTTACAAAGGAGATTTATGGACGTGCATA